>NC_083566.1:26139614-27389614 GCF_019925205.1 Metopolophium dirhodum
TTTTAGTTTGTACCTACTTTGTAATGTGTATTCCTACAGTTATATATTTTTTAAATTTTTTTTTGGTTAGGTTAGGTTTTTTTCGATTCTTTTATATATATCTTTTTTTAACATTAACAACTTGATGCCATATGATTTTTTTAAAATTTTTATCTGATTCTTAAAATGCGTTTTCCTGCGGTAGCCCACGTTCCCCTTTCAATTTTTTTTCATAAATTTATTTCAATTAATTTTTTATATGAATATCTTCAAATTTGTGAGTCATTAGAGAATTTTTTTCTGTTATTTAATTCTTATCTAGATCTTTCTATATAGATTTTTTAAACACTGACAAGCCGGCGCCAACACCCTCCTTCATATTTTTTTTTTGTAATGTAACTCTACTTGAATATTTTGTATTGACGGAAAAATTGATAACTTGGTGCCTGTAAATAATCATTCTTTAATGAACTAAATATTTTGAATAGTTTTTTCTGTTTAAGATTCTGGGCATTTTAGTTTGTACTTTGTAATGTCTAATCATACAGTTAAATTTATTCGAAATTTTTTTTGGTTTCCTAAAATGCATTTGCCTGCGGGTGCCAACACTCTCCTTCAATTTTTTTTTATGATTTAACCTCTAGCCAAATTCTTAAAACATTGACTATCAGCTGCCCTATGAATAATCATTCTTTAATGAACTAAATATTTTGAATAGGTTTTTCTGTTTAAGATTTTTGGCATTTTAGTTTGTACTTTGTAATGTGTATTCCTACAGTTAAATTTTTCCAATTTTTTTTTGATTTCCTAAAATGCATTTGCCTGCGGGCGCCAACACCTCCTTCAATTTTTTTTTTATGATTTAACCTCTAGCCAAATTCTTAAAACATTGAGTATCAGCTGCCCTATGAATAATCATTCTTTAATGAACTAAATATTTTGAATAGGTTTTTTTGTTTAAGATTCTTGGCATTTTAGTTTGTACTTTGTAATGTCTAATCATACAGTTAAATTTATTCGAAATTTTTTTTTGTTTTCCTAAAATGCATTTGCCTGCGGGCGCCAACACCCTCCTTCAATTTTTTTTTAGTAATGTCACTCTACTTGAATATTTAGTATTGACGGGAAAATTGATAACTTGGTGCCTGTAAATAATCATTCTTTAATGAACTAAATATTTTAAATAGTTTTTTCTGTTTAAGATTCTGGGCATTTTCGTTTGAAATTTTTCATGTGTATTCCTACAGTAAATTTTTTCCAAATTTATTTTTTTGTTTTCTAAAATGCATTTGCCAGCGGGCGCCAATACCCTCCTTCAATTTTTTTTTATGATTTTAACTCTAGCCAAAAACCTAACCTAACCTCTAGTTTGAACTTTGATATGTATTTTTCTTCTGTAAAATTTATTCAATATTTTTTGTTGATTTTCTAAAATGCATTTGCCTGCGGGCGCCAACACCCTCCTTCAATTTTTTTTTTAGTAATGTCACTATAGTTGAATATATTGTATTGACTTGAAAATTGATAACTAGGTGCCCTATGAATAATCATTCTTTAATGAACTAAATATTTTGAATAGTTTTTTCTGTTTAAGATTCTGAGCATTTTAGTTTGTACTTTGTAATGTCTAATCATACAGTTAAATTTATTCGAAATTTTTTTTGGTTTCCTATAAAATGCATTTGCCTGCGGGTGCCAACACTCTCCTTCAATTTTTTTTTATGATTTAACCTCTAGCCAAATTCTTAAAACATTGACTATCAGCTGCCCTATGAATAATCATTCTTTAATGAACTAAATATTTTGAATAGGTTTTTCTGTTTAAGATTTTTGGCATTTTAGTTTGTACTTTGTAATGTCTAATCATACAGTTAAATTTATTCCAAATTTTTTTTTGGTTCCCTAAAATGCATTTGCCTGCGGGCGCCAACACCCTCCTTCAATTTTTTTTTTATGATTTAACCTCTAACCAAATTTTTAAAACATATATATATTTCCTTGGCATTTTAGTTTGTACCTACTTTGTAATGTATATTCCTACAATTATATATTTTTTAAATTTTTTTTTGGTTTCCTAAAATGCATTTGCCTGCAGGCGCCAGCACGCTCCTTCAATTTTTTTTTTTAGTAACGTCACTCTAGTTGAATATTTTGTATTGACTTGAAAATTGATAACTAGGTGCCCTATGAATAATCATTCTTTAATGAACTAAATATTTTGAATAGGTTTTTTTGTTTAAGATTCTTGGCATTTTAGTTTGTACCTTTTAATGTGTATTCATAATGTTAATTTTTTTTTTGTTTTCTAAAATACATTTGCCTGCGGGCGCCAATACCCTCCTTCAATTTTTTTTTTATGATTTTAACTCTAGCCAAAAACCTAACCTAACCTCTAGCCAAATTTTTTAAACATTGACTGGTACCACTTGAATAATCCTTGTTTTATGAAATAAATATTTCAAATAGTTTTTTCTGTTTAATATTCTGGGAATTTTAGTTTGAACTTTGAAATGTATTTTTCTTCCGTAAAATTTTTTCCAAATTTTTTTTTTGTTTTCTAAAATGCATTTGCCTTCAGGCGCCAACATCCTCCTTCAAATTTTTTTTTAGTAATGTCACTCTACTTGAATATTTAGTATTGACGGGAAAATTGATAACTTGGTGCCTGTAAATAATCATTCTTTAATGAACTAAATATTTTAAATAGTTTTTTCTGTTTAAGATTCTGGGCATTTTCGTTTGAAATTTTTCATGTGTATTCCTACAGTAAATTTTTTCCAAATTTATTTTTTATTTTCTAAAATGCATTTGCCTGCGGGCGCCAACATCCTCCTTCAATGTTTTTTTTTAGTAATGTCACTCTAGTTGAATTTTTTGTATTGACTTGAAAATTGATAACTAGGTGCCCTATGAATAATCATTCTTTAATGAACTAAATATTTTGAATAGTTTTTTCTGTTTAAGATTCTGGGCATTTTAGTTTGTACTTTGTAATGTCTAATCATACAGTTAAATTTATTCGAAATTTTTTTTGGTTTCCTAAAATGCATTTGCCTGCGGGCGCCAACACTCTCCTTCAATTTTTTTTTATGATTTAACCTCTAGCCAAATTTTTAAAACATTGACTATCAGCTGCCCTATGAATAATCATTCTTTAATGAACTAAATATTTCAAATAGTTTTTTTTGTTTAAGAATCTGGGCATTTTAGTTTGTACTTTGTAATGTGTAATCATAGGGTTATATTTTTTAAAAATTTTTTTTTGGTTTCCTAAAATGCATTTGCCTGCGGGCGCCAACACCCTCCTTCAATTTTTTTTTAGTAATGTCACTCTACTTGAATATTTAGTATTGACGGGAAAATTGATAACTTGGTGCCTGTAAATAATCATTCTTTAATGAACTAAATATTTTAAATAGTTTTTTCTGTTTAATATTCTGGGAATTTTAGTTTGAACTTTGAAATGTATTTTTCTTCCGTAAAATTTTTTCCAAATTTTTTTTTTGTTTTCTAAAATGCATTTGCCTTCAGGCGCCAACATCCTCCTTCAAATTTTTTTTTAGTAATGTCACTCTACTTGAATATTTAGTATTGACGGGAAAATTGATAACTTGGTGCCTGTAAATAATCATTCTTTAATGAACTAAATATTTTAAATAGTTTTTTCTGTTTAAGATTCTGGGCATTTTCGTTTGAAATTTTTCATGTGTATTCCTACAGTAAATTTTTTCCAAATTTATTTTTTATTTTCTAAAATGCATTTGCCTGCGGGCGCCAACATCCTCCTTCAATGTTTTTTTTTAGTAATGTCACTCTAGTTGAATTTTTTGTATTGACTTGAAAATTGATAACTAGGTGCCCTATGAATAATCATTCTTTAATGAACTAAATATTTTGAATAGTTTTTTCTGTTTAAGATTCTGGGCATTTTAGTTTGTACTTTGTAATGTCTAATCATACAGTTAAATTTATTCGAAATTTTTTTTGGTTTCCTAAAATGCATTTGCCTGCGGGCGCCAACACTCTCCTTCAATTTTTTTTTATGATTTAACCTCTAGCCAAATTTTTAAAACATTGACTATCAGCTGCCCTATGAATAATCATTCTTTAATGAACTAAATATTTCAAATAGTTTTTTTTGTTTAAGAATCTGGGCATTTTAGTTTGTACTTTGTAATGTGTAATCATAGGGTTATATTTTTTAAAAATTTTTTTTTGGTTTCCTAAAATGCATTTGCCTGCGGGCGCCAACACCCTCCTTCAATTTTTTTTTAGTAATGTCACTCTACTTGAATATTTAGTATTGACGGGAAAATTGATAACTTGGTGCCTGTAAATAATCATTCTTTAATGAACTAAATATTTTAAATAGTTTTTTCTGTTTAAGATTCTGGGCATTTTCGTTTGAAATTTTTCATGTCTAATCATACAGTTAAATTTATTCGAAATTTTTTTTTGTTTTCTTAAAATGCATTTGCTTGCGGGCGCCAACATCCTCCTTCAATTTTTTTTTATGATTTAACCTCTAACCAAATTTTTAAAACAGATATGTTATATATTTCCTTGGCATTTTAGTTTGTACCTACTTTGTAATGTATATTCCTACAGTTATTTAATTCTTATCTAGATCTTTCTATATAGATTTTTTAAACACTGACAAGCCGGTGCCAACACCCTCCTTCATATTTTTTTTTTGTAATGTAACTCTTCTTGAATATTTAGTATTTCTGGGAAAATTGATAACTTGGTGCCTGTAAATAATCATTCTTTAATGAACTAAATATTTTAAATAGTTTTTTCTGTTTAAGATTCTGGGCATTTTCGTTTGAAATTTTTCATGTGTATTCCTACGGTATATTTTTTCCAAATTTATTTTTTTGTTTTCTAAAATACATTTGCCTGCGGGCGCCAATACCCTCCTTCAATTTTTTTTTATGATTTTAACTCTAGCCAAAAACCTAACCTAACCTCTAGCCAAATTTTTTAAACATTGACTGGTACCACTTGAATAATCCTTGTTTTATGAAATAAATATTTCAAATAGTTTTTTCTGTTTAATATTCTGGGAATTTTAGTTTGAACTTTGAAATGTATTTTTCTTCCGTAAAACTTTTTCCAAATTTTTTTTTTGTTTTCTAAAATGCATTTGCCTTCAGGTGCCAACATCCTCCTTCAATTTTTTTTTTTAGTAATGTAACTCTAGTTGAATATTTTGTATTGATTTGAAAATTGATAACTTGGTGCCCTATAAATAATCATTCTTTAATGAACTAAATATTTTGAATAGTTTTTTCTGTTTAAGATTCTGGGCATTTTAGTTTGTACTTTGTAATGTCTAATCATACAGTTAAATTTATTTGAAATTTTTTTTGGTTTCCTAAAATGCATTTGCCTGCGGGTGCCAACACTCTCCTTCAATTTTTTTTTATGATTTAACCTCTAGCCAAATTCTTAAAACATTGACTATCAGCTGCCCTATGAATAATCATTCTTTAATGAACTAAATATTTTGAATAGGTTTTTCTGTTTAAGATTTTTGGCATTTTAGTTTGTACTTTGTAATGTTTATCATACAATTAAATTTATTCGAAATTTTTTTTTGGTTTCCTAAAATGCATTTGCCTGCGGGTGCCAACACTCTCCTTCAATTTTTTTTTATGATTTAACCTCTAGCCAAATTTTTTAAACATTGACTATCGGGTATCCTTGAATAATCCTTATCTTTAATGAACTAAATATTTCAAATAGTTTTTTTTGTTTAAGAATCTGGGCATTTTAGTTTGTACTTTGTAATGTGTAATCATAGGGTTATATTTTTTAAAAATTTTTTTTTGGTTTCCTAAAATGCATTTGCCTGCAGGCGCCAACACCCTCCTTCAATTTTTTTTTTAGGATTTAACCTCTAGCCAAATATTTTAAGCATTGACAATCTAATACCTCTTGAATAATCCTTGTTTAATGAAATAAATATTTTAAATAGTTTTTTTTGTTTAAGATTCTGGGCATTTTAGTTTGTACTTTTCTACTAACCTGTGGTAATAATTTATAAGCGGTAGTTATGTTTTTAGATATTTTAAATTAATATTTTTGTATTTGTATTTTAGAAACGCTGGTATTTAATTTTTAAATAACCTAGGAATATTTAAAACATAATATTATTATATTATTCATATTATTATAATACAATATTTAAATATAATATATTATGAACCTACTGCCCTACTATTTCTAGACGTTTACATGGCAATAGTAAAATTCTATTAAACCTATTAGGTACGTAAACAACATTTATTAATATGACAAATATTTAAAATTTCAAAAAAGGGGGACCCTCGTGTTAATACCTCTCACTTTGTTTTTTGGATAACGCTGGGAGTTTTTGTGCACAAACGATTGGACTTGGTGCACATTTCTGCACAAACGATGCACAAACGTTTGGCGTGGTCAGAAGTTCAAATTTCGAATGTGGGGGGGTCATTGAAATGGACCTATCAAATGCTGTAAAAATATAAATTTCAGACACTCATAAAAATTTAATTTTAGTTTCTTTTGGCCTTTTTTATTTGATAAAGGTAGACAAACTTATAAGTAATCTTATATTACATTTTCAAATCTTAGATTTAAAAAGAAAAATTTTTATGAATTCTCAACTCAAAATAATTTGCTAATTTTCGTGATTTTTCCGTATTTTGTCAAAATTTGAACTTTAAATGCTTATAAATAAAAACTGTGACTAAGGATTTTAAATTTTTCCTTTGAAACAATAATCTAGGAGCCTTCTATTAAATTTTCAAGCTTTTTTACTCAACAGATATCATTTTATTGATATTCATAGAAAAAAAACTAAAAAAATTGAAAACTGACAATGTCCGTAAACAGCTCAAAAAGAGTCAAAATTTTATGGTGTATAGAAAATGCTAATATAAACATTCAGTCAAAATTTCATGTCCCTACGGTCATTTGTTTTAGAGTTACACCAAAAACCAAAATCGATTTTCTCGAAAACAGATTTTACGTAAAAATTCCCGTTTTCCTTTATTTTTCTTCGGTTTTTCACATCACTTTTGAAAACTACTGGGAAATTTTTACTTTTAACCCCTCAAAGTACCAACTAGATTCACTTTCATTTCAGAAAAGTTACTGTTGAAGAAAATCCAAGCACTTTTACTGTCCTAAAAGCTGATGACAGACACAAAAATAATAAAAAAAACACACATCATTGTAAAATCAATACATTCATTGCTTCGCTCAGAATCTAAAAAAACTTTTAACCTAATTTAAGTCAACATAAGCACAAAAATAAATGTTAGAACAAATGAATGCTAAAAAAAAAAATGTAAAATGATTAACAATTTAAGTTAGTATAAGTCATAAAAAAATATTAAAGCAAGTCAAGTACAAAAAATGTGTAAAATTTTTTTCTAACCTAATTTAAGTCAGCATAAGCATGAAAACAAATGTAAAAATATATAAATAAAAAAAAAATGTAAAATGATTAACCTTATTTAAGTTAGTATAATGTATAAAATCAATTTAAAGCAAAAAATAAACCTAATTTTAAGCTAGTACAAGTAAGAAAATAAATCTTAAGATATACTAAAAAAAAAAAAAATGTAAAAATAAAAAACTTAACATCGTTTAAGTTTTAAGTTATCATAAAAAAAAAATGTCTATAAACTAAGTACATTGTAAGCGAATTAAATATGAAAAATATATAATTAGATAAGAACACCAAAGATGTCATTAGTTAAAAGTTAAAACTATGTAGAATATATAGAATAAGAAACAAAATATGTAAAAATTCATTACATATGTCAATATGACAATATATTGTATACAAATATTAAATTAAAAAAAAAAAATTGCATAGATATCATTACAACACCAGATAGGGAACTTGGGATATAAAATATATAAGATTATTAACAAGAATAGAAACACATCAATGGAATGCGGGGAGTACGAACTTTCAGCTTCAGTTCTATCTTCCTAATTTTTTTTTCCTATGTAATATGTACCTAAACTTTAATATTACTTACATTGCCCCTTTTAGATTGTATAGTAAAATTTGTTTTCTTTATATATATGTATATAAATGTCCAGTTTAAATTGCATAACTTTTTCAACTTTCGACTTTCAACTTTTTCTTACTTTATCTCTTCTCTACTTAAATATTTGTATTGCTCTCACTCTCGCCCACGGGTGGTGTTGTGAGGGCACAACACAAAAAGTGCAAGGTGGATGTAATGATATGCTCACACACCATTATAATAAACTAAAATTCTACAGAATAATAAATAACGGCCAGACTGTCGTTTGTAGAAATCGGTCGCATCAAATAAAACCATTAACAACGACAATTAAGATATCGGCACGCACTTATAACGGTATTACGTAGGATGTGTGTGACTTTATTTTATGGTGACGCCAAAGAATAATCTAGGTCCCAGACTCACGATAACTTTTTGATAAAGCCGCCTACCACTCTCTGGTCATCATCCTCGCGTCGTCCCTTAAACCAGTGCATGAGCACCAACCACCAGAGTAACAACCTATAATATTTTACGTTGATTGCAGTTAATACATTCTATGTGCTTTTTTCCATAAAATTATATTGTACGGTGTATTTGATCTAATTCTCGAATACACGATCTCGAGAGCCCTCCGAACACCTGGAGGAAGGTAATAGCGTAATTTTACTACTCTAATTTTAATATTTTAATTTAACTATCGACAGGAGTCGCCTTATATTTATCTTATTTCTACGTTATTACAAAGTATCTATAGTCATACGTTTTTTAATTACAACAAAATAAGAAAATCGTTACATGAGAAATCGAGTGAATATCAAATGTTGTAAAAATATGAATTTCAAACACTCATAAAAATTTAATTTGACTTTCTTGAATTTTTTTTTTGATAAATGTAGACAAACTTATGAGGAATTTTGTATTTCATTTTCAAATCTTAAATTTAAAAAGAAATTTTTTATGAATTTCTAACTCAAAATAATTTGTAAATTTTTGTTAATTTTACGTATTTTGTCAATATTTAAACTTTAAATGCTTATAAAAAAAAATTATGACTGAAACATTTTTAATATTTTCAACTGCTAAATTAAAAATATATTAGAAACCTTGTATTAAATTTTCAAGCTTATTTACCCAACAAATAAAATGTTATTGCCACTCATAGAAAAAAAACTAAAAAAAATTGGAAACTGAAAATGTCCGCTAACAAAACAAATCAAATTATTTGAAAATTTTATCGTGTATAGAAAATGGTAATGTAAACAACCAGTGAAAATGGCATGTATATATACGGTCATTTGTTTTAGAGTTACATAAAAAACCAAAATCGATTTTGTCGAAAACCGATTTGCGTACAAATTCCCGTTTTCCCTTAATTGTTATGTTGTTTTTCCCGGCGCTTTTGAAAACTTAATTTAAATTTTTACTTTTCGAATGTACCATTTAGATTCACTTTCCCATCAAACAAGATACGGTTGAAGGAAATCAAAGCAGTTTTACTGCCCCCAACGGTGGTGACAGACACACAAAAAAAAAACTAAAAAAAACACACATCATTGTAAATTTAATACATTCATTGCATACATTTCATATACTAACATTTCGTCTAAAAAAATATGAACAACATTAATTTCCATTAAACAAAATGTAATTACTATTTAATGTATATTATATAGTATATATAGGTACTATAATATGTTTGTTAGAATCACATTAAAAAAAAAAAGTTATAACTCAAAATAAATAAAACAATAAAACTAGTCAGCTATAGGTATTAGGTATATAAATAAAACAGTTGTCTATAATATGTATACATTATATCTACTTACAGGCGACAGCGTAATCGATTGTTTCTGATCGTTTGAATTTCGTCAAATGTTAATATAATTTAATGCAGATTAGGTATATTAATAAAAAATAAAAACATTTTGGGTATTATGCAAATTGCAAACCCAATATGTTTGTAGGCAAACTGGACGAAATAGACAATAGCGACCAGAAGACGCCTTAACGAGCGAGATGACGAGAAGATGGATAACGCCACAACGGTCACCGGTCGAGATTCGGGATGACGAGACATAAAATGGAAAAGCTTATTGGAGATTTGGAGCTTGGACGTTGGGCCATAGTCCATGGAGTTTAGACGATAGACCAACGTTTACCTGGTTGCGGGTAACGGGCGGTGGCCAATCGCATATTCGCATTCCGAAAGTTGTACAGAACCTTTGGATAGGAAATTCTGAGAATAAACGGGGAGTCATCGATAAACCTGCAAACATCGGTGAACGGTGAACGGTACTCGAAGCAGTTGTAGTAATAACCAGAATATTCCTATGATGATAAAGAAAAGATGATTTCTATGATTTCTCGAAAATATGAGTTAATAGCACGAATATACTATAGTATCTTTATCCGTGGTTAATAGTCATCATGAATATAATACATCTTATGTAATTTGTTCTATGATCGTGATATACTGATATATATAATGTCTTAGATCATAATATTATACAATTACAATGGACATGATCACGGTCTTAGAAGATTTTTCTGACCGTGGACATGATTATAAATAAATTTATTGACAATGTAGATCACGGTTTAAATCTATACCGTGGTATTAACCATACTATTAGTTATTATCACGAATAAAGATAGTACTATCACCACAGCCGTGATTATTATTATATGGAAATCTGTGATTACAATTTAGTATTTACATTTTACAAACATTGTCCAACTCGCATGGCTTGTGTAAATGTGTAATGGTATCTCGTACAGTCGTATCTGTGAAGTGTGAATCACATTTTGTGATTTAAGTGATTTTAATGTTAGCATTAACCTTACTCCTAGTTTTAAATTAACCTCATAACGAATTTGTCATATTTCAAGTCTTGTAATTTATTATATTATTTATGATCTCAAAATCTTATTTCCGTTGCCTTTTAAACAGACACAGAAGCTTCACTTTTCTTAAAGGTAAATTATAAATTATAATTTTTAGTTCTTGGACAAATTGTATATTTATACCTATTACTTACCAAATTATATTAACTAATTTCTGGTTTCTATAACAATGTTACATTTGTTCAAATAACTGCCATATCTCATTAGTGCAGTTAAGTGGGTGCTACTGTCATAAAGCACCGTTAAAATGTATTACCTACCATATTATAGGTATGCCTAAAACATAAAAAAAATTTGAGTTGATTATATTTTTATTTTTTTTTTATTATTTTATGATGAATTATATACCTAATTTAAATAAATGTTGGTAAAATTATATATTTATTTAGTTATACCTAGAATTTGGAACTTATAAAAGCTGAAATCTGTAAAATATGAAAGAAAAATATATACGTTGTATAGGTACTTACAGTTAAGGCCATAACAAAAATAAGACATGATCTTAAACTCTTTGTTTTGAAAAAATGGCTTTTTGCTAAGTTTGATGAAACTTTAGAAAAATAAAATACCTACATTAAATAATTGAGTATGAAATACATACCTATATAATAAAGAAAAATTAAAAAATTTGTTAGAAAATACAAATATGCATAAAAGTATATACAATTAAGTAACATAGTACATTTTTCTTAAATATATATTTTAAGTTTTTGTTTTTAAACTCTTCATTGTTTAGAATAAATGTCTAGGTTAGTCTGCTATAAATCAAGAGCATATAGAAAGATATGCAACTTTTAAAACTTCTGAGCATTACCTAGTTATAAGCTATAACTTATATAAAAATAGAAAGATACCTATGTTTGAAATAAATATTTAATTCAACTACCTATATGCATTTATTTAATTGAATATTATCTTTTTTTTAAATGAGAAAATATACAGTGTGGTCGTAGAAAAAATGAAAATATCAATTTATAGACAACTAGGGATTATAACTTATAGGTATGTAATATCATTGAGTATATATTATTGTAAACTAAGTATAATGTACAATATATTATACTCAGCGGTAATATACATGAATGAATAATGTAAGAGTATTGGTATAATATTTTATACCAATATTGAATACTAAATTGAATATATATTATTAAGGATTTTTTAGTTCACATCAAGTAAACCCAGGAAAAATATACTAACAATATATTCTTTAACTATAAATTATTCTTTATAGAATCTTTACATATAAGAGGTCCAATCAAGTTCATATATTATGTGCCCACGAAAAAGCCTTGCTTTTTGAGGGTAGGGGGGAGGAGTGTCATCATTGAGGCTACATGTTAGTTGCATATCACTGGATTTGAAGTGAAAAATAAAATTGTTAACCTCTTAAATTACAATTATAGTTTTCAATGTAAAATTAATTATTTTATGTAGAAGTGTCCAAAGTTCATAATCTTTATTTTATCTGAAATCTAAATGTAAGTGAATTTAATGTAGATATAAGACAAAAGTACAAGACAATAAGTATACATTAATTTATTAGGTCTTAGTTCTTATTATTATTTTAAATTTTTTATAAGCGATCATATTTATTAAATTCTGTTTTAATTTTTATTTACAGAATAATAATTTTCTAAAATGACTGGAAAATTAAAAACTATTTGTTCATTAAAAGGCCATTCTGGTATTGTATGGAATACATCATGGCATCCAAAAGGACTGATGTTGGCTTCCTGTGGCGAAGATAAAACCATCAGATTGTGGAATTATAAGGATGGTGATAAAAGCACTTTAAAATGTTTGCTAGCTGATGGTCATCAGCGTACTGTCAGGGCAATTGCATGGTCGTATTGTGGTCAAAGTTTAGCATCAGCTAGTTTTGATGCGACTATAGCTATTTGGGATAACAAATCTGGACAGTTTGAATGTAATGCTACTCTTGAAGGTCACGAAAATGAAGTTAAAAGTGTAGCATGGTCAAGATCAGGCTCAATGTTGGCGACGTGTAGTCGTGATAAATCTGTATGGGTATGGGAAGTATGGGAGGATAACGAATATGAGTGTGCAGCAGTCTTAAATGCACATTCACAGGATGTTAAGAAAGTAGTATGGCATCCCCACGAAGATATATTGGCATCCGCTAGTTATGATAACAGCGTTAAGTTGTACATGGAAGATGCAGACAAAGAATGGACTTGTGTGGGTACTTTGAGCTCACACACATCAACTGTCTGGAGTTTAGCGTTTGATAAGACTGGTGATCGACTTGTGACTAGTAGTGACGATCGGACTTTAAAGATATGGCAAAAATATCTTCCTGGTAAATAAAAGTTATTTCTTTTCTGAAATCATTTTAAACATTGTAAATCTATTTCATAATTTTATTGCAGGTAACCCTGAGGGAATTTCCGTTAAAGATGCAAATTTTGTATACAAATGTGTATGCACAATTAGTGGATTTCACACTAGGCCAATTTATGATGTTACTTGGTGCCATTTGACAGATCTAATTGCCACGGCATGTGGTGACAATTCTATAAGAATATTTAAAGAAGAAGATTTATCTGACTGTAATCAACCATCATTTTCATGCATTTCACATGTGAGTGAAGCTCATTTACAAGATATCAATTCTGTTCAGTGGAATCCTGTAGTTAAAGGAGTTTTAGCATCTTGCAGTGATGACGGATTGGTAAAAATTTGGAAAATGGAATCAACATAAAGCTATCACAAAAACATTTAACTTTGTTTAACACTTTAATCCATGTATCGTTATTTTATCATTGTATTGTATAGAAATTATAATATTAATTCAAAATATATTTTGAATGGGATGATTATTTAGAAATTAAAACTAAGCATCTGAAATTATGCATTAATATCATTACTGTGTGATTAAGTTTATTAATAAGAAACCATTACAGTTGTATTTTATATTTTGTTCAAAAATTATTTGAGAATGAATACAATCCAATTTAAAATACAGTATTAGTTTACCTTCTGCCATTTGTTTAGGACTCAGCATAATTTGCCTGTCACTTTTGAACAAACTAGGAAGTATAATTCCAGTTCAAGTTGATGTAACATTAAAAATATAACCAATAGTGTAATTATCTATTTGGCTATTTTATGTATTATAATTATGGAGTTCACCTCATTAGCTTAGGTTAACACAGAATTAGTGCTAGGTATATAATAAATTAAGATGTACAAATTTGGCCATTAGAAGAAAATACAAATATTTGAATTAAAATGGAAACATTTTTGTATGTAATTAAACTAAATAACTGTATGAGCGTTCTATTAGTTTCTATATTATACTTTCTTTTTAGACGTTAAAATATGTAACGGATTGTTTGATTTCGTTGAATAATAATGAAAAAAGACATTTACAACACGATCACAACTATTTAACTTTTTTACAGTCCTACTTTGACTATTTTCCTATATATAAGTTTATAACATACAATATAATAGGTACTTACAACCATAGGCGCAATTTGGACAACTGATTTGGGGGGGCTAAATTTATAAAATCAATACAGACCCGCATAATTTTTTTATTAGGTGGGTTTAAGAATGAATATATTTAAATACTTAGGGGGGCTAATCCCCCTAGACGCCCTAAATTGCACCTATGCTTACAGCACATCAAAACCTGGTCCAAAATATTGGCGTTTTCAATTTCAAGTGGTTGTGACTTGTGTGTTTGTGACTCCATTAATATGTTGAACGGGATTTATTGTATACATTTTGTACATCTAATTATTCAAGGTTTTTTTTATTTTTATGCAATCCGAGTTAAGAAATTTATAAGTAAATGATGGTGTATTATCTTAGACTCTGAACAGAGAGACGAAGATATTGATTTTTTAACACAAGGTACCTCATAAGTTATTAGTTTATTACCTACTGAAATTAAATAATCAGATCTAAAAAGTATCATAGTACTAATTACTGTCAAGTATCAAGTATAGTGTATACACCTATAAACACAATTTTCTTTTATAAGCATTCGTCATTCAAGTTCGAATTTGGACAGAATTAAATATTTAAACTAATATTCATAAATTTAGTTATTTTGTTGTAATTCAGACAAAAATGTTTTTCAATGGGATTTGAAACGTTCATGACGCATATTGTTATATTTTATATAGGTAGATACCATAGGCGCAAATAGCGTTTGAGATTTAGGGGGCTGAAGCCCTAGCTACTAAATGAAGCATTTATACAAGTAATTAATACCTAAATATTTTTTTAGTACAACATACAGATTATAGGTATATTGTATACTGCGTACTTAATTATTATAATATTGACAGAAAATAAAACTTATTAAATATTTTTTTCAAATGTGCTATCCTATTTCATCTACCTACTTGTAATAGTTCTCAAAATGATATTTATAATATATACCTAATATACATTATACACCACATAACTTTTAGGAAAACAATAGGAATTATTAATACTGTAAGTATGTATGGCTTTAGAGCAATAAGTAACAACAAAATAATATAATTATAGAACAATTTTTATTTAAAAAAATTTACCCAATACATTTTTAAAGTTGAATTCTTCGGCTGGATTTTGCAAATGTATTTAATACTAATTCATTATCTACTTTAATATCTTTTTCGATATTTAATATTGCCAAATTAGTAAATCGGCCCTGAGTCATGTTAGCTCGGACATATGTGTTGATCCTTCTCATAGTTGAAAAGGACCTTTCACAAGTGGCCGAGCTCACTGGTAATGTTATTGCCACTTGCATAATTTTAAATAAATTAGGAAATACTTCTTTATTTAAATGTTTTTTGATATTTTCAAAATTAACTTCTTTCATCATGTTTTTCATCACATTCATTTCACATTTTAAGTTTGAAGAATTGATATCAAAAGTATCCTGTACACAAATAATAAATATACAATCAAAAACCAAAAACAAAATAGTTTAAAAAAAGTATTTGTCAAATAGAATTCATAATTTATAAATATTGCTCAAATACAAGTTACAACATACTTTGTAATAATCAATAAGAAAAGATGATTGTTGAAAATTTAATTTAAATAATTCATCAACTGCTGACGCAATTTTTAAACTCTCCTCTGAAAATCTAGTACTCAAACTACCAATAATTGCATCTAATATTGGATAGTTAGCATGCTCTTCCCAATATTTTTTCTTTGACAAATCATCTTCGTAAAACGAGTTCTCAGCTGCAGTTGTAACAGTAACATGGTAATCCTTCAAGGTTTTTGTTTCTGTTCTATGTCTTTTAGAACCTATTGAAAAAGATAAAAAAAAATTTGTACATGTAATTTCTGTGAAAAATGAGTTTATTTTAAAGTTACTTACCTATGGGTATATTGATAGAAATATCATTATTTTCTGCAAAATTAATAATTTTTTCCCATAATTCTGCAAAATATTTGGCAGTACGATTTTTTTTCAGAGTTTCTTTAACTCCATTTATTAAGCATGCCGAACTTCCTAATGTTGCCAGTTTTGATTGTAATTGTACACTCAATATATTTATTATTTTCAGAACATCATGGAGTATAAACAAATATATAATAAATTTAAAATTTTTTATAGTTGCCAAGACACCTGAAATATTATTTAATTATAATAAATTAAATAATATAATAATAATATAATAATAAATAATAATTATTATTATAAATATGATTTAATAATATTTATTTATAATTTAAGTATAATTTTGTTTATAAATACAATATGTGCACTTAAATGGTCTAAATTATTATTAACTATTAAGTACATAAAAGTTAAACATACCAATTGCTTGAGCGACATCTTTACTCTCCTGTTCATCAATTTCATTAGTTAAAACATTGACAATAGCATCATAATTGTTAATAAGAGCATCACAACTCTTAAATCTACAGACCCACCGAGTGTCACTTAATTGGGAAAGAGTAATCTTAGTTAAACCTAGCTCTTTTTGCATTTCACAAAGTTTAAAATTTGTGGAGGGTCGTGAAAAATAAACATAAAGAGCTTCTAATCCATTAAACAAGTTCCTTGCATCCTATACAAAATAAAATATTTTATTATTTTAAAACACCAAGTTGACTACTTTTATGATTATAATCTTATTGATCAAAGCTCTACCTTTATATGTTTACACATGTCGACTACCACCAAATTCAATTTATGTGCCATGCAGTGTACATAGATAGCATTCTTAGCTTGAGGGTGAGCTTCTCTTAGCTTTGTTTGCACACCACTCTTAGACCCAGACATCACATTTGCTCCATCGTATGATTGACCTATTATTGGAACTTTATCTAAATTTGATGAATTGATAAAATTAAGTAATTCAGAAACTAATGCATCAGCATTTTGACTTCTTGAAACATCAACTAAGCACAAAAATCTTTCTTGTACATCCCATTGTTTTGGGTACCGAATACAAATTGATAGTTGTTCCTGTTTGTGACACCTGATATATAAATATATAATATTGAAATCAATTAATGATATACTTTTATTTATTTTAGCTAAATTAATTTATATTACCTAGCTTCATCACAAGAAATACTGAACATTCCACTTTCTTGTATTTCTTTGATGATAGTACTTTTTACATTGTCAGCACAAATATTAATCAGATCGTTTTGTATTAACCAACTAGAGTGGTTTGTCGCATCGTTAAAATATTTATTTTTAAATTCCGGATAATACTTTGACATGAGTTCACATAATTCTTTGAAATTACCTAACACATAAATTAAAATGTATTATAACATGATCAAAAAAAGTATAATTGAAGAAAAAACTAGAGCTTAATATAATAATTTATTAGTTTATTACCTTTATTATGTGAAGCATCATTCTCACGATGACCTCGAAAAGCAGAACCTTGGTGGCCAAGTAATAAAACAATATCAATTATACATTTCATATATTCTCTATTTTGTTTAATTTGTTCAGTATGAGCAGCTGTTAATTGGGAAATAATACTATTACCAGATTGACATGATTTTTTATATTCAGTCCATTTAACTATGGCAGTTAAATGATGTTCAGAACATGCATGATTTTGAATCCTAGTATTTTTGGCTTTAGCATTTTTGGCTCCACTTAACTGGAATATATTTAAATTATATGTATAAATATAATTTAATGTATAAAATTACCTTCTTCCAATTACTAAAGCCGGTTTTAGTAAAAGTTTCTTCATTGTGACCAGAAGTTACAGCAAACATGCGACAAGGATAGCAACAAATAGCATCTTTTTGAATACTATATTCCATCCAATTAAAATCTTTAAAGTATGTTGAAGAAAATGCTCGATTTTGAGATCCAAATTTAGTTTTTGGATAAACCTAAGACAAATTAAATAGTAAACACATCAATTTAATTGTACTTAAGTTAACTGGTGAAAAAAATTAGTTAACTCACATGGTTATTAAAAATAAATAATAGGATTTTTTATATAGAAAAGTAAGAATATAGGTACTTATTACTTAGGTAATAAGTATAAACTAAAAAAAACTACTACCTATTTTAATTTTTAAACCAGTGTCGATACATTACTCGCCTTTAATATTGGTTGCTTAGGGCCTGTGTTTAAATCACCTAAATCTAAGTCGGGCGTACTTGAATCAAACAAATTTATACTTGCAACTGGAACTTCAGTATTTTCAGCAGTTAATGTTTCGACTAATACTGATTCGGCATCGGTCTGTTCAGTTAAATGAAAACTAGCAGAAGCATTCTGTTTTTTTTTTAAATTAAATATACTGAACATTTTTTCTTGTACGACGTAGGTTTACTCAATTTTCACAAACATGAAACGCGTAAATACTAATATGTAAAATGACCAACTAACAAAACAAATTATAAAACTCTATAACAAATTTATTATAGATTAAAATATAACTGTTGATAACGAATTAATGAAAATACGTGATATATCATCCTGCGGTTTATTTGGGCTCCCCGGATATTCTATTTTTAACGAAGGTGCGTTTAACGTATAAATGCACTTCCCCGCGGCCCGATCACCACTCAGTGATACTATCTAATAATGATGACTGATAACCACGGATATAGATTTCTATACAGTATCTATATTCGTGCTGATAACCAATTAGTTATTAATTATTATAGTAATATAGTATAGCCACAGAATATTCTATGGTTTAGCCACTATAGCCCGTATAGGCGTACTGTACGCCGCGTACAAAAATAAATATGACGTATTATAAACAAATTAATGGTTGTCAATTGAGCTGCAAGCCTGCAACAATTATAGGCTCCGTAATAAGCATGCTGATTATTCTTAGTTCTTGGTAGGTATTATCATACCAGCTATGGTAGTTTATTATATCATGGGTATAATGGTTTATGTTTACAAGTCTATAATGTACAATAATAATAAAAATGATACCAGGATAAATAAAATTTGTTCATTTACGAATTACGTAATCTAAAAAATACAAACATGAATTTTACATCATAAACTATAATTATAATACTGATAAAGCATAAAAAAAATTTAGAAAACGTTTGGGGGGGCTATTGAAGTGCTTGGGGGGGCTTAGCCCCTAAAGCCCCCCCCCCCTATTTGCGCCTATGGTAGATACACACAATGTTGGAATGACATTTTCAAAACATTTAGATTAATTTTATGGTATTTCGGAAGCCTGGGTAAGTTAATGATAATTTTTAACTGAGTTAAGTTAAGTTGATAGAAAACATTTTAAAAAGTTTAAAGTTAACAGTTAAGTTAGGTTATTATTATTTTTTTTAATATCTATATATTATATACCCAGTAATATGGTTTAAAATAATAAAAATCATAAATATTATTGAACACAGGAAATAGGCAATAGCTTTTCTATACATAGAATTAAATTATTATATAGGTACTAAATTAATAGAATTATGTAGTAGGTACTAAAATCATACGAAATTGAAAATGACGAAATAAATACAATCTTTTGATTTATAAATAAATAAATAAATAACTTATTTATGGCGAAAATATTTTATAATATGCTCTTGAGAATTGTACATTTGTGATTTGTATCTATATCAATATAATAAGATAATATCATATTACTTATTAGTTATTACTTTATTAGTATTTATTAATTATTATTATTACAATATGCCCGTATGTCGCAGTATGGTATGGTACTATGGTATATATTTAATCTTTATATATAATATATACCTAAATGGCTATTGCTATAATATGTATTTACTATTTAATTAAGTTATTTTTCTTGAAAAATTCTGGTTAATGGAACAAGAAATTAATTTAACTATATTTCTAATTTCCTATTCTAGTAAATCGTTATGTAATATGCAACATCAATAATAATTTTTATTTTTATTATATTTATTATTTAATTATTTATAAATTAACTTAACTTGAATTTGATTAAAAGTAACTCGTTATTTATTAAGCTTATATCAATTAAAACAAGTTAAGTTCAAAATTAGGTTAATGAAAATTGTGGATTTTGGTATGTGTTGTAAAACTGTTGATGGAGTTTTAGAACGAAGATTTTTTAAAGTGGAAAAAAGAGATAATAAGGCACTTTATTACCAAATACCAATAATACAAAATGAAATAGAACTAGGGTCTAGGATAAATTATTTATTCAGATCAATGGCGAGCATATAGTATTATAAAAGATATAGTTTATTATCATAAAACCGTCCATCATTCCGAGTTTGTTGTTGATCCCTACAACGGGCGCACAAACAAACGATCGAATTTTGTTATTAATCAAAAATCAGTAAACGTTTCTTAGTAGATATCATTTTACGGTAAGTAGAATACATATTTTAAGACATTATAAGACGATGTACACTACTGTACATCAGAGTGGTTAGATACCTACTTCCCCTTTTTTTTAGATTCTGAGCGGAGCGATGTATTTTGTAATTGAATCGCAGCATTGTAAATTATAATATATATATATATTATATTATACCCAATGATGTCGATGATCGAAGCGCATTTGTACTGCGTTGAAATAAAATAAACAATTTTTTTAAATATTACATTTTTTACAGCAACCGCGACACGTACCGGAAGTCATCCGTGGACTGTACATCCTTATTGTACTACCGGCCAACGGAACATGGCGACACTGTCGGAAGTCATTTCAACGTTAAAGAAGATGGCGCCGCTGTCCCTGGCAGAGCCTTGGGATAATGTCGGTTTGTTGGTGGAACCGGACGTCCAAAAATCTGTCAGCCGCGTTTTCCTCACCAACGATCTGACCGAGGACGTGCTGGAGGAAGCCGTGAACGTTGACGCCAATCTCATCGTTTCCTACCATCCGCCGGTGTTCGCTCCGTTTAAAAAAATTACTTCGGACGCTTGGAAGGTACCAATAAACATTGATAGTTATATGTTTTAATTTTTTACATGTCCTACGAACGCTAGATTAGTAAAAACACGATCGTGGAAAATGCCTGGCTTACCATAAAATATATGAGCGGCTATACTGCTTCTCCCAGACGGGTTGTAAAATCGCAACAAGTTCGTGATGAAATATCGCGTACGCTATTTTAATGAAAAGTTGTTCGTCTTGTAAGTTGTTACAATATTGAATACTTAAGAATTCAAAGTTTTTTTTAACGTTTTGTCTGAAGTTGTTTACTTTTTAATATTTTATCTAATGCACCCGATACGTGGTCCAACTCACTTCACTTGTTTTTATGTATATAATGTATACTAGATACCACTGTGATACAAATATCTAACATACTTTACGTGGTGCAGAAATGTACCACAGTTTATATTATTTATAAACATGTTAAACCGTTAAGGACTGAGGAGTGGTTTGCATCTTACACGGGGAACGGAAAAATTGTCTCTGGGGAAAAAGTCACGGAAAAAAGTATCAGGAAAAAAGTCTTAGGGCAAAAACAGTTTATAAAACTAATGTATTAAACAATTTGGTACTTTTAAAATAAAACTTATATTATTATATTAAATTAAATTAAACTTAAAGATTTTTTTAAAAGCTATAGCTCAAAATATTAAGTTACAGCGATAATAATTTAGGTACCTATATAACTGTAGGTTTTTTATAATTATGAAATATTTTTTTTCTATTCTTTACAAATTTTCCTGACAGGTAATTTAACTTAGTAATATATATATATATATATTATTTTTTAATAATATTATTGACTACGGTTCAATGACATATTTTTTTTTATAATTTTATAATTATTAGCTATTATTTTTGTTTAATATTTGTTTTGTATTCATTAAAAGAACTTTTAAAAGCTATAGCTCAAAATATTAAGTTACAGCGATTATAATTTATATACCTAAATATAGGTTTTTATTCTGTATAAATGTCCCTGACAAGTCATCTAACTTAGTGATATGTATATATTATTTTTTAATAATATTATTGACTACGATTCAATGACATATTTTTTATAATAATTATATAGTTATTACCTAGCTATTATTTTTGTTTAATATCTGTTTTGTATTTAGTAGCTATTATATGATTACATTATTGTTAGATATTGCTTTTAGAAAACAGACTTTTTTCCCCCTAAACTTTATTTTTCTTGAGACTTTTTTCCGGGACTTCTTTTCAGAGACTTTTTCCTACCATTATCTCACACCCACATACTTCAATAATAATTTTACAGGTACATTTATTATTATCTGCAACCATTGATTAAATATACTTATGTACCATGTGCATACTTAACCAATGAACCAACTATAAATATCCGTAGGTATATTTGTAAGATAATATGTTCATTAATTCAAAGTTTAAAAGAATATGTAGGTTAGATTTGGTTAGCCAATTTTAGTTTAAATGAGTCAAACTTAAATTCAAGTTTAATACATGTACCTAGCCTTTAGGTAGATTTGATAAGTTAAAATATAACTTTATTTATATTCAATTATCAATTAAAATCTTTGTTACACATAAAAATTAATTCAGAACATTAATAAAATAAATTATTAACCAGAACTTAATTATTTATCACACTCTTATTCGAATATTTAAAATACAAATTAAATATTTTAAATAGGAATCTTATATTGAAGAAACCGTCATTGTTATAACAAAATCTCATTGCAATATTGGTATGTTATTTTTGCAATACAACAAAACAAAATACAAGCAAAAAAAATCCAAAACTATTTTGAAAATCTCAAGTTATAAATTGCACAAAACATTTTTCATTAATGCCGTTTTAATAAGTTAATTGAAATTATTTTGAATACAACTACCTATTGAAAAACCCGAATCTAATGATATCGACTTTCCATGGAGATATATCTATATAGTGATTCAGGACTTTTGAGATTGGATACATTATTTTATAGGTACTGTATATTATATGTTTTTTTTATGTCTGTTTATAGAGTCGTATCGTAAGTCGTTGTCTTGGCCGAGGAATTGCTGTATATTCCCCTCATACTTCGTGGGACGCTGTAGAAAATGGTTTAACCGATTGGTTGATAAGTTGTTTTGGTAAGAATATAATATTGTGTATAGTATTTAAATTTTTTTTTTCTGTCGAGCGGTCAAATTTCAGCGAGCGAATTTATATTATAACAAATAAGTTTATAAATGTATGTTCATAGACGGTACGGTGTCTACAATACAACCGCTAAAAATAAATCCAGAATTTAGTCACGTCGTGACTTTATCGGCATCACTGAGCGATAATACTCTTTTGAGCGGAAAAGAAATCAGAACTATCGTTGAATCATCAGACTTTCAAGCCGACAAACACTTCAAGTGAATTAGCTATCCAATTTTTAGTGTTCCAATCTTAGATCATCTACAATGGATGGAGCTATGTCTATGTGTGTATTTATCATATACCGATCTGTGTCCAACATAACCCCTCACCACCTATTTAATTTCAAGGAACAACGAGTTATTGCGCATGCGTTGCACCTACGCTGCTTCACATTCCATCCCCACCACCCATATTTTCATTTCAAGGAACAACGCGTTACAATCACTATAAAATAACTAATAAGTGGGGGGTTATGTTGGACACGGCAAATGATTGAAGTAGCTCCATCCATTGATATGATCTAAGGTTCCAATGCTCGTATACCTGAGAACTCTGTTATTGATTAATATTTTTTTTACAGAGTTGTAGGCTATAACGATTCTCAACTTCAACTGTTATGCAATTCGAATTCTTTAGTGACGCTGAATAAAATTGCCAAGTATTCAGAATACAAAATTTTTTTTTGCGCCAACAAAAATGAACCGGTTAGTATGCTTCTATATACGAGGGTTACAATGCATCCATTCCTTGGCTTATGTATATACACTAAAAATTAAAAATTAAATATATTTAGTTACTATTTATAAAAAACATAAGCTTTTCCTAATGAGTTATTAAATTACGTTAAGTAAAATTGATGAAACTATTCATATAACTTTAAGCAAAACTTATTTTTGTAAGTAATAGGTACATTTAAAAACAATTTACGGGTTTTTAATTAAATACTGTACATTCAATAAATTGGCTTAAAACCGCAAAATTCAAATATGTATAATCACCTAAATATAAAATTATTGATTTAATAATTAATTAGCTTTTCTATACATAAACGTTGAGCATATTATACTAAATACTTAGCATATTATATAATGATTCTTCAGTATAAAAATAATAAAAAAAAATGTTCTAAATAGTAATAGCATTTTGTTATTTTTCGTGACGAAATTAATATTTTCAGTTGCCGTCGTGTACTACGGGCTCCGGCCGTTGTTGTCAATTTAGAAACGGACTGACGATCAATGCTGCCATTGAAAAGATCAAACGTCATTTGGGCGTCGACAATTTAATGATAGCGCTGGCCAGAGGATCGACACTAGGTATATTACAATATGATTCAATGATTTTATACTTTTTATATTTTATCTATACTATGGCCCAGGAGAGAGCACTTCTGGGCGGCGGCTCAAACGTGTCCGTTTTCGTGCTTTCCCAGCACAAAACCTTCCCGTATGCTGGCCGCCGCCAACTCTAGCCGCGCCACCGCGGAGCTAATTCATTTGGATGCGCGAGCGAGAAGTACTCTCTCCTGGGCCGTAGTATATACCTGATATGTACAATCACAATTCTATAGTCTGTCCAGCGAGAGAACTCGCTGCGCACCGACCAAAACTGGTTACCCCACGCAACACCCTGCCATAGGGGAACCGGTTTCGATAGAAAGGTGACGTGGGGGGATGTGCAGAATCGGCGCGTTCTCTCGCTGGACAGAGTATAGATGACTGATATGATGGGGGGGGGGGGGGGGGGGGTCTGGATTTATTTTTATAAGATTTTTCGAATTTTTCATCCAGATAAAGTTTAATAACAATATATACTTTAGATTATATTCATATTTTACATGTACATTAAATTGTTAAAGTTTTTTAGGGACTGAAACAGTTTATGTTTTTTTTAGCATCTAACTATTCTAACTTGTATACTACACTATTGCGATACGATTTCACTCATTACCCTAAATTCAACCCTAACTTAATACTTTAGAGCCTATATATACTGCAGAACTATGGCGGCGCAGGTATATAATTTATATGTATACCAGTAGGGTGGTAACGCAACCATGTAAAATATATGACTCAGATATGTCATTTTCTGATATTATATAAGTTAGATGGGAGTTTCTCACTTCCTCTACCTATTTAAATTATTTTTAACCAAACAAATGTTTATTTAAAAATTGCTATTTGCTATACTTGAAACAACGTTGTTTGGGACTCCTTATTATACTATACTCGTTAGCGTGTTCCATGGTTGCATCTCAAATGTATGACGGACAATACTACAGCAATTTATAAAGTACAACATTTTTATGGTTACGTTGTATCTGCCGTACCTATAAACAAAACATTTTATATTTAGTGTAAGTCTTATATAAACGATTTTGACGAATGCCTAAAGTTCAAAGTGATGGTGCTAAGTTAAGACGATTAGTTGACTGGGGAGCTGTAATGAAGTTCTCGGGGAGCTGTAATACCAATCGCGGTCCTCGATAATACGAAAAAAAAGACGATTTGTTGAAAAATATCTTACAGCGAAGTCCATAAGCTAATCAAAACTGATAAATGTTAATACAATAAAATTTATTTATTAATATTTTATTGAATTATTGGCGGACGATTTTTTTTTTAAAACTTGAATATTGAAAAATATTCTGAAGAATAAAATATTAAAATGGATATTACCATTATTACCATTATTTAATTGAATTTTGAATTTTTAAATTTTTATTATTATAATGCGTTTTGTTACCTGCATGATTTACAGAATCGATGATTGACTCGGCCGCGGCCGTGGCCGGTTCTGGTGCGTCCGTGTTGCGCGGCGTCCACGCCGGTCTGTACTTGACCGGCGAGATGTCTCACCACGACGTTCTGGATGCGGTGCACAACAATGTGACGGTGGTGCTGGCCAACCATAGCAACACCGAGCGGAGCTACCTGAACGTGTTCGCCGGTCGACTGCTAATGGAGATGCCTCAGTTGAACGTTCACGTTTCGAAAGTCGACCGAGATCCGTTGGTGTTTGTTTGAATACAATAAATATATTACCAATATTAAAATATAATCGTACACAATATTTCCGTTTGTATTTCTTTCGTCTCCTATTTATTATAATTGTATCATATACAATTAATGCAAAAATTATAAATATAATTTAATTCTCAGCTATATAATTATATAGTTAGTATAGTTATAAGTTATCTATACCTAAAATAACAACGACCAACGAGTCAAGTACATTTTTCTCATCTTAGCTTACCTTTTTCACCAGAGTTGAACACTTTCTCATCAGAGTTGACCTCTTTTTCATCAGAGTTGCGAAAAAAAGGTTGTACATTTTTCTCATCATAGTTTACCATTTTCTCGTTAAATCACGAAAATTAGCAAATTATTTTGAGTTGAGAATTCATAAAAATTTTTCTTTTTAAATATAAGATTTGAAAATGTAATATAAGATTACTCATAAGTTTGTCTACCTTTATCAAAAAAAAAATGTCTACAAGAAACTTAAATTAAATTTTTATGAGCGTCTGAAATTTATATTTTTACAACATTTGATATTCACTTGATTTCTCATGTAACAATTTTCTTATTTTATTGTAATTAAAAAACTAATGACTGTAGATACTTGAAAATTTCACTGAATGTTTATATTAGCATTTTCTATACACCATAAATGTTTTGACTCTTTTTGAGCTGTTTACATTGTCAGTTTTCAATTTTTTTAGTTTTTTTTTTCTATAAATATCAATAAAATTTTATTTTTTGGGTAAAAAAGCGTGAAAATTTAATATAAGGCTCCTGATATATCGTTCTAATAGCAGTTGAAAAATTCGCTAAGAATCGTTTTTCTTATACAATGATATTATATCGTTGAATTCAAATTTAACACCATCCGTTACAGTGACCCACTTGTAACCTACTGTAGAGCAGAGCGGCATCCACTTATCCACCTTTTTTAAAAATGTTCTTATTCAAAACTAGTGTTTGTAGTTTGTACTGATTTGATATTTGGTCACTGGACAGGACCCAGGACAAAAACTTCACTAATACCCTAATCATTATCATAATATAAATAAACAAATATAATAATAACTGATATTTTAATAATCACCAATTAGATTGAAGGTAGCGACAAAATAATGATAATTTTCGCTACGCTAACCGGAAATGTTTAGCACGCTATACATTTACGAGTACATATTGGTATCTTTGTTCGTCTCAGGCGATTGTCATTTGCCATAGGTTATTTATAACTATAACCAAATTTAAAATTATTTTTTGTGTCTGTTACCACTGTTTTGGACAGTAAAACTGCTTCAATTTTCTTCAACAGTATCTTATATTCTTGTTTAATGGGAAAGCGAATCTAGTTGGTGCATATGGTAGGTCAATAATGAGTAATGACGAATACCGGAATACGGGCTTTCAAGTATACTATACAATGCAAAGAGCGATACCGATTTCTTTATAAAGTTTATAATCTTATTTTCATTTGAATATGAGTAACGAGTAACAAATAGGTCCATTTCAATGGCACCCCCACTTTCGAAATTTGAACTTCTGACCACGCCAAAAAAATTTAAAATCCTTAGTCACAGTTTTTATTTATAAGCATTTAAAGTTCAAATTTTGACAAAATACGGAAAAATCACGAAAATTAGCAAATTATTTTGAGTTGAGAATTCATAAAATTTTTTCTTTTTAAATCTAAGATTTGAAAATGTAATATAAGATTACTTATAAGTTTGTCTACCTTTATCAAAAAAAAAAATGTCTACAAGAAACTTAAATTAAATTTTTATGAGCGTCTGAAATTTAAATTTTTACAACATTTGATAGGTCCATTTTAATGGCCCCCCCCCCACTTCCGAATTTTGAACTTCTGACCACGCCAAACGTTTGTGCATCGTTTGTGCAGAAATGTGCACCAAGTCCAATCGTTTGTGCACAAAAACTGAAAGCTCTATCCCTAAAACAAAATGGGGGGGGGGGCATTGAAACGGTAGCCCCCCCCCCCCCCCCCCACATTGAATATTTGGATTTTTGAATGTGCCAAACGTTTGTGCATCGTTTGTGCAGAAATGTGCACCAGGTCCCGACGTTTGTGCACAAAAACTCCCAGCGTTATCCAAAAAACAAAGTGAGGGGTATTAACACGAGGGTCTCCCTTTTTTGAAATTTTAAATATTTGTCATATTAATAAATGTTGTTTACGTACCTAATAGGTTTAATAGAATTTTACTATTGCCATGTAAACGTCTAGAAATAGTAGGGCAGTAGGTTCATAATATATTATATTTAAATATTGTATTATAATAATATGAATAATATAATAATATTATGTTTTAAATATTCCTAGGTTATTTAAAAATTAAATACCAGCGTTTCTAAAATACAAATACAAAAATCTTAATTTAAAATATCTAAAAACATAACTACCGCTTATAAATTATAACCACAGGTTAGCAATACTAACTTAAAAATTAAAATTTTATAAATTAATATAATAATTGCTTAAGTTGTATACAACCGAACGCAACTTAACCTAATAACTATTAGTTGTTACATCTTATAATACGTATTTTGGGTATAACATTTAATTTTACACTTTTAATTTAATTCTGAATTGAAAATGTATCCCTCTTACAGTTTTTTACTGTTACTAAAAATATAAACATTATTATTTATATGTAATATTATACCCACTCAGCACTCAATATTTTTATAATTGAGCAAGAAAACATACATTTGCACCAATAAACACATTATCTTTCTTGAATTACTGTTAGAAGCAATCATAATAAAATATACAGCAAGTTTAAAATTTAAGTTAATTTTTTTAAAAAATACTTAAAATATTATCGATTTCTTGTGTTAAATTAACAAAATTGTTTTAATACTATATTAATTAAACAAGCAAATCTGAATTCTTTCAGTACACACTATACCAGTGGTCGGCAACCGGTGGCCCGCTTTATATTCTACGACAACGACATTTAATCGAATATTATATCAAAAAAATCATATTGTATAAAATATATAATTGAACGTTTCTATCAGTCATATTTTATAATGGTAGATATACCTTGACAGTTACCGATAAGATACCTAGAGTAGATACGACGAGTGTATTTGGATTATAATATTAATTTTCTATTCTGTTCAGTAAAGTAAAACGATGCGTTTTTCAACTATACTCGCCAATCCATTTAATATTGATTATAAAGATTTTGATGTTGAGCTTCAAATGGAAATAATAGATTTGCAGTCACAAGATATCTTAAAAGACTCATTCAAAGCATCTCCTTTACTTTTTTTCGTTGAACTTCCGGCATCATTTTCAAAAATTAAAAATATAGCTGCAAAATACTTCAGTATGTTTGGATCCACTTACGTGTGTGAACACTGAACAGGCATTTTCTCATATGAAAAAAATTAAAAATCCATACCATTCACGTTAATTAATGACCATCTCCACCATGTACTTTGAGCCAGCACAAGAAATTTTAATGTGGAAATCTAAAAAATAATAAACAAAATCCAACAACAAAAATCAAATTAAGCTTAAAGCAGTTGTAATTTCCATACTTTTATATTATAATTATTATATTATTAAAAACTGTAATTTTTATGCTCTATTATTTTAAAGTTTTAAACAGTTATTTTTTTCTTTTTACCTTCTTAAAAAGGTTGCCGACCACTGCACTATACTATATTAATAACTATCAGGCACATCATAAGAACTATTTTTCAGGGTGTTCTGAGTGGTTCAGATACATTTTGTACGTGAACAATGCCACAACAGACTGTTATTTTCATAAGTCACAGTGATTACTTAGATAAATAATTTAATTTATTTTAACACGACATAGGTAGAGTAGCACTGCACGTACTATGGTTTTAAATTTACATTTTAAGTTATAAATGGATATTATATAATATGAACTTTTGATTAATTAACAATGTTTAAATAATACTACCTATATGGCTATATAATGTTTTTTTTCATATAAATAAGGAAATATTTTAACACAGACGTTTAACGACTACATTAACAATGAAGTACAATTTTGACAATTTTATTTTAAATATTACTACTGTTAATGTAAATTTTGAAAACAGTTAACAAATAAGTAATAACAATGGTTATGATTTATTAACATAATTTTAAATTAACTCTGTGAATACCTAATTTATCCAAAAGGTATTATTTGTTGACTATAATAAACAAAAAAATCAAATAAATAAATATAAGTCTTGTAAAAATATTATAACTTATAAGTGTAACATAAGTCGTAAATGTATCCATATATAATACACTATATATTATATTCTATATTCTGGAACACGGTTGTTAAATTATTATTTAAATCTATAATCTATTAGAATGTTAGTTTAACAATTAATGTAATACTTACTAGAAAAAATACTTTTTAAGAGTATTCAAATACAGATACCTGTTTTGAAAAGTATGTAAAATACGCGTATTCAAGTGATTAAAAAGTATTTGAATACTTTTGCTCAAGTAGGTACTTAATGAGAATTTATCATAGATGATCTGAGTTCCAAAAACGGAACTTTAGATTTATAGTTTTTTTAAAAATACTTGAAATCCTAACTTCATCAATATTAGTCTTATCGACTTGAAGTCTTTAAGATACAACGCAGTCAAACCTTTTAAATTGTTTGATATGTTTTTCAAATTCGTATTATATCGGAAACGTAAATCATTCAATATTGGTCGTATCGACTTAAAGTCTTCAAGATTCAACGCCGACAAGCCTTGAAATCAAATTTATATTCTCAAAAAAGTATCGACATAAAGTTTGACAAAAGAAAATTTCCCGCCAAATTAATTTTTGAATAATTTAAATTTTCACCACATTTTTAAATTTATCATGTATTAAAAAACTAAAAAACCCAACCAACTGTACCAACATTCCCTACTAATTATACGAATGGCGATACCAATATAAAAATTAATTTATGTAGGTATTCTATGAAAAATATCTATTTCCATATTCAAATATTATTGATAAATTCAAAAAAACTTCAAAATCAATATATAATATCCAATATTTATAAAGGCAACTGCCTTTTAGGAAACCAAAAAAAAAATTTGAAAAAATTTAATTGTAGGAATACACATTACAAAGTACAAACTAAAATGCCTGGAATCTTAGAAAGAAAAAACTATTTAAAATATTTAGTTCATTAAAGAATGAATATTCATAGGGCACCCGATAGTCAATGTTTAAAAAATTTGGCTAGAGGTTAAATCATAAAAAAAAAATTGAAGGAGAGTGTTGGCGCCGCAGGCAAATGCATTTGAGGAAACCAAAAAAAAATTTAACATTAGGAATACACATTAAAAAGTACAAACTAAAATAACAAGAATTTTAAACAAAAAAAACTATTTAGAATATTTAGTTCATTAAAGATAAGGATTATTCAAGGGTACCCGATTGTCAATGTTTAAAAAATTTGGCTAGAGGTTAAATCATAAAAAAAAATTGAAGGAGGATGTTGGCGCCCGCAGGCAAATGCATTTTAGGAAACCAAAAAAAAATTTAACTGTAGGAATACACATTACAAAGTACAAACTAAAATGCCTAGAATCTTAAACAGAAAAAACTATTCAAAATATTTAGTTCTTTAAAGAATGATTATTCATAGGGCAGCTGATATTCAATGTTTTAAGAATTTGGCTAGAGGTTAAATCATAAAAAAAAATTGAAGGAGGGTGTTGGCGCCCGCAGGCAAATGCATTTTAGGAAACCAAAATAAAATTTAAAAAAAATTTAACTGTAGGAATACACATTACAAAGTACAAACTATAATTCCCAGAATCTTAAACAGAAAAAACTATTTAAAATATTTTGTTCATTAAAGATAAGGATTATTCATAGGACACCAAGTTATTAATTTTCTAGTCAATACATAATATTCAACTAGAGTGACATTACTAAAAAAAAAATTGAAGGAGGGTGTTGGCGCCTGCAGGCAAATGCATTTTAGAAAACAAAAAAAAAAATTTGGAAAAAATTTTACAGAAGAAAAATATATTTCAAAGTTCAAACTAAAATGCCCAGAATATTAAACAGAAAAAACTATTTAATATATTTAGTTCATTAAAGATAAGGATTATTCAAAGGTACCCGATTGTCAGTTTAAAAAATTTAACTAGAGGTATTATCATAAAAAAAAAAAAATTGAAGGAGGGTGTTGGCGCGTGCAGGCAAATGCATTTTAGGAAACCAATAAAAAATTTCGAAAAAATTTAACTGTAGGAATACACATTACAAAGTACAAACTAAAATGCCCAGAATCTTAAACAGACAAAACTATTCAAAATATTTAGTTCATTAAAGAATGATTATTCAAAGGGCACCAAGTTATCAATTTTCAAGTCTAACTAGAGTTACATTACTAAAAAAAAAAATTGAAGGAGAATGTTGGCGCCCGCAGGCAAATGCAATTTAGGAAACAAAAAAAAAATCTTGAAAAAATTTAACTGTAGGAATACACATTACAAAGTACAAACTAAAATGCCCGGAATCTTAAACAGTAAAAACTATTTAAAATATTTAGTTCGTTAAAGAATGATTATTCAAAGGGCACCAAGCTATCAATTTTCAAGTCAATACAAAATATTCAACTAGAGTTACATTACTAAAAAAAAAATTGAAGGAGGGTGTTGGCGCCCGCAGGCAAATGCAATTTAGGAAACCAAAAAAAAATCTTGAAAAAATTTAACTGTAGGAATACACATAACAAAGTACAAACTAAAATGCCCGGAATCTTAAACAGTAAAAACTATTTAAAATATTTAGTTCGTTAAAGAATGATTATTCAAAGGGCACCAAGCTATCAATTTTCAAGTCAATACAAAATATTCAACTAGAGTTACATTACTAAAAAAAAAATTGAAGGAGGGTGTTGGAGCCCGCAGGCAAATGCAATTTAGGAAACCAAAAAAAAATCTTGAAAAAATTTAACTGTAGGAATACACATAACAAAGTACAAACTAAAATGCCCAGAATCTTAAACAAAAAAAACCATTCAATATATTTAGTTTATTAAAGATAAGGATTATTCAAGGGTACCCGATTGTCAATGTTTAAAAATTTGGCTAGAGGTAAAATCATAAAAAAAAATTGAAGGAGGGTGTTGGCGCCCGCAGGCAAATGCAATTTAGGAAACCAAAAAAAAATGTTGAAAAAATTTAACTGTAGGAATACACATTACAAAGTACAAACTAAAATGCCCAGAATATTAAACAGAAAAAACTATTTAATATATTTAGTTCATTAAAGATAAGGATTGTTCAAGGGTACCCGATTGTCAAAGTTTAAAAAATTTGGCTAGAGGTAAAATCATAAAAAAAAAATTGAAGGAGGGTATGGCGCCCGCAGGCAAATGCATTTTAGGAAACCAAAAAAAAATCTTGAAAAAATTTAATTGTAGGAATACACATTACAAAGTACAAACTAAAATGCCCAGAATATTTGGCTAGAGGTTAAATCCTAAAAAAAAATTGAAGGAGGGTATGGCGCCCGCAGGCAAATGCATTTTAGGAAACCAAATAAAAATATAGAATAAATTTAACTGTATGATTACACATTACAAAGTACAAACTCAAATGCCAAGAATCCTTAACAGAAAAAACTAGTTAAAATATTTATTTCATTAAACAAGGATTATTCAAGAGGTACTAGATTGTCAATGTTTAAAATATTTAGCTACAGGTTAAATCCTAAAAAAAAAAATGAAGGAGGGTGTTGGCACCCGCAGGCAAATGCATTTTAGGAAACAAAAAAAAAAATTTGGAAAAAATTTTACAGAAGAAAAATATATTTCAAAGTTCAAACTAAAATGCCCAGAATATTAAACAGAAAAAACTATTTAATATATTTAGTTCATTAAAGATAAGGATTATTCAAAGGTACCCGATTGTCAGTTTAAAAAATTTAACTAGAGGTATTATCATAAAAAAAAAAAATTGAAGGAGGGTGTTGGCGCGTGCAGGCAAATGCATTTTAGGAAACCAATAAAAAATTTCGAAAAAATTTAACTGTAGGAATACACATTACAAAGTACAAACTAAAATGCCCAGAATCTTAAACAGACAAAACTATTCAAAATATTTAGTTCATTAAAGAATGATTATTCAAAGGGCACCAAGTTATCAATTTTCAAGTCTAACTAGAGTTACATTACTAAAAAAAAAAATTGAAGGAGAATGTTGGCGCCCGCAGGCAAATGCAATTTAGGAAACAAAAAAAAAATCTTGAAAAAATTTAACTGTAGGAATACACATTACAAAGTACAAACTAAAATGCCCGGAATCTTAAACAGTAAAAACTATTTAAAATATTTAGTTCGTTAAAGAATGATTATTCAAAGGGCACCAAGCTATCAATTTTCAAGTCAATACAAAATATTCAACTAGAGTTACATTACTAAAAAAAAAATTGAAGGAGGGTGTTGGCGCCCGCAGGCAAATGCAATTTAGGAAACCAAAAAAAAATCTTGAAAAAATTTAACTGTAGGAATACACATAACAAAGTACAAACTAAAATGCCCGGAATCTTAAACAGTAAAAACTATTTAAAATATTTAGTTCGTTAAAGAATGATTATTCAAAGGGCACCAAGCTATCAATTTTCAAGTCAATACAAAATATTCAACTAGAGTTACATTACTAAAAAAAAAATTGAAGGAGGGTGTTGGAGCCCGCAGGCAAATGCAATTTAGGAAACCAAAAAAAAATCTTGAAAAAATTTAACTGTAGGAATACACATAACAAAGTACAAACTAAAATGCCCAGAATCTTAAACAAAAAAAACCATTCAATATATTTAGTTTATTAAAGATAAGGATTATTCAAGGGTACCCGATTGTCAATGTTTAAAAATTTGGCTAGAGGTAAAATCATAAAAAAAAATTGAAGGAGGGTGTTGGCGCCCGCAGGCAAATGCAATTTAGGAAACCAAAAAAAAATGTTGAAAAAATTTAACTGTAGGAATACACATTACAAAGTACAAACTAAAATGCCCAGAATATTAAACAGAAAAAACTATTTAATATATTTAGTTCATTAAAGATAAGGATTGTTCAAGGGTACCCGATTGTCAAAGTTTAAAAAATTTGGCTAGAGGTAAAATCATAAAAAAAAAATTGAAGGAGGGTATGGCGCCCGCAGGCAAATGCATTTTAGGAAACCAAAAAAAAATCTTGAAAAAATTTAATTGTAGGAATACACATTACAAAGTACAAACTAAAATGCCCAGAATATTTGGCTAGAGGTTAAATCCTAAAAAAAAATTGAAGGAGGGTATGGCGCCCGCAGGCAAATGCATTTTAGGAAACCAAATAAAAATATAGAATAAATTTAACTGTATGATTACACATTACAAAGTACAAACTCAAATGCCAAGAATCCTTAACAGAAAAAACTAGTTAAAATATTTATTTCATTAAACAAGGATTATTCAAGAGGTACTAGATTGTCAATGTTTAAAATATTTAGCTACAGGTTAAATCCTAAAAAAAAAAATGAAGGAGGGTGTTGGCACCCGCAGGCAAATGCATTTTAGGAAACAAAAAAAAAAATTTGGAAAAAATTTTACAGAAGAAAAATATATTTCAAAGTTCAAACTAAAATGCCCAGAATATTAAACAGAAAAAACTATTTAATATATTTAGTTCATTAAAGATAAGGATTATTCAAAGGTACCCGATTGTCAGTTTAAAAAATTTAACTAGAGGTATTATCATAAAAAAAAAAAATTGAAGGAGGGTGTTGGCGCGTGCAGGCAAATGCATTTTAGGAAACCAATAAAAAATTTCGAAAAAATTTAACTGTAGGAATACACATTACAAAGTACAAACTAAAATGCCCAGAATCTTAAACAGACAAAACTATTCAAAATATTTAGTTCATTAAAGAATGATTATTCAAAGGGCACCAAGTTATCAATTTTCAAGTCTAACTAGAGTTACATTACTAAAAAAAAAAATTGAAGGAGAATGTTGGCGCCCGCAGGCAAATGCAATTTAGGAAACAAAAAAAAAATCTTGAAAAAATTTAACTGTAGGAATACACATTACAAAGTACAAACTAAAATGCCCGGAATCTTAAACAGTAAAAACTATTTAAAATATTTAGTTCGTTAAAGAATGATTATTCAAAGGGCACCAAGCTATCAATTTTCAAGTCAATACAAAATATTCAACTAGAGTTACATTACTAAAAAAAAAATTGAAGGAGGGTGTTGGCGCCCGCAGGCAAATGCAATTTAGGAAACCAAAAAAAAATCTTGAAAAAATTTAACTGTAGGAATACACATAACAAAGTACAAACTAAAATGCCCGGAATCTTAAACAGTAAAAACTATTTAAAATATTTAGTTCGTTAAAGAATGATTATTCAAAGGGCACCAAGCTATCAATTTTCAAGTCAATACAAAATATTCAACTAGAGTTACATTACTAAAAAAAAAATTGAAGGAGGGTGTTGGAGCCCGCAGGCAAATGCAATTTAGGAAACCAAAAAAAAATCTTGAAAAAATTTAACTGTAGGAATACACATAACAAAGTACAAACTAAAATGCCCAGAATCTTAAACAAAAAAAACCATTCAATATATTTAGTTTATTAAAGATAAGGATTATTCAAGGGTACCCGATTGTCAATGTTTAAAAATTTGGCTAGAGGTAAAATCATAAAAAAAAATTGAAGGAGGGTGTTGGCGCCCGCAGGCAAATGCAATTTAGGAAACCAAAAAAAATGTTGAAAAAATTTAACTGTAGGAATACACATTACAAAGTACAAACTAAAATGCCCAGAATATTAAACAGAAAAAACTATTTAATATATTTAGTTCATTAAAGATAAGGATTGTTCAAGGGTACCCGATTGTCAAAGTTTAAAAAATTTGGCTAGAGGTAAAATCATAAAAAAAAAATTGAAGGAGGGTATGGCGCCCGCAGGCAAATGCATTTTAGGAAACCAAAAAAAAATCTTGAAAAAATTTAATTGTAGGAATACACATTACAAAGTACAAACTAAAATGCCCAGAATATTTGGCTAGAGGTTAAATCCTAAAAAAAAATTGAAGGAGGGTATGGCGCCCGCAGGCAAATGCATTTTAGGAAACCAAATAAAAATATAGAATAAATTTAACTGTATGATTACACATTACAAAGTACAAACTCAAATGCCAAGAATCCTTAACAGAAAAAACTAGTTAAAATATTTATTTCATTAAACAAGGATTATTCAAGAGGTACTAGATTGTCAATGTTTAAAATATTTAGCTACAGGTTAAATCCTAAAAAAAAAAATGAAGGAGGGTGTTGGCACCCGCAGGCAAATGCATTTTAGGAAACCAAAAAAAAATTTAACTGTAGGAATACACATTACAAAGTACAAACTAAAATGCCTGGAATCTTAGAAAGAAAAAACTATTTAAAATATTTAGTTCATTAAAGAATGAATATTCATAGGGCACCCGATAGTCAATGTTTAAAAAATTTGGCTAGAGGTTAAATCATAAAAAAAAAATTGAAGGAGAGTGTTGGCGCCGCAGGCAAATGCATTTGAGGAAACCAAAAAAAAATTTAACATTAGGAATACACATTAAAAAGTACAAACTAAAATAACAAGAATTTTAAACAAAAAAAAACTATTTAGAATATTTAGTTCATTAAAGATAAGGATTATTCAAGGGTACCCGATTGTCAATGTTTAAAAAATTTGGCTAGAGGTTAAATCATAAAAAAAAAATTGAAGGAGGATGTTGGCGCCCGCAGGCAAATGCATTTTAGGAAACCAAAAAAAAATTTAACTGTAGGAATACACATTACAAAGTACAAACTAAAATGCCTAGAATCTTAAACAGAAAAAACTATTCAAAATATTTAGTTCTTTAAAGAATGATTATTCATAGGGCAGCTGATACTCAATGTTTTAAGAATTTGGCTAGAGGTTAAATCATAAAAAAAAATTGAAGGAGGGTGTTGGCGCCCGCAGGCAAATGCATTTTAGGAAACCAAAATAAAATTTAAAAAAAATTTAACTGTAGGAATACACATTACAAAGTACAAACTATAATTCCCAGAATCTTAAACAGAAAAAACTATTTAAAATATTTTGTTCATTAAAGATAAGGATTATTCATAGGACACCAAGTTATTAATTTTCTAGTCAATACATAATATTCAACTAGAGTGACATTACTAAAAAAAAAATTGAAGGAGGGTGTTGGCGCCTGCAGGCAAATGCATTTTAGAAAACAAAAAAAAAAATTTGGAAAAAATTTTACAGAAGAAAAATATATTTCAAAGTTCAAACTAAAATGCCCAGAATATTAAACAGAAAAAACTATTTAATATATTTAGTTCATTAAAGATAAGGATTATTCAAAGGTACCCGATTGTCAGTTTAAAAAATTTAACTAGAGGTATTATCATAAAAAAAAAAAATTGAAGGAGGGTGTTGGCGCGTGCAGGCAAATGCATTTTAGGAAACCAATAAAAAATTTCGAAAAAATTTAACTGTAGGAATACACATTACAAAGTACAAACTAAAATGCCCAGAATCTTAAACAGACAAAACTATTCAAAATATTTAGTTCATTAAAGAATGATTATTCAAAGGGCACCAAGTTATCAATTTTCAAGTCTAACTAGAGTTACATTACTAAAAAAAAAAATTGAAGGAGAATGTTGGCGCCCGCAGGCAAATGCAATTTAGGAAACAAAAAAAAAATCTTGAAAAAATTTAACTGTAGGAATACACATTACAAAGTACAAACTAAAATGCCCGGAATCTTAAACAGTAAAAACTATTTAAAATATTTAGTTCGTTAAAGAATGATTATTCAAAGGGCACCAAGCTATCAATTTTCAAGTCAATACAAAATATTCAACTAGAGTTACATTACTAAAAAAAAAATTGAAGGAGGGTGTTGGCGCCCGCAGGCAAATGCAATTTAGGAAACCAAAAAAAAATCTTGAAAAAATTTAACTGTAGGAATACACATAACAAAGTACAAACTAAAATGCCCGGAATCTTAAACAGTAAAAACTATTTAAAATATTTAGTTCGTTAAAGAATGATTATTCAAAGGGCACCAAGCTATCAATTTTCAAGTCAATACAAAATATTCAACTAGAGTTACATTACTAAAAAAAAAATTGAAGGAGGGTGTTGGCGCCCGCAGGCAAATGCAATTTAGGAAACCAAAAAAAAATGTTGAAAAAATTTAACTGTAGGAATACACATTACAAAGTACAAACTAAAATGCCCAGAATATTAAACAGAAAAAACTATTTAATATATTTAGTTCATTAAAGATAAGGATTGTTCAAGGGTACCCGATTGTCAAAGTTTAAAAAATTTGGCTAGAGGTAAAATCATAAAAAAAAAATTGAAGGAGGGTATGGCGCCCGCAGGCAAATGCATTTTAGGAAACCAAAAAAAAATCTTGAAAAAATTTAACTGTAGGAATACACATTACAAACTTAACTGCCCAGAATATTAAACAGGAAAAACAATTTAAAATATTTAGTTCGTTAAAGAATGATTATTCAAAGGGCACCAAGTTATCAATTTTCAAGTCAATACAAAATATTCAACTAGAGTTACATTACTAAAAAAAAATTGAAGGAGGGTGTTGGCGCCCGCAGGCAAATGCATTTGAGAAAACCAAAAAAAAATTTTGAAAATATTTTAAAGAAGAAAAATACATTTCAGAGTTCTAACTAAATTGCCCAGAATATTAAACAGAAAAAACTATTTAAAATATTTTTTTCATGAAACAAGGATTATTCAAAGGGCACCCGATTGTCAATGTTTAAAAATTTGGCTAGAGGTAAAATCATAAAAAAAAATTGAAGGAGGGTGTTGGCGCCCGCAGGCAAATGCAATTTAGGAAACCAAAAAAAATCTTTAAAAAATTTAACTGTAGGAATACACGTTACAAAGTACAAACTAAAATGCCCAGAATATTTGGCTAGAGGTTAAATCCTAAAAAAAAATTGAAGGAGGGTTTTGGCACCCGCAGGCAAATGCATTTTAGGAAACCAAATAAAAATATAGAATAAATTTAACTGTATGATTACACATTACAAAGTACAAACTCAAATGCCAAGAATCCTTAACAGAAAAAACTAAATAAAATATTTATTTCATTAAACAAGGATTATTCATAGGGCACCAACTTATCAACTTTTAAATCAATACAAAATATTCAAGTAGAGTTACAATACTAAAAATAAAATTTGAAGGAGGTTGTTGGCGCCCGCAGGCGAATGCATTTTAGGTAACCAAAAAAAAATTTTGAAAAAAATTAACTGTAGGAATACACATTACAAAGTACAAACTAAAATGCCCAGAATATTTGGCTAGAGGTTAAATCCTAAAAAAAAATTGAAGGAGGGTTTTGGCACCCGCAGGCAAATGCATTTTAGGAAACCAAATAAAAATATAGAATAAATTTAACTGTATGATTACACATTACAAAGTACAAACTCAAATGCCAAGAATCCTTAACAGAAAAAACTAAATAAAATATTTATTTCATTAAACAAGGATTATTCATAGGGCACCCGATAGTCAATGTTTAAAAAATTTGGCTAGAGGTTAAATCATAAAAAAAAAATTGAAGGAGGGTGTTGGCGCCCGCAGGCAAATGCATTTTAGGAAACCAAAAAAAAATTTAACTGTAGGAATACACATTACAAAGTACAAACTAAAATGCCTAGAATCTTAAACAGAAAAAACTATTCAAAATATTTAGTTCTTTAAAGAATGATTATTCATAGGGCAGCTGATACTCAATGTTTTAAGAATTTGGCTAGAGGTTAAATCATAAAAAAAAATTGAAGGAGGGTGTTGGCGCCCGCAGGCAAATGCATTTTAGGAAACCAAAATAAAATTTAAAAAAAATTTAAGTGTAGGAATACACATTACAAAGTACAAACTATAATTCCCAGAATCTTAAACAGAAAAAACTATTTAAAATATTTTGTTCATTAAAGATAAGGATTATTCATAGGACACCAAGTTATTAATTTTCTAGTCAATACATAATATTCAACTAGAGTGACATTACTAAAAAAAAAATTGAAGGAGGGTGTTGGCGCCTGCAGGCAAATGCATTTTAGAAAACAAAAAAAAAAATTTGGAAAAAATTTTACAGAAGAAAAATATATTTCAAAGTTCAAACTAAAATGCCCAGAATATTAAACAGAAAAAACTATTTAATATATTTAGTTCATTAAAGATAAGGATTATTCAAGGGTACCCGATTGTCAATGTTTAAAAAATTTGGCTAGAGGTTAAATCATAAAAAAAAAAATTGAAGGAGGGTGTTGGCGCCCGCAGGCAAATGCATTTTAGGAAATCAAAAAAAAATCTTTAAAAAATTTAACTGTAGGAATACATGTTACAAAGTACAAACTAAAATGCCCAGAATCTTAACAGAAAAATCTATTCCAAATATTTAGTTCATTAAAGATAAGGATTATTCAAGGGTACCCGATTGTCAGTTTAAAAAATTTAACTAGAGGTATTATCATAAAAAAAAAAAATTGAAGGAGGGTGTTGGCGCGTGCAGGCAAATGCATTTTAGGAAACCAATAAAAAATTTCGAAAAAATTTAACTGTAGGAATACACATTACAAAGTACAAACTAAAATGCCCAGAATCTTAAACAGACAAAACTATTCAAAATATTTAGTTCATTAAAGAATGATTATTCAAACGGCACCAAGCTATCAATTTTCAAGTCAATACAAAATATTCAACTAGAGTTACATTACTAAAAAAAAAATTGAAGGAGGGTGTTGGCGCCCGCAGGCAAATGCAATTTAGGAAACCAAAAAAAAATCTTGAAAAAATTTAACTGTAGGAATACACATAACAAAGTACAAACTAAAATGCCCAGAATCTTAAACAAAAAAAACCATTCAATATATTTAGTTCATTAAAGATAAGGATTATTCAAGGGTACCCGATTGTCAATGTTTAAAAATTTGGCTAGAGGTAAAATCATAAAAAAAAATTGAAGGAGGGTGTTGGCGTCCGCAGGCAAATGCAATTTAGGAAACCAAAAAAAAATGTTGAAAAAATTTAACTGTAGGAATACACATTACAAAGTACAAACTAAAATGCCCAGAATCTTAAACAAAAAAAACCATTCAATATATTTAGTTCATTAAAGATAAGGATTATTCAAGGGTACCCGATTGTCAAAGTTTAAAAAATTTGGCTAGAGGTAAAATCATAAAAAAAAAATTGAAGGAGGGTATGGCGCCCGCAGGCAAATGCATTTTAGGAAACCAAAAAAAAATCTTGAAAAAATTTAACTGTAGGAATACACATTACAAACTTAACTGCCCAGAATATTAAACAGGAAAAACAATTTAAAATATTTAGTTCGTTAAAGAATGATTATTCAAAGGGCACCAAGTCATTATAGAATGATTATTCATTGGCATAAAGTTATCAATTTTCAAGTCAATACAAAAAATTCAACTAGAGTTACAATACTAAAAAAAAAAATTGAAAGAGGGTGCTGGCGCCCGCAGGCAAATGCATTTGAGGAAACAAAAAAAAAATTTGGAAAACATTTTGCAGAAAAAAAATACATTTCAAAGTTCAAACTAAAATGCCCAGAATCTTAAACAGTAAAAACTATTCAAAATATTTATTTCATAAAACAAGGATTATTCAAGAGGTACTAGATTGTCAATGTTTAAAATATTTGGCTAGTGGTTAAATTCTAAAAAAAAAATTGAAGGAGGGTGTTGGCGCCCGCAGGCAAATGCATTTTAGAAAACAAAAAAATAAATTTGGAAAAAATTTATCGTAGGAATACACATTACAAATTTCAAACGAAAATGCCCTGCAGAATCTTAAACCGAAAAAACTATTTAAAATATTAATTTCATTAAACAAGGATTATTCAAGAGGTACTAGATTGTCAATGTTTAAAATATTTGGCTAGTGGTTAAATTCTAAAAAAAAAAATTGAAAGAGGGTGCTGGCGCCCGCAGGCAAATGCATTTGAGGAAACAAAAAAAAAATTTGGAAAACATTTTGCAGAAAAAAAATACATTTCAAAGTTCAAACTAAAATGCCCAGAATCTTAAACAGAAAAAACTATTCAAAATATTTATTTCATAAAACAAGGATTATTCAAGAGGTACCAGATTGTCAATGTTTAAAATATTTGGCTAGAGGTTAAATCATAAAAAAAAAATTGAAGAAGGGTGTTGGGGCCCGCAGGCAAATGCATTTTAGGAAACCGAAAAAAAAATCTTGAAAAAATTTAACTGTCGGAATACACATTACAAAGCACAAACTTTGTAAATTTTTATACAAAAAAATCTACTTGAGTTCAATGAAGTGAAAAATAAATTGTTTGAGAAATCTGGGTGAAATAACACTAAACAAAAGAATACGCTAGAAGCTAAATACTGCAATACATATAAACTACAATCCAAAAACTAGGTGTTGTTTACATTATAATAATGCGAACAGTTATTATGATCAGAGGTGTATCACGGTAATATATGTATTAGAAAATGTATAAAAATGAATGTAAATTATAAAGGATGCAAAGAAATTAAATGATAAAAGGTCCTGCTTGGACTCTACTATGTGATTGTAATTTATAAAGGACATAAAATGTTTAATTTAAAATAATATTGTGTTTGGTGGGTCTACAGTCAATATTAAATTAAAAACTATAAAGTTTAAATGCAAATAAAAACATAGTCAGATATCTGTTGTAGTCTTTGTAAATATGTGCGGAAAAAAGTTAGATTTAGTACAATGTAAAAAAATGTGGAAAGGAAACCCTGAGAATTCTTTGACAATAGGATATTAAAACACAAAACCATATATTAAATTAAAACTATTGATTTTATACATTTTCTATTTACAAAAACTCATAAGTATTGAAAACCTTATAAAACCCTAATAAAATAATATTTTGTTATATTTTAAAATACATTTTATAATTTGTTGTGGTAAAAAAATCATTATTTAATGTTGGCTGTATTTAAGTTTTTAATAACTATACTGGTACAACTCTTGCTGACAGTCTTTAAGACCGTGTTAAAAACTATGATAATTAGTTAACATCTAATTTCCTGCCCAATCCTAACCTAACCTAACCTAACCAAATTAATAATATTTAAATATTTTCTTTCATTGTTATGTTTACAATATCGAATACCTTGATAGTTAGTAGGAAAAGATCATCGCAAAGCTCACGACCGGTGATGGTAGTCGTCTATCATTACCATAGCTTCAACTAACCATAGGTTTACCTAACTAACCTTCTTATGACTTATTAGGACACTTTGAATAAAAAGATCCTGATTTGCAGGTTGCTGAACTTAAGTGTTTGATTATCTAGTTGATCCTTAGATTGTTGACAACCTTAATCCATGCTATGGATGAATCCCATAGATAATAAAGATATGGATAGTCCACGCCTATGTAAATACATTTGAGGCCGCGTTCCCGCGGAAGGCAATTGAGGCTTCTTTATATTGATAGTCGATGCTCGATATAGGTATACTTTATTTGGCCTCAATTGTTCCCCTCGAAGACCGCTGATAAGACCATTATGTTATATCTAAATTATCTATGATGGAGCCATACCCAGCTCACTCGTGTAAACAATTTGAAGCAGTAGCGCATACATACAACACTTGCCCCCAGACTGAATGAGCCGGACGGTATTTTAATACCGCCACGAACGGACATTCTACAGTTTGTCCCGGCATATACCCTCCACCACCGCCGCAGTGAGTCGCGAGGTATATATTGTCTTTACGCTTCCACCGTTACTGAGCATCGCCGTCCGAGCCGAGTCAGCCAGTTCCATCCGACCAACGTACGACCACCAACGGAACAGATTGTATAAGGTCCAACACCGTTCGCCGTTTTTTTTTTTATCAGCATACAGCCATCCGAGCCAAGTCACTGCTGAAGCCGCCCAGCTGTTCACGCCGGTAATAATTATATTACCGTGCTACTGATCCCGTCATAATGAACACCCGACCAAAAACCGTGAATTTTATGTTCACGCCTTCCCCCCCATGTTTTATGTGATCCTTTATTAAACTATTTTATCTGTACACTCGTAAGAGTATAATTAATTAATTCAAAAGAAATACTGTACAACAAATTATTAAAATTGTGTCTGTATGAAAAATAATAAGTTTTTGAGAATAAACGCAACAACAATTCAACCAAAAACACCCTGCGCTTAATTTTCATTACAATCTCCACCTTCATATTCTCTATGCAAAAAGTAAATTTAAGACAAATTTGTAAATCAATGCACAGTCTCTCTATAGTACTAATATTGGTGATTTCATTAATTTTCAGTATTTTGTATAATTAGATTGGGAAAACATAAGACAATAACATTTACACAAGACTGTGACTAACACAATCATACTTTGATAAAATTATATGATATAAGTACCTTCTATATTTGAATTAATCTTTTTTTTTCCCGGTACTTTATTGGTGGACGGCACTTTAACAACGGTCCCTCAACCTACTGAGGCAATCTTGATATAATATATGTTATGATATTTATGGACGACACTTGCACCATGGTCCCTCGATATAGTAATGTGGCGACCCGGCACATCTCTTTTAGATAAATGATTAAATACTTAATCATGTCTTCCAATTTACTAAACATTTATGTTTTGTAGATAATTTGAAGAAAAATTTAAAATTGAAGAGAGACTGTGTGAATTAACAAAATTTGTGGTATGAAATGTTTATTTGAACACCTGTTATAATGTATTATATTGAACTTAAGTTAATTTTTTATAATGTACTTTAGTAAACATTTGAACATTTATTACAATATACGTATATTATACATAGATTTCAAGTATGATTTTTTTTAGTTTTTTTTTTGAAAGTTACCTACCTACTACAATACAAGACACTTTATTTTTATATTTTGAAGCAATATATGTTTTGGATTATTCAGATCTATATAAACTAAATTTCAGACCCATAGTTTAGTATTTAAAGTTTGTATGATCAAAGTCGTGGAACCAAATTTTATTAGACTCTACTAGAATGTTGTAGTTAAATTAAACTATAATAAGTATGTGGAATAACAGTACCTAACCTTCTATGATAATTTGTTATGAATATAATATTTTAAGTAATAGCTCAAATTTAGCACTTTTACGGTACTCAATATATTTTCCTAATATTTTAACAGAAATTATGGAGCTAAAAATATAGAAATACCTATATTATGTCACGGTCCATAGTTCATAGTTTTGTTTCATTCATAATAATAATGCTTTTTAATATACTTTTTCATAAATTAATATTTATTACAGTTGGCTTTTATGATTTGTTCGAACTATTAGTACGTATTTTTTGGGGGAGATCCCTATTATTACAACACCGTTACCAATATGCGTTTTTTTTTTGGTTAGTTAATATAATTGCATGTTTTCATGATTTCTTCGTATTTATGCTTATTTTCTTTAAATGTTTTTATATTTTCGGTTCATCCGTTACCTACCTACATACCTACCTACCAAGTGTGTAAATAAAGAATTTTTTTTGTAAACCAATTTGAATTATAATTTATTAATTTAAAATTTTTTTAATAAAAACGTTTTCATTCAGTATTTTTTTGAATTTTAAGTGCATATTTTTGAATATTTCAGTGCATATATTTGCCTGTTTTTAGTGCATACATGCAGGTAAATATTTAACACTTTTTCATTGCATTAAATTCACAACCCTGCTAATTACTTTTACTTCCAATCACAATACCTACCACAGTTAATGTTAAATGTCAAATTGTCAACAATCAACTGCTTCTTCAACTTGATAACACTAAGAGGATGTCAGATTTTTAGCGCACCATTTATTTCTCTCTCTGACCCAATCATTTTAGTGTTTTCTTAATCGTACATTTGGTATGCTACGCGTGGGTCAAAGATGGAAAACAAATAGTGCGCTGACATCCCAACCGGCAACAAGTTTAAGCGAGTGAGCTGAGTATGGCTCCATCATAGATAATAATGATATGGATAGGACATAATGGTCTTATCAGCGGTCTTCGAGGGGAACAATAAATTGAGGCCAAATAAAGGCTGCATACTAGTTGCGGTCACGCCAATTTAGGTAATATCTTAGTTGCGGTCATAGCTTATCAAAGCTGTCTATAATACACACAGCGTATATATGTGGGAACACCACTACTTATTTGTAATGTTTATAAATAAAATAGATTAAATTGTATATTCCGATAGTTTCGAATATTTGAGATATCCACCGTCATTATGGGCTGAATGTTCGTCTTCCATAACACGAACAACCAATGCATGCGAAAGTTTTCATTCAAAGCTCAATAGCATGTTTTACCACTCTCATCCTAATATTTTTATATTTATTGACGCTTTAAATGAAATTCAAACGAATGGCTATTTAAAAATGAATTGTACAAAAACCAGTCGTGTTAATAAAATTTCAATAGAAAAAGAGCATTTTTTAGCGCAACAAATACAATATTGTGAAGAAGGTGAAATAAATCGGCTTGAATATCTAAAGTCGATTTTCTTTAAATTTATACCTACAAAATTTTAAAATTTAAAATTATTATTATTATTATACTATTATATACATATTATATTTTGACACAAGTTTACTATTATATACTATATTTTGACACAAGTTTAACCACGTAATTTAAACATAAGTATCAACATTTTTAACAATACCTACACAAAAAATAAAAGTGTAGACAGTCCTAAGTATGTAACCTTTTTGATGGGTGACCGCAACTAGTATGTAACCTTTTTGAGGGGTAACCGCAACTAGTATGTAATTTTTGATTATGACCGCAACTAGTAGGTACACACCGCAAATAAAGTATACTTATATCGAGTATCGACAATCGACTATCAATATAAAGGAGCCTCAATTGCCTTCCCCTCCGGGAACGCGGCCTCAAATGTATTTAACATAGGCGGGGACTATCCATATATTTATTATCTATGGGCTTCATCCATAGCATGGATTAAGGTGTCAACAATCAAAGAATCAACTTGATAATCAAACACTTAAGTTCGGCAACCTGCAACTCAGGATCTTTTTATTCAAAGTGTCCTAATGAGTCATAAGAAAGTTAGTTAGGTAAACCTATGGTTAGTTGAAGCCAAAGAGTCAATAGGGCCTTTGCAATTCAAGATCTTTTCCTACGTATTCGGCATTGCTAACATAACTATTCTACCTTTACACTTTTTCTTCCCCCGTCTCTCACAGCTATATACAGGTTCAGCCACTCTCATTCCACACCCCTATATGATCGGTATTCTGTCCATCCATCTCTTCTTCAGTCTTCTCGCCCATCATTTCTCCGTTAAATTAACTTCTATAGCCACTCTCACTATCTCTTATCATACAGTGACCGAACCACCTAAACCTATTCTCTCTTGTTTTCACTACAATATGTACACTACCCTTAATTAATTAATTTCTTATTCTATCCTCTTTTGTACCTTAACACCTTACTTATTATTCTCATATCTGCTACTCTCACTCCGCTTACCTACCCTAACCTTACATTTCTTTTTCATCTTTCCCTTTCATACACCAAACATTCTGAAATCCTGTTGACCCATTTCCTTATCTTCGCCATATCACACACTTCCTAATTCCTATTCACTCAGTCTCTAGTTACCTACAAGTCATCGTACTTGATTATCGGTGAAAATATTTAAATATCATTGAGCGAATTCCCTACTCGAAAGAATTGCTTAAAAAAATATCATACCTCACCAATTTTCTAATTTTGAACACGACTTAATTGATAGCCCGAATAGTGTTATACCAGTATAGTTACAATACAAATATTGAAAATTTTCGGGCAATACATCCCCTGATCAATTAACTATAATAAAAATAAACCTACTGAGAAATAAGAAAATACATACCCCGTGACGGAATCAAAATCTGCTACGAAACTTAGTCTTCGAAACACTGTAACGTTCACACATTTCAATCTGCTTATGATATATTATTCCCAGTTTGAAAATGTTCACTGACGAATACCATTTCTGAAATAACACGCATCTTATGCAGTAAAATGTTCTACAATATTCTAATGACCTATGCGTTACAGTCTACAGATATTATATAAACCTACCAATAAATACCTAATATTCATTTTTATTACACAGAGTTTGTATTTTTAAATGTTGTATTCAAGGATTTATTAGTTTTATTTGTATACCTAACAAAAATTACATTTATTCACAAGTCAGTTATCAACTAGAACTCGACTACGAGTAAGACAGCGTTTGGATTGTTCGGACTGGCGTACAATTTATTATTATTATACATTGCGCCTTTGGTAGGCAGTAGTATATGCTTCTACGTTACTTAGTTAACAGATTTTCCGCGACAATAAATATTTAATTCAAGTCTAAAAAGTAAATGTAAGACCAAAATAATATAAAAACAAACTTACGCATAAACATCGACTCTTCCAGTGAAACCTAGCTGTACTGCAGCACACGCTGTCGTCGAAGAAACAGCTACCTTCATCCGTCTACATCTCGCTCCATCTCCATCTCTCTCTACATCTCGCTAATTGAAACTTATCTAGTATACAATACTAGTATCTTTATGATCTGTAATATATAATGGTGTTCGATGAAAAAGATTGAAATAAGATAAAAATACATATTTTTTTTGGTTTTGAATATGAAAGCTGTGAGATGATCGATATGAATTTTGTGAGAAATCTAGAGGTACTAGAAAACTGAGACGAGTGTGTTGAATAAAATAAATTAAAAAATTGATTAATACAACAATCGCTTAAAAATTAATTTAATTCAAATAATGAGATGAACCTTATTAGATCATTTAAATTTTCCAGAACAAGCCCCCAGTTGTTGGTCGCATGCCAATTTTAACCATATACTAGACCACAAGTTTATAGACATTCTATAATGCATTCTGCTGCCGGTGGCCCTAGACACTGTTGGGGAAATTATAATATTTCTTTAGTAATTAAATTACGATACGAATTATAAGTTACGTAGGTACTTGTCCAATACTCGACTACCAGAATTTAAATTAAAGAATGTGATATACCTAGGTAACATATTGATCGATTCAAAAACAGAAACTTAACCTAGGTACAAATAATATCACAATATAAAATAGTGAAATGTGAAAATTTGAAGAAAATTTCCTATAGGTATATCCCGTAAAACCCCTAAAATAAAACGTACGTTTGAGGTGTTCTCTTAAAACCCAAATATTTAATGCCCGTATCCCGTATGCATGGAAAATGTATGTTTCACATTTAACGAAAACTAAAACTATCGTGACGGAACTGAATTACGAAGAACGTATAAAACAAAAATAATCGTCACCAAGTGATAGGTATAATCTGCTATGTACTTACAAATCATATTAAATAACATTAATCATTGTGTATTTTCTTATTTTGTTAGGTTGGTATAAAAACCTACCTTCCTACTTATAAAAGCATTACCTAATCATTGATTTAAAATTTTAAAAATTATTCTACTATAACAATAAATTAACAGTTGTAGGCAAAGTATTATAATTTAAGGTATTTTTCATAATATCCTAATTTTTGTACACCTATAACAACTGGATTTTAAAAACTACTCTACGTCTAGCGGGTATATAAGTTTGTCTGACAATAAATATTTACATTAGGTCTACCGCGTCAACAGAGTAGTAGGAAAAAACTTACGTAATAAGGTATTTATTCTTCCGGCGAAACGCGGTCCCTTTGAGTGTATAATATTGTCTAGTGTCAGAGCTGTGCGTCTCCGTCAAGGAAAATGCAGCGCGCGTCTTCATATATCCGATCCAAAAGTTCAGTCAGGAAGTATTGAGATTAATGGCATTTATAAAAATAGGCACCTAGCTTAATAACCAGAATGGAACGAAATATGTGAGTACGTATTGGAATCGCTGTTCGTCTCAAACGATTGTCATTTGCCATGGATTATTTATAATTATAACTTAACCGTCCCAATCGTAGAAAATATATATATGGTCCTAACCGATGGATGATGGATATTTTTACATTATCTTCAAAAAAACATTTATTTGTTTCTACTAGACGCAAATGCGGTAAATTGAATTCAAATTTATAATATAGATAACGGGTTTTTTACTTGGTAACCATTTATTTATTACTTGGTTTATAAACAAATTCTAATTGATATAAAATAGTAATTATATAAAAATAGTTTTATAGATCCCAATATTTAAAAATAATGTTTCAAATAAAATAATAAAAAAAATTTAAGAAATACCTATTAATTAATATGTATTACCTAAATAACAAAATAACTAAATAAATTCATGTTTTTTTTTAAACATTTTCACGTCCCTCCCCCCCTTACGAAATTGTGTCACTCCTCCTTAGAGTGGTGCGCCCCTTAGGTTAAGAGCCCTTGAAATAGTGCATGTTAAAAAATCAGCCATATCCCCCCCCCCCCCTTGACAAAATCATTTGACTCATTTAGCTACTTTATGAATTAAGAACGATACATTGAACGTACAAAACTGTACCTACCTACATAATAGTTATTAACCCATCAATAATATTATATTTTTTATTGTGTACACTAATCGATTGGTATATACAAAATAACGTTAAGTTATAGATAGGACGTGGATTAAAATGCATTAAAAATAAGAAAAATGCCTTAAAAATACGATTTAATGCACTTATATTACAAAGCTTAATAAAATGGCCAGAAAAATTAAAAGTCCAATTTAAACGAATATAAAATAGAATTTAGATAAGTGTATAGGTAGTGTATTCGTTATATTTTGAGTTTCATCATAGCACATCAGTCGATCAGATACTATTTAAAATTTTAAAATAAAAAAAATTCGACAGTAATTCCATATTGGCAAGTGTTGTTTTCTATAACTGAAGACTGAAGTTATAGTATCGAACATAATGGGTACGTAAAAAAATAGAAATATAAGAAAAAAAGGTGGATAAGTGGATGTCGCTCTGCTGTACAGTAGGTTACAAGTGGGTCACTGTAATGGATGGTGTTAAATTTGAATTCAATGATATAATATCATTGTATAAGAAAAACGATTCTGAGCGAAAACGGTCAGTCAGCCTATGATTTTACCAATAATATTTGATGATATTATTGTGAATAAAGTAATTTATATATAACCTATTTACGTGGAGCCTTGTTTTAAATTTTCAATCCTTAGCCATAAAAGTTAAAAATTTATAAATTTATAAATTTTTAACCACAAAATAATTAATAAATTATAAATTTGATAAATGTTGTCAAAATTTGAACTTTAAATGCTTATTAAAAAAAATTGTGCCTATGTATTTTTAATATTTTTCAACTGCTATTAGAACGATATATCAGGAGCCTTATATTAAATTTTCACGCTTTTTTACCCAACAAATAAAAATTTATTGATATTTATAGAAAAAAAAACTAAAAAAATTGAAAACTGACAACGTCCGTAAACAGCTCAAAAAGAGTCAAAATATTTTCAACATTTTATGGTGTATAGAAAATGCTAATATAAACATTCAGTGAAATTTTCAAGTATGTACAGTCATTCGTTTTTTAATTACAATAAAATAAGAAAATTGTTACATGAGAAATCGAGTAAATATCAAATGTTGTAAAAATATAAATTTCAGACGCTCATAAAAATTTAATTTAAGTTTCTTCTAGACATTTTTTTTTTGATAAAGGTAGACAAACTTATGAGTATTCTTATATTACATTTTCAAATCTTAGATTTAAAAAGAAAAATTTTTATGAATTCTCATCAAAATAATTTGCTATTTTTCGTGATTTTTCCGTATTTTGTCAAAATTTGAACTTTAATTGCTTATAATTAAAAACTGTGACTAAGGATTTTTAATTTTTTTCATCTGCCTTTGAAACAATAACCTAGGAGCCTTCTATTAAATTTTCAAGCTTTTTTACTCAACAGATAAAATTTTATTGATATTTATAGAAAAAAAAACTAAAAAAATTGAAAACTGACAATGGCCGTAAACAGCTCAAAAAGAGTCAAAATATTTTCAGAATTTTATGGTGTATAGAAAATGCTAATATAAACATTCAGTCAAAATTTCATGTCCCTACGGTCATTTGTTTTAGAGTTACACCAAAAACCAAAATCGATTTTCTCAAAAACAGATTTTGCGTAAAAATTCCCGTTTTTCCTTAATTTTTCTTTCGTTTTTCACGTCGCTTGTGAAAACTACTGGGAAATTTCCCTTAAAAGATCCCCCAAAGTACCAACTAGATTCACTTTCCTATCAGAAAAGTTACTATTGAAGAAAATCCAAGCACTTTTACTGTCCTAAAAGGTGATGACAGACACAAAAATAAAAAAATTAAAAATTAAAAAAAAAAATTAAAAAAAAAACACACATCATTGTAGAATCAATACATTCATCGCTTCGCTCAGAATCTAAAATTACCTTTATTTAATTTTATTTAATTTTTTTCTAATAAGTTTTTATAAAATTAACTTTATCCCATATAAATGTTCTAATTTCATTTTTCAATTCGTTGATAATATATGAAACGAATTCTTTGCTTGGAAAGCAATGTTTTAGAAAATTCAGAAAATGCAGTTTATATTTAAATATTATAAATAATAATTTCTGATGCATTGATGCGAAAGAGTGAGGGGGTGGACAATCAGCCGAACCGAAATCTAACATCTTAAACACTTAATATAAACAATTTTTCACATACGCGTCATGGTATGAAAATAAAAAAATATTTATAATTCATATTTATACCGATTTTCTACCGAAAAAATAAATTACTTTAATATTAATATTATTTATAAGTCAACGATATCTTTGCTCAGAATCGTTTTTCGTTTGTTCGTTTTGTATTTTAATAATTTATACGTGGACATATTATTATTACTAATAATAAATTATAGTAGTTGTGTTTGTTTTATTTCATTAATTTATTTAGTACTATACCAATAAATTATATATTAATTAATAATTTTTAAAACATTGTGTTCAAAAAAATAAAAAAAAAATGTGATTTTAATTAGAGTCTTGTAATGTACCTACCTATATTTAAAAAATAAATAAATATAATAATAACTGTTGAACTTTTAGGGACATAATAGGTAACACATTCGTGTATGTAGACATGTAGTATTACACTATTTATATAGGTATATTTATAATTTATATACCTATACGAGTATATGAGTAGGTATATTATTCATAAGTGCGCACACGTCAGGATAGGCATTTGACCATTCCGTGAATATACTTTTATGTGTACATGGTTATACATCCCTAATCCCTATGATATAGAACAGTCATTCTCAAAGTGGGCGTTGGTTATCTTCAGGGGGGCGGTAGGATGCCCGAAGGAATTTTGGGGGCGTTGAGTTAGGTTTAGGGGGCGATACAAAAAATTATATATATAAATATTATAATTATATTATATTAAAAAAAGTCTCATTTATATATTTATACATATATTAATACAAAATGTAATATAGTAAATCTATATTTATTAAAACAAAATCCTTTTTCAAATGTCAACTCAGCAGAATCATCCCAGTTAGAAGAACAACTTTTAGAATTAACCACAAATGAGGAAATCAAATTCAAATTCAAGAATGGCTATCAAGAATTTTAGCTGCAAAAGCCAATCATCGAACTGTACCCTAGTTTATGGTCGATTGTTCAACGATTTCTGATAGCATTCTCATCATTGTATTTGTCTGAACGTGGATTCAGTGCTGTAGCAACACTGCTAACAAAAAAGAGAAATCGGTTGCTTGTTACCGAACGCGGTGATTTACGGCTGTTTTTGAGTAAATTTGAGCCAGATATTAACAAACTCGTTAATGCACATCAAGTTCATCCATCACATTAAGTAAATTTTATATTTTGAATTCATAACTTTTTTAGCATGATTTTAATAAAAATAATTTTAATGTGAATAATTTTAATTATAAATGTTTCGTTTTAATAAAAATACTTTTAAGTATGAAAAAGTATGCGTTTTAATTGCTGTCATCCAAAAAGCTAACTTAAAATTTATGTTAGAACTCGGAAATTAGATATAGCATATTTATATATTATAAATTGTAATATCTATTTTTAAAAGACATAACTAATTAGAGTCTTGTAATGTACCTACCTATATTTAAAAAATAAATAAATATAATAATAACTGTTGAACTTTTAGGGACATAATAGGTAACACATTCGTGTATGTAGTATTACACTATTTATATAGGTATATTTATATACCTAATACCTATACGAGTATATGAGTAGGTATATTATTCGTAAGTGCGCACACGTCAGGATAGGCAGTTGACCATTCCGTGAATATAATTTTATGTGTACATGGTTATACATCCCTAATCCCTATGATATAGAATATAGATATTAGGTGAACAATAGAAGTTAAGTATGTGACACTAAATTAATAGTTACCTATAACTTATAACGTTGTATTTGGAAAAAAAATTACCAGTTATTAATTAAAATTGTATCTTATGTTATAAGTCATAACATATATTTCTATAAATTAAACCAAAATATTTATATATTTATATTAAGTACCCTGCATAGGTATGCACCTATTAATTATAATTATTCTACAAACAGGGACTGGAAAAACGACGACGGCGTTTATATCTCGCGTGTTTTATACATTTCTAGTCCGGAACTAAAATATGCGGCTACAACACTTGGTTAGCACATTTTTCGTGACATTAAATATTTGTTTTAAGTCTTAAAAGTAAATTTAAGCCCCAAAAGAATATAAAAACAAACTTACTTTAATTATCGACTCCTTCAGCGGAATCCGTGACGTGTGTGAACTGCGACGCCCATGAGGAAACGCTCCAGAATACAGCCAGAACTTAAAATATTGTGATTTATGAAAAATAAAATTATACGAAACGCAGTAAGTTTTTTGCTCATATCTTCTTTGCTTATTGAAATTTTAGAATTTTTAATCGACTGTGTCTTCTGCAACGACTTTGAGATTTGCCATAGATTAAATAAATAAATGATAGATATTATACTAGGTACGTCAATATCATGAATCCACGGATATAATATAATGCAACTTTTTATATCAAAGAGTTCTGTGTTAAGGACCAATTTGTTCATTGAAATTTGATATGACAATAAACCAAAATAGTTTATAATTTTGAATTTGAATTATAATAATATGATATAGGTATTATTTAAATTATTATTTTCGTTTATCAATTTAATTATTGATTAAGGTGATGAATAGATATCAGAAGCACAAGAAATATAAGAGTATATTGTATTTTATGAATTATTAAATAAAAATGTGATTACTGGCGATTTTAGATTTTAGAGTTAACATAAAGCCATACACGTATACAGTAAATTCATCAAATACTATAATACCAACTATATTTTTACAATGATGTGTGTTTTTTTTTAAAATATTTTTAATTTTAGAGTTAACATAAAGCCATACACGTATACAGTAAATTCATCAAATACTATAATACCAACTATATTTTTACAATGATGTGTGTTTTTTTTTTTTAATATTTTTAATTATTTTTTCTTGTGGTCTGTGTAAACGATAAGTATTCGTAATCAAGATTCAATTTTCATATATAATATTATATTATAGGCACTCAGTATGTAATCATATGTTTATTTTTAGTTTAATTTAATTGTAGGTATTTAGTAAATAATAATAGGTATACGAAATTGTGTTTTCGAATGGCAATTTATTGTTTGTATTAATACCTACACCATAATAGGGAACTACAATTTTGTAAATGATGTACAAATGTATTTTTGGTGTTTTAAGGCTGCTGTAAGATCATTTTATGAGAATCCTCGCATTAAATTGTTAGGATTATTTGATATGAATAATTATTTTATTACATATAGGTTTATTACATACCAATTGGTAAGTCGATCAGAAACTATATTTACACTGAATGTTAATAGTAAAAAGCTATTAAAAAATCTATTATTTGTATTTATTTGTTAATAATAATTAAGACTTAAATATTAGCAGTAATCTTTTCCTTTCACAAAATGTTTTTTTAATTATTTTTAATTTAATTTACATTTATCCCAAAGTGATATCTGAATGATATTTCAATGATGAATTTTAATAGTTACATTCTCGGTTACATTAATTGGATTATAAATTAAAATAAACTACAGTTTCCAGCTTCTACTACAACATTATTTTATATTTTATTTTATGTTTTTAATTTTTTAAACGCAGTCTGCACCTTGTGTTGGTGATTTTACACGTAATATAATAAAATTGATACTAGTGATGAGTAGGTAAGTACCTTATTGTTTAATCAAATTATTTACACGATTATTAACTAAAAAAATATCTATGAAGTATAAACATCCGCATTTCCATTAACTATAAATTCATAATTGTATGAGCTATACATGTTACATATATTTTTCGAAAAAACTATTTAAAAAAACAAGAATAATTCCTATTTGATGTCACACGGGTTGATCTAGCAACTGACTGCTACGACAACTGTGCAATTTATTTTAAGTATAATACGTTTTGAAAACGTCCAGAAAAGAGTTTGTCTTAAGACTGTCTGTCTTGATAACAACTAATTTAATTTAGAGTGTATTGTTATATTATATTATAATGAAATTAATAATTATAGTAAAATATATAATTGCAAGACATTTAATACCTATATCTATAGCCATCTAGGGTATAAGCTACACTAAAAAAGGTGTAAGTATGCTAATAAAATATATGAGGTGTATAATGTATTTATGTACATAAAAATATAAAATATAAAGATTAATAACATTATATTGTTTTAAATACTTCGCGCAAACCAAAGGTGATACCCGGCGTATAGTATAACATGCAAAAAGGTGCGTATTAAACTTGGCGTGTTGAAACGAAGACGGTCTCGCGTATTTTATACATCGCGCTATTGGGATTAAACTTATAAATGCTTCTACGTCACCTAGTTAACAGATTGTCCGTGGCAATAAATATTTAATTTAAGTCTAAAAAGTAAATGTAAAATAGTAGGTAATAATATGAAAACAAACTTACTCGTAAACATCTACTCTTCCGGTGAAACGTAGCTAGAGTGCCGCCATCGCCGAAGAAACAGCTATCTTCATCCATATTTATCTAACCATCTCACTCCGATGAGCTGAAACTTGAAAGTATCGAAATATTTTATGAAAATAACCTGATCATAACGAAATTTGCGAGTTTGTGTTATAACTTACATTATAAACGAATTTCGACATTTGACGATTGCCATAGATATCATAAAATATATTATTTACTATGATAAATCCAAAGAACTTATATATTATTACATAAGTACTCAGTATACCTATACGGTATATTTATAAATCGTATGTTCTTTTACAGAAATCTTTGTAATCTGCAATGCACCTATTCTGGTTTTCTATTTCAATTATAGTTCGCATGCCAAATTTAACTATACAAACTGGTCCGCAAGTTTATAGACATTCTAATACATTCTCCCGCCAGTGCCAATAGACAAAGTGTTTGAGAAGTTATATTTTTTTGGTACCTAATTAATTTACAATATGAATTATTATAAATTACCTATGTAGGTACTTGTCCAAAACTCGACTACCTGCAAATCATTGGTTTTTATGGTATAGCCTTACGAAGTTCACGATTTTCGGTGTTTTACGCACCCGTACAACGCTTAAAGTTTTCCGAGCTTAAGTATTACAAATTATTTTTTTTTTAATCTACGTAAATCAACGTTTGAAAATTGATGATGCAAAAATAATTCTGACACCCACCCATGGTGGTTTTACATAACAAGTCGAGGGATGTTTTTGATTTTAATTGTTCGAGCAAGCGCAGTGTGGTACACCGGGTACATATGAAAATACCAAAAATTTCAATTAGTTATAATACATATAACTTAAAAATAAGACTGACCGCCAAGTTCAGACTTCCCTGTCGTTTTCAGTTAAAAACTAATGATTTCCGGCAATTATTTTTTGCAATATCGTTCTTAATTCGTTGTTACTTGTAATATATACATATGCCTATTTTAAAAATATTATTCGTGGGTAATTGAAACGTCTAAAATATATTATCATATACAAATACGATAATAAACAAATAATAATAATTCAACTTAACCGGCTACGGTATTAATAATATTTAATAATATCAATATAAATATAGTATACAATATCCTAGGCTGACAAATCGTCTCCACTTAAAATCGTTTTTCGTATACTTTGATATTATATCATTGAATTCAAATTTAACACTATCCATAACAGTCACCCACTTGTAACCTACTGTTCAGCAGAGTCACTTCCAATTTTTTTTTTTAGATTCTGAGGGAAGCGATGAATGTATTTTTACAATGATGTGTGTTTTTTTTTATTTTTTTTTTTGTGTCTGTCATCACCTTTTAGGACAGTAAAAGTGCTTGAATTTTCTTTAACAGTAACTTTTCTGATAGGAAAGTGAATCTAGTTGGTACTATGGGGGGTCAAAAGTAAAATTTTCCCAGTAGTTTTCAAAAGCGACGTGAAAAACAAAGGAAAAACGGGAATTTTTTTTCGCAAAGTCCGTTTTTGAGAAAATCGATTTTGGTTTTTGGTGCAACTCTAAAACAAATGACCGTAGGTACATTAAATTTTGACTGAATGCTTATATTAGCTTTTCTATACACCATAACATTTTCCAAATATTTTGACTTGTTTTGATCTGGTTACGGACATTTTCAGTTTCCATTTTATTTTAGTTTTTTTTTCTATAAATATCAATAAAATGTTATTTGTTGGTTAAAAATGCTTGAAAATTTAATAGAAGGCTCCTAAGTTATTGTTTCAAAGGCAGATGAAATAAATTAAAAATCCTTAGTCACGGTTTTTATTTATAAGCATTTAAAGTTCAAATATTGACAAAATACGGAAAAATCACGAAAATTATCAAATTATTTTGAGTTGAGAATTCATAAAAATTTTTCTTTTTCAATCTAAGATTCGAAAATGTAATACAAGATAATCCATAAGTTTACCTACCTATATCAAAAAAAAAATGTCTACATGAAAGTCAAATTAAATTTTTATGAACGTTTGAAATTCATATTTTTACAACATTTGATATTCACTCGATTTCTCATGTAACGATTTTCTTATTTTGTTGTAATTAAAAAACGTATGACTGTAGATACTTGAAAATTTCACTGAATGTTTATATTAGCATTTTCTATACACGATAAAATTTTGAAAATAATTTGATTCTTTTTGAGCTGTTTACGGACATAGTCAGTTTTCAATTATTTTAGTTTTTTTTTCTATAAATATCAATAAAATTTTATTTGTTGGGTAATAAAGCGTGAAAATTTAATATAGGGCTGCTGATATATCGTTCTAATAGCAGTTAAAAAATATTAAAAATACATATGCTCAATTTTTATTTATAAGCATTTAAAGTTCAAATTTTGACAACATTTATCAAATTTATAATTTATTAATTATTTTGTAGTTAAAAATGTATACAATGTTTGACTTTTGTAGCTAAGGATTGAAAATTTAAAACAAGGCTCCACGTAAATAGGTTATATATAAATTACTTTAATATATAAATTAATTATTTTATATATAAATTACGTTTTCAACTCACAGTTATGCAGATGGATGTCGACCGGTTTGGGAGCGACGTCTGATACGCCATTGTTTTAATGAATTCAAACATAAATAATATATTATTATAATATTTTTATATGTATATAGGTACGGTTGGTATATTAAATTAATTAAGTAGGTAATATATTAATATAGTCTATTCATTATTTTTTTACTATGCTTTTATTGTATTAAAATATACACAATGACTTATAACTTACATTATTGGACCGGACATACAGCAACGTCGAGTTGAGGTACCTGTCCATAAACACATTTTCATCAGCAAAATATAATATAAAATATAAAGTAAAGAAATGCATAAAGAAAAAACTGTATTTATTCATACAATTTTGAAATCAAAAACATTAGAACAAGATAATGCTTTCTTAATAAATTAAAAATATTTGAAGATTTTATTTGTCATACGTTTACATGGCAATTGTAAAATTCTATTAAACCTATTAGGTAGGTACGTAAACAACATTTATTAATATGACAAATATTTAAAATTTCAAAAAAGGGGGACCCTTGTGTTAATACCCCTCACTTTGTTTTTTGGATAGCGCTGGGAATTGTTGTGCACAAACGTCGGGACCTGGTGCGCATTTCTGCACAAACGATGCACAAACGTTTGGCACCTTAAAAATTTCGATTTTCCAAATAGGGTGTCTCGTTTCAATGCCCCCCCCCCCCCCACTTTATTTTTTGGATAGCGCTGGGAGTTTTTGTGCACAAACGTCGGGACCTGGTGCACATTTCTGCACAAACGATGCACAAACGTTTGGCGTGGTCAGAAGTTCAAATTTCGAAAGTGGGGGGGGGGGCATTGAAATGGATCTGCAACAAATTATATTCCGAACAGTGTTTATTTCAGGAGGGGGCGGAGAAGTATTACCGCGTTTTACCAATATCACGCGTAGGAATCTTATAGGTAGGTAGTTTTTAAAATGTGTTGTCGTCTGTCACTCTTGTCAGTGTAGTATAATCACTGTAGTGGTTTACGTGTGTACGACTTGACGACTTTACATTTACGATACTTTAACTGTTTGGTACATTTGTAGATGTTTTGTCGCGTTATTGTGCTTTTGAAAATTAACCGTTAACTGCCAGTATGTCAAAACGCAAAACTAATCCTATATTAGATATGTTTCGAAAAAAACAAATGCAGCCGATGCGAGAACACGAAGACGTTGATGACCCACCGGTTTCACCTCTTCCAACACAATTAATTGAAGATCAAAGTATTCATAAAGTATTAAAAACTTATTCTTATCAAAGAAATTGGGAAAAATTGTTCAACTGGTTATATTTTAATACTGAAAAAGGTGGGGCTTCTTGTAAAGTATGTGAACAATTTCTCAGTAATGTTCTAAGTGCTTTACAGAAATCACAAGGTATATTTATATGTACTCCATTTACAAATTATCGAAAAGCTACTGGTAAAACTGATAAACTCTTAAAACACGCTAGGTAGTTCAGAAAATTACTCTAAGGCTGTAGCTTTAAACGAATTTTTCTTACAAGGAAAAAATGAACCTATATATACACAAATGGTTCAACAAAGTAACTCAGAAAAAATACAAAATAGAATTAATTTCTCTACTTTTGTTCATAGTGTTTATTTTTTGGTAAAAGAAAAAATTTCCTCATACTACTAAATATGAACCGTTATTAAATGAAGTAGTGCTAAAACTAAATCAAATTATTGATAAACATAATACATAATATATGACATAGGCTCAGAACGGAGTATCATTAATAATATTACTAAATGTCAATTACATTTTTTTAGACTTTTTTAGAATCAGACAATGAATTTTTAAGAATTTATATTTTATGTATTTGTAGGTATCCATCTAATACCAATAAATTAAGCTTAAAACGGTATGTTTACTTCCCTTCATTACTCCTAAAGTCTTATGATGTACCCAATTGAAAATTTACAATACCCCCCGGAATAAAAGGTCTGAAATAAACACTAATTCCGAAACTACACCAATATTTTCAAAATAATCATTAAATATTTTATACTATATTATTAATATCTTAGACAAGTTCTATGCCTGAATTCGTTAATATGAATGTTGGTCCATTTGTATTTTGTATACCATTGGCGAACAATGCAAATTAGGCAAATAGAAAATCGAATCAACCAACATCACTACAAACCATGACCGATTTCCATTATAAATTGACTGGAGACTAGGTTCAGCTTCCAGTTATGTTTCATGTACCCCATTTATATGGTAAAAATAGGTACTGACCCCGAAGAAGGGATAACAATGTTATTTGTATTACCAGAAATTAAAATAATTAAATACTATGTACTTAGAAAATTAATTATCTTGATAGGTATCTATGTAAATAAATTATAATAACTGTGTATGAAACATATTTGATTTTCTTTTCAGTATACTTAGGACAGGATCAACATTTTTGATAGATGGTACATTTGCTGCCGCTCCATCATTTAACCGGGAGTGTCAACAGCTACCTATATGTTTGCAGGTATAACGATCGTTGGTTTTAATTTGGTGAACATATATTAATTATTATAATATTTATATATTACATATATAACTATATAAGTATGAAAATATTTAGTTTAAAGTTTATAAGACTGCAGATTTTAATGTACGCAAATCAATTGACTTACATAGTTACATAATGATGCTAATTATTTGAATGCAATGGTTAAAAGAATCAAGATAAAGATATTTACAGATGAATTGTTAAAGCACAGATAAAAAAGGGGATAAATAAACTTTCATGTCAGTTTGTTAAATTATATTTACAATTTTTATTTTGTTTGAAATTAAATTCTTGCCACAGCGTTTAAATTAATAATTAAATTATATTAACCTGTAAAACAAATTGTGATGTGTGTAGTTTCAAATACACTAGTTACAGATACCCATAGTTGAAATATAATTGAATAATGAAGGTTCAATGCTGATTGAATGAAAAATTATTTGCAAAATAGAAATCCTCATGCAGAGCTTACATCACCCATGTGGTTAGCAGATTATCTGTGGCAATACATATTTATATAGATATTATAATATGATATATCCATATACGATATACCTTATGGCTTATATTAAATAGGTCTACAGATGAATCATAATATGTTATTTTATTTAACTTTTTCAGAACCTATTTTAAAAAAAATATCAAAATCTGCAACATAGCAGACATTGATACATGTGTAGATGAGTATTGAGTACAAATTCGGAATTATATTATATTCGAATATATAATTAAAATATTTAATACTTATATCTAGTGTGTAGTGTGTTGTAGACTATGCAAAAAATCTTTGTAAAAACTTTAATGATTAAAATGAGGTGTACCTATATAAAATATAAACATAAATAATATTATATCGCTTTAACTAATACAAAATTCTAATAAGTAGTTTCTGAGTTATTGAAATATTCGTACTAAGGATAATAATCCTTATTCCTTAAATATGGTTTTATAAAAATATATACTACATGTAATATATTGTTCTATGGTAATAGTAGATGTAATATTCATTTTTACAAATTATTTATATTGATAGATCAATAGCAATTACTAACATTTTAAAATCATCTAAACCCCCACCCAAATCTACTTAACCTATTACTATATGGCATAGTCTATGCCGCATAGATATATTATCCTTAGTAATTTGACCCTGTTCTATCGTAGCTATTTTCGAAAAAAAATTAAATATCAAGCGTTCTCAATCATGATAAAAAAAAAAAAAAAACAATCAAACATCATTTTAACCTATAATAGGTAATTTATACAATTTAATAAAATTCATCAAATGTAAAATCTTAATATTTATTATTTACTCATCGACAAGCGCACTAGGTATTAGTAATGCCGTAACAGCCACTCACGGTTCCTACGTCAGCCGTCTGAAATTGCCTGTACCTTTATACCTTATATAAATAACCAGAGTATAGGTAAATGGCGTTCCCAAAAAAGGGCACAGTAATTTACAATGTAAATTACGACCCCGGACATTTAAATTTAAAAAAAAAAAACATGGATACCTATAGGTTTAACAAGGATTACCTATAGGTATTATATAATATTATTCATTAGCGAAGACAACAAACAAAAAACAAAAAAAAATTATGGAAAAAGAAATATAGTCATAAACATACAAGGAAAAAATGTTACCAAGGTTGTTACAGTTTTAATATAATATTAATATAGGGATCCCATATTTTGTTTTGCTTAAACCAGGACAAACATTTTTTGTTTAATTCTTATGGAATAATCATACCACTTCTCCTTGGTCAACCACCAGTAATAATACAATACTATTATATATTACAGTATTATAATACAATATAATACTCACAATGGTCAGAACTTTACAGCAGGTGCTAGGAATTCTAAAACTAACTTAACATTACAAATTTAAATGAATAACCAATACAATTATTAATTAGCGATGTGAACAAAAATTGTTGTGGGAAACAGGAAAACAGTGAACATATTCATCAATAACTGTCGTCACCAAGCTAGGAAAATAATTGTAAAATATATTAAGCCAGTGATTCAAATAATTAACTTGATTGTATAATTATTTATCAAAACAAAATTGTTTTTCTATTAAACATGTCAAGTAAAAGAGTAAAAGACAAAATGTTAACCTAAATTATTGAAATTTGATTCAGGGACAAAAAATTGGCCATCCCAAAACACATCATTGGGACAATGTGACACTATATTCAAAACCAGTACTACGGCAGTACAGTCCTGGTCAAACCGGGATATATGACAACCCATATTATTATATTAGTATAAGAAAATTTGAATGACTTAGTGATTTACATTACACAAAAATCATAGTAAAGATAAATGCACGTTTATTCATCAAATGTATAGGTACAATTATAATAGGTAAATGTTTAAATAAAATCAATTATATTTAACAGAACAAAATATAAATAGGTCAAACTCAACTCATGACCTATATTAATCATTAATCACAAACAAATAAAATATGAGCTCCTTAATAAAACATCTAAGTAAAAAAGAAATGAAGTAAAAATTATTGTAGATAGTACCTACAAAAAGTAAAATTATAATATAAATAAATTGTTCTTTTAATTACACATGAAATAAATATAATAATAATGTAGGTATACAGCGTGAGATGCTTAAAATAACACTCTAAAATAATATACAATTATATTTATGGAAAACTTTTTATAAAATGTCTTAGATTTAATATTATTATTTTTAGTAATGTTTGTTTATTTTCAGTCGTAAAGACAAATTTTAGAAGTCTATCAATAATGGACTACTCAAGTATATTAATAAAATATCACAGAGCGCCTCAATAATAAAATATATCAATTTGGTAGAAAACAAAATATTTAGTATAATATAATATGATTAGGTACTATTTAAATAAAAAGTAGGTAAATAAAAAGCAATACAAATATATAAATAAAAAAAAAAAGAAGAGATTAATGTTGATAACTAAAGTCAAATAGAATTGTCTGAAGACAGTTACTTAGGACCTCATGAACAATTCGGCAAGTCTTATATTATAATTTGTTTTATTCAACATTTAAATTCTTTTTGCTTTCAGCCTTTAAACTTGTTGACATCCGTTGGTAATGAGGCTTCCATGTACCGTTAGGTCGCTGATAGTCTAAATGGTCGTATTCTTGTTCTATATAACAAATATTTAAAATTTATGTTAACATATAAATTAATAATCACACAAAAATCATTATCTATTCATATTTTATAACAATGTTTATAATAATATGAAATTTATAATTGAACAGAAATTTCAATAGTTAATAAGAAACATATCTAACATATTTTATTATTTTTGATGAGTTATTAAGATGTTACAATATTCAATCATATTATAATAATTAGTAAGTTATTATCTTTTAGATTTAATAATATCTCACCCGCTGCTGCTAGTTTTTTGTCTTCAATCTCATCATACAGATTTTCTGATTTTAAATCATCTAAACTGTGATAAATGTTAGGGTTGTTTAAATCAGCTTCCATATTTTTGAAAGATGAAGCGCTAGTTGATGGCATACCATAACTATCACTGTCATCCATCAATGATGACGAGCAACCAGCTTTCACCAAATTATTAGGCTTACACAAATTGTTTTTAATTTGACAATTGTTCAATGTTTGGTGTTCACTAACCATTCCTACTGTTGTGCTAGTCTGTCCAAAAGAATATACAGGATTGTCAAAATGGAATCGATCTGAAATTATATAAAAATCATTAAATGGTAATTTTATTCAGTTATATGTTACATAAAATATATTTGCATTTAATATTTATTTATACTTAAAAAGTGTAAACAAATTTTAAAATATGATACTTTTTAATAGTAAAAATATATTTTTAACTTAAGCACGAACCAAGAGTCAAAATCACAAATAGTAATACATAAAAGCCACAAAGTAGTCCACAATGGTAATTTATGTTATATTATATTAATTTAATAAAATAAATATTATTTTATTTCATTCAATTTATTATGTTTATTATTTATATATTATAAGAAAAATATATTTACCTTGATTTAAGCTAAGTGGATCGGCTCCATATTGGACATGTGCATGTATGACATTTTTGAGACCGGCAACACGATTGCGGTAGTATAAGAACAACATGATAAATGCAGCTATTACCAAAATAGCAACAAACATTCCAGCTAAAGCACCTGAAGAGCTTTTTTCAGTTTCTAATGTACCAACTCGTCGGTCAGTTAACGGCTCATCACAGTTCTCACCTAGACCATTTGTTATTTTTAAAAGTATTCAATATATTATAATAAACAATGCTATTAAATTAACTGTAAAGCAATAAGTAATCAATATTATTTAAAAAATCAAGTTAATTATGGAAACAATAATTGTAGGCACCTATAAGATTTGTCTTACAATCTACAATTAACAATATTTAAGTATCTATTTGGTAGTAATATTTGTTTCAAATCGTATTAAATTTTTTTTTTTACTTATTGATAATATCATAATATTTCTATATCACAATTATTCTACATATCTCCCCATCAAGTTAAAACATCAAAGCATTTAGAACAGATACCAACATGCATAGCTATAGGGTGATAAAATATATTGTAAGAGCTCTGAAGCTCCACTATACATTTTCAATATGCCATATTTCATGAAGGGCTCTGTCTCCTACAACCACCTTCCAACAATTTATGTTAATGACATTAATTTTTCAAAAAAAACTGTGCATATATACCTTAAATATTTTCAAATTGCTAGAGTAACAACTTATGAGGAACCTTGTTATATAATATTGTCTAACTTTTTGAGGGTGAAAACATTTTAATCAACATTTAGAGAAGAAAAAACTAAATAAATGACTAAAATAGCTCAATAAGCATTAAAAAATGTTGTGAAAATAACAAGTATATTTGGTTATTCATTTTTGAGTTAGGTACACAAAAAAAAACAACGATTTTGTCAAAGTGAAGGCGACTTGTGTAAAAGTTACAGTTGTTCCTCAATTTTTTTTCATGATTCTGATGATACCTGGGGGTAAGTACTGGGAATTTTCAATTTTGACCTCTCAATAGTACCAGCTCTAGATCCAATTTGCTGTCAGAAATCACTCTCAAGAACTTTCTTAAGCATTTTGTCTAATACTTTTTGTGTGTACAGACACTCGTCATTAGTTCAATATAATAGGCTCAATTAACCTGAAAGAAATGGACAACAATAACTTTGGGAGGGCTAAGCACCCCCTCCCCTAGATACGCTTATGGGTAGGTAGATGTTTTGTTAGGATGGTGTAGATATTTATTGATGAGTTAGGCTTCATATTATTTTTTTAGTAGGTATTATAAAAAAAACTATGAATTATTTAATTGAGTAGAGAAATAGATAGGAAAGTAACAATATGAAATTAAAATGGACAAATAGATCATGACAATAACTGTGCCTATAATAATTGATACAATTTAAGCATATCGAATGATTTAATAATATAATATATTATACCTAACCTACAAAAATCCACTTAAAGTAAATCATAAAATAAAATATAATACAATACACAATAAATATCTTTAAAAATTAGATATGAACAGTGATATATTTATTATAGGTAGGTAAATTGTAGAGGTACCTGTGTAACCGTGTCTGCATACACAGCCGTCGACCGCATGACAGATAAATTTTTCACTGGGGCAGTTGCACATAGACATGCAGTGATCACCATAATATTGATCAGGACAAACTATAAAATCGTAGACAATTTGTCAGTTTTTGTGATAAATGCTTAACGACAGTTGAATAGACGTATTAAAGAGCTCAGCGTTTCTCCAATTTATGGCTTCGAATTGAAACAATATTATATAGTATACTGACCTTCGGAACACGAAGGGCCGGTGAATCCTGGTTTACAGTGGCAAACTCCATCAATGGCACGGCAAGAACCGCCGTTTTGACATTTACATGGGAGCCCACAATTTATACCGTACGTGCCGAGCGGACATACTTTCGTGCAGTTGGAACCGGTCCAGCCCGGATAACAATGGCAAGCGCCTGGAGATACAGAAGGAAAAAAATATGAGCAATTTACTTTTACATACCCCTTAAACCAGCGATAGAAGTCATCCTTACCGGTGACGTGATGGCAATCTCCGTATTCGCAGTCGCACTTCTTCAGGCATCCCCGTCCGTAAGACTTGGCTGGACAAGCGTGCTGGCATATTGGTCCGATGTAACCGGGTCGGCATTCAAACTTTCCGGTCACGTGGTCGCACGATAAGTTATCTGTGGAAATGGTAAGTGAAACTTTAGCAAAACTGTAGAACCACCTCCGATCACCAAAATCACCTTCATTATTTTACAAGTGCTACTTTTATAATTCTATCTTAAATGGACTCTCAAAGTCTCCAAAATCGGTACCCACTTTCAACTGGGACAGTCTCCCCCGGCTAGTACCTTATAATACGTTTATTTAGCTATGTACGCCTATTGTATATATTGTTCAGCTGTGCTATGGTATTGTTCTATGGCTATAGTCTACCTATATTATTTTACACATAAAATTGACAACGCATCGTATCTCGTAATCTCAAGTGTTTATCAATTTGTCCCGTGAATACAAAACTATCGCAATTAAGAATGTCAAAAAATAAATAAAAATAAAATGCATTTTATATGAAAAAACGGCAAAATTAAGTGTTTTTTTATTTTAATAGAGATTAAATGAAATACATTTCGTAAATTATTAATGTATACATATACATGTTCCTATTACTATAAATCATTTAAATAAGCCATTTAATTTTAAACCCGAACCCTGTGTTATATTATCTAGGTAATATAGATAGATTAATTACAGACAGAGAAAACTACATACCATCGGAATGTCTTTCCGGACACTCCTCTCTGCACCCGAAGCCATACTTGCTCGGCTTGCACGGCAGATCACACTTAAGCCCTTCCCAGCCACGAGTGCACGTGCACTTGGCCGTCTTCTGATCGCACGAACTGTCGTTGTAACAATCGCACTCGTTCTGACAATCCTCACCGTAAGTGCCGCGCGGGCAGAGCGTCTCACAGTGTACACCTGAAAACGCAAAAACAATTAATTCAACAATAATCCTGAACTCGTACAATAGGCGTGTAGACTGTAGTTATACAATATAACACGGGCTGCCGAGAACTGTGCAGTATCTATATCGACCCGGCCGCGAAAATATATTGTTAATTGTTATGCATTTCAGCTGTAAAACGTATAATGCAATAAGTGTGACATCGTTTACCGTTCCAGCCTTCGATGCATTTGCATTCACCAGTCACCGGGTTGCACGACGCCGTGTTTTCCCAGTTGCACTCGCAAGTCTGCTTACAGTCTCTGCCATAAGTCTCGGGCGGACAAGCCGAGTTGCAGTTATCACCAGTAAAACCCGGTTGGCAAGTGCAGGCGCCTGAAACAATATACGATCGATTAAATACAACATACAAATATTAATTATTATTACTAGTCAATAGGCACCGTGGACTTAGGAAGCACCGCGCATATAATTTGTCCGATATACATAACTGGTCAACTATATTATATTTCTAAAAGGTAGAGGATATTTGCACCCTTCTTCCATAACCATATAAATATACTAACCCATATAAGATAATGCTATAACACAGTAGCGTATTTACGGGGGGGGGGGGGGGGATCAAGAGGATCAATCCCCCTCCATAGGCTGCATATAATATGTACAATTTTTCGGAGTCCTAACTTAAGGCCTCGCCTCTAGCTTTAAAAGCGGGGCTACTGGATAAAATCATACCCCCCCCCCCCCCCCCCCATGACAAAACCTATGCCACTGCTATAACACAAATATAGTATACATGCAGTACTCTTTGACGAGTTCTTGTCCAAAAAATTGTAAATTAACAGCACAATGCATTATTTACCTAGGAAACCGTGCAGAAAATTACATTGAATGTCCAGTAAAAATTTAAAAAATTTCAACTTTAGAAAAACTAATTTATTTAACAGAAAAACCCTAGCCAAAGTACAAGAATGAAGAAAGCCACACATATACAACAAATCCAAATAAAGTTTTAGAAATTAACCTTATGGTCACTTCAGAATATTTTTTCAAATCCACTACAAATCTTTCACTCATAAACTCTTCAAACTAAAAAAAAATGCAATCTACAAACCAAGATAAAATACTATTCCAAAAATATTTTAATAAATAAGTCAGGTGTTTCTTGAGTACCCAAATCATATAAAATCTTCCGGTTAAGCAAAAATAAATATATTTAAAAACTCAATTGATCACCTATATATCCGAATTACGTTCAGATAAGCCTGCTGCCTATAATATACCTACATCAAATAAGTATTTTTAAGAGTTATATGAAAATATACCATCACAATAATATTTTTTATCAATGCATAAGAATCTGGAACAGTATAATTACTTCGGTCTAGCATTTTCTTTGTGTTTCTTAGTTTTCAATACACGTATTTAATTTTTATACGTATTATTTCTATTTATGATAAAATAGAAAATTTTTGATTAATACATGGCTTAACGGCCGTCCATGGTATATAAAGAATATCGATTGACTATTATTATCGCATTATAAAATAATTAATAAGGCTATCAAGAATTATCGAATGTCAAAATCCATTCAATAAAAATATTTATCTTCTTTTAATATTACCTAGCGAATTTTGAGTATACATGGAGATTGGAGGTATAAAATATGCCAGTCATCGTTATAGCGCGTCGTCGTTTACTTGTGCCAAATATCATACATATCGTTTGCGCATCAACATATCGAACAATTAAATGGTATACACATTTTTGAAAAGATGTAGTCGTACATCAGTACATCACATACTAAAATAACTTTTAATGCCAAATTTAGGCTGAACTCAACAATTATAAATAAATTGGCTTTTCAATAACATTTTAATTAATAGTCATAACTATAATACATACACATATTGCGAAAAAATGTATGGAATAGTTGTGGTTGTGAGCCACCAGCCACTCTAGATGTTTAATCTGATCGTAAAATACGTTTATATTTTTAAAAAGAAACTATATGACTACTAAATATTTTAAAATTGAATAAAATTACGACGTCAAATTTTAAGTTGAGTGTAAGTAAACCAACTTTCACTTTTGGGTAATCCTAATATTAGGATTACCCAGTCCTATTATTCGGGATATTCGTATTGCACTTTTTACCTAAATTAAATAGTCAAATTGCACTTGGGTTAAAAAAAAGGTAACGTGCCAACATGGTTGAACTAAACTTGGGTTCAAAAAAGGGTTTTCAACAAAAATTAATATTTTTTATGCTTTTGAATTGTATATGTATGGCGTATGTTGTATGTATATTATATATGTATTATATTTTTTTTTATATTTTACATAATATTAAGTACAAATAAAACTGTAGATACGTATTATAAAAATATGTTTAAAATAATTTGTTAAAACATATTAGTTGAACCCAAGCGCAGTTCGACAATTACCTGCTTTTTACGCAAGTGCAGTTTGACAACTACCTTTTTTAAATCAAGTGCAATTCGACTCAAATAATTGCAATTCGATCTTGCCCCTAATGTTAAATAATGTTAATAATGTTAATAATACCCCTAATGTTTGATGCTCAAATTATATATTATGATTATTTTACGTTAAGTAAACGGAAGATGCGAAACCGGTATCATAAGCCAAAAATCGAAAGATATATCTTACAAAAAAAGGTCCAAATGAAAAATAGTGACGCACAAACGTTTTACGGCCATAAAATACTTTCGTATAAGTGTACAGCTCATTATCTACGTATACCTACATAGGTGTATATATATATATATATATTATAGTATACAGTACGTCAGTACCTATATTATATTGCTTGAAATACTGATATTTTTTTACGTTGTTGCTATATTATTGTATTTAAAAATACCATTGACATCATAATTTGACAAACACTCAACTAAATAAATTAGTTATTTATTTATTATAAAAATTCTGAGCTTAAATGTTCTGTGACTACTGGCTAATATTATAATAATTTACTATCTATATAAAAAACAAACTTTCAATTATTTTTACATTCATACATCTAGCGTGAGAACTTGCATAATGGAAGTATAGCTGCACAAATTCGTCGTAATAGTTGAACAACTCAATTAATAAACATTATATCCATCAACGGGATGTTTATTATTATACTGACTAGGTTGATTTTAATATTCGGGGTCATATACATTTTTCAGTTGTACTGCTGTAATATTATACAAATATGATATGTGGATAATCTGTTTAAGTAAATATAAACTACTTTTATTATTTTATTTTCGTACTTTTCTATAGGAATTTAAATTTACAAAAAAAAAAATAGGATCAATGTCTAGTGGTCTCTTTGATCGATTACCAATCAACAGTCTTGGTACACAAAGTCACTACACTTTTGGAGCTTTTTATACAGACCTAAAGACAAAACGAGGTTTTCAAATAACTAATAAGCCATTGAAAACCAATTACTATTATAAGATTTTTTTTTTAATAATATTGATAAAATCTGTATGACCTAGTCAATAATATTCTCGATTTAACATGTAATTGTATAATGACGTGTGTCATTGCATGAAGCCAACCCATAACACACACTCGAAAATATAATGTAGATACTTGTAGATTATTTTTTTTTGTGAGTGCTAAAAATATCAGACTCGAGTCACTGCCCCTGCACAGTGCACATTATTATTTTTCGTAAAACCACTTCAAATTTTAATTCACAAATTCATACATATATCCAACACGTGATAAAAACACAGTTATGACGTGTGTTATCAGTAACTATAAGTAGTAGAAAAATATGTTTGGTCCTAATAAAAATAATTTTATTAATATTATAGTATGAGTAATAATACTATCTATATGATCAACATTTTTAATTTGATATAAAACGAAAAATATATATCATATGCTATTATAACTAGGTATTTAGTATTTACCGTCGACGGGACTACACGCTGCATCGTTTTTACATTGACATTCGTTTTTACAATTTTCACCGTATAATGATTTTTCACACGGCAAATCGCATTGCTGTCCTCTCCACCCAGGAGGACATAAACACATACCAGATTCAGGAGAACACTTGGCTCCATTGTTGCATTGACACTGGTTGTTACAGTTCTCGCCGTATGTACCTTCAGGACAGGTTACGTTACATGATAATCCACGATAACCTAAAAATAACAATTAGAATATTATCTAACTCAAATGAGAACATAATATTATGTACGTACGTCAAATAGTTCATCATTTAAACGAATGCATAGTAAAATTAATATTAAGTACTCAATTTTATTTTTATTTATTCAATTTACATTACAAAACTAATTGAAAAAGACGAAGTATAAAAACGTAATTTATCAAATTGTAAACTGTAGTCTAAATATTATCAGATTAAAAAAGATTAATAAACATATTATATTATTATGCGTGTATTATGGGGCCGTACTGTTCTATTGACTTAATAATAACATACCAGGACCACATATGCATGTGCCGTTATTAGCCAAACATTGTGCGTTGTTGTGGCAATCGCATTTTCTTCGACACCTTTCGCCATAAGTATACAAGGGACATGTTCTAGAGCACGTCGGACCATCCCAACCAGCTACACACTCACAGGTTCCTTTCCACGGATGACAACTAAAATCAGTGTTATAATATTTTTTTTAACCCAAAAACAGTTTATTTTTTCTGGCAGAAAAAAAAACGTGGTATTTGAAATGCAAAAAAAATAGAACCGTTAGAAACTATTCAAGACTATTTACAATAGTATTTTAAGTTTCAATAGACGGGGATAATAAGTTATGATACACTTAAAATATTAAAAATTTTTACTTACGAATTGGTATTTTCAACAACGCATTGACATATTTTGTCACATCTTTCTCCATAAAGACCATCTGGACATATTCGTTTGGAACATTTATCACCTTTCCATCCTTTTTCACATATGCATTTTCCGTTTTTTGGTTCACAATACGAGTTTTCTGGACAAGTACAATTTTTCAAACAATTTGGACCATACATTCCTTCCGGACAAATATCTTTGCACTAATCCAAAACGTAAAAAATTATTGTTTGCCATTTGACTCTAATAAAATTGACGTTACTTTTTCGCCATAATATCCAGGCATACATTGACATTGGCCAGTAATATGATGGCAATAACCTTCATTGAAACAATCACATGACTTACTGCAGTTAACTCCCCATTTTCCAGGCTCACATTTTTCTCCACACACCATTCCCTAAAAATGAACTTGTATTATTGTAATGTATAGGTAATATAACTAACCTAGGAAAAAAAATGTCATCTCTTCCAGGGGTATTTTAAGCTTCAAACGTTTAAACGGTATTCAACATAATTAATATTATAAACAGTTGATTCAACTAACTTTTATCGAACAATTTTATATATCTATTTAGACAAATAAACATTTTTTATTAGGTATTAAATAAAGGGGGACGGAGTGGCCGAGCGGACTGAGGCTTCGGTTGTGACGCACACCGGCTCTGGTTCAAACCACGGTTCAAGGGCGGCATTTTTCTTCGGGCAAGTCACGGTGTCCGGAGAGAAATGTCGTCATCCCCCACCCGGGCATAGCAGATACCCACGGGTGCCCACTAAAAAATCCGCCAAAACTACACACACATGTTACACTACCAACAGTTCCCTCCCCTATAAACAACAACAAACAGCTAATGGCCATAGTTGCCGGGCTTCACGATCAATAAAAAAAAAAAATAAAATAAATTAAGGTTGTCTTTTAAATAGTTTTATCCATATTAAATAAAATAAATTCAGATTTGATAGTACGCTTACTTAGTTATTATTAGGTATATATAAAAAAACAAATCAATTTATAAGTGTTTAATTTGTTTTATATATTTTCTTTTTAATTGTTTTCTTTAGTAATCTTATAATAAACTCTATGTGGCGTGCTATAAATTAGGTATAAAAAAGTTATCAATGTTATTTAACTATTTGACATGGTGAAATAAACATGGATTTTATTCCGGTCTGATTACATTTAACAATCTAAAAGATAATATTCAATAAACCTTAACGGCGTATAAAAAACAATTATTTAAATGGAAAAATCGGATATTTAATTGTTATCAAGAGTACATGATAAAAGAGATATTTTAGAATGCGATTTATAAAATAAATGTTTAAATGTTACATACCGTCCATCCAGAGGAACACAAACAATGACCAGTTTGTGGATCACAACTACCTGCATTCTGACATTTGCATTCGCTTTGGCACTCATCTCCGTGACGACCTGATGGACATCTCTGATCACACCTATATTTGGAATTTGTATAATAGGTTTCAAAACATAGAATATCGGTAATATAGCTGTGTTCACCTATTCTAACACCAAAAAATAAATAAATTGGTATACTCGAAATGATTACTTACAGTGGACCTCTAAATCCCGGGGGGCAGTCACATTTTCCAGTAACTGGATCACAAATAGCACCGTTTTTACAAGGACATTCTTCAACACAGTTAATGCCAAAATTATGGGGCGAACATTTCTCTGAACAGTCTACTCCCGTCCAACCTGCTAAGCATTTGCACTGACCGTCATATGGATCACACGGTGATCCATTTTCACACTGACATTTTTCTGTGCAAAACTCGCCAAATTTTCCAGATGGGCATGCTATACACGAATAAATTATACTTAGACTCTTATTATATTATTTTAAATATCATTCATTATTACTTTTATTGCAATAAGGTCCTCCATAGTTGTCATCGCATTTACAAATATTTGGAAACATGCAAGTACCATGTTCACAGTTGTTCTGACAAACTGGAATGCAATTTGTTTTATTTGGTGATATAACAAATCCTTCACAGCATTCTTCAACAGGCTTTTTTTTTTCTAAGACCTGCAAATGTGATATATATATAATATTTTATACCATTTGTTCAAACTTTAGTCCAAAAATAATAATGGTTAAGCTAATGCGGGATGGAAAATGGAAACACACTGAACTAAATAGGTACCTACATCAATTTATGTTAAAGGATTGAATTAAAGCACAAATTAATAACTAAATAGAAGGTTTTAAACGATTTTTAAAATGTTATACTGTCACAACTAAATTTATTTTATTACATTAGTAAACATATTACATACAAAATAATTATTTGTATTTCATTACAATTTATTATTATTACATAAAAAAAACATATTCAAATGATGGAGTTTATCACATAAATTAAACGTTTTTTTATACAAACCTAATATTATTTTAATGAAAAACTAAATAATAATAAAAAATAAATATTAAAAGTAAGATATTAAGTACCTACCTATCACAAATGTGAGATAAGTATTCAAAATACAATTAGATTAATAGATTATAAAAAACGTTGCGTACAAGTGTTTTATTTTTAAATTTACCTGCTGCGAAACAATTGATTTCATTACAATTCGGTATCTGGAACATTTTAGTTTGAAGTCTGTAAAACAAAAATAAGACTCTCGTACTTGGTATGGTTTCATTTCAGTCACATTAACCGTCACATTATACCTAAACAAACAATTTGAAAAATTAATGAAAATTTTACGTAAATAAATGATTAAAATTAAGGTTTAAAACATTGAATTTATATATTAACTTATGCCTACCTAGGTATAAATACCTAATTATATAATAAAGGCTTTATGTAAAAAAAAAATGAAATACTATAAGATGTACTGATACACATACGAAAGACGTAACTTTAGGTTAGGTTAGGTTAGGTTAGGTACCTACAAATTCTGTTTCTTGATATATTTTCATCATTATTACAAATGTTATCTAACACCACCATACTATCCATTAACATGCATCTCTCAAGTTAAGCAATTTCTCTTTCTGCACTGTGGGAACTTGTCGCATAGCCACATGGTTTTTTTATTTATATTATTATTACTAACTATTATTAACATGCGCATATCTACAACAATATGAACAATAGTGTATAATTTATTAATTAGACAAAAACATAATATTTTAATTTAAATATAAGTTTATTGGAAAATAAGATTATTTTACAACAATATTATTTTTTCTACAATAACGTGACTATATTGTGAAACCTTGAATATTCATATTAATATTGAATTATATGGTTCAGAAACGTTTCATATAAAAATTGATAAGTATAATTATTAAACAGATCGACCATGTTTAAAACCGAATAATAATATATATTATTTATCAATATATTTTATTGACATTAATTATACGTATCATGTTTTTGAAGATTAAAATGTTATCTTCTTTGTATATATTATTATTTTGTTTAATTTTAATGTTATCACATTTAAATAAAAACAACATTTCATTGGTATATTTATACATGCATACAAAAGGTTCATCAAATTGCAAATTTAAAATCTCGAAACCAATACTAAATACTAATAACAAAGGTGGGTAAGTGGATGTCGCTCTGCTGTACAGTAGCTTACAAGTGGGTCACTGTAATGGATGGTGTTGAGACAAAATATTTGCAAAACTTTATCGTGTATAGAAAGTGAAAATATAAACATTCAGTAAAATTTTCATGTATCTACAGTCATTTGTTTTTTAATTACAACAAAATAAGAAAATCGTTACAAGAGATATCGAGTGAATATCAAATGTTGTAAAAATATAAATTTCAGACGCTCATAAAAATTTAATTTAAGTTTCTTGTAGACATTTTTTTTTTTGATAAAGATAGAAAACTTATGAGTAATCTTATATTACATTTTCAAATCTTAGATTTAAAAAGAAAATTTTTTATGAATTTCTAACTCATAATAATTTGCAAGTTTTCGTCATTTTTACGTATTTTGTCAATATTTGAACTTTAAATGCTTATAAATAAAAACTGTGACTAAGGATTTTTAATTTTTTTTATCTGCCTTTGAAACAATAAGCTAGGAGCCTTCTATTAAATTTTCAAGCTTTTTTACTAAACAGATAAAATTGTATCGATATTTATAGAAAAAAAAACTAAAAAAAATGGAAACAGCTCAAAATAAGTCAAAATATTTTTAAAAATGTATGGTGTATAGGAAATGGAATTATAAACATTCAGTCAAAATTTCATGTCCCTACGGTCTTTTGTTTTAGAGTTACGCCCCAAACCAAAATCGATTTTCTCGAAAACAGATTTTGCGTAAAAATTCCAGTTTTTCCTTAATTTTTCTTTTGTTTTTCACGTCGCTTTTGAAACTACTGGGAAATTTTTACTTTTGACCCCCCAAAGTACCAACTAGATTCACTTTCCTATCAGAAAAGTTACTGTTGAAGAAAATCCAAGCACTTCTACTGTCCTAAAAGGTGATGACAGACACAAAAATAAAAAAAAATAAAAAAAAAAACACACATTATTGTAAAATCAATACATTCATCGCTTCGCTCAGAATCTAAAATGTACCTATTTGATGTATAATAATTATAAATAATTATTAAATCGTAACAGACGTAGACTACAAAATGGAATTACTATCACCTCTGAGTAGAATAATAGTGTATTATTATTGTAAATTTGAATACTATGCAACGGTAAATCGCCACATATAAAAAAATTATTCTGGTCGGAGCTCGGTTAACGTCTGTGGTCGCAACTCTCGGTTATATAAGATAATTATACATAGTGATATAAGATATTGTTTTAAATTTTTACATGTTAATAATTGCTCATATGCATAATCAACGATTTAACATTAATATATACATAAACTGAAAATTATATTGCAATGATTAATGTAATACATGATTAACCTTCAATTAATCTGCAAAGCTATTAATAATGAGTAACTTACAAAATAGTATTGTCATATTATTTACACTTTAAATACCCTTTAAAATTCAAACTTATTAACAATTAATTTTTTTATTTAGAAGAACATAAGATAATATATAATATAACTTTGGTTAAGATTTTCTACATTCAACTTCTATATCTTATATTGTACGTACCTATAGTTAAAGTTTTCTGTATTCAACTGTCATGTTTTGGTAATAACAATTTACATTTTATGATAATAAAACTGAAATAAAACAATACATTCTAAAGTCTAATAAATTGTGTGTTTATCCAAAAATAGTCAAATAAAATAAATCTATCCAAACTCTAATAAAGTGACAACTAGGTCAATGGTTTCATTCGATAGCAAATGCTAACTGGAACTTTATTGAGAAGACTCCTATACTTTTAAAATAAATTACATTACTCTAAAAGCATTGAATTTCTCAATTTGTACAGATTTTAAAAATAGATAGAAAATTAAAAAAAATTTAGTTTTATATTCTACTTAATAGAAGTAATTAATTTAGTCAGTGATTAAATTTAGATATTTTTTATGTTAAATAATTAAATATTGTCACGCACGGGTAACATTTATATTTAATATTTAATTTCATAGTAACTTCCGTCTACTTAAATTACTATGACATAATATAAAGTAAATGTATTCAAGCTCCGTCAGGTGAAATATATTTAATAAAAATTCGCATACTACTGGTGGTCAAACAGCGTGGGGAGTGTGGAGAGGGATACCCCCACGGCCCCGCATTATTTTTTTCATTATTTACAATAATATATAATATAATATTTGTAATAATCAAATAGTGCCAATCAGCCCCCCCCCCCTCCATGATAAAATCATTTGACCACCACTGGCATGATCAATAGGTTAGAATAAAAATAGGCTTAAATAAAAATGCACTTACAGGTCTAATCTGGTACAAACATTAGATCCTTTGAGCTCAGTTTCCGATTGAGCTGGATAACACAGGTGGGCAAGTAACAACGCCGCAGCGTATATACCCAAATTATAATAACGTGTCATGATGGATAGTAAACACGTTTGGTGAAAATTGTCAATTTACATGGTGGCGATTGTCCAAATGTTTCGAGTATCTATAGAAAAAAAACAAAAACCATTGTAAAATCTATACATTCACCGCTTAAAATATAAAAAATAACAAAACAATTTAAAATAAATCAATAAATATTCACATATTCTAAAAATTCAAATTTTATTAAGGTACCTATAAGAATAAGATAATTGATCTATTATTAGGCACGTTTTAAAAAACAAAAAACTGAAATTTTTTTAACAATTTTTTAACGAAGGTATACAATTTGTCTTATTAAATGTATCTGCAAATTATAATACACAATAGGTACATTTATGATGTATTTAATGATCGCAATATATTTTTGATTTAGAATATATAAAATGTATGGACTATATAGGTATATATTTGGTATATATTTTAAACATAATAAAAATAATTTTAAGTTTATAATTACGATAGTGTCTACTAATTGTTTAGCATGTATTGGCAATATGTTTGACAAATGAAAAACACTTTTCCCTTGATGAGTTGACAGTAATGAACACACCTCTTAAATTTGTATACAACCATAACTAGTGATGATCAAAATTAGTTTTGGTCTTGTGATCTCGTAAGACTCTTGCTACAAGACCAAGACCAAGATGGTACTGGTACTAGCAAGACTAAGACCAAGATTAAGTTTGCAAGACCAAGACAATACTGACGCTGCAAGACCACGACTAAAACAAGACCAACACTGCAAGACTCTTGCACATCCCCCCCCCCCCCCCCCCCCGAAAATACATTAGTGTATATTTAGATTAAATTAAATAACTTATAAAGAAAACAATATGAAATTATCTTTATAGTTATTACATTTGATCAGTATTCAAGGAAATGGCAAATTATTGATAAAAAGATTAGAAATAGTTGGAATTAATATTACAAAACAATATAGATGTTTCATACTAATTAGTAATTAAGAGGATGTCACACTCGCATGACGTGTTGTCTCCGTCTTACAAATGTATAACATGGCAAAAACTGTTTTGCGCGGGACAACTTTTATTTTTCTGTGTTCCTTACTAGTGGCTCCTAAATTTTTGAACATATAAGGTGGAAAATTATCTATGCAACAGCGTGCCAATATTTTAAATAACATAAATACAATAAAAGTATTTGCATCTAAACATTTGGTTTTTGTTTTTTTCATTTGCTTATAAAAAATTATTGGATAGTGTTATTAAAAAAAAGAGCACTTTGTTGCACAAATAAAGTTTTTCTTTAGGTGTTGTGAAAATTTGGTAGTTTCACAACAAATATGGTGCGAGAAAAGTTGTCCCGCGCAAAACAGTTTTTGCTATGTTGTACATTTGTAATACGGAGACAACACCATGCGGGTATGACATCCTCTTAACAAATACCGAAAAATTATTTTATTTTCCCAAAATTGATATAGTCGTCGAAAGTTTCTGTTGATGTCTAGGATTGGCACTCCCGGAAATTGTGTAAATTACTTTATTGTTATTTTTGTTAAAAATCGATTTTGCGTAAAAATTTCCGTTTTTCCTTATTTTTTTCACGGCGCTTTTGAAAATTACTGGGAATTTTAAATTTTGACCTCCCTAATGTACCAACAATATTTACTTTCCCATCAAACAAGATACTGAAGTTAAAAATCGAAGTATTATTTCGACTACTTATGCGTACTCAAGACACAAAAAAATAAAAATAAAAAACACATAATTGTAAAACCAATACATTCATCTCTCTGCCCAGAATCTAAAAAGTACAGTTTTAAAACTAATAAAATTAAAATTAAATTGTTTGACCATTGTTATATGTTAATGTTTGAATTATTAATATATTGTAGATATATATTGGACATGCTGGGCCGCAAACGCTGCCGGACCCCTTCGTTTTTTGTTTTTTTTATCAGTCTTGTAAATTTTTTATTTGCGTGGCGTGTTTTTGGTCTATATAGGGATAGTAGGGACTCTCCTAAGTATTTATCAAAATATTTAACCCTACCTACTTAAGTTTTAGGCACCATTTTTTTTACAGGGTCCAAGACCCGTTCATTATGGGGTCCCTTAAAAACTGATCCACGGGCCTTTAGTGTGCCAGACTGACATTACACATTTTATAGCCCTATAACAGGTATTTTTATTTTTTACACATTTTGCGAAAATATCAAGTCTTGCAAAAGCATTACTAACGTGTATACCTAAGACCGAGACCAAGATTATGAAAGTCTTGGTCTTGGTCTGATTCTGATCATCACTAACCATAACTGACATAACTGATAATTTTATTTTGGTTTAACCGAAATCAAAATTAATTTTAAAAAAAATTGATTTAGGTACCTACATACATTAATTGTAATAAAAATATTATGTTATAATAATTATTTACTTGTCAATATATTATCTCATCTCTACAATTCATTAACAGATGCAAGACGTGGCAAGAAGGTGCAAGGAAGTGTGTATTTAATGATTTATATATATTTTGATATACCATACAATTTTTTAGTGGAATCTTTACCAAAATGATGTCACTTAGATTCTTTGTTACTGCAGTAGTGTTACTGCATGTAAATCTAAAAATACTATTAAATACCTACACAAAATTAAAATAAAAGGAAAAAATGTAAACCTTAACCTAAACCATAATTATTATTTCCCTACCTGTAGCTAACAAATCGTTACTTTAACAAGCCATGCTTTTAGTAATAAATGAAATACAAAAATATTCTATACGGTATTTTTAATTTCTCAATTTCCGTGTCTCCTATAAGTGTTCGGAACAACGAAAATGGTAAATAATAATACTTAGGTAGTTCATTTTTTCGTGCCGGGGTAGATACATATTTTTTTTACATTTATAATTTGTGCACTTTTTTAAACAAAATCTAGCCAAACTACAACATCTTCTTGATCGTATTGTATAATAAATATTAATATGCGTAGTAATGAGGCTAAGTACATTTACTATATAGTCCATAAGACATCACCCTTTTGTTTAACGGAGGAATATAAATATATAATATGATATCGATCGTACACGCGTTGCTGTGGTACTGTGGTAGTATGGGTACCTACCTAGCTATAAATAATATACACCATATCCCAGAAAAAACTTATCATTATCGATTATGCGTGTGGCAGTGCAATAAACTAATAAACCAATACCCAATTCAATAACATACCTATCACTACATTTATCAGTTTTTAGAAAAAGGAAATCCGTTCAAGACCCAACAAACTATAAAATAATAAACATATCGTAAAATAACAGTACCAACGTTAAAATGTATGTATCCATGAAAAAATATTGATAAGGTGAATACATTTGTTAGAAGAAAAATATGTATATCAAAACAAGTAGACCTCCCCCCCCCCTATACTATAATCAATCACATTCTATTTTATATGTATAATAAAGTAATAACATTAACAAATTATAGATGACATTTAACTTGCTATACCTACATTTAATTGATGTATCATAATACCTATATTAAAGTATTTTTACAATATGTGTTTTACGTATTGTATTATAACTTATAAGTTATAATACTTATACAGTTATACCTAACTATATTTTGCACAGTTGGACATCTCGCGTAATAAACAGTAAATATGTCATAGGCAAGTATATCATATTTTTCAATTAAAGTGTAATTTTTTTTTCATCATAGGTGTTTAAATATTATAGTTATAATTTTTATAGTAAGAATAACCACCACAAACACACAATTATGAAGGTAGCTAAAATATTCGTTGACGTGTCACCGAATTCGACTAAACAAGGCTCAACTAAACACGGGTAAACAAAAAAAAAAAAAAACACTTTAATTGTTTATACCTGCAACATATAATACCGCAAAAATTGCAAGTCTTGCAATAACACTCCAACATGATTCTTCAGGTGCCTAAAATGGTTACGACTAGTGTTGACCACGTACGTACCGATACTAGTAATAATATATTGTATAGGTGCGTAGGTATAGGACATAAGTATTAATGCATAATATGAGGTTAGGTTTAACGCCTATCGTTTCTGTGCGACACATCGATCGACGAAATATCATGATATTATTATAACTGTATTACACTTTCTCACATAGATGTGACGTACTTATAATACGTGTACCTATAATACAACGCAATAATCAATCGATGGATAGGTTGCACCACACGGTGTGGTAATTTCGCACTGGGTTGGTGGAATAAATATATAATATTATGGAAGCTTTAGCGCACAAGAACTGAAATATTATAGAATAAAAAATACGGCAGTTCGATCGAGAAATTATGTAACATATAACGTCTGCAAGTGTACAACAGCCGTCACAGTTAAGTAAAAAAAGCTGTTCAATATTTTTCTCGCAATTACCGAGATGTCACAGCAGCCACAAAATTAAGTAAGTTAGGTACCCAAGTACCCAATGGTAGCACTTAGCTGTCCACCCTCTATACACTATGGGAATCACTTAATTTTTTCCCAATCCGACAAGAGCTTTTTCCTCGTAATTTATTGTAATATAATATAAATAAATTGGTATTTATAGTTAAGTTTTAAGATTTAGTTTATTATAATATTAAGTCCTAACAGACTGTTAAAAAATAAAATATTATTATTACTCATTAGTTATTAGTTATACTATAGTAATATTTTAGTAAAATGTTTACAAATTGTTTAAAGGATTTTTATTTATTACATATTATAGTAATTTCAAAGTCGTTATCTTATTATATAAAGTATACATAGTTTATCGCGCATATCTACCGATAACCGATATCAATGTCATGTAAAAAAAGGAATTTACTAACTAATTATTCGTTGTTAATAAAGTGGTCTTTCATAAAACCACTGAACACTCACTCTTTGTTCTTTGTCGACTCAAAAAAATCTGAAGTCATTAGCAATATTAGTTTATCCTTGACTATACAGGGTGATACGTTAGGCATCCTTTTCCCCCTTTATTAATAATGCAATTCGAACTATGATTTTTGGAATTCTTAAATGTACTTTAAGACCATATTTTTAATTTTTTTATTTATTATACTTTGATCAATTTTATAAATTATAAATATTGATAGATTAATAATAAAAAATGTCGAATCACTATTTTAGCCGTCACCATATCTTACCCATCATTATCATTATCCACGAGGTATAATTAACTCAATAACTACTTGTTTGAGTTTTGATATTGATAGGTATACGTCCAAATTTTTAGAAAAATTATATAGTTGTAATTTAAAAAACACAAGTTTGTAACCCCACAAAACACAATTTCAAAAATGTTAAAATATGGGCTTTGAGTATATCTAAAATTTCCGAAATTCAGATTTTTAATAACGAAATATTTAAATAAGAAAAGGGGTCAGCATGCTTGATGAATCACACTGTATGTATAAAAATAAAATGTGAAGAACCTCATAAACCCAGAAGAATTTCACTGCCAAGAATACGGCCACACTCGTATACAGCCTAATTTTGTTATTCAGCATGTTGTGGTGCCTCACACCCATCCTCAGATCGTACCAAACCACATTACTATATCCAGCCAGATGTGCTCTGTACTCTTTCCTTTCATGAGCGAAGTGAGCGGACTGACCATGTGTGTTTGTTGCTAGTGTGCTGTAGCACGGGCGGTAGTACCTATAATACTCTCATAATTTCAACTTTTTAATGCCAACCAGTTATAACACCAAGTTTATGTACTTATTTATGTATTTATTTAGGTACCTACTTATAATCTGGTTCGAAAATAGATAACTGATCAACAAATTCATAGTCAAGTGTCATTGATGGGGTGGATTCTTACAGTGACGTATCCAAAGGGTGGACAATTACAATTACAATTATTATATCACTATATATTCACTTATTCACCAGAAATAATTTTTAGTTTAAAATTGTATTAATATTATTATTGTTGTTCCTTACGTACCAACTACGGAGTCTATATCTATCTCATAATCAATAATAATGAAAAAAAAGCAATTCAAAATAATCACAATAATAATAACAACAAGTTAAATAATAATATGTTTTTTAAAAACTTAAATTTAAGTACTTATGAGTTATAAGGTCAACTTTTAAAACTAAGTAGAAAACCAAATGACTTATTTTCTTGAGGCCTCTACAATAAAAGACAAAAGTCCCTTGAACAATGAAATATTTTGAAAACAAAACTGCAGTTATAATAGGGAGTATTAGAACCCGCACGACTTAACTAGGGTTAACTCATAAACGGCTAAACTATATAATTTAGGTAGGTATATAACCTATATATGTATAAAGTCCCTAAAATATTTACGTGTGGGCTAATGGGCTATCGTGTGGGGTGAAAGGGCGTTCTCGAATGGCACGCGCCTAAGCGCGGTTATTTTTATAACGATGGACTGTTTTGAATGTTGCGGTCCGTAGCGGTGTATATTGTATATATATAACATATTAACATATTATATGGTACAAGTTGTTTCGTTTCCGCGGGCCACTCGAAGGTTATTACACTCGTCAGTGATACTGACGTATAGTAAATGTACATGATATTATAATAATATATTACCATACAGACACACGGTTCAGTGTAACGCGATCATTTAATATTTGGTGTGTTATATACTTATATATAATATTATGTTGCAGATCTCGTAATCCCACAAGTAAGAATAAATCGCCGATGGTTTTCGAAAAAAATCCAAAAACTAGCCACAATCATCTACACGTGTATGACGGTATCGAGTACAATAAAATATTAGTCCATTACTCATTAGTCATTAGTTATCTAAAACTCTACGTGTTGTATATTATGTGTAGTCACTAGGCACTGTTTGTCGAAGACAAATTCCATATATTATAATATTTCCGGTATAGTTATAAATTACAATAATACAGTTCTCAATATATTATTTAAGTACCTACCTAGTAAATAGTAGTAATACATGCATCACGTATTCACGTCACCATGATATCATACACTGCAGTTTACTGATGTAGGTACGCACAATAATTGGTGTGATGACGTATTTTTAACTATATTTACGGTATAAATTAGAAATATTAACGGTACAATGGTTTCTGGTAGATGTGTAAATTGGTTTGGAAAGTAAAATAATATATCTTCCGTAACATAATACAATATATAATAGTTATTGATTACTTAAAATAGTCTAAATACATTTTCTAGTCAACAAATGAAAACGAAATTTAAAAATATCGTTTTTAATATAAAAATAAAATAATGATTTAATACAAAAAACGCGTAGGTACTTATACAATTAAGATACAACATAGTGTTATAGGTATCGTATAATTAACACAAGGTACCAAAGTATTTTATAATATAATTAGTAATTGCTGTAGGACACAACTATTATTATTATTATTATAGCTTAGTTCATTTCATTAACAGTTATTATTTCTTATATCACTATACTCTTCTGTCAACATTAAAATATTGAAATAAAATAATGACAAACAAAGCATATTTGGTGAGAAAAGTTAATACGTCATATTTTCGACATTTCAGTTTTATAAAAAATTAGATAAAAGTATTTGCTTCTAGAATCATTTATACAGAAAATATGTAAATAATTACAAAAATAAACACAAGAGACTAAAACGCTGATCATTTTTTTTTCTTATTTTGTTAACTAAAGAACAATATGAATAGATTAGTCTGTGTAATATTCTAAACAGAGTTAAAACTATTGTTTGACGACTACAATATTATTATGTATATACTGCTGTAAAGTGTACATAATAAGATAATTTAATATTTGTATTTCATTATAATATATTATAATATAAATTCCTGTATAGTACATTTGTTTTAAAAATAAAATATACATTTTTTATTAATATCGAACCTTTAAATATTTTTTAGTAAAACTAGAATGCGTAAGTATGCATCCAACCAAATACATTGTAAAATATTTGTTTATGTAATAATATATAATAATATAATATAATGATGTTCTTTGTTATATTACCTATGGCAATAATAAAGTGCATTTAAATTAAACCAGATAATAATCAAAAAATATAATTTTCACAAGACTAGTCTATGTATTATATATTTATATGTATATGAGTACCTACCACAAGTTAAAATTTCACTTCCGTAACATCCGATAAAAACCAAACATTATCTAATTACGTCTATATTGAACTTCACGTATTCATGAATACCTACTCTAACATAATCCACCAGTGAACATAACAATTTATAAGGATATAATATATGAATAAAGAAGAACAATATTATCATTGTTTTGGATCAGTTTACAATTTCTCAACTCTCCGATTATTATCGTTTGCATATACATGCAATGAAAAATGTTTAATAAACAGACCATAATGTATTTATGGAATAGGATACTTCAATATTGTTCATATTATTAATTCACTCGTCTAAATAATTACTTAGAAGTCTTCAAAATACATAGGACAGAACAGTTATCGTTTTTACTATTTTGATATATCCCAATGGTTAGATTTTTACAAAATCAGGATCTATAAAACCACAGACAACAAAAAGTACAACCATTAACGATAGCAACTGAAATTTAAAAGCAAGAATAATCGTGAAAAATTAAATGAACAAAACGTCATGATATAATAATTAATAAGAGTGGCGTCACGGACGAACCACCGACAATGAATGTAGGACATAGAATAGAAGTATAGAACCCGTGGAAATAAAAGTAATAATATTTAGGCGGTCAAATAATGTTTTTCACTTTTGGAAACGCTATAACATATAATGTTTAAAATTTTACAAGATTTAAATCAATCGACTTTATTGTAGGTACCTATACTTTTTCCACCAGTCGCGCACTTTTCATTGATATTAATTTTTTGTTTGTCCTGGGAAATGTAAAAATAGAATTAATGCTACCTACCATTTACCAACCATTTAAAGCTGTTCATATTGTTCTGTAGCGTTATACTATAATACTCTATATTATTCTTTAACATTAATAATTGGATTTCAATACAATAATATTATAGTATCAGGTTTCACCAAAGATCAGTGAGGAATATATAGAACACGCTGAACGCGCCTATGTTGATAAGTGCTAAGTGCTAGAATTAGGTGTCACGGTCCAAAAGAGCAGAAACATCTGCCTTACAAAGATCCCGGCTGTATCTCTGTTCATTTTATCACTTATTTAAATTAAAATTGTACTATCCAAACCCCGGTATTGTACTCCAAACGTTATCCAACCAATGCGGTATCATTATTACAGTCCAATATTACTTTATTACATAATAAAACCAGCGATTCGATTATAATACCTAAATAGAATATAGTGTTATAACCTAACCTATAGGTATTATATTTTAGTATAGGCATATTTTTTACTTGGTCCATCAATGTGTGGTTTGCTGAGTTAATCACAAAGACGACTCAACATAGCCGTTTAATAAGTGAGTATTTTTCAAAGATATGATTTAAAAAGTTTTCATAGAAATCAGGAAAATTCCTGGCAACAAGTACAAAAATGTAAAACAGATTGGTAATAAATTATTATATTTAAAAAAGTGACATCATGTTAGGAAAAATTCTCATGGAATAATAAAAAGCACATTGCTTCTTCCGCGTTAATGCGCGATAACAATATAAGCGTGGCCTATTCGTAATTTATTATTTATGGGCCTCTCCAGATTCGCCGCACTAGCGGTACATACCGTGTCGCTAGCGCGTGCGGAACGAAAACGATAGCGTTACCGCGTCGCCGTGTCGGTTATTTGCATAGAGTTGGACGGTTACCTACGCCAAAGTCGCACAGTGGTTCAAAAATGAAAACCATGTTGACCAAAAATCGCTTTCGTGATTTCTTTAAAAATAAAATGTATACAGCAAAAATAAAATCTTCCTTCTATTTTTAACAAAAAAATCGTTATTTGGTATTAGTGAATTACATGAAGCGCGCAGGCGTAGGTGCATCATTGTACAATTTATGCAAAAAATATTATTGATGCAGAAATATTTATTTTCGCGTCGTCTGATCGAAAAACCGTTGACAATCGGTTTAGCGCAGGAGTTGAGAAAAGAGTGGGCACCAATGTACCAGGGTCCGATGCTGGCGGGTATCGCTAGGTGTGGTCGGCCTCGAAAACCGCCGACGCACGCCGTTCTGTGAGAATTTGAACGTCCGGTCGTCAGCAGCTGCAGAAGCCCGGAGTAGCATCACGCATATTGTGTGCAACACGGCTCGTCTCCAATGGTTTCTCGGCGTGATATTTTTAGTTGGATACTGTACCTACGTCAAGTCTCAGCTCACCCCTTCCTTCCCCTCTTTCCCAAAACTACAGGATATAACAAAACGGAAAATGTGTATGTAGGATACCATAATATAGTATACACTATTATATAATAATAATATATTCAAGAATCTAAAATAATCCAAAAACCTTTGTTGTTGAAACCTTTTGCCAAATATAAATATATATATATATATATGATAACAACTGACCATTAGGGTGGGGAGTCGCCGTTGTTGTGAGAGCGATGTCACTCAATCACTCATATTGTAAGTTAGTTAGCTTTGGTGAGCGGAGGCCAGAGGCCTGTGAAGCGTGCAAGGTTCCGAGCTCCCTTATATGTGAAGTTACTAATAAAAGTGATAAGTGAACGACTCGCCTTGCGTTGTGTTATTGTTCGTACTAAGTTTGATGTATGACTAATTTGTGAATTATAGTGAAGATAATACCGATAAGGGGATAGGGGATAAGGAGTTCATGCCTAAAGCCGGGATCACACGGCGCGTCTGATGGGTGTTGTGGGGCAAAGTTTCTAGGCGCGGCGCGTTTCTTCGCGACAATAGTTGTAGGTCTCTGTATCTCGCGCCAAAGGAAAATTGGCGCGCATGTCGGTTTTAATTTGCGCGGTATCACACACGCTCCGCACTCCTCGCGCCGTCTAATCCCGGTTTAAGAGATAAGCATGCGCTAAAGCCATTTACTGATTTATAAATAAAGAATAAACATCAGCAAAATGTCAGGAAAACTTAAAGAGGTTGAAGTTTAAGAATCATTTGTGTAACGTTAATTGCCGAGTATATTCAATTATTTAAAACCGTTGTTTTACGACCAATATAATATAACATCATGACATCAGCCGATCAGAATTCTTTCAGTATACTCATACTGATTAAAGCACAAAGCAATTATACATGTGCGTCTTTGCATGAAATTATAAACATGAATTATAGATAGACCTTTACTAAATTAAAAAGGCATAATGTATTCTTAAAATCTATTGATCGATGTGTTCAAACTTCATACTTCAAATATTACGATAATAGCACGTTTTGTTGAATTATATAGGTACGCCATTTGTTATTGTCGGTCGTAAACTATACAATACATGGGCACATGGCAAGTACACTTAAATAAGAACATCCTCAAATATTTAGTTTATTTCCCATATCATGTGGGTAGAACTTGAAATGATAAATAATCAAACATTTTAAAACAACAATTAGGTTTGATAAGGTTTTATTTAAAATTAAATAAATAATATTTAATATAGTTATCAATTAAAATTTTTTTTTTATTATTAATATTTCATATGCGATAGTTGATATTAACTTTTAAATTAGTTGATTCACTAAAAATAGATATATATTACTATTTTAATAATTTAATAAATCAAAAATTATTAAGTTCTAGATTATTATAGCTACTGTGTAAAAATAAGTGTATTTAGTGACATTGATGCGTGATAGGTTTTGTTTCTCATATAGTATTTTTAGTTTTTACTGATCTAAACGATTTTTATACTCTGTAGATATTATATTGTTCCTAGCGTTTTATTAATATTGCTTTAAAATTGAAAAGAGAGATGCTATTGACGTTACGTTATGGATAGCATGTAGGTAATCCGTAAAAAATCAAATTTATCGAACTAGGTACTTTCCAAATAGAGATTTCAAACACACTAAACGATTTTCTAAAGGTATTTAGATATCTCATATCAAATAAAATATCATTAAAGTTATACTTTAAAATCTAAAGTATTATCATAAAAAATATTTTTTTAATGTTCTTAATAATTGTATTTAATCTAACAAGTAACAGTCATTAGTTTAATTGGATAGTTAAATAAATAAGGTTGGCATATACATATGTAAACATCAATAAATATAAGGCAATTCTTAAAAAAGTGTTATAGACACTTATTTTCTAGAAAAGTATTAACATTTTCCTTAATTTTTAGTAAGTACTTATAAGTAGATGTCGCTCTGCTGTACAGTAGGTTACAAGTGGGTCACTGTAATGGATGGTGTTAAATTTGAATTCAATGATATAATATCATTGTATAAGAAAAACGATTCTGAGCGAAAACGGTCCGTCAGCCTATGATATTACCAAGTATATTTGATGATATTATAGTGAATAAAGTAATTTATATATAACTTATTTACGTGGAACCTTGTTTTAAATTTTTAATCCTTAGCTACAAAAGTTGAACATTTTATACATTTTTAACTACAAAATAATTAATAAATTATAAATTTGATAAATGTTGTCAAAATTTGAACTTTAAATGCTTATAAAAAAAATTGTGCCTATGTATTTTTAATATTTTTAAACTGCTATTAGAACAATATATCAGGAGCCTTATATTAAATTTTCACGCTTTTTTACCCAACAAAAATTTTTTATTGATATTTATAGAAAAAAAAACTAAAAAAAATTGAAAACTGACAATGTCCGTAAACAGCTAAAAAAGAGTCAAAATATTTTTAAAATTTTATGGTGTATAGAAAATGCTAATATAAACATTCAGTCAAAATTTCATGTCCCTACGGTCATTTGTTTTAGAGTTACACCAAAAACCAAAATCGATTTTCTCAAAAACAGATTTTGCGTAAAAATTCCCGTTTTTCCTTAATTTTTCTTTTGTTTTTCACGTCGCTTTTGAAAACTACTGGGAAGTACTGGGACTTTTAAACCCCAAAAGTACCAACTAGATTCACTTTCCTATCAGAAAAGTTACTGTTGAAGAAAATCCAAGCACTTTTACTGTCATAAAAGGTGATGACAGACACAAAAATTAAAAAATTTAAAAAATTTAAAAAAAACACATATCATTGTAAAATCAATACATTCATCGCTTCGCTCAGAATCTAAAATAACAACATCTTTAAGTTAAGATGGTTATTCCAGTATTGAGGCTATTTAGTTCAGACAAGTTTCTTCACATATTATTAATTATACAATAGTTTGTATAATTTGATTCTACCTAATAAATCAAACAATGAATTCAATTGAAGAATGAAGATAGACATCAATCAATAAACATTGTAATAGTAAAAAATATTATCATCACAACTCACAAGCCTTAAAACTATGTGAACTAGTGAAGGACAAGTAAATATAAAACTAAAAACACATTTTTTTATTATATTATACATCAACAGTACCTAATATAATCTTTAATACGTGTCCAAAACACTACTTCGACGTATTGTAGTCTATAATGGATGTTCCAATGTACAATGTACCAAAATAACAAATAAGATTAAAATTAGTTGGTGTTGTAGACAATAGGGACATTATATTACCATCCATCATGAACTTAAAACTTTAGTATACCTTTTAAAATGCGATGTTTAATGTTTGTTGTATCTAAATATTCTAATAAGAAACACGCATTATAACGAAAAAACACATTGTGCTATTATTTGTATAATTCGATTTAATAAACAATTAGTAAAGCATGTGTATTTAAAATGTCTTATTGATTTAAATGTTAAATCACGTATTGATGTTCGCATGAAACTAAAACTATTGTAGATAACATATATATTATTAAGGAAAAATTTAACAAGCGGGTAAGTGGATGTCGGTCTGCTGTACAGTAGGCTATAAGTGGGTAAATGTATAATGGATTGTATGAAACTTGAATTCATTGATATAATATCATTGTATAAGAAAATCGATTCTGAGCGGAGACGGTTTGTCAGTCTGGATATTCTATATTGTTTTTGTTTATTATAGCCTGTAAGTTGAATTAATATTATAGGTAATATTATTATTTGTTATTCGTTTCTATGGTAATAAACAAAGCACTAAAAAATCCCATTTTTAGCGATTTTTCATATTTGAGTTGAATTTTTAGGGTAGAGTCTACCCTAAACATAACTCTCTACATACAAAAATCTGTACCTATTACGCAATGTTTTAAAAAATTTTGATTTTGTTCAAAGTACTTTATTTTAACATACCTAATACCGCAATAAAATATTGGTTTTTTTATCCAATCCACTTAGGTACTGAATTATTTTTTAAATTATAATTATAGTTTGTTTAAGTATTTCCACTTCACATTTCCAATATAAATAAATTATATCTACCTACTTGTTATTTACACGATGATATTATTTTAATATATTTCTAAGTTACAGGTGTTTATTATTATTGTTTATGGTTCCAATATATTAAAAAAAAATTATTTCGCTGTTCGCTATTGATAAAAAAAACCCTAATGACCAAGCATCTTTTCTATAGTTTAAAATAATTTAAATCACTTTCTATACCCTAAACGAAAATGTTTATAGAAACATTTTAGTTATATTTTATTATCTAAACTAATGCGAAAATTTTTTACTTCAATAGTTAATTTCCAGTTTCTTGCAGACATCGACATTTTAATATAAATTACAATATAAACAATCAATTTGAAATACACACACATAAATTAATTATAAATTATATTTTCACAATCCTAGAATTCGGTAAAAACTCGAAAAAATCAATATTCGTAATCTGGAAACGAAATTTACCAAATATTAAATGATATTAATTTTCAAAACTATATATATTAGTTTATCAGTTATAACTAAAAATTAGTAATAAACTAAAAAATGATCTATCTATAACGTAACAATAGTAGTATTTAGATATTTAATTAATATTATAAACCTTCGGCAATAAGACGTCTAAAGAAATCCGAGTTCATCACTAAAAGTAATCTTAACTGTTTACAATAACAATAAATTGGTAAAAAAGATCATTACTTACCAAGTATTTTGTATATAAAATTAGAACTAATTATACCTAAATATATTTAAATTATTTAAATACTTTCTTGTTCAAAGTATGCTTAAATCCCGTTATGGTTTTTATATTTTTTGTTTTGTTTTAATTAATGATTATCGTACAATATTCAAAATATTCCTAATTTGAGACAAACGCTATGTATTATATTATATTTGGCCTAGTTATGTTTCAGTAGCTTTACAGTTCTAGATTAAACATAGTAGTTATGTATCACGTTTATATGCAATCGTTTACCCGTATTTCTTTCATATGGGATTTAGATGCATCTTTTTAATTCAAATTATAGGTTGATGTGTGTTAATTATTAATCATTAATTATTCTATTGAAAAAATCGAATAAATTCCAACAATGCAGCTAAATGCGAATTAATATCTTAGCGGGAATAATTTTAACTAGTAAAATATCAGTTTTAATAATTTAAGATGAAATACTATAGAAAAAATACAAAACAAAAAAGTAACAATAAAAAACAATTACACTAAAATTAACTTTGGTTTTAAATTAATTTTAAACAAAATATTTAAGATACATAATATTATATAAACCGGCATTTTAATGCCCATTAGCCATTCATGATTGCATTTCCACGTAGACAGTACGATGTTGGTTATATATTATAAAATATTAATATAAAAAAATATAATAATACGATCTAATTATTGTTTTTAAATTATGATAAATATGCAATAGCATATACATATACTACATAGGTACTACAAAAATACTATATTATGCTTGGTACTAGGTACAACTATTTTCTATAAACTGCTGAGTGATACCTACTTACTAATAACATAATATACTTAATTAATATCTTTTTGGAGTTTAATCTAAAATGTCCGCTAGAAATTGTCCTAAATTACTAAATAAATGTTATAATAACTAATGTATAAATCTGTATTAAATGATAGAGAACTTTATTGAAATGTTGGTATAGCAATTAAACCGATTAAATGTTGCTCTATTATTTACTATTCATATCAAAATATTTAAATACGTATGTGATTTGAAAGGGAACTGGAGTTAAAATATTAAAATAAAATATGTTAAATTATATAATATATGATAAAATCGAAACATTAGTTATATCAACTAGTAAAACTGCTTATTTTAAATTAACAAAGTATAAAGTTGCAATATTATCCACTGTATGAATAATATAATACAAATTATAATATGTTCGTGCGTACAATTTTGACCTATCCATTACAATTTACAAATAATCTGTACTACAGATAACAAAAAGCAACAAGGTTAATTTTTTGTGTATCATTGCTATTTTTACAAAATGTATATTAATATATTAATAGATCCATGTGCATTTTGTATTTTGCTCTAGAATAAATAAAATAGTTTCAAGTTATACGAAGTTATAATATTATGTACTTCTCAAGTTTATTATTGTTTGTATTATCAATATTAATTGAACTTATTTGATAGCGCGTATTTCCATATCATAATTGTTTTAAAAAGCATATAAATGTTAATTTATGATAAGCCAACTGCCAACCTAAAGGCCACGGACTTAGGCATGATAAACTGACCACAAATACATATAACGACAAACCAAAATATAGACTACACATTTTACTTTCGTTACTAAAATCCAAAATGAACCTTAAAAACTAATTTACAAAAAAATTATAAGGACACATTACATTGGACGCATGGTATACAAATTAGGATAGGTATTCAAAAGAAACTGGCCAAGAGGATGTATGTAAATTTGTTACAAAATTAAAATCAATGCCACACGTCATGCAGAGTCTTACTACATACAATAATGTACATTCAGCCTGTTTACTAATGAGTAGTGACTATAGGTCATAGAAAAGAGATATATCATAGAAAAGAGATGCTATACTCCACCTACTAAAGAAGTAGTAATAAGACATATCGTGTAATCATTTTCCGATGATCGATCGTAAAACCCGATTAATTAATCATAATCGTATCAAACCATCAAACTCATCAAAGTAATACATTATTTAGTATTAGAAGATTTTGACTTTTGGATCGGATAGTTTTAGATGGTAAGCTCTACCATTGGATTCAGGAAGTTTTTAAACACGCGATTATACAATATAATACATAGACCGTAGCTCGTTCTTAGCCCAGGTTCACATATATATATATATATATATATATATATATATATATGTGATATTATGTCTTTAGACAAACCGGCGTGAGTGTACGATAAACTTATTTCACAATTCCATATATTATTATTATCACCTATTTAAGGGTGGTGCAAGTTAGGTACATCGTACATATCATTAGTTAGGTTGAAATTTAAAATCATATTTCCAATCAGCTGCGAGGTGCAAGATCATATTTATCTGCTACCTGCAATGAATATACATAATACCTATAGTCTATACCATTTTAATAATCCGGAAAGTATTTACATAATATTATTATGATAGTCCATAAACATTTGAGGTCACACGATAATACTACAAACGGTATTATGTGACGTACTATTTACAATGAACATTTTAATGCAAATATGTATTACGATTTATTAAAATAATGCAAAAGACTGCAGTGAAACTGGAAATACTTTAAATATTTTAACGGTATTTGTGTTGAATATCGATTCCTTCAATCCTGCCCAAATACCGGTATACTTAGGTTCATAAGAAAGATAGAATGGGACATTCATAAAATTAACACGTAGGTACCTAATTTGTTTTATAAAAGAATTAATGAGCAGAGCGGCGTGGTGGATTTCGAACAGAAAGTTTTCCGACTATCGAGTGACGTTCATTCAAATCTCTTGCCGTGTTAGTAACTCAGTAGGACGATTATGTGGCCCGCAGCGCAACTCGACAACAAAACGATGTCGTTGCAGTCGTCCAGTCGACGTACCAATAATATTATAATTCGGTAAGTAGGTACCGACAAACTACTGTAGATATTATAAGAAAAACCGTATTTTTTAACGACGAAAAAGTAAAAACAAGTGTGCACGTGTACAGACAAAGAAATGTCGACTCGTTTTGGAGCAGGTGTATAGCTGCGGTATAGACATAACATAATAATAATATAATTATTTCCTTCCAACTACTTTTGTCTGATGTCATAGCGTAAGTATCACAAAGACGACTGGGTAAACCCGTTCACGCAATATTAATTCGTTGTTCGTCGTCTTTTGTGCGGTTTTAAACAATTAAATAAAACCCCGAACTTACGACAACCACGTACCTAAATCCAATAATTCCGGTAAATCACCTGTAACAAGCGGATATTGAGGTGGTTTTTAGTCACCCGTAAAAAAAAAAGGTATATTTAAATCCACCCGCAAGACGTCTTATAACGTAAAATAATTGTAGCTTATGTTTATTCTTTTCGAGCAGCCCCCCAAATATCTGCCTAAAACCATTTATCGTCCGTCTAATTTTGCTGATATAATATTATAGTTGTGGTAATCGCATCCGATATTAGCAGAGTAATCGATAGCCAATTTCTTACATCTTAGTTACTGTTGCTAAAATTTAATCGTTAAGATTACAAAAACGCGGTATTGATAACTTACCGCCGTTGGATGCTTTTCAACTTTCAAAACTTGGGAGGGATGAAGCAAACACGGCAAAACGGAAACAATAACAAAAGCGATAACGGAACGATTAAAATAGTAAAAAAGAAACAAACGGAAACGGCACGAGCGACAACAACAACAACAATTCACGACGACGTCACGAGACACACTGCTCAGTAGTCTGTGCTCGGTTCTCGTCGGTATAGTAAATATTATGTTACATTGAATTTGAAGAAAACAATCAGGAATCTCGCTCTCCCCTCTGGTCACGCAAACGAGTGAACGTCGAACAACCAACATTAGCGTCGACGGTAGTGACGATAAGGCCGCGGGGTAGCGGTACCATGCTCAGTGCGGCCCGGTTCGTTAGGTGGTATACAATGTGGTCACACTCGTTGTGTTCCCACTCCACCGCCGCCGCCGCCGACGCCGCAGACCGTCGACAATTTCTGCCTTGACGTGTGGATCATGATCACGGATTAATAAGATATAATTGACTGGAAACGATATGGTTGGCGGTGGTCGGGGAACGGCCACCAAAAGGTTCCGCACACTGGGGACCCAATGTTTTCAGCGCTACTGGTGGTTTTATTTGGCTTCACATTTTGTATCTAGTCCGTTGTCCGTGTTTTTTGCACAAAAACTTTCTTCTATTATCTAAGGTTTTATACAGATGGCGTTGTAATCTCTGAGTCCCCATTGCGATTCCCCCCGGACCCCACACTTGCCTCTTGTACATACATAAGCTGCTAGTTGCCAGTTCATTATATTATTATTATTAACTATTATCTTAGTCCATGATCATAATTTATTAATATTATTTAACAACATGTCTACGTACGTCATACTTCCATTACCCATACCAGTATGGCAGTATCGTGGTAGGGTACTTGGTACTAACCACTGTACTTGGGTACGTTATAAACCATAATGTCATATAATTATGACTGGGTTGGGTGGTATTAACGTAGCTCTAGTTAATCGTTAGTCGCTAGTCGTTACCTGTGGCGCTAATAGTGATGGGGGCCTGGAGGGGGGGGGGGGCTAAGTGGCTAACTTAAATCTATAAAAACCTCCTCAACAAATTAGAACCAATATAATATTATGGTAGTATGGTATAATATTTGTGGGTATATTACAATATAATATATATGTATACAAAATCAGGTTTTACTGTTTTATACAATATATATATGTATATATAAAAAGCGGGTAAGTGGATGTCGCTCTGCTGTACAGTATTATTTTCCTATTTGCGACACTCGTCATTACGCTTGAAGTGACGTGATTGTCATATTTGGTTATTTTTTATTGAAAAAAAAACTTTTTTCATATTTGTATTATCGTTTGTATACATCCTAAACTTTAATGTCACACAAATTGAAATATTGTAATTTACTAATATGTATTATATATTTATATGCAGAGTAGAGACTACCTACATTTGTTTACAGTACCTACCTACGACACACTTTGTGAATACAAAAATGTCGTGTATGCATTACAAAATTAAAAAAAAGGTGGGTAAGTGGATGTCGCTCTGTTGCACAATAGGTTACAAGTGGGTCACTGTAATGGATGGTGTTAATTTGAATTCAATGATATAATATCATTGTATAAGAAAAAAAATTCTGAGTGAAAACGGTTAGCCTTATGATATTACCAAGTATATTTGATGATATTATTGTGAATAAAGTAATTTATGTATAACCTATTTACGTGGAGCCTTGCTTTAAATTTTCAATCCTTAGCTAAAATAGTTGAACATTTTATACATTTTTAACTACAAAATAATTATTACATATTAAATTTGATAAATGTTGTCAAAGTTCGAACTTTAAATGCTTATAAAAAAAAATTGTGCCTATGTATTTTTAATATTTTTTAACTGCTATTGTAACAATACCTACATCAGGAGCATTGCATTAAATTTTCACACTTTTTTACCCAACAAATAAAATTGTATTGATTATTATAGAAAAAAAACTAAAAAAATTGAAAACTGACAATGTCCGTAAACAGCTCCAAAAGAGTCAAATTATTTGCAAAATTTTATCGTGTATAGAAAATGAAAATATAAACATTCAGTGAAATTTTCAAGTAACTACAGTCATAAGTTTTTTAATTACAACAAAATAAGAAAATCGCTACATATGAGAAATCGAGTAAATATCAAATGTTGTAAAAATATGAATTTCAAACGCTCATAAAAATTTAATTTGACATTTTTTTTTTTTGATAAAGGTAGTCAAACTAATGGATAATCTTGTGTTAAGACTAAGTAAAATTTTAATACAAACATTTCTTATAAAGTTACAAACAGTTCATAAAAAAATGTATTTTCGCAGAGGGCCTACATTTATTTATTAGGTATGCTTAAGCCACTGTATCATATAAGTATTGTATATTATTATGACTTTAGGACTATAATATAGGTATGGTAAACTACAGATAAGACAACCTATAGGTACAGACGTACAGCCTTCTAAAAGTACGAAAAATGTAATGTACTTTAGTACTTTACCCTCTGAAGATGTGAAGTTATTTCATAATTCGGTCTTAAAATCGTATATATACCTATAATAGGTATTAATAGATTTTACAGTCCTTTAAAAATACAATACCTAGTAATTTATTAACAGTCATATTTGTATCCCACATATGCAGCTATTTGTACTGCTCGAAAGTCTAAAAGGGATTTGAGGTGTGTAATACACCTCCTCCTCGACAAGGACACTATCTCAATAACGAAATAGTGTTCCGAGTTGTTCGAACCCAAATCACGGTATCTCGTCAAATAATAATATATTCCGCCTGTACTTCTAGTCACATACTCACAGGCAACGTCACAAATTCGCAAGCCACCACGGAATCTCAGGCCTATTGCACAGGCGCAAAGCCGTAACGTCTCGTGTAGTCGATGGGAACCGCGTGTGAATATATTTTTTATATAACAATATTATTCCTATATGTGACACTTACGATTGCTATATACAAAAAACGAAAACGCAATAATAAAACCGAATTCGCAATAACATGAAATTACCATACATGTGATTTTTGTCTGAGAAGATTTTAATATAATAATATAATATAGACGCTGAGACACGTCCAAAACTAGGTCAAAGTTTTTAAGAGCCCTGTTAATATCAGGTAACAAGTGAGAATAAGTGAGATCAACGTCGAGCTATACCGTATAAGTGGGTTACGGCGCGGCCATCACCACCAACCGGCAAGTCTAGCACGAATTTGTGCGAATATTATAGTTTTTACAGTTAGGTACCACTATAAACGAATGTCACGAATGGGTGAATCGGGTAAATGGCGATTATTTCGTGAACTTGTAGGAATTATATTTACAGTATAACACGAGGAATGTGATCCGATATTATTTATTGTTGTGACGTCAATCTCTATAATATATAGATTAGAATTAATTACTTTAGGTACCTATACTACTTATCATAAGAACCTACTTTTTTTTATGGAGATTAGCTATTGTTCTGTAATCTGTGGTACCAAATGGCAAATACTGAAATACCGTCACGAGGTATAAACGATCATAATTAGTTCACTCAAATATGTACTTACTTTGACATTCTAGAGTTGTAGATATTTTCTGACTAAAATTATATACATATTATTAATTATTATAATAATCTTATTAATTTCATTATTTTGGATAGTTTCAATGGATGTTTAGCATTTTTACATAGATATGAATATGTTATGTTCATTGTTTATACTTCATAGTTCATATACGCAATTTAATAAAGGTTATAACTTATAATAATTAATATAATAATTTCTATCATTGTTCAAATATGATTTTACTCTCATATTATGTCTAACAAATGTAGGCACAGCTTATACTTATTTATAATATTATTGATTAATATAATAAATAATATATTATACATATTATAATAAAAGGTTAAGTTATTATAAAATAACTATTATTTTCCTAAAAATCACAATTAACTATTATCAAGTATTCAAGCTCAATATTTACTACAATAGGGGATAGAGATTATAGGTATATGGAATAATATTTTGAATACAATGATAAAATCGTCTTCAAATTTTATATTATAGGATTGGTACGTTTATTCTTTATCGTCCAAATTATCTGCAACGTACAAAATTGTGGATTATAGTGACCTATACCTACATAGCCACATATAGGTATCTAATATAATTCATATTTTATACTACAATATAATATAATATTATGTAGGGATGAATCTTTTTAATTTGTGGATTCATTGTAGAGCAATTATATATTTATTTATACCTACCTATTAATAATAATTATTATGTATTTATTTTGTTTAACAACTATAATAATATAATATATAGTTGTATAGATTATTAAATATATTTTATATTACATAATGAGTATGATAATAAATTGTCCTAGAGCACCTTCCCCTAACCCCCCCCCCCCTTTATGAGCCCTGGGATATATATATATATTATGTTTAATTAAATTATAATATAAATAACGTAATAAATTTGTTACAAAATCCGTTCCGTTATGTGTGAAAGTATAATATACTTTATGCTTTATGTTTATGCTCATATGGGCACTGGTGTCGCTGACGGATAAAATTCCAAATTGGGTCCGTCCCGTCATCGTTCGGTCGAAGTGTGAATAGACTTTTATGTGGCTATACTTATTATCTATCTATACTCTTTAGATTATTTTATATTATCTGTTTCTATACAAAATTGTAAATAATACTAGAATGACATCTTAATTAAACTACAACTATCAAAGGTTGAATTTAGCATTATAAAAATTATTAAAATTATAAATAAGCTAAATGTAATTATCAGTGTATTCCTAAACCCAACTCCCTCCACATACTTATATAAATAATTCAATTGATAAGTATTAAATTTAATTCAATATCCTGACAATATTTTGACTATAAAAACATTTAATGTAAAATTGTATTGAAATTGTTTCAAGGATGTCATACATTAAGAAAATTGATTATTTTATTCTCTTACACTAAAAGCACATGACAATTGACAGTAGAAGGTCGACAAAATATTGACCAACAAAATAGCATGTAATTGCCAGGCATCATGACTACCTCCTACTAAACTCTAGTGCGCGGTATATACGTATTGCTATAGTAGCTACTAGCTACTGTGTATAAATTATTAAAAAAAAAATTGATTAACGTTTGAAAAACGTATTACTCTTAAAATATTTTATTAATACCTCACTTTATTAAATATGTATACATACCTACTACATATTTGTACATATATGTATACAAATAAAATATTCAAATTTGTATTGGTATAATGCGATTATTTCTCATTGTGTTTATATTAGTTCTAAATTGTAATGAAATGTTTAAACACATTAAAAAAGTATTACAATGACATTTGTCATTTTTATTACGTTTTGTAACATAATATAAAGATAGTAAAAATATGAGAAATTAATATTTAAGAGACAATTATTAATTCATACTTAGAAATTATTCTCATTTACTTGTCAAAGACATGCTACTTAAAAGGTATACGTACCTACTGTTTACCGATTGTCTATGAATTTTTTTTAAGTTTTCTTTTGTTTCATTTAAATTTTACTGTTGCATATACCTGACATGAAATAAAATAGTATAATTAACATAATAATATAAAAAAATACAATTAACACAAAACTGTTTTATAGAGTAATAAAAATATGTGTACCTTACAAACCCTCATGAATTTATGCACTGTCGTATACCGTTTTCTATTGATATATTTTAATAAGAATGATACATTTTTATATAAAAACAAAGGACTTTAAGTGTACGCAGACTTTGGCGGCTGATAAAATGTGCTCCCCAAAAATATAAATGATCATACTAGATATTGCCTTAATAATAACCATTTTTATTATCACTGCTTCTTATTACCCTAGAAAATAATACGTTTTTTGCCTTTTTTATTTTTATGTAAACAATTTTAAAATTTTTATAAAGACATGTTTATTGAAAAGGCTATAATTTTATAATTTTCTCGTCACATGATCGAGCTGAAAATATAAACTGCATGTACCTAAAATTCTTTTTCTTTTTTTCTTTTAAAAGTGTTTTGGATTTTATTCATAAGGAAATTCTCTAAAAAAAAATCTACCCCCAGCCCACAGGTCATGGCGTCATGCAACCACGTATATGGCTATACTGCTGGTGTTTTAAATAGATATAGAAGAATCATTATTATTGAAAACATTTCAATTCAACTTCAACATTCAGTGCAAATCACTTTTGCTTTTGCATTTCTTAGCTGCCAATAATGGTTTTTTCTTAAAAAAAAGCCCTTTGATTATAAAGCTAATTCATATTTATTTAAATCTAAAATATATACCTACATGGTTTTTAAAAACAATGGCATTAAATATTGTATTTATAATCAACATTCAATATAGGTATTAACGTATTGTTTACATCACGGTAGATTATAATCTACCATGGCTTATAAAAAAATTTAACTCTAAATATTTATGTTAAAATTGTATCTAAGAACTTACTGTACTATGTATATTCAATATTGTATACCTTTAATTGAAAATAAAATAATTATTTATAGTTTTCTTGTTTAATATATTAAGTAAAATAAAATGTAACAGATAACAATAAATTAAATAATTTTTATTTAATGGTCCATATAGTGTATCCAATTGAGAAAAAATAAAACTTTCTAATAAAATAGAAATAATAACAAACAAATCATATTTTTACTCTTTTAGTTATGGGGTAAATATTTTTATAATAACTAATTCATAATAGACACAATATTATTATGCCGTAGATAAAATAATGAATAAGTAGGGAAGTAATTTGTGGTACGCTGAAGATCTATATTTTTCAGGGCTTGCATTTGAAAAAAAAATATTGTTTTACGTTATTTACAATCAAAACGTTATACAAATTTTGAGTTTATCGTTATTCAAAATTTAAACGTTATTCAACTTTTGTGTTTATCGTTATTCAGAATTAAAACGTTATACAATTTTTGCGTTTAACGTTATTCATAATTAAAACGTTATACAATTTTTGCGTTTATCGTTATTTAATATTTAAAAGTATTTAGATACCTGTTTTAAAAGTACACAGGCCGCAATTTAAAAGTATATGACTATGACCTTTTTTGGGGACATAATTTCCCTATTCTGAGTTTTAAGTAGGTAGAGTACAGTGATACAGATTAAATTACAATATACATAGTTCGTAAAGAAATGGAAACAAAATAAATGATAAAACAGTATGATGATAATTAATCTTAAGTTATAAGTGATAATGTATTATTGAATTTAATAAATTGCCTAGGCTCTAAGGACTTTATTATAAAATAATAAATATAAAAAAAAAAAATCATGATCATTATTTTGAAATTTTGAACGTATTATTAGGTTTTTAAATGTTAAAATTATTTAGTAAGTTTTACAATATTGTGCTTGAGAATATCATTTAAGCAGGAATCTATGTTTCAAACATATTTTACTCTGATTGTTTCGACATACTTTGTCAACATTTATTTTATACCTTCCTACAATTGACAAAATAATCAGAATCTATAATTTATGTTGTTAAAAGTTAAATAATATGTATTGGCAATATTATAAAAGTGTGTACATAGCTAATATACTATAGAGTGTAGACAACATAGTATAATTTATACTATCTAAATTATACTTATTACCATATTACCATTATTAAATAGAACATTCACAAACAACAAAATAAATACCAATGATCACCGAACACAATAGTTGAATAACTTGAATGGTATAAATTCCGACCGTAGTACAGATAGTACAGTACAATATTATCTGAGTATCACTATTATTAGCTATTGGTAATTAAATTATTCTATTAATACCTTCTTATTAAATTTTAAAATAAATCTAATACGGGATCTCCCGGATAGGCCGGATACGGGATAAAATTAATTCTTGGATCGAATAAATAATTGAATAATACTAAGTATTATTAAATAATTGGAAATTAATTATTTTGTTTAATGGAATACAATATATACCGTTTTGCGTTATGTTTTGTTTAATGATATATCATATATTTTGTTAAACGTTACGTTTTGTTTTGTGTTATTTATTTATTTATGTTTATCGTTTATCGTTATAATTACGTTTACAAATTTCAATCGGTTTTTATCAAACATAACGTTATAATCATAACGTTATTATAACGTTTGCAAGCCCTGATATTTTTAGATTTGTAAATTACCTCATTATATCTATCGATACTTAATTGTTTTAAAAATTGTGTAAAAACGTAGATATTAAAATTATTCAGCTGGTATAATTAAACTTATTGCATGTATCCAATCGTAATATAATAAATGGGCCAAAACTGCCCCAAAAACATACATTTCACGCACTACCAATATTATAATAATATTGTATATACTATATACGATTGATAATCGATGTAGTGTGTATAATATGCTAACCATAACGGCATAACTATATTATATTTTACATTACATTATGCCTATTGCCTATAAATCAAATAAAAATGGCATGTTTAGATTAAAATAATAAAATGAACAATGTAATACGATAAAAGTTATATTAATTCAAAGCGATGTTATTGCGTTCGTGGCTCCTATTGTTTCTAGCTCCTTAGCGTTTCGCAATTTATTTTCGTAGTATAAAATACGTTCATGTGTACCACTCATTCGAATCTCATTTCGCAAAAAATATAATAATAATAACAATAACAAACAGTAATGAAAAAAAAAACCCGAGGATGTCACGAATTTGGCGGAAAGTACGGCAGTACCGACACAAATGGATCGTGTCACTTCGACCTGTTTTCCGTTTATTATATATAATAAATAGCGCCGATGGTTTTTGGTTATAGAATTCGGTGCCAGGCGGAGCACAATTCGTCGTTAAAAGTTCAATTGCAATACTCCGCGTAACCCACTCGATCGTCAGTTGTAGTTCTTGACAAGGGCGTGCATGCCGACACACAGCAGTGCGTACAGGTAAATAAATGCAAGGAAATAATAAATATACTCTAATAAAACATAATATCATATTTTTATCCCAATTTTTCGATTTGGTTTAATAACTTATTAAGTTATTAACTTAAATCAAACTATTTATGTAATGTTTGCGTCCAAATGATCATTGATAATAAGGTATAATTATTAATTATACCTATTACTTATGTGTATATTTAAAATTTAAATATATTATTATTTATTGAAATCAGAAAATAGTTTTTTTCTATTAAACGATTAAATATAATAATATGTGATTAAACAATAATACAGCTTACCCGTGTTGTCCGGAAAACAAAAGTCGGCATAGACTACTAAACTATTATAAAATTATAAATTTAACTCGAAGTCTCAAGTCAACATTTTAAATTAAATAGGTATTGTGTCAGTACCTGCTTAATCATTTAATTCATACAATATTAACTTTTGTACAATAATATTAATATATACTTGTATTATTTTCGAAATATTTAAATTTGAAATAGGTATATAATGGCAATAGTATATTTAAATAAAAAATGTTAGATAAAGCTTAAAATATTTTATTAGGACAGGTACCTATTACATAAATACTTATAAAAAACTAAAATTGAATTAATAATTTTTTGAAAAAAAAGAAAAATTAATACAATAATAATATAATCTATTACACGGTAACTAAAAAGAGTAAACATACCGTACCTTCTTATGTTACACTTAACAACCTATTATTATATCCTTGTGCGAAAAAAATGTCGTTTCCGTAACCGCTGAACCATAAACTCAGTTTTCGAGGTTAAGCAGTAATTACTTTACCCTGCACCTATTCAATAACAACCAATAGACTCGTTGATATTTACTATTAGTTGTGTAATAAAAAATGTCAAAACAATTTTTTTTATTGAATTCAATTGACTGCACCCTAAAAAGCTCAAAACCGTATAAATCCTCGGTGGGTATATCCGAAGGAACGTGCCGATATGTTTTAGTGGTATTCTAGGTACCGTTGTGAATTGTGATTGTGTCCGTCTTAAACGTTTCGTTTTCATAATTATACATGCGTAATATGTCTAGTGACAATACAATGCCTGATAATGAGTGCCATCGTTGTTCTGCTGGAAAAAAGGAACCTGTGACACGCACATGTGATGAGCAGAAAGAAGTGAGTTCATTAAATTATAATATATTATAATGTAGATAGAGTTTCACGCGTGAAAAAAAATAATATGATAATTTTGTAATGCATTTAATTTTTCCAGATTCTCTCGTCGGTTGTTGACGATTATTATCCTTGGGGAAAACCTGGACACGGTGCTCCCAACGACGATGGTCTTCGAAAAAGGAAAATATTTGCAGATCCTCCATCTCCTCCTTGGAAGGTACAGTGATTAGTCGTACCTTTATAATCTTATATAAGAAATGAAATATAAGAAATGATGAAATATAAGTCATGAATAAAGAAATCGTGTCGGTAATCGGTATTATAGTCTGTTGGCATAATATAATATCATACAGCATAAAAAAATGTTTCTTTCAGGTCGTGAGATTTAATTTAATATTATTCTATATTATGCTAAAATGGTGGTACCTACATGTTTATTACATATGCATAATATATTTTTATTTAATTTATATATAATATATATAATTAGAAATTAATAAAGAATTTATTACGAAAAGGTTAATTCGATTATACAGTTCCCACGTTAAATAATTATTTCTATTATTTATTGTAAAAACTCACTTTAATACCTGTTAAAAAAAATAAGAAAAAAGTTTTAAAAACGTTTTTTTTTTTTTCATACCTACCTAAATTGTAGATTATAATATAAGATAGAAAATATCAATAAGTATATTTTGATTTTATATGTGAAAGATATATTACGTGTGAAATATAAGTCCACGAAAAAATATACATTATTATTATAGTATAATATATATATATATATAATATATTGTATTATAATGGTATATGGTATAATATATTATATAACACTGTGGTTCTGTGTATTTTATAAAGTTAATAGTAAAAACATAATAACCAAACATGCTGTGTGTTTTGATGGAATCTTTAAAGTTTATACTTTGTTCTACATTTGATTTATAATTTAGGTACTAAAATATACATATTAATATTATTATACATATATTATAGCTGTGAGGAATAGAGAAATATTTTAAAATAAGTATATAGTAAATCTTCATACAATTTAACTAGACCTCTTGGCTCTTGTCTGAAGAAAATTATGAAAAAAAATTAACTTATAAATAATATAAATAAAATGCTTCAATCATAAATCATATATAGGTAGGTAGATACTCAATTAATGGTATAACAAATCACATGCCATTAAAGTGCATACTACCTATAAAATATTATTTGAATAGTATTGTATAGAATGTATTATTTAATAGCCTAACATTATTATTTATGGTGTATCAGTGTATGTTCTACATAAAACACAATGTAGATAATATTATAGGTAGGTACTTTCTTTCTATTGGCAATATATTATGAACCAAATTGCATATTATAAAATAATGTTAGATACGAATAATATACGATACTTTATAATTGTAATTGGGTGACAACATTATTGGTTCTATTATTAGAATATAAATATTATGAGTGTAGAAATGTGAAAACTATAACGCACGTATAGGTATAGTTTTATTATAATATAGTTATATAGGTACTTCTTTCATAGAATAAACATAAATATTCAGTACCATAAATGTTCGATATAATTTACTAATACACCTTGACTCCTAATCAGTGGCGTATTTAGGCCGGGGCCTCCGAAGTATGTCCATGTTGGGAGTCACAGGATCTTTATCATTACATTTAACAAATTATTTAAATTATATTTATGTTGAAAATATTTTGATTTGAAAAACGAAAAAAAATGTACAGTGGTGATGTTTATTATCTTGTATATTATCTAACTATATAGGTATCTAATATAATAAATTGCCATGGACTGTACTTAGTAATTGTAGCACAGTTATTCTAAGAATATTATTTAAGGCAGCCGCTATCGTCTTCGCAGCTCTGTATATATTGATGAAGATATTGTGATATTTTGTACGTCGTACGTCTCCTATCGTCGTCTCCTTACATTCCTAATAATATTATTATTAGCTCCAAGAATCACTACCTATTTAATAATTAATATTTTCTGTGTTAGAAAGGGCCTCCGTCTCTTATGGCCATATGTCTCTTATGTTTCTCGCAACTGCTCCTAATATTATAAAATAATTTGTTGAATTAATCTATAAGTATAGATTACTATCTACAGAAGATTCTACACGATATTTCATAACATAGCTGTATTATTTGCAATTAACATAACATACACATTTCGTTATATTTAGGTAATTTTAATAAGATACTATTTCATAAAGTAAAATAATATTAAATAATAATTACTAAGGACGATTTTAGGAAATTAGTAATGAAGTGACAAAAATGGGAAGACCAGGAGGCGGTGCACCTCAAAAGACGTCGTCCGGCAAAATCAAAAACTTCCGTATCGAAGACCCACAACTTAGATTTCAATTTCATGCTCCCGATAGAAATATGGTTGACAATGATCTTCGATACAGAATGCCACTGAAAGACCAAAGAGCATATAAGTTGGAATTAGGTAAGAATATTATATTACAGTGTATAATATTACTAAAAACTAAAATATTTATATACTAAATAGGTATATTAATAACATATAATTATTTTAGATAGGTAGTTATTTAAAAAAAATAGTAAGACTTGAAGCATTTTTTAAATAGATGTTTAACTAATATTGTTTGACGAGCTATGTGGAAGGTAGTAATAAATTACAAAGACAAACTGAGCCCAGGTATTGCGGGGTATTAGACTCGACTACACACATCTTACATAGCGCGGATTGGTTTTTATTATAAATTTAAAAGCAACGATAAACCATCGCATTCGAAAAAAGATTGTGATATAATCAACTCTCTATTAAAACTTAAAGTCTTAAAAGTTCTTAAAACAAACATTTATAGCATTTCTACGTAATATTCAACAGTTCAGTATCTACCTAGTTTTTCAAACGTCTAGTGAATTACTAAGAAAACAAAAAAGACAATTAATGTGGTATGCAATAATATTTTCTATAACCTAAAAAGTGTACGAAAAACCATAATTGCATAATATTAAACACGATAAATTCCTAGAAACCTAGACGGTTTAATATTAAAAAATAATATTTGTCAAAGACATAAGTATAATATTATGTAATTATCTGAAAGCATTATTTGTATAATTGTATACAATGAATATATTCATTAGAATCGATCTTTTCGGGAAAAATACATCTCCAGGTTAAAAATTATAATAACTTACTACTTGGTAACTACATCGAAGTGTCATTGAACAAAACTATGCTCTAAAAAAAATTAAAAATTAATAGGAACGCCTGAAAAACGCATACCTCGGCCACACAACGGTGTGCAACGCGTGGCGTATATAAAATTCTGAACCGCCCAAACTGTTGATTTTAACTTAATCGCATTGTTTATATCTTTTAAAATATCCATCCATAATATCACTAACCAGCAATACTTTTATATTACCTGTTTTAAAATATTAGAAAAATACCGAATTTTTTGAAACAATGGTAGGTCTTGTCCAATGTGAACATGCAATTTGTTATATGAATTAATCAAAATGTAAACAGGTCGCTTCTGTGTGGCCCTTGGAGTTAATCAGTGTATTGCTATAAGCATAAACAAGTAAGAGTGTTCAAATAATTTCAAAACAAATTAATGAGTATTTTAAATATTTCAAAATATACGAGGAAAGGTTATTATTGCATTTTAGAAATACCTCATATAATCATATTGAATACCAAATAATATGTCTGTACATATTTAACTGTTGATTGCATTTTCATAAACTTACCAAGTCGATATAGTCTGTGGTAAAAATAATTACAAATTCATAAATGTTCTCAGTTTATAAAATATAAATACAAATAAAAACAAGTAACACATAACATGGTACAGTTGAGTGTCGATAACTCGAAAACCTCGATTGCCTGGAAATACCTTTAAGTTTTGTTCGACGTATAGTACTCGATAAATTCATAAATCAAATTTATTTTTATTTCCTTTGAGATACGAGTAATATTGAGCTCGACTGCATTTTTTTATACTGCGTGTATAGTTGTATCACCATTCGCCTATTATATTACCTAATTGACTGTTTACCACAATATTGTACTACCATTAAACTATTAAGTACTTAATTAATAATTATATTATTGCACAAAATGACGAACAAATCATATACTTAATGCATTTCTTAGTGGTTGAAAGCTTGTATATGCATTTTATGACCATCAATAATGTTGTATGTTCATTGACATTGACTGACACCTGATGCAGTGTCGGATACAATGGTAAGGGTACAGCAAAATACCGTATCATGATTCATGGGATTAACATAACTCTCATGATATCGGGAAAACTGCCCAGGGAGGTAGGGAAGGAACTAAAAAATATGTGTTACATTAATTAAGTAACTCATACTTAAACTATAAAATCTAAAACTTTACGACATAAATAAATACAGTTATTTTTATAGATATTTTAAGTTCAAATTTTGACAAAATTATATATTGAAACAATTACTAACAATCTTGGTTATTTTGTTGCAATTAAAAAATATTATTCGTGGGTTATTGATACCTTTAAAGTATATTATTATATTGTATACACACAAAAATTAGTTCAGATGACTGTATTACCTGACTAATAGTAAAATAAATTATTTTTATATCAATAACATCATAAAACATACTTACTTAGTTATATATTTTATATCATTGGATTTAAATTTAACACACAGTGGCCTACACGACACCTAATGTACATCAAAGTGGTACACACTAGTCCACCTTTTTTTATATAATAGTTATTTATTTTATAAATTATATAAATTATTTTATATACCAATATTATAATTTAAAACCAAAACCGAAAAAAATTGGATACCGGTATTAAATTCAAAATAGAAACTGTAAAAAATTGGAAACCGGTATTAAATTTAAAACCAAAATCTGAAAAAATTGGAAATCGTTATTTTTTTTTTTAATTGACGTGTTTTTAAATACGTAAATTCCATTAATACGCATAATTAATACTCATAATAAAATCGAGATCATGATTAAAATGTTGATAACCATTTCATTATTCTCAAAAGAAAATTGGAAACCGAAACCGAAACCGAAACAGAAATTTCTTAATACCGGTATTGTTAAGTTGAAACCGAAATCGAAAAAATTAAAAACCGGTATACAAAATCGAAACCGAAACCGAAATTATTTCAATCGGTTTCAAGCCCTGGTATGAATTATAAAATAACGTATAATATAATTTTAATAGTGTGCAAATAATAAATTGTAGTCAGTGTTTGGCGCGTGCCGACCAAGAAAGAGTCGAGGTGTCGGTATTAATCCGTGTCCTACGTAAATCCGGCGAGTCCTACGATTTCTATTCTGATCATGGTGTTCCGTCGCAAATTATAATATGATATTATGATGCGTCCGATGCGACGAAATACTAACTGTTTTCAAGTAGGACACGGCGCGGCGTTATCGTCGTCGTCGTCGTTGACATCAACGTTGGGCACGCGACAAATTCACAGATAAGCACTCGCGTCGGTAACGTATTTACAATTATTTATGAATTTTGTTGACGGAATAATTAGGTAATTAGGTATCGAAATCTAGAAATTCGATCGCTCGTACACGATCAATATTATTGCATAAATAAAAAAACGGTCAATAATTAATATCAAAACGGCTTTAATATTTTCAATGCCTATAAATTAGTTTCGTATTAGTCTCAAACCACTAAGCACTAACCAGTGTGAAATAAAAAACGCGCCGGGATGTTTGCACCGCATTAATAATATATTATTGATAGATAACACATGATTCATAATCCCAGTGCGGTATAATATAGGTCCCCAACGTATTATACATGTTTGTATGCATATGTATTTTTCGTATTTAGTATATAATATTATTATTACTTATCAGACATCAGTCATCAAATAGTAAATACCTACCTACGTGAACAAATTATTTTGTGTATTGTATAAGTACAGCCATATCTATATCTGTACTATTACTACTGTATTCCTACAGGCTACCGGTTATTGGTGTTTTGGTATAATAGTGGAAGGGCGAATTCAGCCCAAGTTAACTGGTTAACAAATAACAATAGAACCCTCAAAAAAATCCCTCTGGATCCGTCACTGAAGTGACACTGTGGTATAAAAGTGACAAGTTATAGTTTGAGAGCCTAAAATGCACAGTAGGCCTTTTAATAGATCCAGTTCGACCCCTGGTTATTATTCATTAATGCAAATACACCTAGTTATTAGACAAGCCTTACATTAATGTTGAAATTTATAAACTCGGTAAAAACTATAAACTAGGTACTTATATTTAACTATGTGTTTTGTTTTTTATAAAAGCCTAGGTTCTAGGTACCTAAATTAGGTATAGTATTATTAAAGAAATATTTAGATTTTAAATACAAATATACCTATGTATTATCTATTAGCACTATATAATAATATATATATAATTACCATTTAATTAGACAATTAGCAGTAGCCAGTAGGTATGGGTAAAAATCATAGTTTTCAATCAATTATTATTTTGGCATCCGAAATAGGTAGTATGCAAAGCCAATAATATATCTAATAGAATATATTTTTTTTATTAATATGCAATGTAGGTATATCGTGTGAATATTCTATGAACATGTAATATCGAATACTAATTACATATATAAATAAAGAATATATAGTAAGACAAATACCGTGTGTCTGCAATAACAAGGTACACTGTATAATTAAATTTCCTACTCAATACCCTATTCATATTTTCAATTCTGTTTGCGGGACATGAAACTAGTCTAATGGATTATCAATCTCCCACAAACTGAATATTGAAATATGTACCTATTATAGGGCACTGAAAAACGTAGGTAATTGAATTATAGAGTGTACCCAGTTTTCGCGGACATGCGGTATATAGAATATTATATACAAGTTCTTTAAATGATATCCAAATTCATATGTCTTAAATATATTCTTTGTAGTGTTTAGATATCTATAGAATACTTGGTATATTTTACTATTATAGTCAAATGAGGAATACCATATGAATATACTGCAGTGCTATTTGGGTGACAACACCTTAATATTATTTCTACATCGCGGATACCTATACGTTTTAAACGAATGGCACCTCCCAGATCTTCACTCTGGATCCATGCCTGATTTTAATTTACCAAAACAACATGTTGTGTATGTGATGTTGCGGTGTATCTAACGGCAATTAATTGTGAAATATTTCGGTTGCCCGTCCCCAACTTCTTACATGTAATTCATAGCATGATTAGTACACATATGAATCACTGTAATATTTTCAGATGAAATGGTCAGAGAAAAACAAGAAATAGTAGAAGAAAACCGCAGAAAAGAAATGATCCAAGATCAGAAATTGGTAAGTTTCATCGTAGTGTACATCTAAATATTTCATACAACTTTTACATGTTAATATTGATTGGGTTAGTTGTAAAATGATTATTAGAATTCGATCGCAGATCCCTGGGGTACGCCATGCCCAGGGGGTGTTATTTGGAGAGATCCAAAAAGTATTGGAAAAAACTTCTTTCGATCGTTGGTAACAATTATTTCTGAACATTGATTAACATTATACATTTACCTACAAACGATATATTCTATCGTTGCTTTGTCAATTTCTCGAGCTTTTTGCCATAATACTATTTACAAATTATTGTTTGTGTTTTTATTATTATCAAATATTTTAATTATATAATATAAGCTTAAGCTTTATGGCTTGAATATAATAATATTATAATAAGTTTTGAACTTGGTTGAAAACAAATATCTTAACTATAATAATATTTGCATGGTAATTTAATATTATAGCGTATATTGCTTACGCATAGCTCATAATAATTATTTGAAATGGTAAAACCATAATATTTTATTTTATTTTTAGGGATACGTGGATGGAAGGATATTAAAATTGGGATCGCATCCAAACGACAATAAAGAAAGCACTGAAGATATTGTAATATTTTTTTTATAAAAAAAAAAACATATTATTATTAAAACAATTTAGTATTGCCATATCTCACGATAATTATATAGTTTTACGTCGTCGCCTTAGGTGTATAATGTCAAAGAAATTATCATTAGAAAATGCATAATATTATGTTATTAATATTTTAATGTTATAACTATTAAATTCAGATAATATGATATCTGATGGCGTATAAGTAGGCAGCACAATTAAAATTTTCAATTTAATTTTTATACAATATATTATCCGATTATCGTTAACTTTTGAAGTATTTAACATACTTAATTTAGATATTTTGTAGGAAGCGATTACGGGAGGCGTTGAGTTAGCTCCGTTACTTGCGGCAAGAAGAAGACATGACAATAAATGGCCATTGCACACTAGCGACGTAACGAAAATTTATGATCCTAAATCAAAGCAAGTTATATTTTTATATAAAAATACTTATCATAAAAAACTATTACTGATTATTATATTTTTTAAGCCTTTTAACTATATAAGTTATTGTTAATAATGAAATAATAATAGGTAATGCAAAACATTGCAATTAAATTATTTGTAATGATTAAATATTATACTGAAATTATTTATAAAGTTAAACGATTTGTTTCTAGTTTCTTGATAGATGAACAAGAATATCACAAGTTTCTCGAAAGACAAATCAGTGGGCGAGAAAAACGTAAACAAGTAAGAGTGGCATTAGTACCTACATGTAATTATATACATGCTATTATATTATATTATATATATTATACAATAACATAACTATTGAACACATAATATGAACTTAAGCTTTATATGTAGAAAAAATTAAGTAGATGAATAATTATTTTTTAAAGTTATTAAAAGTGAAAAAAATAATTGATCATTACAATGAACTAAAAAATCTTTTACGAAAGCTGTTGTTGATTAAACTTTTTGACTTTTATTTAATTTTATAATTTTAGCACGAGCACGAAGAAGATATACAAGAAGGACAAAAGCACCATGAAAATTGGAATGAATTCTGGGGTAGACCTGGTGGTGGAGCACCGAAAGGAACAACGAGACAAAAAGAAAATCTTGAGTATATGCTCTATCAGCTGCCTATAATCAACAGGTTAAAAGAAAAAGAAGAGAGAAAAAATTGTGGCGATTGCAAAAAATCACCAGAAAAATAAATAATTTTTTTACAGTTTGTCTCTTTGGCTCGTTTATAGTATTGAGTTATATAGTAATAATCCACAATGGGAATAGTGGTACAGCTAACATATTATGTAATGAGTTATAATTTAGTTCATAGAATAATGTTATGAAATTCAATTTCCTCATTTATAAAAATCTTTGTTGCATATGGCCCAATTTTAAATTTTGTTCGACTTTATAAAATTATACTTAAATACCTAATTATCATTCATACAATTTTTAATTTCACGTTGAAAACAAAATAATAGATGTACTTAGAATCTGAGCATTAGATGCATCTGATGTATTAGTTCTACTATTTTATGATAAGAGTTCTTTATTTTTTTTTAATATTTTCTATATTTTATGGATCTACTTTTTTTGAGATAATAATTAATAGTATTTAAAAAAATTACACACTATAATAAATTGCCTTTGGATTGGAAATTAAACACGAATAATTTTAAAATATGATTATAATCTTAATTTGTATGACCCTAAAAGACTTTCATAGTGCCTATAAGATTGAAGATTAAACTAATAACTCAAAGATTTCAAAAACCTTGAAAATTACATATGTCTAACGAAATGTTTTTGACCATCTGCCCTAGTCCCTTTTTTAAACAATATGATTTTATCAATAAAATTACACGATTTATAATGATTTTATCAATCATTTTAAATTGTTTTTTAAGTATAGATTTGTGTCTATAATTTTTAAACATTTTAATTGAATCATGTATTGTAGTTATAATTATATAGGTTTGTATTTCAACTATTACATTTTAAAATATAAAATATTATAACACAACGTTGGGTGGTTCAAGGTAAGTGAAACTCCAACATCATCAGGCTCTATTTTATATTATTTAAAATAGGACGATTGTTATTCCAAATGTCCCTTAAAAATATTTTTAAGAATTGTTACGTTCACATTTCTCTGAATTGTTTTTTTGATGCTTTTAAATTGTGTTTGTTATTGATATTGTAGGAAAATTTAAAAAAAACCATGTTTTTAAAATACAAAATAGTATGGGTCTAATTTATAATTTAATGATAGGGGCACATAGGGCACATGTACAATAAATTAGCCTGCTCAAGAAAAACGTTTTCCAAAAAATAAATTAGATAACACTAATTTTTTTAAATATCATTTTTGAGCTTAGCTCAGTGGATAATACAATAATAATGATGTCAAAAACCGGTTTATCCATTTAAACATCGATTAAAATTAATGTGCGATATGTTTTTTAAACGTACTTTAACGACTTTTCACTTTGAAAAATTCTGAATACGATATAATTATAGACATAAGCAAGTACCTAATATTTTTTTTCGGATTTCTCTTTTGTTACCTACTCATCAAAAACGGCAATTTTCTTTAGATTTAATTGTTTTATTAAAAAAAACTATATGCTATCGTTATACATTATGTACCAATTTTTTTTTACTTACAAATAAAACTGTCGATGTCATAACTAATTGTATATTATACTCGTACATCCATAATCTATATAATATAATTTGTTCGCTCGTTTAAACTAAATCACTAGAAACTAAAAAATAACAATTCTTATAGACACTAATGATATCACGAAAATACTTCATTTAAAATAATTGTACGCAACTGTTTGTTTAATTTGAAAAATGAAATGTAATTTTTTGCAAGGTTTCGTTTGATTAAATAAAAACTATTCCTTTCGTCGATTTCCGATTTCAAAATATAAAAGTACCTCTATAGTCTTTATAACCTACCTAATAACATATTACATTTGTATATGTGTAAAATAAATTATTTTTCGATTATGTGTACGATTAAATTTAAAAACATACCTACTAATATATTTTTAATTTTAGCATAATGAATATCAAATAATAAATTATAATGTATAATTATATGATGGTTTTTTACAATATATTTTGTTACAATATTACAAAAATAGTTTATATCAGAGTTTATTCGCATACATGATTTGTTAATAATTGTTGTTTATTTATTGATTTTATTTTTGTTAACTAATACAATAACTGATATTCGTCAATGCTTAATAAAAAAAGAATTATATAATGCATAATTAGTCTTTACTTTTTAGTATAATATTTTCAATTTTGATTAACTATTGATTCCGATGAGTTAACATTTTTTAAAACACACGTGTAATAATTTTTCGAAATTATTTAATTACACTGCAGGCTTTATGTACTTCTTAAACACTGTTGGTTCAAAATAATAAACATATAAAAAATATATGGTTTAGTGGACAAGGGAAAAATCTAACGTGTAAGTATACATTTATTATTTGATTTAGGTAGGTACTACCACTACTACCTATACGAAAAGATCAACAAATATTATAAATCATTCCATAGTTTGTATTATTATTATCATTTTTTTATAATAAATGCGTTATCCATATTTTATTAAGTGCACTCAAATAGCTATTCGCGATTATTCCTGGCCTGTTTCGCCTAGGTATATCATAGTCCATAATATACCTACCTACTCGTCAATGTTTGACTCGTTAATAAAATAACCGGAAGCATTATACATTTATACTATACTATCTAATCATATATCATTTCACGAGGGATTTATTATTATTATTATTATTATTCACATTGTTCATGTTGAGATCATCAATCGCCGTGACCTTAAAAAGTGAAATTTTCGCCCCCCGGAGACTCTGCTAGTTCTCCACGAGGGGACCGGTTACCGTTACGATCTGCTCATCGTCGTCGTAATATTGTTTTTGAGACTGGCTTAGTCGCCATCCAGAACGTCTACCAACAACATCACCATGATACTACAGGTTAGTAGAACACAACTATGTATAAATCATATTTTTATGTGTAAACACGTAATTGTCATACAATTATGATATTATTTTTTATTTTTTAAATTTAATTACAATTTTTAATCCCATAGCCATGGTTTTACGTGCTACTCGTGTCCTAATATAACATTTTTGTTTTCATATTTTAACTCTAATAAAATTTGTTTACATAAATTACTGTTGATCCTATATGATATACATCACTCGAATGAAGATATACTTTATTATCTTTTTTTTTTCGTGTTATCGAGGACCGGGGAGACGTGTTATCGATTTTAACTACTTAAGCTTTTGTTAAAAATATTTCTAGTTGAACATTTCTTAAGTACCTATAAAGGTAAGAGTTGAATATGAATAATAGTATTTTTACTAAAATTGATATTGCATTATTTAAAAAATGAATTTTTCCTCTTAAGCTGTAAGACTTGATATCAGAAAAATAATAATAATTTTTTTTTTTTTTTTTATTGGTTAAGCATCAACTACATAGGTTATTAGCTTACAGGTGTTAATTTCTACATTAAATAATTATATGTTATTGTATAATAATTATTAATTATTGATGTTATGAATTTAATTATAAAAATAAAACTTAAAATTGTTACTGTTGAATTTTTGTTTATATTGATAATATAATACAAAATTACTATTATTATTTACACAGTCCGTATTCTTAAACAATTATTACTTGAGATCGAATCCGGTAAAGCGGAAATATGAAATAATTACTTGGGTATACATCGTATGTGTGTTATATTTTATTTTCACTTTTACGAATTTTCTAACACATATTATACTTACCAATTGTTTTAGTAGATTGTGTGTGAATTAATACGTATAGAGCTGAAAATAATTATTTATGTTATTAAAGAAAAATACATAATTCTTAAAATTACATAATTTTTGTTAACCTAATATAAAAATATATAGTACCATATAAATTATACATTACACATACATACATACGTACATTCATACATTCAAACATAGGTATATAATACATGGAAATAGCGTAATCTTAGCACGGTGAATACACGTTTAATAGAAATTAACATTGCTATTTTTCTTGATAATTTTATGATTTACCTTATACAACAGTAAAGTCATTCTATGATTTGTAAAACGGCTTAGGGATCTTCAAAACTAAAATACCCATTTCTTTTTATTTGGAGCAAATTTGTATTTTTATCGTACTTTGGTCATCGATTAGTTGTTTGTTAAGTTGGATTAATTACGCTACTATTATTTTAAATGATTATATTATTGTATACTTTCTATTGGATAGTCTTTTTTAACCAAAATAAGCAACCCGTATTACATACAATAATGTTTATATCATTGTAATTTTTTTACGTTTTTAAAAAAGTGTTACATATAGTTGAATATTATTTCAAATTATAACACAACATTAAAATAAAATATCTTACAAATAGTTCCATTTTTTTAGTTATGATTTTTAAGGTTTTGCTTTTTTATAATAACTTATATATTTTTAATTTCTTAATCAGAAGCAGAATATTATTTCAAAAATGTTTGTGTATAAATTTAACAAATATAATTTTATTAATAAAGATTTTACGTTTAGATAAGTGGAGTAGTGATCCACATATTTCTCCGATCTTATCTAAAATTAAGATATTATCATTAATTTAAAAACGCTATTTAATCTATATTCTATGTTTCTACATTACCACATTTATAAAAGACCTTGTTTCATTAGGTAATGAAACTAAAAATGTAGAAAATTGAAATCAAGATATTAAAAAATTTTATAAATTAAATTATTTTTTTATATACATGATATCACGTTATGGTATCTAACTATACATAAAGGTACTTTAACATATATCTCGGTTCGTGAAAACGTATTTCTAAAACAAACAAAATGTAACCCATATAATGTATGGTCAACGTTAGAAAAGCCACACTGTGGATCGGGTTGGTATAATTCAACAGGTTGCTTGCTACTAGACTATAAATTGTAGGTACATCCAAACTCGATAAACAAATGACAAATATGTAATATATTAGCTAATCATATGGAAATCATTAAACGCATTAATAAATTATGTCAATTGATAGGTAAATCTGTTACGTGAAAACGTGAAATATTGTTTGTGATCTTACGTGTACCGCCTATACACAATATTACGTGTCTATACGATGTTATCTACAAATCGCATAGACCGTCGAAACAATATAATTTTTATTGGTCTTTGCACTTTGCGAAATATATTATTCAATTTATCCATGTCCGCAACAGTTCGTGATCTATGATTTTGCTTCACAATTATTGTCAATTCATAGTTCAGTTGTTCATTTGAATACCCTCGCCAACCCTCGTGAAAAAAACTCGCAATTGAATAATAAAGTAAATAAAAATCAGTACATCGTGTACTTTGACACGGCAAATCTATTATGACGTTACTACTTCGTAACTTACTGCTGGTATTTTTTCGTGTTTTAGTTGTTTTTAATATAACGCTGGTCTTATGCTATAGTTGTTATATATTTTATTTCCTAACACAATATATGTGTACAAAAACCAAAAACGCATCATCCTTGAGGTCGATTACACGATCGCTTTTCCAATTATATAATATAGGTAGTATGTACCTATATATCTATAATGTACACATTCGACTGGAGTAGATAGTGTTAGAACGAAAATAAATACGTGACATCCAATATTTATTCATGACTTCTTTCAGTAAACGAGTTTCTTGCGTTAGGCACCTAGTGTTTTCAAGAGGATTATTTATGTTTATGTAAATTCATAGATTATCCTAGATTATCCTGTATACAAGAATACAATTTACGAAATAATAGACGAAAGCACTAATTCTTAAGTATTTATGTTTATATAATAGATATTATGTATATGTACCTAACTACGTAAGTGACAAATCAAAAATTAATAATTTTGGTGAAATTTGAAGTATACTTAATATATTATCATTTATCACTATGCAATAATTGAATTGTGATTGGAAATTGTCATTCAAATACCTGGTTAAAATAATATGCAGACGAAATAAAAATCTATGTAAATACCTATTGACCAAATCTTATTACCGTGTAATAATAAAGACGCATCCATTCTATACAGAATACAACAATGAACCATACAATATTATTACTCAATAAATTATAAAATATAAGTCATTCGTGATCATCAGACCATTTTGTTTTACAAAACACGGCTAATTAGTTATTACCTACTTATTTTCGAGTGGGTTACATCGTAATACAATATAATAACGACAATTAACTCTTAATCTAGATAACTATCTTGACCCTAGAACAGTAAAACGTAACGCCTAAAAAATCTTATCAAACAATATTGAGTTGTATCAAAGCATATTAAAAACACAACTATAAAATGTGAAATGTATAATGTATAAATAAAAGACAATAGTTTATATCAATATTTATTATAACGTGGTAATATAATAATAATATTTTTTCTGGGCCAACGTTACTTTTTTGTACATAATATGACTTAGGACAATAATATACAATATAATTCTATATAATTTTTTCAATATTTACAATTTGTAATATTTTAATCGACTCATATAAATCATATTAATAAGTAAAAATATACGCATTTGAAATATTCTAATATTTATAATTTTTAAAATTATCTTTTTTTCAAGTTGGTCTCATCTCTTGCCCCACTTATTATTCAATACGTAGTTATGAGATTTTAATATCAAGTGTGTGCCCTAATATTTTGTTAGTTAAGTAAGGAACACCATCGCGATCGTAGACGATATTTATGTAAGAATATTAAAGAAACTCGAATTGAACCTAATTCGATTAATAAATATCTATTCATTAATTGCAAAATTAATAGATATAGGTAGTTAATAATTAAAACCTGTTTATTATCGTAAGCCACCCACATAAATAATTATAAATGGATATAATATACTGTGATGCATAATATTTTAGTGTTGTAGTGTTTCTAATATATTTTCTGCCATGTATAATATCTATACGTACTTAATTACAAAAAAACTAGTTTCTTTTTCGTATGATCATATCGTTTCTAAAACCAATCTGGTAGCGGTAAAACACAGTTTGACTGGATTAAGCCTCAGTAAAAAATACCTCGATGGATTCCCAATAAATGTACAATACTGCAGAGTGTAAAGAATGTCCTGGTTTCAAAACGATATATTTAGTAAAGTAAAACACTTACACACTTTAAGCAGTAACCAATCAAAACAGTAGGTTATCAAGTTTTTTACATTTTTTTCTTCCCACAGATGTTCAATATACCCCTTCCCGTCAACAGTTATGAGGTTATAACTCATAACGATAACCAAACTCTCCCAAATCCTGGCTAACATGTGAGGTGTAGGTAACCGGCGGTCCTTTAGATTATTTCTCTCAGTTCTTCAAGCAGAGGTGAAAAAACCAGGGATTCAACTGGTTCATTTAATAACTGCATATGGATTGCGCTACGACCAAAACCCGAGGAGTAATGATCTTTTGAAACCACAACATTCTTTATGGAACATCCCGTTTTAGATTTATGACGTACCTACCTGTACTCAGTTCAGCAAAAGAAGACGCCGATTCAACGAATTCGGTTCCACTATGGAAGAGTGACGCGTGGGGATGCGCAGAAGAACCGATTTTCGTCGGACCGTGACGTGTTCTCTCACTGGACAGAGTGTAGTATTATGATTTCATTAAAATGTACAACCAACCCAAGTCACGGTGCAAAAACTACATACGCATCAAGTACTTACTAGTAAAATGATCTAAGACACATAATTGGACACTAGGTGGGTAGGTACTTACTATATAATATAGCTATAAAAGCTATTGAAATATTGAATACCTAATGGGGGTTGTGGATTTCGATGAATTTGGAATTAGGTACCTCAATATTATAGGTATTAAGCTTTAATTATTATACTGGCACGGCATAACAATGATAATATTTTCTTCAATATTTTGAACAGGCACCCATATAATATAGTTAGTGTAGAATATTATTGTGTAACAGCATAATATTAACAATGTTATATATATGAGAAAGAGTGAGGAAAGTTCGCATGGGTCGTAGCCAATAACGAACAATGAAAACAATGCATCTACAACTATAAATTATTTAATAATTTCGGTATGAAAAAGAAATATAAAATCACAAACAACCTGCAGTTTCGGCACGGTGACGAGGTTCAAAGTGTTCGTATTAGAGATTCCGAACCGTGCAATCCATACGCGTACACATCCATGATCCTTCAGATAACGTGTACTGCACGTCTGCACGCTATTACATTATATTACATATTATGAGTATATTATTGTATTCTACAAGATACGTGCCTCGTATGCTTTGTGATATCAATTATAAGTTATAACCAATCAATTATAAAATAATATGGTATTGATCTATTCGTGCAGCGAACTTATAGGTACATTTACGTGCCGCTATAAAAACATCATACATATTATACATGTTATATTATAAAGCATATATTTTATTTTACTCGCGCATATTGTGAAACGCGAAACCTGTAGAGCTTACGTATAAAATTAAAGCATCCATGTAATATGAATTACCGTCCGCAATGGTTAGGTTATTATATAGGTACCTAATATCTACATTTAAATGTTTTTTTTTTTTAATAATAAAAAGGCAATTATTTTAAAGGTAGGTTAGGTACCTAAACTTAAATATCGAACAGTTTTAATGATTTTGAGAATATTTTTTTTAGATAATTATTTTGAGTCATAACCAAACAACATAAACAAATAGTATATATTACTAATGAATAGCTAACATTAATATACTAGGTAATAAGTTTTTTTTTTAAAGGATATTAATTACAATCTGAATACAATAATAATACAATAAGTAAATAAGTTGACATTTTTGTATACTAGACATGGCAGTGTGAGTGAAGGGGCATCCATCGATACTACTTCCAATTTAAATACTTATAAGTTTAGTTAGTTAACTGATTAAAAATGTATGGTGCCATTAAAAAAGTAAAAATCTTAAAAAAAATTATTGCAATAAAAAAAATATCTAGTAAAGAATTCAATTTTATATCATAAATATTTTGTTATTAAGTACTTTAAATTATCTCGAAAAATAATTTACGAAAACATTAAAATGTTTTGAGAAAATGATTGTAAAATTGAAAACCTTTAATAGAATCACACTGTTCAAAGCATATTTTTATATCGAATCGTATCGAACCAATGTGTAAAGATTTTATTTTTGTTCGTCTTAATTTACCAGTCCAACGAAACCACACGCGGGTGGCGGGTTGTTGCGCAACTCGATTTTACACAATTCAATTATACAATATATTATATATAATATAGGTATAATAATAATAACAGAATACAGATATTTTCAGTTTTGACCCAGTGTACATGGTCAGCGCATCGTAACACAATAAAAACAAAATAATAAATATATATATAGCTATTGCGCTGTGGAGGTAACCGTGGCGTATAAATAATATAATATAAATTAGTTAATTAATTAGTCATGAAAAAAACACAGACGAATAAAAAAAAAAATCGAAAGCGAGCTCACTGTTTAAACATCCATAATAATATTATAGTATAGAATTATAATAGTAGTTGTAGACGGTAGTCGGCTGCAGGTGGGTATAATAATAATTGGTATACCTACCTGTAGCCTAATGATATGGGTATTTTGTTTCCCGGCGGCGATGTAGGCACAGGCGAGAAAAACAAACAATCGGAAAGATCACATCAGCACTGTGTACATGTTATACACAACATTTATTATATGGTATCTATTTATTTTTTTATTTCTGCGTGTGATGAAAAATTGTCTTGCGTAACGACTGACGGCTGTACAAAATGTATGTTTGGCACGTACATATCATTATTATATCTTGGGGTTTCTCAAGCGGGATTTTAAGTTTTCGGTACAATTTATCGGTTTTTACACAGCAGTAAAAATTATATAGATAGCTTAATTTTTACCATTACAATGATACTGTCGAGATAACTACTAATGCTGTATCCAGTGGCCAGTGTACAAAATACAAAAACACGTGTACGACTGGACTACTGAAGTTTACAGAGGTATTATACACAACTACATTTTATTGTTATATATTACTAATTAATAATTATCGACAAAATATGATTGGACAATATTATTGAGAGTATTAGTATAATTAGAATTATTGTTTTGTAAACAGTATAGGTGACTACTTTTGTTTCATACAATTTTGTTCTTAATAATAACTATTTTCAACCGTTACTTCATACACTCGTTTCCTATCCGCCAGTACTTTAGTACTAGGTTTTTCGAGTTTTCTTTTTCCGGATACCTTTCCGGATGACTCTCTCGAGTCGCGGCGGTAAATGCTCCCGGCCACCGGTTCAACAGCCTCGGCTGGCGGTATGAGACGCCACAGACGCGGAATCCTTGGGAAGATCGCGGAAGCCCGTAGGGTAATACGTACAAAATATTAAAACCACTGCAGCGCGTTACACTCGGTGGTATATTACAATATCATACGATGTCAGTCGAACGGATGTATTATCATAATTTATATTCTACACAGTGACTTTCTTCGTTTAGAATAATTAGCCATAAAACGGCTATATTATATAGGTAGGTAATAACTAATAGTATTATCATCGTGGCCCGGGGCATGGGACGCGCTCGCGATTGATATTCGGCGGCGGCGGCGGTGGTCGTATGCACATAACATAATGTATGTATAATAATATTATAATAATAATTGTTGCTTATAATGTATACCTAATATTATAATGATACGATACGTTTATATTATTATTATGTATTATGCGGCGGCGATCGTGACCTTTCACCCGGCGAAAAGGTGCGGCGGCGTGAACGCGAAGAGAAGAATATTCATATACACGCATTATATACCCAAGAATGTCTCGTAATAAGACGTGCATATTATAAGTATATACACAGACATTATTATACGCGTCATATTATGTACCGCAAGATCGATATCGGATGAAAGTAGTCGTCCGCGAGACTAAATCATCGTCTACAATAATATTATGTACGATTTATATATATATATATACATATAGGGATTCATATTACCTATACCACGATGCTGTAGCTCCAGTGTAACCGGGTGGGCGTGAGCTCATGTGTATAATGTATATAATATATATATATATATATGCGTGTGTGAGTATATGACAAGTGAACTTTCTCCGCGGTTATGCATTACATCCCATATACGCACCGTATGCATACACACACACATTACCTTACGGTGATATTAAGAGGATGTCAGCGCACTGTTTGTTTTCTCTGTCTGCCCCACGCGCAACATAGACAAAACGCATTAGCGCAAAATCATTTTTTTTTTTTTTTTGTATATTATGTGTTTGGGTAGTTATCAGAAGTAATCAAACAGTAAAATCATCCACCACACAAATCGTAGAAAACGATATTTTCGAGGGTATGACATATCCAGGGCTTAAAGTGGGACGAAATTCCCGGGGGGACTACTGCTGTCTCCATATAGTTTTTACTCATTGCACTTTAACCCGGGACACATCGACTTTTCTGGATATTGTCTGAAAACAATTTAATATCCATTTAAATTTTAAAGTCGTGGATTACAAGTCAAATAATAATAAAATATAATACCGATATGGGCGATATGTCAAATTCTCAAACATAATATTAGTATCATCGATAATTTTTGTGATCATGGGGATTTCACTCCAAGCTGATTACTCAAAATCGCAGGAACTCGATTTTACGCCAGTGCGTTTTATGGAGGTATCGCAGCGCGTGGGCTAGAGAGAGAAAACAAATATTGCGCTGACTATGTACATCCTCTCATAAGTCGTGTGCCAGCGTTGTTTACATATTACACGCGTGAACGTAATAATGTACTTCACCAAGTCGAGAGGATCGCAAATGTCAAGTGAATATAGGTATGTATTGTACATATACCTATAGTATTATAATGAAGTTGCGATATAGCCACATAACTATCGTACGGGTACCCGTCGCGCGTCCACTTGGCAATTTAATTCGTTAAACCTAATACTATTATACGCGCGCGCGTTTTATTTTTTTCGGCCGTGCTGTTTGTGCAGTACCTACGCATACCTATATATTGTTATAATAATTTAATATGTTATCATCGCGTCGTCGTAACGCTCGTGACGTGTCTTTGAGACGATGACGTTATATTCGCCACTATAAAACGACCGCGGTCGTAAGTCCCGAAATGGGCGGTTACGACGTCTCGTCGATCCTATATAATGCGTCGCGGTAGCGTGTGAACGCTGACGGTCCATCGTAAAATAAATCGCGTACCATAATAATATCGTCGCTTATCCGGCAGCCCCGGTGTAATATATTGTATAGGAGGCGTAGGTACAGATTTCTGTAATTACGCGTGTCCCGCAGATTAGAAACAATATATTATCATAATGATGTTTTCGGGAGGAATTAAGAATAATATTTTATACCCGTGTTTCGCACGAAGTAAAATGCATCAGCCGTACGCCGCTTTGACGCTTTTACGGCCATTATATTATTATAGATAGCGGCCGATATTCATAAACAAAATTGTACGGTTTTGTACGGTGTTATTATCGCTTTCACCCGAAAACCCGCCTTTACAGCAGACTATTATTTATTACATACATATTATAGGTACCCATACTGTACATTTCGACATTCGACTATAGGTACTCGTTAAACTTTATAATTTTTATAAAATCAAATATTGATGTTTCATCTCCCGTCCGCATATTATAATATAGTTTATTTGAATCTTTTTTTACGTCTGCTCTTTTTCTGCGCTTCGTATAATTTTACACATTATGTTGAAAAAATATTCATAAAAGGCGAGTGAAAAATGATTTACGTTCCCGGGATCCAATTAAATTTTTATAGGTAGTTGTGGGAACTAATATCACATTCTTCATACCCATAGATATATACAACAACTAGATAGCCGTCTTTATACTACAGTTATGACCAATGTTGAAGTCGGTCGTCATTTATAAAGCAGGCAATGTTTACATTTGTTTTACATTTATTTTTTTTTTTTTTTATTGATCAAGTTATTACTTACAACCCGGCATCTAAGGCCATTAGTTAGAGTGGCACAAAAGTTAATTACAATGGGTATGCATTATGTTATCATTTTCGGAAAAAAAAAAAAAAGTAAAAATAAAGGAAATGTATACATAATTTTTAAATTGCGTTGTATAAGTTGGTTGATTTTAGGAAGTCTATCATCTTGAAATTGTCATCGGTTTCTGGTTCTAGTGCGGAGTCGAGTGACGCGTCGATTCCAATCCTTTGTCTGTCTTCTTACATTTATTTATATACATAATATATACTGTGATAATATTATTTTGTAAACATTGCCTGCTTTGTAAATGGCGGCCGACTTCGATGACAAGAAGGAGACGGCTATCTAGTTGTTGTATATATCTATGTCCGTACCTAATAATGACCGTATGGAATGCCTAAGCCCAAAAGATATATATAAAAAAAAAAATATAATTTGCACCAAAATTAGTATGACAGGAAAGACATTATAAAGTTATACCTATGGTTATAAATTATAATGTATCAAATATAGTTTGTGTCATTTATAAATATGTAATTGTAAATAATATTATATACTTGATATATTATAAATAATATAAATAGTATGTATATACAATTTTGTAAAAGTAATATAAATAACAAATCATCAGTATATTACAATGTGCCAACATGTACCCTATACCTACATCATTTTTTATAATTTATTATTAAGTAGGTATTATAAATCATTTTCAGTAACCACTTGCAATTATAATTAATATTATAAACCTGATATTGATTATATTGATTAAGATTGAACTTTTAAACGTTTCAAGTATACAATTCTAAACTCAATATCTGGAATGATAAACATACAGCCATACAGGTAACTTACCCCGGGTACCTATTTAGACGTTTTTATACGATATTATTTATTTCCTGAATAATTTATCATCTCGTTTTATGCGCTTGCATCACTTATTATGTCAACAATCGCTCATAATAACACTTTATTCCACACTCAGACACGCAGTATACGATATTAACGTTTATATTATAGGCTCATAGGTTAAAAATATTACCTTGTTCGGACACGTTCATCGGGCGTCTCGATGTATAGATCATCGCACAATAATTACGCCTATAGATATAATACATTATAATATTATACCATTGTAGTATTGTGCACAATCATCGATTTCGTGCCCGCGTGTTGTTATAATAATATTATCGTCGTAGGTACTGCCACGGACTCTACCACTCGAAAGCTATTATGAAAATAAAAAAATAATAGCTTCTACACGTTTTTATCGACCGCGTTCATACGATCACATTGTATTATAGTGGTAACTAGGTACATGGATATTTAGACGTCGACCGCAAAACGGATTCATGGATAAAATATACCAAATTAAAAAGTAAAAAAAAAATTTCGTTACGATTTCGCCACCCGCGTAGGACGCGTCCGATGGTATTTATTTATTTTTTATTTACTATTATTATTATGATGAATCAGAGTTACGACGTGTTGCATCAAAAACAAAATAACAAATTTTGCGGAGAACACCGAGCCCAACCCGAACACGCTTTCACTCCGACGCTTTCTGCCTCCGCCGCCCCGGAGAGGTCATGTCTGTACGCAGACGGGTCAACAGTTCATGACTTGATATTTCGCACACGACCATCGAGTAAACAAAACGAGCGAGCGGTACCTACGTTATAATAGGCAACCGCACATATGGGTGATTTCTCCACGCGCCGCCTCACGAGACGTACAAATAAATAAATAAAACGAACGACGACTGTCAAGTGGGGAAAAGGACTCGAGGCGCTCCTCTATGATGATAATATTATTATATTATGTTATACGATAATAATACGACTTTGCTCGGTACATTACAATGGTCTTTGCAGCTATATAATATATTATATTATGTGTATAATCTATTATGTGTGTGTGTGTGTGTGTGTGTGTGTGTGTATTATTTGTACGGTTCCGTGGCAGACCACTCTTTTTAGCGGACCACTTAACGTCGCGGAAACGAAAATATCACTACACAATGTAAAAGTATACCTACTTTATATAATGCAATGTACCTACGTCTCGTTGAAAATATTTGAATATAGTTCCGTCCAATGATAAAAAATATATATCAATGTATAATAGCATTGATTATAAATACTAGAATTTAAAATCAATGATAATAGGTACTTATTACTTGTAAGCACTTGTGTTCAGGCCCATATAAATGGTGAAATATTGTATGGGTGCGTCAATGCGTCAAGCCTTGTGCCAGAATATTAGTTTTGTAAGCCACTAAATGTGAGTCTCGTGGAGGGTGAATATTTATTTTCCTTAAGTAAATACTTTTAGGAAACATTTTTTTTTACTACTGAGAAGTGATGTCTGAAGTACAAGACATCGGTTATAAAATCATTACGATATCATACAATTTTTGTTGAAACGTTTCAAAATTTGATGTATACCTACATAAACAACTTACCGGCTACCAACATAACCTAAAGGACACCTTAAAACATTTTTTTTTTTTTCAAGAGCTAAGACAATAATACTGTACCTACTTACGAAAACAGGGTACACAAAAATGCGCATAATACAAGAGTTAAAAATTGTAAGTAATAGGAATTCATGATCCAGCACTTTAGTTTCATGTCCCGCAAACAGAATTAAAAAATATGTATAGAATGCTGAGTAATATAATTAACTAAGTTATATAGTGAATCCTATTTTTGGGGGCTAACAGTATTAAATAATGTGTCTAGAAGTTACTATTTGGTTTAATTAGTTAAAAGTTAACAAATACCTAAAATTAATTCGAATAAAATATTTATATAACTAGTAATATATTATATTACTCAATTAAAAAATGTTAAATATTTTATTTTTGAAAATCACCTAGGTCAAACAATAGTGATTGAGCAATTTTCATTAATTTTTTTCACAACTAACTATTTTGTTGAAAATTCATCATGCTCCTTTTTATTATAGCACACTGCACTGTAGAAGTGTAGTTGTGTAGGAAATTTTAGAAGTAGAAGTCTACAATATTATTAAATCAAGAAATATATATATGTTTACCTACTTTTATTTAAAACCATTATGAAGTAGCGCGATTAAACAAAAAAATATTTTTAAATCTAATTTTTTAATTTTAACTACAGTAATAGATTTGTATATACCTACTTAAATACAATTCTAATTTAACGTAGGTAGGTACTTATAATTTTTCAAATTAACGGAAAAAGCTAAATATTATTACAATTTACAATGTACAATATTATAAATCTATAGATACATTATTAAGTTGATTAGAAAATTAACTAATTATAGTTAAGTTAAAAGTGCAAAAATATATAATTTTTTATTTGGCTTTAACTTTTTAACTAGTTAGTCTAATGTCCATTTTTGTATAGTAATTGTAATATTGTACGTATATCTAAGTGATATAAACACACATGTGCTGTAAATTCAATTTATAACTTTAATGTACATTTATCATAGTTCATAATAAATAGTATAGGCGTATAGCCACTTGATGCATGAGTACGTATGTAATATTTATTAAAATCGTAAAAATTATGCGATATTGTTTGAAATCGTTTTCGTAGCATCCCTATATAAATATTAAATACATTATAAAGCGTATCATACAAATATAAGTCTATAATATGCAAATATGATAGTGTTGAGGTGTCGGTAATCTTAAATTGTTTGTTTCTTTCCATTAGTCATCGACGATATACGTTTTTTTTTACGATTCACACACGTTTTAGGTATTAAAAATGTATGTATATATTATGTGAATATGTATACACCATACACACTGCATACCTACCGATAATCATTAATCGTGAGTCCAATGAAAGCAATGTGAAAATAATACATTCAAATAATCATTGAATGATGTGTAAAATACACATAATTACCAATAAACTATGCACGTGAGGTTATGAAAAGTATTACTTATTATCTCCTACCGTGTTGATACAACAGGCTGCATGTATAGGAGGTACATATACGAGTAAAGAGTAAAGACAATGTGTGTGAAGTACCTACTAAATCATACGGTTGAATTGTAATTTTTCTACAAATTCATAATATTATCCATATACCACAAAAATAAATTACAATAGACAATCTATAAAATCAATAAAATACATACATTATGTAGGTATTTGTAAGTTGTTATGAATAATTATTGTTTACTTTCATTGAAAATAATTTGTGTGATAACCAATGTTCGGATTAGATAAGTATTTTTTTTATCTAGATAAAGATAAAGGTAATGGAACTAAAATGTATCTAGATAGATATAAAAGATAACTTAACTCATATTTATCTAGATAAAAAAAGATACAATTTTTTTTAAATGGGTTTTAAATTTAGGTATATTTTAGTTAGGCATTAGGAACATAATAACAATAATGATATAAATAAAAATAATTACATTATTTATAAACCATATACTTGGTTTGAGAATCTATATAAATATTTAAAATGCGTTTGTACAATTTCGTGATTTTTATGAATAAAAAATGTATCTAGATGAATTTATTTAGATTAGTAAAAAAATTATCTAAGATGAACGTTTAGATACCTTGTAACTATTTATCTAGATAAGATAAAAGATGAACAAATAATTATCTAGATATTCATCTAGATAAGTCCGAACACTGATAATAACTTGTGTGTTTAAAAAATTGGTGTCTATTAAATAATTTATTAGAACTTTCCTAAAATATTTTTAAACTTATTGGTACAAATTTAGAAAATATTCTACAAGAAATAATTTCAAATAATTCATATCAATTCATGGATTATTTTTAAAATAAAAATTACTATAATTAGATATTGGAGTATCAACTCTATTAAATTATCACAAGTCTAATAGTCTAAAATATTCTGCAGAGTATTATAAAACATGTATTTATAGGTATATATTAAAATTAAGGCTACCTATTATTCATTCCAACAATATATTGTAATGTATCTTTGGGTTATATTATATTGAAAACTATCTACCTATTCTACATTTCTGCCTATAACGATTTGTTTGATATTTCGATTTATTAGTTAACATTTGTAAATAAAAATATTTAATTTAAATTTTTGAACACCCATTAGCTATTACATACAATTATGAATATAATGAATTTTTTTATTTTCATCGTTCCTCATTTGGATTAAAACTATTACTGTGCAACATTTTCGATTCCGATTGTTCCACTGTTGTCTTACCTAATAAACCCGTGAGTTCGTTGGTCAATAATAATACGCTTTCTCACGCTTGAAGATTGATTCTGAAAAATCAGGATTCATAAAACTTAAAATCGTGCAACAAAATCTCTTTAACAATCTAACATTTCTCAACATCTATACTTATACTTTTCTCTTTAAACTCATACAATGACTTCGTCACTATTTCTGTGTCCATTTCACCTACAGTATCTTATATTTTTCAACAACGTATTATAATATATACTTAATATATATTACTTATATAGTTATATATAATGCAATATATAGGTATATATTATTGAAATAATTTTTGTCAAATTGTATTTTCATGTAAATGAGTAACTAATAACTTAACTTTGTCTCGTTTATAGGTATCATCATTATGTGTGTTTCTTTTGATCGCCGGTTCCTGTTGGGCAGATCAGCAACAACAGCTGGAAATTTCTAGTTCTTTAGATGCAGAGTCTATTAACGACCTGGCAAAAAAACCGCTGAAACTGGATCCAAAGTTACGAAAAGCTTTGCTAAAAGTACTCAACCGATTGGAAGAAGAGGATAGAGTAACCGAAGTAAAGCTGGCGCAAGTTGAATCACAACAATTCCAACAACGAGAACAACAACAACAGCAGCAGCAGCAACCACAACTGCAGCAGCAACAGCAACAGCAGCAGCAACAGCAGCAACAGCAACAGCAGCAGCAGCAGCAGCAGCAACAGCAACAGCAGCAGCAGCAGCAGCAGCAGCAGCAGCAACAGCAGCAGCAGCAGCAGCAGCAACAGCAGCAGCAGCAGCAGCAGCAGCAACAGCAGCAGCAGCAACAACAACAAAGACAAAGGCAACAACATCAACGGAAGCAAATACGATTGCTAGATCAACAGCAAATACAAATACTAGGCCAACAGCAAATTCAGTTACAAGATCAACAGAATAGACAGTTACAGGATCAAGAGCAGAGATTGGAGCTGTCGCAGGACAAAGAGCAGATACTGAAACCGTCGCAGGATCAAGGAGTTCAGATACTACAGTTACAAGACCTACAACAGCGACAGAACTCACAATTACAATTGCAATTCAACGGACAAGAGCCAACGGAACAGGTGCAACAAGAACAACAGGTCTTTACGCCATCACAGACGCCGACAGTAGCGTTGCCCACTTCGACGGTAGCGTTGACTACTCGCACCGAAGCATTGCCTACCCCGACGGTAGCGTTGCCTACTTCAGTCTCGCCCAAGACGGCAGCTGTAACGCTAGCTGCGTCCACGTCATCAGCACTGTTACCCCCACTTTTCCCGACACTCTTGCCGCCCACGCTCGATTCATCTGAGATCCCTAAGTCCGTGTCGACCGTCAATGACAACGCACCAAACAATGCACTACGTACGACGCCGACTGCGTCCACAGCACCGGCCACAAACACCGGGACCGTGGTTGACTTTTTCGAGGCACCCTTACTGACGGCCTTCACGGTGCAACAGGACTCGGCGGGCGTCCCGCGGCGCGTCATACCCATTTTCACGGAACCGGGACAACTGGAGAGGCAGAAGATACTGGCCCTGGAAACCCGGGCGGAATCAGGTGACAGTGGCGACCGGAACACAGTTGAACCAGACAGGAGCGAACTGGAGTTCCTGAAAAGCGTTGAGTTGTCGAAGCAACGGCTACAGTCTGTACCACAGCGGGAAGGACTGCAGCAACGAGAGCCGTTCGCCGTGCAACAACAGCTGAGGTTCCAACAACAACTGCAGCAGAGGGCGGTGCTTGAAGAACAACAACAGCTACAACAAATCGTCCAACAACGACAACTGCAACTGCAACAACAGCAACTACAACTGCAGCAACAACAACAACAAAAACAACAACAACAACAACAACAACAACAACGACAACGGCAACAGCAGCAGCAGCAGCAACAACAAAGGGCAGTAGTCTTCCAGCCGCAGCAGCAGCCACAACAGCAGCAACAGCAGAAACAGCAGCAGCAGCAGCAGCCACAGCAGCCACAACAACAGCAACAGCAGCAGCAGCTGCAACTACAATTGCAACCTGTCCAAGGGCAGCTGCAGCAGCAACCTAGCCGATTTGTCCAACAACAGCGACTGCAGTTCGGCGACGGTCCGTTGGCACTTCTGCCGCAGTTCGCCCAGCAACAGACACTGCAGCAACAGCGAGTGAATAGGCAACCACAACCGCAGTCGTTCGGTTACGGGTTGTCAGTGCCCAGACTCCCGGGAGATCTGGACGTGGTGTATAAGGTGTTGGCATTGAACCACGAGGGCAGAAACGACAACGTGGTCGGGCCTCAGCCGTTTTTGTTCTGATCGGCGTCCGTCTGCATGCGGTCCAACGACGGTGACGATTATCGTCATAAGCTAGGTTATTGTTGTTGTATCACCAGTCACCACACAAGTTATTGTTCTTATTTTTAAAAATATTTTTAGTCGATTCGTTTCCTCCACACCACTTGCAGGGCCGGACCCGGCACAACAAAATATCGTAATGACGTAACGTCCTGAGCACTCGCTCATGATATAATAAATTATTGTTATTGTTTTATAAAACACGTCGGATGTTAGTTATTTCCATAAAAATGCGATTTTTTATAACCAACCAGAGAAGCACTATTTTTTTTACGGGCATTATTTTTTATTCTAAACGCACATCAAACGTTTATTTTTTAAAAATAATTTGATAAAGTCTTAGTATCTGTATTTTTTTTCTTTAATGACCATTGTAGCGGACCGGACGGTTTATTTTATTATTTTGCAGTATGTAATTTAATAATAATGTTAATAATAATATTGTTAATCTATATTCGTGTTTTTATTAAGTGTCGTATATTTTGTACTTTGTAATAATTGTAAAATTAATTAATATACTTTTCGAAAATGCATTATTATTATACTTAGGTATTTATAGCTAATATAAGTTATTATTTGTGAGTAAATGTGCACACGATGTATGTATATTTATTTTATGTGTCTAGCATCTATACTTTCAATTTATTGTAATATATAGGTTAAATTATAAAACTAAACATTTTTTTGTGCATCATACTTCATTGACTTACAAATATGCAAGTATATCTTGCTGTATTATGTTATTATTTGCAGGTGTTATTCTTATTTTATAAAAAAATTATATATATGATTAGGTATAAGGTAATCAACTAAACTTGAAAATGTAACATTATATTATTTAGAAATGAATTATTTTAAATGTAAACAAAAATAATTATAATAATATAGTATAATATTATATTAAGCTATAAATAATAAAATATGTTATAACCTTATATTTTTTTTGTTTCTTACTGTCTTTTGTTGTGTGCCATTTAATAAAAAATAAATAATTCATAGAAATATTGGTATACTTTCGTGTTAGTATATTTTAGTAAGGTACTTCAATGAGGTAAGTAGGTAACCTCACTGCAATATAGTATCTACTACCTATATGGCTATATCGTTTTAAAAATAAATTTAGGAACTCTATTCATCTCACAGATTTCAAGGGCTCGGAGCAGACTATATAAAGCCTTCCTAAATCACAATATGTTCTATGTTACTATACAAATGTAGGTACTTATTATAAATACCAATATGGTCACTTATCATAAATTTATAATTTTTCATAAAGTATACTAATTTATAACTGAATCTATTCATAATAATATGTAAATTGAAATATATTCAAGTCAGTTAACTATACATTTTTTATTAATACAAGTCTAAAATAATTAAGATTATGAAAAATAAACCCAAGGGTTGAGGCTAATAAGTTTATCAAGCTCCACTTTTAACCAAATTATCATTACATTAGGTACCTATACTTATTATTATAAAAGTAGGTAATCAGAGAAATGGTATAAATATATTTAATTATAATAGATTGTCAGGAGTCATAAACATAGTTTTAAATAATACTTCAATATTCACATTTCACAACGACCTAAAAGTCCCTACACTTCCTCATTTGACTAAATCCAGCTTCCTCACATCGCACTCAAAGCAATTTTTTAACACCAATCTTGTTCAGGTGCATATTTTTTTTCTTTTGGTAAAAATATTATTATATGCTACCACTGGTGTAGGTATTACTATATTTCATCGCTGACTATTCCGAGGACAGGGGTTGGGTCTATAAAACTATGTTTATGATTATGTAGTTAAGTATAGTTTCGAGAAATACTAACCTGAAAAACTCAGGGCTGTCGATTTTTAAGAATAAGTATTGCTTAAACTATACCTATGACTCAAATGAGATTCATCAACGAGACTTTGGCTTAAGAAAAGAAAAAGTATTACTTATTTTTAAGGCTGGTCGATACTTACCTTAAGCATTGCTTTTAGTTATAACAAATTATTTATATTTTAAATTATTAAAATTAGCTTAAGCAATACTTATTCTTAAGCATCGACTATATACGGCCTATACTTGAGTTTCATGTTTAATTTATGTTAATTAAAGATAGTAATATATTGAAACATAGTGAAATAATTATAACATAAATCAAATAAAAATATACTTTGTACACATAATATTTAATGAAATAACGTTATGCAATGAAAATTATCACATTTTGGAAATAAATAATAGTTTTTACGAAGGATTTTTTTTATTATACGTTGAGGTACTTATTACTAGGTATCTATTTACTTCCTTACCTTTTGAATAAGTTCTGGTAAGAAGTAGAGGGACTGAGTGTACTTGAGTTCTCCCACCACTTTAACCTCTCGACTAGAATACCGAGTCGTTATTGGCTCGAAATTAGAAATCCAAATATTCGATTAAAAATACAAAATTAATAATGGCAGCGCTATCTATTGACAAAAAAGAACACACCATTTGCGCACTTGTTGAAATGATCGCGGTCACCGGTCAGCTATTATTAAATAAATGATTATACCCATAACTATGACAAAATATATTATGTTATATAAGTATATAAATATAATTTGTCATGTCCATAACGACGTAAATTGTAATTTTATATCTAAAATGTACCTATTAGATTTAATCTTCATCGTACCCACAACTCACGTTTATTTGGTTTGGTGTTATGTAAATATTAGGAAACAAAAAAATCAATACAAACTGAAAAGAAAATAGAAGTTGAAAATTATTTTATCATGTATTAAGTGATTGGTATCTATTTAAAGTACTCACGGTTATTAATTTCAGAATTAAAACAAGTCAAAATCTGGTGTTGTGTAAATATTCCTGTCGCCCAACTGTTGTTTAATAGTTTTATCCAATTATTAAGAAAAGTACCCGAGTTTTCTACTTTTGACCCACAAAATACCAACTGCCAAATGTTGTATGTTCTACATGGATATATAACTATACAAGCGACATTCAAAGTTGAAGATTCAGTTCCGTATGAGTATAAAGGTATAATAGTGTGCTCGTAAATACGTAATATAAATTATAACTCACTCAAAAATTAAAAAAAAGTGAAAAACACAAGATAACACAGATAATGTTCTTACCGCAGTTTCAGTGAATTCACTGATTTACTTAACCTGTGTTCTTACCTAAAAGCTTGATAATAGGTCAATTCTAATTCTAAATTCTAACATCAAAACTAACGCAGCACACTATTGAAAATTGTGAACGAAAATTTGCTATGTCGTACGTGTGTAAGACTAAGACAACGCATGCGGGTACGACGTCCTCTTATAAATGTTAAACATTATCTTTGTGCTGTTTTGAACATTTTATTTGTTAGAGCTATAAAACTGAAAAAATCAACACATATGTCAATTACGAAAAATCACAACTTATACACACACTAGTGGATAAAAAGTACTACTATACCTAACTATAAAATAATAGTCGGTTTTACATACTACAAACATTATTCGGCAGAGAGCAACACGCATTAGCATTATTACTTGTTCTAATAATTAATATTTAGTTGGGTTTTAGGTGTTTCCTAAGGAAAAATAACAAAATGCACCTAATAAAATATAAAAAGTTGGGCAAGTGGCTGTCGCTTTGCTGTACAGTAGGTTACAAGTTAAAGACTGTTATGGATGGTGTTAAATTTGAATTTAATGATGTTATAATATCATTGTATACGAAAAACGATTCTGAGCGAAGACTGTCAGTCTAATACGAAACCCGTGTTTAGATACCAGAAATATTTTAACCCATTTTTACACCTCTTTGAATTATAAGTTATATGTGACGAATACAAATCCTTCAGCGCCAGATGCCTAGCTTGCCTTTACAGACGCTGAAACACACTAAAATTCAACGCTAGTAAGCCGAAAATGTGCGACTGCCGTGCTGCGACACAATTGTAAATTATAAATTAAAACCCATTAAATGTTAATTACGATATTTGTTTATATTAAAGTATGTTTTATTGATGTATAAAACGCATATTATGCTATACGCGAGAAGTGCAGCTTTTACTGTACCGATCTATGTAAACTAAAATATTATTGCAGTCAACCGGTGTTCACGATGTTCTCGTTTACGATGTGGATATAAGTTTTCATATAGTTACGATGTAAGTTTTCAGCCAATCAAGCCACAAATAAATAGATTCACTTGAGACACCATCAGGTTTATCAGATTCAGGCAAATGGTTCAAAAGGTTTATTTCAGTTTTTATATCGATACTTTAAGTCAGTGGCTTCATTTGGGGGGGGGGGCAAATGGGGCATTTGCCCCAGTCTACTATTTACATGAACCCCTTAAATCGGAACATTTACCCATTAAGAAAAGAATAGCTGGCTAATGGGTACTTATTCAAATATTTAATTAAATAATCACTTTGGGCACTTTAGGAAGTTTACTGTTTATCTATCAACTATTAACATTACGATTTGAGATTAGGTAAAGCAAAAATATTATGTTATTTGAGTACTGGCTGTCAGTCATAACTACTTGACACTTAATGACCACGGTCTTAGAATATTATATTTTTGTTTTAAGTTGTAGTAGTAGTTGGGTAACCTCACGGACTAAGATATAATTATAATTATATCTTAGTCCGTGAGCAATCTCAATTCATTGCATTCTATGATTTTAATATGAAAAAAAAAGATAAAAAATAGAAATGCTAAAAGTCGAATAATAAATAACTATTGTTACAGCTGCAGCGTCTCAATATATGGGTAATACTATTGAGGTATAGGACGCTTCGGCCCAAGAAAAAAATCACGCCCTGTGCGCACTCCTTTGATATGGAGGAAACAGGGTACACTACAATAAAAAAAACTGCACCACGTGTATTATCTCATGCTTTTAAGCAGCATAGGCAATGTGATATTATGCTGTATAACAAGCAAAAGTGGTGTGGAAACTTACGCGTCGCTGTCATCCTACATCGGATACTTTAAAGTAACGTATGTTAACAGGAGCCAGAGTTGTACCATTGAAAAACAGTGCTAATTTGTGCTAATCCATCGGCCCGCTCTTAAGACCTGCATAACGCATAAGGGATCAATCGATCAGAAATATTGGCAGATTTGAACGGAGGAACTAGCAAGCAGATTGGATGGATGGCTTAAAAGTTACAACCAAAAATGTTCAAGTTGTTTTAAGACTGGTTTTGCGTACCTATGCGACGAAAATGTCGTAAAAAATAATATTGTTCCCTCCCCCTCCCCCACTGATCCGCCGCTTATACATCACACTACTCTCGTTGCTGCGGCAATTACTAATACAATATAAAGAATATGAATATTAAAAGAAATAATAATAATATATAATATATTATTTATACAAACGTGTATAATATTATATAAATAAATAAAGCGTAGCCTTGAGTATTATTAGGTTTATATTTAACGACCAGGTTTCGAATTAAAAATTTATCTTCTGTAACTACCATAATAAATTTACGTAATTGTTTTAAAAAACTTATTACTTAATAATATTCTATCTTAAAGCACGTTATTACTTATTTCTAGTCGCGTAACAATGACTTACAAATAATAAGGTATCAATAAAAACACTGTCATACTCCGTGAAAAATATTACTAAGTATAAAAAAAACGGCTCTAAAAGTTATGATATAATTTCACAGCTAAGTGTTTGAATTATAGATTATATCGTTTATGTTCAAACAGTCATCTGCTAAATAATTATAGTATTTTTAAATTTTAAATTTAAGTTTCCAAGCTAAGTTCAATTATTTAGCAGATTATTTTAGCATAAATTACATCTATAGTTCAAAGACTGCTATGAAATGATATCACAACTTTTAGAGCCGTTTTATTTAACTTAGCTTTTTTTTACACGGAGTATGGCAGAGTGTTTTTGTTGGGATATCACAAATTTTTATTCGATACTTTATTATTTCAGGAACATATCGGTGTTCCAATGATTTTTTTTTTTGATCATTGGTTGCCATATGTGTCGGATAGTTCATTGTATGTGGGCCATGGGGAATATTATCTAACAAATTGTTGAAAATACTATAATAACTTCTAGTTAAATTAGCTACCTATAACTCTGATGATATTGTTTAAAATGATTTGAAAACTACACCATGAACTTCTACGTAAAATGTCCAATTAGATTATTGTATTTTTAAACTTAATTATTTTACTACAAATTTGCAAATTTGCAACAGCACAATCTCAATTAGATAAATTTCTTTTGATGTATCGTAATACGCACCTCATTCTACAACACGATAAAAGCTAATGTTGGGCCATTCAAATCGTTCACAATTTGACACGTTACTGCCTACCGAATACAAGTGAAGTGGTCATTGAACGACAAATATCGCAAATAGACAGTGGTGGTAATAGGACAATCTAATTTCATGTAGGTGATAAAGTTTTAGTTAAAAATTATAGTAATAATAATAATAATAATAAATGGGTATAGGGTAGAATTATCAAATGTATTAGTAACAATACGCTACATGCACGATGTAGAAATTAATGACGGAATTATTCGGAAAAGTCATAATGGTCAATTACTCGTTGATAAATCATTGACACCTCCAAGTAATACACCCGTTAGTAAATCAATTGCAAATTCTGAAAAGCTCAAACACGTATGGATAAAAATCCCAATTCTATATACTATATAGTATTAAATAAAACACCCAGACCAACTAGATCTAGAAAACCACCTTGGCGATATTCTCCGAGTGATGATGATTAATGTAATTTATTTAGTTATAACTAAATTATATATAATTTTACAATACTCGTATGTAAAAAATACTAACATAGCAATTAAGTATTATACTATTAATACTAAATAATAATTTTTTTATATAAGGAAAGAGTTGTTGCATAGTATTTAGCATTTATTTATATGGTAGGTAGGTACACGTAGTATAAGTATTATATTATTATATGACGGACGGGACGGTCCATCGCGGTTATTAGTGAGTACCAATATCATTTAACCATATAACTGAGCTATTGGACTTGTTTTGAAGGCACAAGCAGTCGTCCTCAGAATTAATTTTTATAAACAATATGACATGATCGGCAAAGGTCAAGAAGCGGCAATGCTCAAAAACATTATTCAAACCATTAATGAACAAAGCAAAAAGAAAGTGGGAAAGGTGGCCATCTTGCGGTACAACGAAAGTTCTGTGCGTAACTGCTGAGCGACAATCAAGAATTGCGTTCTCGTAGTCAACGAGTTCGCATTTGCAGCACACTTTTCCAACTATTTTCGTCTCTCTCTCTTTTCAATTAGAATATACAATGATAGGTTTGGACATGGTGACCCTTGGATTGGGATGTGTGGGTATTTCCAGTTTATTGGTCCATAACTATTATTCAAAAAAAACAAAAGTTTGTGAATAGTTGAATGAAACTGAGGCAAGTTTTTTTTTATTTTATAGTTCATAGAAATTTATAGCTAATGATTTACAATATTTCCTATACTTAATTATAATTATTACAATTCAGAAAAAACTCGATTTTAGTTAATATTTAAACTGGAAGAAATGAGTATGAAACTTTGATTAGGTTAGAAACCAACTAGAACCAATTTATATGCGATTTTTTCTAATTAATATTCTTTAACCCCTTTATATTTCTATTTTATTGACCTACTTTTTATAGCTTATTTTTTTTACATAATTATAATAGAATCTAATAATCCATTAGGTATCAATAGAAACTTTGATATAATTTTCCTTATTTCTTATTCAATTGATTCAATTATTCACTTCAATTTTATTGGATATTTTATATTTAGGTAGGCATATTATTATTATTTTTTTTAATATTTATTCATACAAATGGTTGATATAAAAATACATATCAGACATATTATTATAACATTATTTTAGTTTTATCCCAAATTCTAAATTGAATGTATAAATTAAACTGAATAATTCAGAAATTCGTATTATTGTGTCAGAGAAAAATTAGGAAAAAACATTTTCCTGTACTTCTAACATCATTAAATATTATTCTTTACAACAACTGAGGATTTTGAAAATTGATAAATGTTCACGTTTAAAAATTAACAATTTATATATGCTCCGGAGGATGCAAATTTTATTTGCTTTATTTATTTAAACTATTCAAAATATTAACTCATTTTTACTATTTTTTTTAGAAATCAAACTACCATATTATTCACATTTATCATAAATTTATTAGTCTAGTCATGGATATTGGATATTAAGGGAACAAATAGAAATAAATTGTTCGATATAATTTATTTTTAATTATTTGTTTTATTTAATATTATAATATATATATATAGGTATATATATGTTTTTACCATAACTGTCAACGTCGCAACAATTTTTTTCGGAATCGTGTTACATTTGGGCTCGATAAAAAAATTATCACGAAAATGTTCGGAACCGGGTAGATAAAAAAGTATATTGTGCGGAATCGTGTGTTACCCGCTTAGATCATTCATTAAAAAGGCGGAGAAGGGTATTTGATGATATTTAATATTATAAAATATGTCAATATGACGGATTTCTGAAGCGTTTGGAATACCAAGAATTAAGAAGTGTAATATACTAATATGTGATAATTTAAATGCAAAAAAATCTAGTCACTTAAAATATTGGATTAATTATGTTATATTTGAAAAAAATGTACGATTTTTTTTTATTTCTATTTATTTAATTTTTTGAAAAAAATATTTAGTGTACCAAGGCAACCATTGTAATAAACTATATATTATCGGTTTTTAACGAAAACTAATACGTGCCCATGGCTACCCCAATGTTTCGGTCACTCCGGACAAAATTCAATTTTTAAAAAAACTGGGAACTTTAATGAACTTAATGATTATTCATCTGCTATATAATTTCGACCACTTAATGACCGTGGTATATTGTTTTATTATTTTAAAAACAATATAAAATATTAAGATTAATTTAGAATAAAGTTCAACTCTGCCTGGAGTGACCCCATTTTACGGTAAGTACAATATAATAGAACATACACCACGGCTACATGATTGAATCTTTCCGATTGGTTACACACCCTATTATATACGACTCGGCCGCGTATACAAATTGACCTATTCTTCGGTTCCCTTGCGTTCGCCGTTAGCAGTGTCGATTGATTTTTTTTTTATTCAGTTCCAATTAAGCCTACAGTGAAGTATAATAATAAGCCACAGCGGAACTATAAAAACGAAACGCCTTAGCAGTGCGTAATGCGTGCACTCTATACACGCTATCAGTATACATGTGATCGAAACGTATTCTGGATAATAATTTAAAGCGCTTATCTGAATAAGTATTAGACGTGTCTACAAGTGTTCAAACACATATGACGTAATTTGTGTGTGTGTGTGTGTGCACGCGTGTGCATATATGGATTTGTGAGTGTGGTGTGTGTGCGCGCGCGTGTGTGTGTGTATATGTGCGTTTTGTGCGTGGTGTGTATGATTGTGCGTGTGTGCGTGGTGTGTATGATTGTGCGTGTGTGCGTGTACAGTGTGTAGCGGATTCTTACATGAGTAGGTACAGTTCGTACAACTGTTTCAGTCTGTCTCGAAACGTTACGCATTTCAGTTTCGTCGACTTTAGGTAACGGTCGCCAGGCGTGTATTGTACACTCGAACATAAAATGGCAAGGTCGTTGAGTCCTCTTCAAATATCGCAGCTAAGGGATTCGTGGTCAGTGCTTGCACAGGACCCGAGCCGGTTGGCGTCAGCATTGGTAATCAGGTAGGTACCTATTTATACATAAATACGAATTTAACATTGCAATATTCATGGACGTGTTTATGGTCCATTAAAAAAAATATAATAATAACTATTTGAATTTGCTACGAGTTTGAATTCAATATGTTATTCTTGTAAGACGAATCAATGATATGTGTATCAAATATAAAACCAATCTTCATAAGATGTACCTATTTCACATTTCATCAAGACAAATTAATTTTAATATAAAATCTTCTTTGAGAATCTCCAGGAATGTATAGGTATATAAATAAATAAATAAAAATAAGCTACCGTTTGAAAACCTTTATATTTAATTGAAATATCTCGGAACTTTATTGTAATGTATCCAAAAATACCTTATTAAAATTTTATAATTATGAAACATATCTAACATTATAGCTCTTAAATAAATACGCTTGTCATACATTTGTTGATAGTTCAATCAATTATGAAATCCATTTTCAAAATTATCTAGTATTTATGTCGTAGCCATTTTAGTATATTAAGCTTATTAATTTTATCACTTTAAATAATTGGTTTAAGTTTTGGGATTTAAACTGTTGAAATGACTACCAGCGTTTGATTGACACAACAACATTAAACATGACAATTCGAGGTTATAAATCATAGTATCATACATTACATTTTACTTTGGAATTATTACTCTTAAAATGTTGTATTTCTTACATAGATAAAGCATTAGAAATAATAAATATTAAAAGAAAGAAAAACATTTTATTAAAATAGATTCATTTTTTCTATATTTGTTAAATTTTTGACAACGATAACTGTTTCATTATAATAATTGTGTAGTTGTGTAGGTAATCGAATATTTTTTATTTTATTTTTTATGCATACTGCATAGGTACACACAGACAAATAACTTCTGATAGTACATGTATTCTCGGCATAAAATTAATATTTATATTGTTCTTAATAATATTTATTACCGTAAGGTTGTTCAAAGAAAATCCTGAGTATCAATCATTATTCAAAAGGCTTAAGAACTTATCGATAGATGAACTTGCGTCCAATCCTCAGTTTATGTCACATGCATCGAAAGTAGGTGCAGCATTAGCGTCAACTATCGATCACCTTGATAAACCTGAAGAATTAGAAAAATTACTCACTAATCTTGGAATTAAACATAAAAAATATGGACTTTCAGCGAAACATTTTCAGGTGAGTGAATATTTATTATTAAAATATTATCTTAAGTCTAACAAACCAAAGTGTTTTTAACAAAACATATTATATACAGTTTTTTTTTTAAATTTTAAATTAATGAAATAAAATGATGGAAAAAAATCTATTAAACTAGAAAACTTAAATATGATAATAATCTGTATATTATATATATAATCTAAATACCACTCACTCATTCATCGCTATAACTCAAAAATTACAAAACGTACAAACCTGAAATTTGAAATAGAGGATCCTCTAATGATCTATATGTGCATAAGAAAGAATTTTCCGATATCATATTTGTTTTATGTTTATAAATGGTTGCCATTGGTTGTAGATTATAATAGTAGTAGTAAAATGTAGTATTGTTTTTTTTATGAATATAAATGGTTTCCATTGCAATACTTAATCGGGCAGATGAGGTACAAGAATGAATCAAATTGTCACGCGTATGCCCTCACAAATTGTTTTTTATATGTCAGAAATGTTTAGAGAGTAAATAGTTTAAGCCACGTTAAAAATATACCAAGTGCTAAATCCAATCCGCGACTATTGTGGTTGCCCATTTAGGTAGAATTATTTCACAAAGCTAGGTAACACTGACACCGATTTTTCCGTGAATTGAGGTACATTTAAACTGAGAGACACCCAGACCAGCTATATAGCGTATATACTGTATGGGATTTGCCACAAAAAGAAACTGCACACGGGTGAAGCCGGGATATTCATCTAGTTCAATATAAATTCATATTTTATTTTGTATCTAATATTTATAGATTAACAAAAAAAAAAAAGCTTAAAATGTTGAAGTGTACGATAAACCTAATAATATACAAGAAATAACGATACCTATATGTATAATATTGTTATTAACGGAAAATTTGAGGTTTATTTTACTACGCAGAACTTTGTTTAATTTATTATTTATAGTAGGTGGGTATCATATTGTTATGTTCACCGTTTATTCACTGTTGACTATTTAGTTGCATTTCTACAAACCACATAATCTATAAAAAATAAATTGAAAAATCAAATATTTTCTCAACACAACTCTAAATGTTTAGTACCAAGATCCGTAATTACAAATCATATTAAGGATTTTAAAAATTAACTAATTAAATATTAACTTACTATGTGTTCAAATTATTTATTATAAATAGCACAATTAGTATGTTTATTTTTACTGTACATTTGTACTTATCTAATTGTATTTTATTGAAAGACAAATTATGTTATTGTTGTATCCACATTTATAACAATACATTATTTCTTAAGTAATATCATGGCTATTGTGAATAAGTAGGTAATATTATGAATTTTTTTATAATGACTGTGTTACTTGATTACAAGCTAATAAATAAATATTTCTGTAGATTTATATTTTTAATTTCACGAAATATATAAATATATAAATCACTAATCACACATAAAATATGTAAAAACATAAATTTTACTTAGGTATATCATGTAAAGTAACAAATAGATAATAAAACAATCAAACAATCAAACAATCAGTAAAATCAGAAATCGGAATAGCTATATACATTGTATTTGATCATATTATGTTACTTGTTTATTTACTAACACTAGTAATAGGTAATATATACCATATACGAGATGTCAAGATATATAGATTACAACAGTGTTAATATTTTGGTAGGTAGGTAGACAGGTAGCTTAAAAAAAATAAGGTTTATTATGGATATTTTTGTTCTAATTTGATTATAAAGTAATATTATTTATCATATTATAACATTCAGAACAAAACAGCTTATATATATAAGTAATATATATAGCTTATATAAATAAGCTGTTTTGTTCTGAATGACTGAATAATAGATAATAATCGAAATATAGAGTCAAAACCAGTGGCGAAATTTGGAGGTGGGCAGTAATTTTTCTGTGGGGGCAAGAATATCATTTGCACCCACAAAGAACAGTCAGAAATATTATATTTAATAGATAACTCAATTAATATATTGCAATTTTTAGTAATTATCATGTTAACTCATAGACCACTTCAATAATTTATAAATATAACGAAAGAATTATTTTTGATTTTTTAATTATACTATTATTTTCAAAATGATGATAAAATGATAACTATGTATGCGATATATTTTTCTGCAATAACCATTAACTAGAATAATAGTAAATGCACCGTTATTATTTTATATTATAGTATATTCTATCTATTTGTATATAATAAATTAATTGTTATTATTTATGTTAAAATAAATACCTAATAGACTTATATATTTATTAATTCTCCAATTAAAATAAATAAATAAAAATTATATTTAACTTGTACCTAATGCCAAAATAAGTATAATGACTCCTAGTTATTTTATTATTCATCGCGTTTTGACGACTAAACGACTTATTATGGAATTTTAATTTGGTAAAATCTTTATTTTTTACTTATCATGTGGTGGTGGTAAAATATTAGTAAGAAAATGGAGAGTGTAGGGGGTAAGCTCCCACAGATAAGTAAATCATGATAAGTGATTGCATACACATGAGTTTCTACCAAGGCCCGCTTATGGTCAAAACTATAATAGTTGGACACTTAGAATTTAACCGGAATTTGATTCGTAGTGTTTATGACAAACAGGCCTGTAATAAATAATAATATTAATGTATAATTTTTGACGGATAAAATAATATTATGTGTGTTATGAATTTAATAACTTTTTTGACCTCATGCCCGATGTTATTAATCAGTATCTCAATATCAGTATAATATCTTAGTAAAATCGGGTATGACGTCAAAAAATCCTATTGGTACCTAATCTAAATTATGATGTAAAATAACGTACAATAAGTACTATTAATGTTTAAGGTTATTGGAGACGTGTTGGTTGCTATGATAGCAGAAGCAATCGGTGACAGTGAACCAGAATTATTAGAATTGTGGAAGTCCAGTTTAACTTCAGTACTGAGTATTATAATTGCAGCATGCCATTGAGTGAGTAAAACAATGTTTTATTAAAACTAGATTAATAAAAATAAGAATGCTTTTAATCGTTTCCAAGAATAGTTTGTCTTTTTTTATATTATTTAAAGTTCGTAATTCCTGAGGGAGCGATTGTATCGATTATCCAATGATGCGAATTTTTTTTTTGTCTGAAGATATTTTTTATAGTTAGTAGACAAAAATGTTACAATTTTCAACTTCAATATTATTTCTGATAGAAATTCGAATAGTACCAAACTACTTTTCTTAATGTTTGGGAAAAACATAAAAATAAATTGGAATAACTAGAATAACAGTTTGATAATTTAATAATATTAAAAATACATAATATGCATTATAATTGCTTTTATAGCTGTTTAAGTGAACATTTTGAAAAAATTCGCCAATATTACAAAAATGTTTTAAAAATTATTTTTTAATTAAAAATGTATTAGATGTTTAATTTGTATAGCTAATGCTTGAAAATGTAGTTAGTAATATGTACAGACCGTCTGACTAAAAATCTTTTTTGTATATAACGATCTATCATTGAATTCAAAAAAAAAAAATATTTGAGTTTTATTAAACTAGAACTTAAAATTTTACAAAATGTCAATAGGTACTCTTGAAAAATAATTATTTAAATTATTTGCGTGATTCTGTGAATATAATAAAAATAAAACCTATTAATTTAGAGTTAAAAAAAGATATTTTTATATTCATGTAAAAATCATAAATATTATGAAGATAAATTATCATAATACTTATTAGTTATTACCATTACATATTATATGACAACGCCGCTACATACATTTTTTTGATCTACTAAATTTTATCCAAATTTGATAATTTTATATAATAGACGCTTACGGTTATACACAGTTAAAGTATAACTGTAGACCAGAGTGGCTAGATCTACGTATTAAAAAAAAATTTTTTTTTTATAATTTTTGTAACATAGATACATAAAGATACTTTTTAATTTTATATTTCAGACAGGTTAAAAATGTAACTTTATGAGCTCTGAATACACGTGTTCTTTTCGTTTCTGTTATTATTATAAATTGTTTTTGTTTTATATTGTTAATATTTGAGATAATCTAGATAATAATGATATATTTGTTAGAATCTCATTAAATAAAAAAATAAAGACACTTTAAATAATATTATAGGTAACCAGGTTATAACTTAACTTATAATAGGTATAGTTATTATTTACCTATAATTGTTTCAAGTGTCTTTATGCATGTTACAAAAATCGTTTAAAAACAACTTTTAAAAATTATATAGATATCATGGTCACTCTAGGTCTAAATCCTAGAGATTTTTTTCGGTTCCAGTCGACCCATATTCTAAAATGTGTTCACGTAAAATGTTTATTAAATTTATACCTATTCTTGTCCTTGCGGAGGTACATAACATATTTACATCTATGGTGTATTGGTATGTTAAATATACTTAAGTAAAAATATGTATTAGTATGCATGGTATTAATAAGGTGCATTTGTATTCATTGTCACTCAAATATCTATATTTTATTTTATTCAAAACTACAAATCATTTTTACTTCAATATTAAATGCTAATATTATTTGAATCCCACATTAGGCAATTCATTATTAGTATTCCTTTGAGTCACATTCCACCCCCGTCAATTTCTACTTGGAACTATAAACTTAAGCCTTTGACTAATAACCATTAACACCTTCTAGAAAATATGTATTTTTTTATTTTTATTTTATCATTTTATAAAGAGAGAAAAATATGTATTGTTTTAGGTCCATGACAACATTTTAGTGATAGTTTCGCCATCACGCAATTTATTAATTGTTACTATATGCTAGTTTGACGGACTATGAATGTTATTACTTTTCGTAATAATATTATTCGTGTATTTTTGTCGAGGGTTGTTAATTTTTATGGTCTCATATTAATATACCATACACTATTGTTCAAATAAATTAATAATACGTACATGTCATGTTCTTAATTTAACGAAACTCGAATAACACTAATTCAGTTGATTGATACAATTATTATTATTATTATTATTATTTTTTAAAATCATTTTCTTCATCGAAACTTATTTTATTTTATCATATGAATTATTTATTATACGACTATTATGCATTATGTAAAATTAATATAACGTCTTGAAATATTTATGTTTCATTGTTTGTAAATATGTTTAATAATAATAATATGTAATATGTATGATGTATAATTTATTATTTACTTTGAAATTTGTAGGTGTGTACCTAATATATACTATGATTAAGTTGTCCTTAAAATATTTTTACTGCAATTTATATTTTGTGATAATGCGTTTTGTATAATCAATTACATTTATGTAGTTGTACAAATGTATGTAGAAAACTAAACATTGATTTAAAAAAATTTAATAATAAGAAAATGCTTGCAAAATACATTAAGAATTTAAACTTTGATAATATCTTAATATCTTAATATAATTATTTAAATCTATAATATTATTATTAGTATTATTATTATATCTTTTTTTTATTAATATTACATGTATATTATATTATATTATCTATGTATATATATATTTTTTAAAAAATCAAGTATCCATTTTTAATTTATTATTAATCTGAACTCACTCACTCCTAAACACAACGTACATTTATTGTAGGGGTATCAGGTGTATCTTTTTGCTTATTGTTTAATTTGTTTAATTGATGATGATAATTAAATAAGGAAATAAATACAATTTTTAATGGGTACAATTATACAAAAAAATATCCAAGTACCTAGGTACTATTGAAATGAAACAAAATTGGATGTTTTAAATAGGTACCTGCATATTATATGTATAATAATTTCCACATAATCAATCATTGAATCGAGGATTCCATGTGTTATTACGGTTAATATTAAAATATAAAAGTCTTAGCTATACGAATTTCCAAATTTTCAATAATAATTTATTATGTAGATGATTTTATATATAGGTATATATAATATGGTTTTATCAGAGTAAATTGTTATGTAATTGAACATAATATTATTTACTTATTATAATCTTTTATCATATTTACTCAGTTACTCCATTGATTCATACAAATATGCGAATTATTATTTTGTTAATAATAAAATTACTAATTACGGCCTGTAATATGTACACGTATCCAAAAAACATTTATTTTGCGATATCATAAGTTATTTTTAACGTTCAACGTATATGTTGTTATAACAATATAAAATATAAAAGGTTAGGTTAGACTTACAACCATAGGCGCAAATAGCGTTTGAGGGGGGGAGGCTTAAGCCTTACTTTGATAATATTGAATACGCTGAAAATAAAATGTAGGAAATGTTTGTGAGGTTGTAGTAAACCCAAAAGCCATTATATTATTTTAAATAAAATAAGTAAAATAATAAATTATACATAGTATAATTTATGAGTAGAAACGTAGGTATTTAATATAATCCTAAATAACAGGAAACATAGAGCAAAGGTGAAAACAACAAGTTGTTTTACCTAGTCACAAAATAGTGCAATTCAACAATATTAGGGATGTATTAATACCCACAGCTATAATACGATATTAAACAATATCACGTAGAATAAATTATACATTTAGTATAATTTATAATGGGTAATGTAGGTAGTAATATTTAGCCCCTACCCCCCCACCACTATTTGCACCTATGTCTACAACAGTTCATCAGTTCAAAACAATATTCAAACAATTATTATGTAATACTTTTTTTTGGGGGGGGGGGCTAAGCCCCCAAAACACCCCCCTCGATTTCTGTCTATGAATTCGATTCGATTCCTAGGATTTTTATAGAACGCCCGAACATTATTCCTATGTTAGATAACATAATATACGGTAGGTAAAGACCACGATTATAGATAGTATGGTGGCCCAACGAATTTAGAAAAGTGTCTACCGAAATTAATCTCCATAATCAGTATTGAACAACTGGAGATTTCCGCACTAGTGCTCATTTTTTGTAGTGACTATAAATGCAGTTACCTGTCAAATGTATTATGTTAATTGTAGTTGCGTGATACTGTGATAGTCACTATGTTATATGAGCGCTAGTGCTTGAATCTCCAGCTGGTTAATTTAACTTTAATACTGATTATAGAGATCATTAATTTCGGTAGACACTTTTCAAGTACCTATGTGAATCATGGTCAATCGTCGATGGGCAACCATACTATTTATAGCCATTAGCTGTGGTAAAGACTGAAGCTCTGAATAGTGTTTAATAAAAATAAGTGTATTACCTACCTATTGGCTATTTTAATTTATTTTTAAACATGTATATTATTTAGTTATATTACTTATACATTTATTTATTTATTGTGGCATAAGTTAATGCATGACATTTGTCATTTTGAACTGCATAAAATTTTATTTTATTTTTCCTTGAGGCTTGTGTATAAAGTTTTTTAGCCTTTTCCTAGTTCCTGACGATAATAGTATAACACGATGTTAATGTGTTATTTACACACACCAACTATTACCTGAAATAAGATCAAAATTATCATAAATAATAAAATAGGTACGAATCAACGAATGACTTACTAACTTAGGTACTAAGTATTATTTTATGGTTACAGTGGCCCACCGATATTCAGGGAAAGTTCCCGGTCGGCCGATCGTCGCGTTATAACTCTGGGCTGGTAGATAATTCTTATATTTTTTTTCTATATATTTTATTTGACCTATACTTATTTTTATTTAAATATATTTTTTAATCAATTTCAGCTATAAGAATTATTAACATTTTAGTAAAATTTCCCGTGCCTAATGGCTTTCAAAATTGTTGTATATGCACATAATATGTAGGTATAGGTACATTTTAAATATGCACCACTGGAACCAAAAGTCTACGTAAGCCTATGAATTTGCTTTTACAACACTTTAATCACTTCTATGATTAAGCCCAAGACTGAAATTGCCTCCCTGCACGAGCCACACATACTATTTTTTGTCACGTCTCTGTGTTTACTGATCACGCCATCACGGCAAAGGTAATGCACGCTGGGATTTATGCAACAACCAGACTATTCTTCGAAAACAATATGTCATGATTCACGAAAGAAACGATTTGGTTTTAATTATTTTAAGCGTCATGCATAGAACCATGGAGGTTATAATATGAATATAAGATGAACCAAAAGTTTATGTCTTGTAAGAACCGTAGTATAGATTTTAGTGTCTGGTTGTGCAGAGAATACACGTGATATGTGCGTTTAGTACTTTTGGGGATTTCCTCTTTACCACCTGGCACTACGAGGATTTCCACTTCACTACCCGCTGGACGGAAAAAGGTCGCTTTCCAACGCTCCAACCGTCATCGAAAACTAAACTTTCAAAGCGTGACAAAAAGTATATTTGAATAATATATTTAACAATATCGACTGATTAGTGATAATGTTATCTATACTTTTAATTATTTTAATTAATAGTACATAATATTATTACATACATGAAATTATCAATGAACAAAATAAAATAAAACATACTTATAACATCAAAAATGCAGACTCTTACTAGTAAGTTGTTAATTCTGATAAAGCTAATTATAAACTTCCTTTTTCCAATTTAATAAGCCACAATAAATATTTATTTTTTTATGTAAAATTGGCATATAATTAAAAAAAATTTACCTAAATTATTATGGTAGTTACCCTACCTATGGGTTATGTCGTTATGATATTAATGCAATTGTAAATATCTTGTCAAATGAACTCTTTCTGGCTTATATTACCATGGCAACAAGTTATATATTATTTTGAGATTTCCGTCTGTGTGTGTGTCCATATTACCACGGCAACCATTCAAATGACATTTTTGAATGGATATAAATGGTTGCCATGGTAGTATTTATAATATATTATTCATATAGAGTTGGCATTTTTAATGGGCAACAGAATTGCACAAGATCAGCAATTTTTTATCGATACTAATATATAAAGCTGTGGAGTTTGTGTGTTTGAACTTCAAACACACAAACTTTCAAAGTCACTTTGATCGTGGTAATCTCAGGAACTACTGGTTCGAATTGAAAAATTATTTTTTTGTTGGATAGTTCATTCACTGAGGAAGGCTATAGGCTATATAACATAACGCTACGACCAATTAATAGAAGTGCTCAAACAAAGATTTTAAGATTTACGATGGAAATATTTGTTTATAAATGGTTGCTATTGGTTATAGGAGAAATAATTAATAGAAATAGTATTTATTTATTATTGGTTGTTATTGGTTAATCGGGCAGATCAGGTACAAGCATGCATCAAATCAAATTTTTGCACATTGCCTACCAGGGTGGCTGAGTTCCACTTACTGCAGTGAGTTACACCAAAAAGGAGTTGAACAATCACAATTTTATTGTCATTTTTTATGAGCCACGAGGTGCGCAGGATTAGCTATATTATATATTAATGAATGTTTGTGTGCATATCTCTGGGAAAAAGATAGGCTAATTTAAAAATGGTTAAATTTGGTTTTTTTATTCATCGGATTTTTGTACGGTTAGGTTAGGTTAGGTTAGGATTATGTATTAATTGATTATATCAATCAACCGTATTATATCAAAATAAACTTGGTATAACTTCGATACTTTAGAGTTAAATCATACACTAACGTACAAACAGCACTGGGTCCGCGATCCACCGCAGGTAGATTGCCTACCTGATAATATACTGCTGCAAATCAGAATTTTTATTCCAAGCAACAGAAAAGTTAAGATAAATTTAAAACACCATACACCGAATATTAAATAACGAATTGAACAAAGTTTGAGTCATATAGAGTTGGTACATTCGTACATTTAACGGGCAACGAAGTGCACAAGATCAGCTAGTATATAATAAATCTAGATGAAAAATCCTAGGGACAAAAAGCCACGAAATAAGCTATATGTATACTTAAGTGTCCCGTAGCATGCGTCCGACTTTCAACTTTTTCTATACAATAATTTTGTGCTAAAATAATTTAATACAATTCATATATCATTATATATTTTACAGTTTGTTATATTGTTATTACGGTTTTCGAGTATATAGTACTAGTACAATAATGTTATACAAACAATTTCAATAATAATAATAAGTAATCAAAAAAAGAATATTGGTATAGGTATATAATATTATACCTATTATAAATATCTACATAGTCACATAGGTATAATATATTTTGTATAATATTACCTATAAGTAATAAGTGGATACCAATTTTAAGATCTTAAAGATTAAGGTACCTATATTAAGAATATTAAAAAAATAAAATATTGATAATACCATAGTTTAAACATAACAACGGGATGATCGTGCTTTAAAAAGATCGCTGTGTATAATAAACTAAATATACAAATTGTTGTTTGTTGATAAAAATCTACCAACCCATTTATATTCAACTATTATTTAATGGCATTTCTAATAAAATTACATAGATACTGTTATAAATTTATAATATTGGGGACTGAGTGGCCGAGCGGACTAAGGCGTCGATTGCGACCTCGGCAGCGGGCGACATTTTTCTTCGGGCAAGTCACGGTGTCCGGAGAGAAGTACCGCCATCCCCTACCCGGGCATAGCAGATACCTACGAGCGCCCACTAAAAAATCTGCCAAACTAACAAACACAAGTGTTTAAACCTACAGTACCCTCCCCCACACTTAAAAACTACCCAATGGCCTAAATTAGCACGAATTAATTAATACAAAAAAAAAAAATGTATAATAGGTAGGTAATATACTATAATATCCTAGATGTTAATAATGTTGCCTATATAAATTAACTTTAAACATAAGATTTATTCTGTACTTTGATTATTTGAATCCATAGATTTCAGCATGACTGAGATAATATTGTAGGACATCGACATGACCTGAAACAACATGTATCATTTAGTTATACTGTGTTTAAGTAGGTAAGTAGTAGTTGTGTATAATATATATATTGTGCAATTGTTATAAAATGAACGCTAAATAAATACGTTAGCAAACATTTGTAAGTTGACAACTTTTCTTGGTGTAGCTCTTATCACAAAATTATTAGCATCATTCATCCGCATTGTTAGTAATAATAACTTTTTAAATTTGATATCCATTTTCGTCCAATCACAAGAATATAAGGCAAAGTTAACAGATTCTCTCTACAAAAAATATAATTATAATCAAATAAAGTCAAAACTTTGTGAATAATAAAGATTTACTTTAAGATTCATACTGTCAAGTAAATAACAATATAAAAAAAACTGCCCACAAATAAAGATGGCTGATGACCCGAGTTTGATAATGTTAAGAAATTGATTGGGTTCCTTTGAAAAACAAACCTTTTAAAAAAATGCAATCGTATATTAATGATTAAATTCAGTATTATACATGGTATTTTTGACAGTTCTATTAACTTTTTTTTGTTATAAATAAGATACATGCATTGTATTACCTTTTTTATTTTTCACCCATATATGATTTGGTAAAAATTACTAAAAACATGTAGATATTTAAATGGCTGCCAATACTTTTAAAACTTTTATCATACGAAGCAGATTACTTTTTATGAAAATGTTCACGTATACAAATGTAAAGTATCGTAGCAATATTATTTGTATGCATATGAATTTAGATTTTTGAATGATAGGTACATTGATATTGAACTGATAATAAAGGGTATACCATGAAATGTATCGCACTACAATACTACATTCTAGACATTTAAACTAGAATCTAAATACCTAATAGTTGATAATAATAAACTATCCAGCTATTCTACAGGGTGTGGCAGAGGCGACTGACGAGTTTTAAAGGGCTATAAATTACGAACAGTTAAACTTAGAGAAAAACAGTTTATTTTATTGAAATAAGTAAGAAATCCCAATTGTGAAATTACTTTTTGAAAATTTTATCTTCAAGATAGCGCCCGTCAGCATCGATATATTGTTGTAGATGATCTAGCAGGTGCGATTTCAGTGTGTGGCAGAGTCAACTGACGAGTTTATGGGGGTCATTAGTCTGAGATAAGATAAATGCATGCCTTTATGAGTGGTATAGTTTGAATTTTGCGATTATGCCGTTTTTAGTCGTAATCAAGGTCTGGACAGTTGTACATCGAGGGTTTGTCGTGCGTGCGTATTACAGCCCTTAAAAACTAGTCAGTCGTTTCTGCCGCACCCTGTATGTATTTTATACATTTACATATTTAGGAAAAAATTTCGCTTCAGAGTATTTAAATATCAAAAGTTGATAGTGGTTTGTACGACTAATAAACACGATGATGAAAACCTATTGGATATCGAATGATGAGTAGGGTAGGTACATTTATATAAACACATACATACCTATAAAATATAGATAAAATATTACCATCCTATATTCAAATGATGGCAATTTTAATGAAAAAATTAACTAGAGTCACTAGAGTTAAGTAAAGTTAACAACGTAGGTACCTTACGTTATAAGTTAACGAACAGTGAACACGATACCTATTAAATTAAATTATTGTAAAAATACAAATTAATATGAACAAAAATATTATCTTAAATGAAGTTAGCAAGTTTTTTTAAACTAACGTTTGGGTCTCACATCTGTCTAGTGTTTGTGTGACATTCAACTTTTTTTAAATTAACTATTTTGTTTAAAATGTATCCTATACTATTTCTTTTAATTTGAGTTGAATGTCAGTAGTCTTGTATGGCAGTACCTTACTATAATACCTATTGACTATTACCTATATATTATATATATAATTTTTTTATAGTGGTTACGTATAGTACGGGCGATTCTATACCTAGTTATATTTTTATGTAGAATATTATAAACTCTAAACCATAAAATATATTTATCTATAATAATATAAAGTTAAGCTATAAGAAGTAGTATCATAAACATTATACGATGTTTCAAATACGGTTGAAATATACAGGTTATTGTATATAGACTTGGATTGTTATCATCAGATACAACATACATAATGGCTGCGTACAGGGATATCACAAATATTAATTATTCTTATATTTTGAAAAATACGTTGGCTCCCAGGCTCCTTTTACGCTGCAATTTTTGTTTTATCATCAAATACTTTATTGGGAAGAAGGGGTATACCAATGTTATTCCGGGTTTTCCAAATTTATTGGGGTGCTTCCGTATAATATTCTAGCTGATCCCTCACACTTCGTTGCCAGTAAAAAATGACAACTCTTAAAAACATTGTGATTGTTCAACTCCTTTTGGGTGTAACTCGCTGCACTAAGTGCAACTCAGCCAACTACAGTCTTAGGTCCAGTAGTTTTTGAGGTTATTCGTTACAATCATACAAAAATACAAAATATCTTTTCTCTTTATAATATTAGTATGGATTAATATTACGTATTGTTTCATTCATTTCCGCAACCCACGAAATGGGTCATGGGGTGCTTGAGCAGTTGAGCGCCGCAGTATCCCAATAGTCGGTGCCCATGGGTAGGTATATCGTATATATGCAATAACCTTGTATATTTTAACCATGGGCTAAATTAAATAAACTACCTACATTATATATAACATATTATTATAATATAAACTTTAAAGTAAACATTTTACCACTATTAACACATATGTCACGATTATGAAACATGTTGAAGACATAGCAACGTTTGCTAAAATAACAGGAATCACTATTGAATAATATGATTTAATTTTCCTGGAAAAAATAAAATGATTTTATAAAATTATCATTTGCACAATATTTTTGGACATTTAAATATATTATTCAATAATATTATATTCAATGACCAATGTTTTAGTTAAGATAAAAATTTAATCTAATAATTTATGGTGATTAAAAATAATGAATTAAAACCTATCAATTGAAATTATAGAAAAATATTTCATAGCAAAGCTCGAATCCATTGAGGTCCTTGTCGTATTTGATTGCTAAATCATTGGTCCATTATATAATGACTAATAAGTTCAATAAGATCAAGAAATATAATTTTTTCTGAATGGGTCCTAAGAGCAAGATTATTTCTACTGCAAAACATAATATCTATGATTATTTTTAAAATTATGTGCCATTTTTCTTTTACATTTTTTGAAAATTTTTTGTACTTTACAGTCAATAGTTTTATCATCAAGTAACCTTTTTTCTAGTTCTTTCCATTTAATACAGTTTTGTAAACCCTGCAGTAAGTTAATTTCATTATTAGGCAAACGAGGGTTCAAATGTTGCCAATCGCCAAAACCAGAAACAAAAGCACAATTTGTGGTACAAAAAAATGCATGGAAAACAAAAAAGTTTATTTTTTGAAACACTATACATGAAGCATTGTAGGCTTCGAACCTGTTCATCATTAGTAAGTTTTCTGAAGAACCATTTGTTACTAAAATTACGGTTATTTTCATCATGTGGATTAGTTTAGATTAGAAGAGATTGGAGGACCATGATAAATTAAAATCAGGGCTTGCAAACGTTATAATAATAACGTTATGATTATAACGTTATATTTGACAAAAAGCAATTGAAATTTGTAAACGTAATTATAACGAAAAGCGATGATCAAAAATAATTAAATACCACAAAACAAAACATAACGATTAACAAAATATATTATATATCATTAAACAAAACATAACGCAAAACGTAATTTATAGAATATCATTGAACGAAAAATATCGCAAAACGAAATATTTAAAATCTATTTATTTAAAATGTCTATTGATTCCTTAGAAACAAGGGAATAATCTACCTGGGAATAATCTAAGAATTGATTATATTATACTCCGTATCCGGGCCATTACCTACCCACATTAGTAAGTTATTAATAATAATAACTTATTATTTTTAAATTTAATAGGTATCAACTTACACTATTTTAAATAACGATAACTTGGATAACGTTTCAATTCTAAATAACGATAAACGCAAAAGTTATCAAAAAAATAAAACACGCATCATTGTAAAGTCAATACATTCTTAACTCCGCTCAGAATCTAAAACATACCTGTTACCTGTAAATAACGAAATTGGTATACTTTCATAATCCTATGTATAAATTTACTCGAATAATCGATTTTGTTATGTTACTTATGATTAGTTTGTATTTTATAGCTATTAATTATTATAATATAGTAGAATACTATAATATAGTAAAAATAATTTATGCGACTTGCGGAAATTGTGTTTATGTTGTACAGGTATACTTTCAGTTTGCTTATAACTGTTGCAAAAATCCTATAATTTTACGAGGAGACTTGCATCGAATTTTCAAGCTTTTTGACCAAAGAACAGACAATGTGATCAATATTCTAAGGAACATAATGAACATATTTTCTTTGCCTTTTTCTACTAGACTTATCTATGAAATAATTATGTTGTATATAGGTACATTATACGAGTATATAACCTTTTGCATTAAATGGACTACTATCAAGCTTTAATACTTACAGACAAAGTTGAATTTGATCACCTAGAATTGATTTAAAATCTTCATAATATTCTGTAATAAAAATTAACCAATAATCTTACTATACGAAGAAATAAAGTTTATAATTAAAACTAGTTTACAACTGGTTGGTGTAATATACCAAATACTTTTAAATTTTCCCAAGATTTTATTCTTTATTAAACTTACATAATAATTCTGCGCTATGTAAATCTGGAATCGATTGTTTTATTTAATTTTTGTGACGAGAACGCAAGTTGGAGAAATTTGATATTACCACTCTGGCATGACAAACATACGTGTTATAAGTTCTACTTAAAATAAAAAGTTCAGGTTTTCATAAAATTATAAGCAGTGCTCGAATCGAAACAAAAATTGAGGACGAACGCTGATTTTAGTTCAGAAAACACGCTGATCAAATAGGATACATTTTACAGTAACTCAGGGGGGGGGGCTTTGTCCCCCACACCCCTTACACATATAGTAAATAAAATAATTAAAACAATAACATTATGATATTTAGAAATTTTTTTTATTGTTTAGTGCCTCGTAATATTATGTAACATTATGATGTGCGTTTCCCGCGATTCTAGGTGAAATTGGTACCGCCATTAAGTCAAACAATATAATTATGAAAACGATATATCATTTTGCTGTGTTATGGCTGTTGAAAATGAACCATATTTAAGGGGTCAGATTTAGGCAATATTTTATATTCATCATGAGTGATGTTTGAAGCTACGGCTAAGATTCTTGGAAAGCGTGGTTAGGTTAGGTTGGGTTAGGTTAGGTTAAATGCGCGGTCACATGTCACTATATTTAGCGAACAAAAAAGTTACAACATGAAAGTCCCTAAAAGCGGAAGTCCGCTTACAAAATCCTATATAGTCATATAAGTTGGAAGTTTCTCTATTAATATTTAATATTACGTTGAATTAATGTATTTCTGATATTATATTAACTATAATTTTTGTGAGATGCGTGTTATCAATGAATATATTATTTTTGTTTCTTACTTGATTGTGAGTTTTCTTCATATCCGATGCTTTTAAACGCTCGATTTATGACTTCCTGTTGAGAAATTATAACCAAACTGAAAGACAATATTAATGTGTCCGTCACGATTATTACGTAAATGGGAAATGCTGCTATCGCCACTTCCATTAAGTAAAATATGAAATAATATTGATTGTAAGTTTGTGTAGATACAGGAAAGCGCAAGTTCATAATGTTCGGAGAGCGACTATTTTCGACATCAGACTCCGTTAATGTGATTACCATGAAAGGAAATAAGATCCATTGTATTAGCACTATCACCGTGAATACAAAAAAGTAGTTGGTGATTTTAATCGTTCTGTCACGATCGTTGTATAGTACATTTAAATGTTTAAAACATCGTTTGCTCGTTAAGAAATTAAACTGTGCAACGTTTAACGCTTCACAAATTGTGTTACTTTTGCTCAAAATTATGCAGATCCTCCAAGAGCAGAAAAAAAAATTGATCATAACAAACAATACTAAAAAGACATCAACGTCACTTATGATATCATCCATCTCGACGAAAAACCCTATAGAGCTGTAAACGACCATACAATTCACAATTGCTCCGTAAATAAAAAGTATCAGGCAGTAAACATTACAGTTGAAAATCTTTGTATAATTATTGGTTTTCAACATGTCATAGAAACGGCATAGCATCCATAGTTTTAAGTTAATGGCAACTTCTTCAACTTTCAAATCGTCCATCACGCAAGATTTAATTGATAGGTACTATCTGTAAAAAATATAAGCATGTAACTTATGAAACTTGTGCAATAATATATTATATTATTGTGAAAGGTTATAACTTATAATAGTCGTTCTGCTCAGTGGCAAATTTAAGATTTTTCTGCCCTGGTTACACATTTTTTTCAATGTCCTCTCCCCTCCCCCCCCACGGGTTTTTTACAGTGGCAAATTTTCTCACCCGTTAAAAACTTACAACACATGACGTGATATCGTATTTCGTAATAGTATCATGCAGTATAAAAATCTTTTGAGTGCCGCCCGTAATATCAAAATAATCAAAGCAAATTGTAAAATGCATTAATTTATTTTTATCTATTTATAAAATAGCAAACATATTAAAAATTAATATTTCTTTAAAAAGACATCGATAAAAGCCGCATTATGGTATACGACCTTCTTGCATTAAAATCATGGTTAAAATCAATATTTTTTATTTTTTTTTTTAGTTTTTAGTAGAATATATTATACAATCTGTAAATTAGATTTTTTACAATAAAAATATGAGCTATAAGTAATAATAAGTTGACATGAGTTGCTTGATAAAAGGAGTAACCCAGCGGCTACACTTTACATGATTAAATTGTTGTTAGATATTTTTTTTTTTTTGAGATTAGGAGTTTAGGTTACGGCACCATCTTCTTTTAAGCCTTTTTTGGGGGTTCCCAGGTATTGCTTCTAAGTTAAGTGCTGAAATTAACGGGTTGGGGTGATTCTCTAGTCTTAGACGATAGCGTTTATGTATAACTGATGACATTTCTGATACAGTTTTAATGTGTAAGTCTGCGTGGAGTGTGTGGTTGGAAATGTAAAAGGGGGCCTTAGTTATCATGCGTAATTGATTGGAATCTTTGTATTTTGTTTAAATTTGACAATTTGGCCGCATATATGATTATACGTGATATTATATATGACACATACGTGATTACCTATAAAATAGTGTAGTAATTTCCTAAAAAAATTAAATTAAATTAAATTTTTATAAAATCAATATAAATAATATTTATATAAAACAACCAAATTGTCCAATGATAATAATAAATAATTTATAATTTATATTTTTTTTAGTTTCACAAAACAATCAAAACCAATTTTGTCAAAAACTTGTACCTTGCGTAAAATTTCCGTTTTTCCTCAATTATTTTTTGTTTTCCTCGCCGCTTATGAAAAATACTGGGAATTTTCTATTTTTGACCCTTTGAAGTACCAACTAGATTAAATTTCCCACTAAAAATGATACTTAAGTTGAAAATCGAAGCATTATTTCCAGAATTATTTTATTTAAATTATCCTAGTATTTGACGTATGATATATAGACACACACAAAAAAAAATCATCACACATGAAATTATTATAAAATCATTGCCTTCGTTGCTCCACTTAGAGTTTAATAGAATCATGTATGAAATACAATAAAAATAATATTATTGTCATCAGTAATTTAGTAATTCAGTAAATTAAATTTTCTTGAGCGTTTGAAGTTCTTTGATATTTTTTTTAGAACATTGGATATTACTCGATTTCTCAAGTAGCGATTTTCTTATTTTGTTGTAACTCAAAAACGAATAACCGTAGACACTATATAAATGTCAATACAATTTTCTTCTTTGGGTCAAAAATCTTGAAAATGTTTACAAAGTTCCTAATATATTGTTACAATAGCAGTTTAAAAATATTAAAAATACATTGGCTTACATTTTTTTTTAAAGCATTTTAAGTTCAAATTTTGACAAAATTTATCAAATTAAAATTTAAAATTGATTTTATAGTTAAAAATGTATTAAATGTTCAACTTTTATAGCTAAGGATTGAAGATTTAAAACAAGGTTCCGCTAGTTTTTTTTAGATTTAGAGTGAACGATGAATGTATTGATTTTACAATGATGTGTTTTTTTATTTATTTATTTTTTTTTTATTTCTGTCATCACGGTTTGGGGCAGTAAAACTTCTTGGATTTTCTTCAACAGAATCTTGTTCGATGGGAAAGTGAATCTAGTTGGTGCATACAGGAGGTAAAATTTTAAAATTCCCAATAGTTTTGAAAACTTTATTTGTTGGGTAAAAAAATGTAATACAAGGCTCCTACTATATTGTTACAATGACATTTGGAAAATATTAAAAATCCTTAGTCACAGTTTTTTTTTTTAAGCATTTAAAGTACAAATCTTGACAAAATACGGATAAATCACGAAAATTAGCAAATTATTTTGAGTTAAAATTTTTATTTTTAAAACTAATATTTGAAAATGTAATACAAGATTATTCATAAGTTTGTCTACCTTTATATAAAAAAAAAAATGTGTACAAGCAAATCAAATTAAATTTTTTTTTTTTTTTTTTATTGGTCTTGAAATCTATAAAATTTCTGCTTCGACAACTTGGTCATTAGCATGTTACTAAAATTAAATTTTTATGAGCGTTTGAAGTTCATATTTTTACAAGATTGGATATTCACTCGATTTCTCATGTAGCAGTTTTGTTTTTTCATTGGTATTTAAAAAAAAATAACTGTAGATACATGAAAAGTTTACTGAATATTTGTATTTTATTTTCTATGGACTATAATATTTTGACTCTTTTTGAGCTGTTTACGTTTTAAATTTTTTTCTATAAATATCAATAAAATTTTATTTGTTGGGTAAAAAAGCGTGAAATTTTAATATAAGGCTCCTGATATATCGTTCTAATAACAGTTGAAAAATATTATAAATACATAGGCACAATTTTTTTTTATAAGCATTTAAAGTCCAAATTTTGACAAAATTTATCAAATTTAAAATTTAATAATTATTTTGTAGTTAAAAATTTATAAAATGTTCTACTTTTATAGTTAAGGGTTTAAAACTTAAAACAAGGTTCCACGTAAATATATTATATATGTATTATAAATTACTTTATTCACAGTAATATCATCAAAATATATACTCGGTAATATCATAGGCTGTCTGACCGTTTTCGTTTTTCTTATACAATGATATTATATCATTAAATCCAAATTTAATACCGGCAGTGACTCACTTTTAAGTTTTAACCTACTTTAAAGCAGAGCAACGTCTACTTACCCGCTTTTTTTATTTTGTGTGTCTATATTTGGTATTTTTTTGGTTATTTGAGTGTGTTTTTTAGATCACTAAGTCCCTAAACCTAAATATTAATAATTATTATTACTGCGAGAAAAGGTAAAAGTAGAAATACAAAAACTTTTCATACGTACTAATAAAGTTAAATGATATCTGTTGAGAAAATTTTAATATTTTATTTATAATAATCAAACTATGTAATTCATCAAAATATTATGTTGTTAAATTATGGTGAACTTACCTCGCTTAAACAAAATTAATTTGGAGTCTGAGAAGACTGTTGTGGCATACTGGCATATACTTTTATTATTGCCTGGTGGACGATGACTATACGACTGCAGTCCGTCGACAAAAAATTAATAAATATGAGCATTATTATTGTTTTGTATGTTTTTACTGTTTTTACTGTTTATATTCAACTATTCAGTTTTAATTGCTTATTCCTAGAAGGTAGCACGGTATATTGAATAATTTTCTTTCTTGATTAGAGGTTCTCTCACAACCCGTACAATTAATAATGAATACTAATAGTATTTATAATGGTTCTAGGTCACTTTGTACGATCGAGCTATAAAAGCGCAAAACGTAGATACTTTGTACTATTATATACATTAAGCATATATTATATACGGAATATACGTAGTAAGTATATACTATAATGTAAATTATTAAAATGTAAAAATTAAAAGTGGGTGTCGCTCTGCTGTACAGTAGGTTACAAGTGGGTCGCTGTAATAGATGGTGTTAAATTTGAATTCTACGATGTAATATCATTGTATAGGAAAAACGATTCTGAGCGAAGGCTGTTAGTCTAATACGAAACCTGTGTATAGGTACCCGCAATATTCAACCCACTTTTACACCTCTTTGACTTATACGTTATAATACTATATGTTACGAATACAAATCCTTTAGCAAATAAAAAACCCTAATACAATACATATGCTATTTTTTTACAAGTGATAAAACAATTAATATTAACTAAAACAGCTGGGATATAGCTCCGCGGCACCCCCTGCTGGCACTCATAAATGTATTGATTTTACAACGACTTTTGCTTTTATATTTTATTTTTATTTTGTGTCTACCATCCCCTTATAGGACAGTAAAAATGGTTCGATTGTCTACTTCAGCATCTTTTCATAGGAAAGTGAGTCTACTTGGTACTTATTTTTTTGGAGTAAAAAGTCAAAAGTGAAAAATTCCCAGTAGTTTTCAAAAGCGTCATGAAAACAAAAAAAATTAAGAAAAAAAGTCATTTTTACACTAAACTCGTTATCAACAAAATCGATTGAGTTTTACTGTTGTAACTCAAAACCCTAACCTAAATAACCGTAGACGATTTAAATTTTAACAAAATGTTTTTATCATATGATCATTTTTTTTACAATATAGAATTTTCAAAATATACTGACTCTTTTTGAGCTACTTATTTATAGACATGAACATTTTTTTTTTAAATTACTGTCGATCAATAATTGTCTCACTCGATCAAGTTGAACACAAATCCACGATATATTATTTTTGATAACAAGCGTCTAAAGTTAAAACTTTGACAAAATTAAATTGTTGAATGCCACAAATAAAAAAATTAGTTCGACTCCACTGATTAATAATATGAGAATGACTTAGTGATTGATACACTTTTTTCAATAATTTATTGTGGCTATTTTACCGAGTAATAACGGTTTATATCACGATAATGCTATACCTATATTTTCTTAACTATGTGTAATTTCTTCAGATTGTTCCGATTTTTCCGGTTCTTGTTTGTCCGATTCTGTCAAAAAATTGTCAGTCGGTTAAAATTGTCTTCTGCTCAACAGTCCTACGAAATCCATCCCAGGTTTTACGTAATTATAGGTAGGTGTTGACGAACACCATCAGAAAAATGCCATCAATACGTTATCTGATACCGCCGTCGTCGATGACCGCTGTCACCCAAATCCACTAATAACAATCCATTTATGCCTATAAAACTAGTTAGGCACAATCATGATAATTCTCACAATGCGCCTACAGATATTAATATACATATAATACAACTTCATAAGCTTGGCTTTAAGATGATGCTACACGCGCATTTGTTGTCTTACAAGCGCGTGATATCGATATTTTATGTTTTTGCAGCAGTACACGTTTAGCTTCGTTAGTTTAAAAATTACAGTGAATCAACCCATCATGAAACGTAATGCCAAAAACTTTGATCATATGTTGGTATTTTACGATGGTTATGTTATAAGCAAGTTATGAGCATTTTTAAATAGCGCTATTTTATAAACGCAAAACTTCACTCTAATTTTTAAAATAACTAAGTTAAACGTTAACTGCTCAGTGTAAATTTGATATGTTGAGCAGTAAGAAGTCTTACGACGTACACACCAAATGCGGGCGTAGCTTCATCTTAATATTGAAGTCGGTAAAATGGCTGACTATGCTAATCAAAAAAGTCCGTAAAAAAAATAAACAATAACCAAAATAGATAAATTAGATTATTTGCGGGTAGGTATAGGAAGTCTAGTCGTTTTGTACAATATCAGCTGTGGCGTCGCCCGATAATATAACAGATAATATCGTTATTCGTGAACTTTATATTGACTAGATTTGTTAAACCGAGCTAAAAGCCTATACAATATAAACGAACTTTTTCAATATCACCCATGTCGCGTGTTTATCGTCTACTGTCTTCGCCTAAACCTAAACATTCAAACATAGATAGCGCACCAACAATATCTAACAGTTATATAATTCTCTTTTCACTGGCAACAATGATGATATATTGATATGGAAATATTTGAACAACACTACAGAGTACAGGTATAAACGAACAACTAAATACCCCTGACAGTTATAAAAATGTTACTATAATATAATACAATAAAACATTTCCAAATTACATAATATATTCTTATATATTTTTTTATTTTTTTCATTAATTAACCAGCGGCAACTTAGGCCATTGGGTGGTTTTTAACTGTGGGGGATGGTACTGTAGGTTTTAAACACGTGTGTTTTAAGTTTTGCAAAGTTTTTAAATGGGCACCCGTAGGTATCTGTTATGCCCAGGTGGGGGATGGCGTCCTCTCTCCAGACAACGAGACTGTCCGAAGAGAAGTGCCGCCTGTGGCCGAGTTTCGAATCGGCGACGGTGCGCGTCGCAACCAACGCCTTAGTCCGCTCGGCTACTCCGTCCCTCTATTGTATATATTATGCGTTTTTTATTCATAATATGATATTAATTATAATGTAAGTAATAATATGTAGAACACACAATTTAACTGATAATGTTTTAACCATAATTATTATTAACATCACATTGTATCAAGTGCATCTACACAATATATAGCTATATAATACATAGCAATCGAAAGTCGTGTGGAGTGGAGGGACGTGTATATACCTAATAATGCTTTGCTTTATGAGTATTTGAAACAACGAAAAATGGTAAAAAATAAATTAATCAATAATTAAATATTGTTATGATATAAATATGCAATATACCTAATATTATAATGATAAAATAAAATAATTTATTACATAAATCGTATAATATCTTATTATTGGCTACAAAATGTTTGGTCATTTTATCACGAAACATGACACGTTTTGGCACTAAATAGTCTATAATAAATACATATAAATGTTTACGTGTTTTTATTCACTTACCTTTCTTACGTACGTTTTATATACCTACGTTTATAAGTGAGAAATCATATACTGTCTAGCTGTGAAATGGATTGTTTGTTTCGAAAATTGTGTTTTTGTTAGGAATTGGAATTGAATACTAGTATCTGTCATAAATTACATTCCTTTAATAGTTTCAAGTAAAATCATCAACGTTCATTTATGTTTTTATCCTTATTGTCTTTAGACTTATTCCGTATTCGTCGAATGTTAGGGTGATAGGATCCCCCATGGGGGTACCGTGTAATATGTATTGGCTTGGCATTAACGAGTTAATAAGTTAAAAACTAAGTTAATAGTATTAATAATTGTCAAATTAATAGCAAACTTAATTGATGTATTTAAAATGTCTATTAACTTAGTTTTTAAATTAATTGAAAAAAAATTAATTTAATTTAACTGAGTTAAAAAATATATTATTAACATGCCCAGCCTTGAAAAAAGGTTCTATTCAACTTTATAAGGGTTGTATTCATGTTTTGAAAAATCGATTTATTGGAACAAACATTTTAGCATAAAAAATATCCACTTAAAACTTATCTATATATCCTTATCTCTAACTATATAAATCAGAAACCCGAGGGCGCTCCTCTGACGATTTTTCGAACTAGCGTAAGAGACTACCAATGAAAAAATTCGATGGGTGGTCCCCCAGGTCTCTGCTTTGTAATATTATAAATATCAGAAAAAAAGGTATTTTTACGAAGAACTTAGAGATTATAAGTCTGAAGATGTATAGAAAATATTATCAGAAAAAAAAAGGTATATTTACGAAGAACTTTGTATTTTTATATTTAAAGATAAAAACTAATATATTTTATTGATGTTAAATTATGTTAAAATATAAATATGAAAGAAAGAAATTAATTATTATACATAATAACATTAGGCTTAACAATATTTTCGATTGATAAACATTTTTATTTTTGTAAATATCGCTTAGCATAAAACTATACATATAGTGTTGTACTTCACTCAGACTTATATTATACCCACCAACACACACTATAGTTATAGCTTAAAGGAGAGTTGTTATCACTACAATTTATTTTACTATAATAATATATTGTATCGTTGAATGTAATTATTTTTTGCTAAATAAATAATATATTATTATTATATGCGTAATTATTATGGTATTATTGGTGTATTGTTTTGGGTGTTCGCGTAACAATGCTTAAAGGACTAATTAGTATACACATTGTTGATCGCTGCACAAAAGGACATAATGAAATGAAGAAAAATAATATCGGCAAATCTAGGATCCATTTCTTAGATTTATAAATTAAGATATTTAAACATGAAAAATAATAAATACCACACGAAATTATTAATAACTATCCAAGTTCTCTAACTGCAGATAATCGATAGGTTCGAAAAAACCAGCAATGATAACAAAGAATATATTGACACCTTTTAAAAGTACCAATTAAATGCAAATGCTATTAGAAATCGGCCAAAAACTCGAAGTCCAAAATACTATAAAACGTGTACGCACGTACTCAAAACTTACGTCGTTGTAAAACAATTGATACATTCATCGTTCCACCCAGTGAATGTAAAAGACTTCTCCTAAAAGTATAAGACGAGCACCAATACAATTCGAAAGACGAATCCTCGTTAAAATAATATAATATTATAGGTACCTTTTTTTTTTTTTTTTTCTGTTTGAACGACGGCGTCGCGGGGACAGCTTTCGCATTACTTCCGCGAAAATATTATAGGTACCTACCCGTAGGCATAAGTATGTATCGATAATAATGATGTTTGGGAAAATAAGCCGTTAAATAAACGACGCGGTCGTACTCACGCTGGCTAGCAATAAACGACGTCATAACCGTCGTCTGGGCAATGTTTGTATTTTTCGGTGACTGCTTAGACCGAAATTGTTTTTTATAACTCACTTACAATTTTGTCTCCAACAGTATTAGATACTTGTTCCATACTATACCGGAAAAAAACACTGTTAATAAAATAACATGGCCACGACGGAGATCGATATAGACGCAATCCTGAGGGAGATGGTTCACAGTCTTATTGACGAATTTTTCGTCGACGAAAATCAAGAGCACATCGATGAAGAGCAAGTTCCAGAGGACATCAACAGCATAAAAGACCCAGCTTTAGATGACGTCGTGAACACCCTTTTGAGTGAGATAGTCGAAGCTGTCTGCGTCAAAGTCGACGAAGGGCAACATTTGGATTACGACAAAAATCAAGGAGATGTTGAAAACGAGAACAATCAAGAGCCTATGGACGAAAAGGAAGTTCCAGAGGATATAAATGACAAAGAAGACCCAGACGACGTCGTGAACACCCTTTTGGGTGAGATTGTTGAAGCTGTCTGCGACGAAGACTCATCGGAGGCTATGGCCAGCGGAGACGCAGATACAGTTACAGTTCCGGAACAGATGATAGAGACACCGGCCGAGGACAAAGAGAGGGACGGAAATGGACTGGCCAGGATAACTGAATTGGAAGCACCGAAACCAGCGGACCCCACACCTCCACGTGGACGCGCAAGGCGAATAGTGGCCACCACGTGGAAGGGTGTGAGGCGGGTCTCACGCCTGATGCTGTGCGGATGCTTCCGAGGAGAGTGAAGCCGCAGTCCACCCCTCCCTCCTCCTCGGACCGAAGAACACCAGACAAGACGGCGGCGACATGGGGGATTGATACGTGACAGAGCACTTTACGGTGTACGGCGGTAAGTCACCCAGTACGTTTTCCGGTCACCCGCGGAAAGACGAGGTCGTGGTCGATGGCGTAGCGAGCTCGCGGTTGCCGACACGCGAGACCATCTGTGGCTGCTCGGCGATGGCCCAGCAGCGTAGGTCGTGAGAGGAGCGACGGACGGACGACGACGACGACGATGACGACATACGACGGCTAGCTAGACCAGCGTGGGCAACGATACCGCCCCGACGGTACTTCGACGACAGCTGCAGCTTGCACGAAGGCGACTCGTGACGGCGGCGGCGGAGATCTCAGAGCACGATGGGTGAGCGATAGAGCTAAGGTAAGCTATGGGAACACGGACGTCGCTGCATCGCCTGACCCGCAGAAACTGATCATGTTTCAGGGTCCGGCGGTGCGCGACTCCACGGCGGAGGGGCCATCGGCGCAGCAGACACTGTGCCGACGGGACCCCAGGACGAAAATCACGGAGAGGATCAGGACCGCGCTGCGTTGCGGTGCGGTCCGCAGATTCTCTCCCCTTTTCGGCCTGCGGTCATCCCGTCGGCCGAGTCTCGGGACTCCAGGACGAAAATGACGGAGTGGATCAGGACCATGGTGCGTTGTGGCGTGGTCCGACGATTCTTTCCCCTTTTCGTCCAGTGGTGGTCCCGCCGGCCGAGTCGGAAAGCCAGAACGAAAATCACGGAGGGTTTCAGGACCGCGCTGCGTTGCGGTGCGGTCTGCCGATTCTCTCCCCTTTTCGTCCAGTGGTAATTCCGCCGGCCTGGCCGCGCCTCCGGTCGCCGCTGATTCCACAGCCCCAAATAGCTGTCTTCGCTCGCTCAGTGCTTTGGTGTCTCCGTCGTCGCCGTCACAACAGTCGTCTTCAGCATCTGCGCATCGTCGACGCGCATGACATCGCGCACTAGCCGCTCGCCGTCAATCGTCGTCCAATGTCGCTCCCGCGGCCTTCGCAGTCGGGTCCAACCAGCCGTCACGATGGTCGTCACCCGCGAGCAAACGCGCCAGCGATCATACTCGTCCGCCTCAAGGACCGGCCGTGAAAACGTATGGAGGTGACCAGTGGCCTTTGCATCTGCACGCACCTCGCCATCACGTATCAATCTCTCCGCTTTTGTGTCTTGTCTGGTGTTTTTTTTTTTTTTTTATATTAATATTTTTTTTCATGTTCAAATTTGTTAAATTTTCTGACCATTTTGCGTCAAACCTTATCTTTCGGCTCAAAAAACATAAATTTTTTTTGTATATATATAACCATTAATTCAGACCATTTTGCGTCAAACTACTTATTCTTTGGTTCACCAGAAATAAATTTTTTTTTTATATATTATGTCATCATTAAATTAGACAATTTCGTTTAAAACTTCTTTCGGCTCAAAAAAAAAATAAAAATTATGTGGTTAAAATATTGTTTCTTTTTTTCGTATTAATAGTGTATTTTTATTTTTATTTATTTCAACAGAATAATAGATAGAATAATATTAATATAAAATCGATAACACTAAATTTGAAATTCTACAACTATTAGCTAACTTTTGCTCCTTAAAAATAAATAGGTGCACTTATTAAGATTATACATGTACGTTGCATTGAAATTTCATAAAATTATTTATTGCTGTCTAAGATAACTCAAACACACATATGTATATAAGTTATTACTTATGAGTTATGACAATAAGTATTGCAAACAATTTTGGAATTTAAAAATATTATTCGTGGGTACATTTAACGTATTTTATTATATTTTAATATTTTATACACACGATAACGTTTTTAAATGCAATGTTTTCGACAAAAATTAATTCAACTTACTGTACTACTACCTAATACTTTTTGAGATACCCTTACACTAGCTGACTACTGAGATGTTGAGACGCTGGTCGCTGACTTAAATAATTACTATTCGGCATTCTCCCTATACACGGGTAGGTATGAAAAGATTGAACTGGCATTTATTTATTAATAATATTTTGTTTACTTCCATCAACTTAATTGTTATGTAAGTTTTTGATAATTTAAATACACTGTTGGCATTTAGTAAGTACTCGAAACTATAATGATTCATTTATACAATTTACTTTACTTCAGACGACCGTCCAATTCGTAGGCCCATTTTCACTAAGTCTGATAATGACAATAATTGACAATAGTCGTTTACGCAGTACCAAAGACAAAAAAAAAACAACAAAAATTTACTCGTATATAAATTGAAACATCAGTGTGATTAAATCATTTACCGGAAGCCCGAAGGACTTTCAATCACTCTGCGCGTACGGCAAGCTGGATCTGCTAGACGGGCCGATGCTTCGGAGCTCCACTGAAATTTATTGAAATGAAATTAAAAAAAAAAAATTACAAGATATAAGCATAATGTGTCAACACATTGTCGTTTACAAATCTTGTACCGGAAGTAATTCGGGCTTCCATTTTCCACGCATCAATAATGTATAGGTACATATTATATTCCACTTGCGACTTTACCAAGTGCATAATATATTGTGATTTGTGGTAGTGTGGTTACATGTAGAACCACGTATAGGTACGTGAGACCTATTAAACATATGTACAGGGCGTCCAGTAAAGAGCAAAGCAAACGTTAACCAAATATTTGAAAATTTACAATTTGAAAGAAAAGTTTAAATGAAAGTTATATATTTGTTTAAAGTTTGGCCATCTCTTTATTGAGCGTTCTGTACAAATATATATTATTATATAAACTTAAAAATGTAAGTCTTGGCTAAATCGTGCTCTGGACCACATAGGTACCAAGTGCAGGATACTGAATAAACTATACGACCTGACAAATAGTGGTGCGTTTACTTGAAGAACCACGTACACAATTTAACCTACAAAAGATATATGTCCAGTAAAAAGCAAACACTAACAAAATATTTCAAATTAAAAACTTAAAGTCGTTATTTTTAAATTATAAGTATTTCTGTATATTTGTTTAGCGTTTGATAATTTTTTTATTGGGCGTCCTGTACATATATATTTACATAAAAAAGAGAGTCACAAACTCCTAGAAAAACTGAGCACAGGACAGGGTACTAAAAAACTATACGACCTAACCAATAGTGCATATAGTGCGTTGACTTGAAGAACTGTGTACATAGGTAATAGTTGAACGATGAACCTGCGGAAAATATAAACAGGGAATCCAGTAAAGAGTAAACATTAACCTAATATTTATATAGATTAGTTTATTTATTAATCTATTAATATAAATAATTTAGTTTATGCATAAAGATATAAATTTCTTCAGATTTTTCATCTTTACCCATTTTGAGGACTTCCCGCGTCCTCGCTCGGATACCTTATTCGCGTTCCCCGCTAAATTTACAGGCCGCGCGCGGCCGTACTTTGTTCCCGGCGGGCCCGCCGCGGCAGAGATAACGTGAAAACCTAGTGCCGCCGTCGCGCGTGTTTATCGATAATTTTTTAGAAAAGTCGAGTTTTACTATATATACAGGCATAAATACATGCGTCGAAAAGTTCAATTTTTTTATTGATATATTTACATGTTTTTTTTTTTGATTCAATAAACTGCGTTATTATTATATTATCGTATTTGACTGCCTTTTGTCCTTTTGCCTACTCGGTCCGTAAATGTATAAATATTAATTATATAATAAAATATCCTAGCTCGAGTCGAGTCGACTATACTATAGGTATGTTTAATCATGAGCATAAAATCAAATTAATAACTAACCTATACATGTATACTATATGACTTAATGAGGATCTATTTATTTATTAATATATATTATATAGCAACTGTAGCAGTATTTGTATGCTACATTAAATTATGAATTACCAAAATAAGAAAGTGGCTATTTGATTACCTCAACCAGTTAACTCACCTGGCAACTGTAATATTATATTGATAACTATGTATTTATTAGTTCATATATCATAGGTATATACAAAATGTTTTTTTGGGTTGTGTAGTATATCGTTTGCATTGTGTGTAGTTATATACTACGTCGAACGTCATTCGAGGTGACTGACCTGATAGACACCCAAAAAAATCCGTTGGCTATATGATTTGCACGGACGACCGAAATTTTTTAAATTTTTTTTCACGTAATTTGTTACTTATTTTTGCTTTTTTGGTGACAGTAATGTACGTTGTCCGCGATCCGACGCAGTCGGATTGCATACCTGATGACGTGACCCGGCCGTCGCAAATTGTCCGCTATCCGACGAAGTCGGATAGCCTACCCTTATTACTACGGCGAAAGTCATTCGAGGTGACTAACCTGCTAGACACCCAAAAAAAATACTGCGGCTATATATCATTTGCATGGACGCCCAAATTTTTTTAAATTTTTTTCCACGTTATGTCGCGTTTTCGACGGCAGTAAAGAACGTTGTCAGCGATCCGACGCAGTTGGATTGCATACCTGATGCCGTAACCCGGCCGTCCCACATTATCCACTATCCGACGAAGTAAGATTGCCTAACCGGATAACTGAGATGACTGACATGCAGCTTCAGACATCGCTTAAAACTCTTCGCCAACTCAGTAGACAACCACTGGATTCCACTGAAGTAGAATGTTACATACAATATTTTAATGATATAATTATTTAAGTACTCAAAAGTATATTAAAAAACTATTTCATCATCGTTGACACTTGACTTTATATAGGTATGATTACAGACTTGCAATAGAAATATGAATAACAATAATTATGCGTGTTTAAAACCACATTGGCGCATATAATATAATAGGTAATACCTTTATAGTACACACGCGAGTTAAGAATTTTATACTAAACAGACATATTACACGATTTTATATACCTTTTATATACCAATATTATATTGGTAACGAATATAGTATATTATTACTTTTTTTTTTTTTTATTGAACTTAAGCCCGGCAACTATGGCCATTAGCTGAGGTAGGGGTAAGGTTGGTACGGTAGGTTGATTTTACGATTGTTTTAACGGTTGTTACGGTAGGTAGCAAACACGTGTATGTGTATTATTACTTATATAGTGGGTTGGTAACAAAATTAAAAAAATATGAAAATAAAACAAATAGTGAAAATATTGCTTCTCCAGTGGCAATGATGACATTTCTGAGGGTGGACTTCACGAATATAGGAATATGTATAATAATATATGTACCATACAGGATGTAAAAGAAAGATCAGACAATATTATATAATATAAAAGAACAGGCCTGAATTATGTACCAATTTTCTGACGACACAATTGATCTTTTTTCAAATTTTTCCGAGTGATCTCCCACACAGCATTCGGGAAATGATAATATTTTGTGAATATTTTGGAGTGCTTGAATAATGAATATTTGACTAACAACAAAATATTGGACTATATGATTGCACAAAAATGTTGACTTAATATTTTTATAATGTTTTTTGAAAAAATATGATTAAAATGTTTTGTTAATGTTTTTTACAAAATATTTTTCAAATGTAAACTTCTTGGCCAAAAAAAATAAATAAAATATTTCCTTATTATTTACGCAACTTTTTCAAATATTTTGATGACAATATTGTTTTTCTGAAAATATTATAATGTTGTGTGGGCTATTATTATCAATTTTATTGTTACTTAAGAAAATTCTAATCCTATTGTTTAAGAAGCCACGATTTTGTTCGTAATTTCAGTAACTGAACTGTAATCCGTTTTTATGTTTGAAATATTCCTTTAATGTCTGTTGTTTGCGAGTAATGTACATGCACAGATTATATAATCGTTTACGCACTATGTCGTAAATAAAGACTGGCTGAAATTATAAGCTACTGCAGATTAATATATATTTTGTTACATAGGTACATAGCATTAATATTAAATTCATGAGAGTTTTATGGTTATACCATGACTAGCTGAATTATAATATTATACATTGCGTTGTCGAAAACATTTAGTTTTATCTTTTATATTACTATAAAATGCACTGTTTTTATGACTCTATCTATTATCGAGATACGCCGATATATTTTATACATAGCACCGCATTTTAGGCTTCTTAATTTTTTCCCGGGTGAAGTCCGGTGATACAGCCAGTAATATATAAAATAACTTGTCCTGACTGATTGACTGTTTCATCATCACCTAGCCGGAACCACTGAAGCTATGAGTATACAATTTGATCAGTAATTTTGTTTTATGATATAAAGCTCCACTAAGAAAAGATTTTTCAAAATTTGCATTTTAAAGAGGTTCCCAAACAAAAATTTTAAGATTTATAGTGAAAATTGAAACTTTTTTTGTTTATAAACAGTCGCCATTAGTTGCAGATTATAATAGTAATTAGTAGGTTATAAATTATAATAGAATAAATAGGTATTTTTTTTTCTTTTTGTACATAAATGGTTGCTATTGGTTACTTAAGCAGATCAGGTAAAAGCATCATGCATGAAATCGTCGCGTTTACATGACCTCGATTAAAGAAACTTTATAATTTAAAACCAAAAGTATTTTTGTAGCTTATATATACTTCAAAACTACTCAATTAGTTTTGACGAAAATTTCAAAGATTGTTTTTAGAGATATTCGAAAATATTGTAGACAAAATAGTTAAAAACGAAGTTAAACACAATATACCAATTATTATTGATAAATACAATCCGTGACTAACGGACAACGGTTGCCCATCTAGGTCGAATTATTTCACAAAGTCATGTACATTGGCGTTTGTCATTAACTGAGGTACACTAAAACTGGGACACACTCAAACCAAAGTTCACCTTTATAGCGTATATAGTATATACTATATTGAATTTGCCGCAAAAAAAACAAAAAAAACAACTGTACACGGGTGAAGCTAGTATTATTATATAATAATGGGTTTATAGGTAACAATAAGACATAATTATTATAATAATTTAGTAAAAATAATTCATAATATTAGTATAATAAAACTTAAGGTAACAATGTAACATTTTAACAACAATAAAACTATCATATCTATTTCAGATCGAAAAATATAAAAAAAAAGGGAGAATGTATATCTTACCTACCTACCTTTTAAAATATCTAATAAAAATATGGTAATGCTTACGATTCCGAACCATTGCCATGTTTATACTTATTGTACCTATGGCAAATATTCTGTTCACTATTGTATTATTATTGTATTATACTACCATTCTATTATTCATTGCCACACAGCAAGACGATAGTATTAAAATATTTATATCATTAATAATTAAAATATTGGATTTCTTTGAATTGTAGGTAATAAAACGTATAAATTCAATTTATAAAAATAGGTCCGTAAATTCTGTTTATATTTTTATTATTTTTATTTTTATTTATTCTTCAAGAATGCCCCACTGAACATGTTTATGATTTTATAAATCGATCGGTGATAATTATTTAATGACTATAGGTAACATTATAGGGTGACAATTTTTATATAAAAAAAACAAACAAACATTTTTAGGTAAACTTTAAAAAAAAATCCCCATTTTTTTAGTAATGTTTTTATATTTTACATTATGGCGTAAACACCAAGCATTTGCATATCATTAGATACATTGTTTTGGTTTCCTATTCCCAAAACCGTCAAACGAGTAAATATCGACTATTACAGTCAACATAATTTTGGTTTATGTATTTTCTTTGTATAGTACAATTTCGTTATCTGAAAGTTTGGGAAATTGAATGATTTGTTAACCACTGGATGATTTTGTTTTATACAGATTCAAAATGGAGTACCAACTAAAGCAACAATTCAGAACTCTAATGCAATTAGGAACTTTCTTCAGGACCTTGCTACAGATATAAGTCCTACTAGTATACTTACATTTTTTTGCTAGCCATATAGAGTGAAAAATTGGGCCATGACTTGGTACGTTTTTCAATTTTTGAATTACCATTTTATCACTATATAAAAACATCAATAAAATAGATAATGTTTAGGTACTTACAGATGAAGAAGAGCTTCTTTTATTTAGGGCTGTGAAATGAATTTGTAAATACTGTAAATTTGTAATATTTTGTATACTTTATAATTTGTATACATTTTATGTTTTTATGTATTTACACTATACAGTTTTGTAAAGTATTTGAGTAACAATATTCAGTAATTTATTAAAAAAATTAAAAATATGTACCAACCTTTATGAGATTTATATTTAGAGAATAAAAATGTATATAGTATTGGTTATTTGTTTGTATACCTACAGTAGGTGATTTACATAAAATAAAAGTTAAGCTGATATATCAAATTACCTAATTTGTAGTTGTCATAATGCATTATATGTTTCAATAGATTTTCATCTTGTTACATTATTGTCAATATTGTACCTAAAAATAATAATTAGGTACATTAAAGTTCTATATACAAATACAGAATACAAAAAAAACAACATGTCAACATAACAATATTAGGTTACCTACCACGGTCTAAAGTAGAAATAACTTAATACGTAATAATGTACAAATTCAAATCATTAATTATTGTATTCAGAATTCTGATTTAAAAATCAACTTTTAAACTTGAAGGTTTGAAATATAAAATTTAAAATATTTACCTTTTGGCCTCGAACCAACATCCTAGTCCATGCTTTTAGCTTTTATAATTAAAATTAAAAACAAAATCTCAAATGATTCTCCGAAATATTAATTGGTAACCTTCTAAAAATAGAACCGTGGTAACACTTAATAATTTGTTATCATAATTATTAATATCCCGAATCATGATTATTGATAAAGCAAACTTTCATAATAATATGTTGTTCTAATTTTTTACGATATTGGAAATATTCTAGACAATAATTACTTGAATAGTCGTTAAACTGACAATTTTCGCAAAACCTACATAAAATTCCAGATTATCGATGAACTTTGCATTTTTAACCACTTATCGATCTCTTACGTGTGATTGAAATCATCCGTAAACAGACGGCCACATTTATATAGTTAGGTACATCGTAAATCCATGTAGTATACACAAGCGTGCGCAGACTTTGTCCGCAGAGGGGGGGGGGGGCCTTAAAAATGTTTGAACCAAAGATTCTTGTACTAATGACTACCGTAAAAAGGGGTGACTTCGGACATATGGGGTGAATTCGGACAACACTATGTTTTTTTGTCATCTTATAATTTTAGAATACACGTTTAATAAAAGTTGAAAACTGATACTCCACGTTAATATCTATTATAATCTCCATAGAAAATAATATTTATTGATGACATAATGGTGTCACAGTACATGTTATGGAGGTAAATACAAAACATTATATTTTTGTATTTTTAAATTACATAACTACATCGACTACTGTAGCACAACAACTAATAGAAATATTTGATTGTGGTTTTCGGTAACCTATATTCGTTAACTTGTCTGTGTTAATTGGTATAATATGTGCAAATTATTAAGTTACTCGATATACTTCGGACAACACATTAACTATGCCCAGATCATAAGTCAACAATATAGGAGGTCGTGCGTATAAAAGAATTATAATCCTAATGATATTTAAAATGTCGTTAATGGTGTTAGTTATAAAAAAATGTCTACGTCGTGTCTACATATTACATATTACTACATACTACACAAACTTGTGTTATAGTGTGTGTTGTGCCAAGTAACCTTGGTTAGACCGTCTTCGCTTGGATTGTATTTGATTAATTTTAGTTTATTTTTTTAAATGTCAATAAAAATCATTTGTTAGGTAAAAAAGCTTAAAAATCTAATAGAAGGTTCCTCATAAGTTGATCATGTCAATTCATTGGCCACCCAATTATTATAAAACTCCAAGAACATCGACGTCTTAAACATCCTAAACTTAGTTTATGATTTTAGATTAAGGCAGGAGCCACTTTATTGGAAGTGACTCCAACGTCTCCATCAAAGTGTAAAGTATATATAATTTATATCTAGTATGTAAAATATATATAATTGTTATTTGTTAAACATATTTATAAAGATCTTTGGGTCGTTTAAATAATAAAGCCCCGGAGCATTTAAAAAAAAATCTCGGAATGCAACCATTGACTCTTATTTAAACTTGGCAACACCACGTCCATTAGAAAAAAATCAGATTAAAGAAAAAAATACCAACACTGTCTAGTGAGAGTGTTGGAACCCACTCCGAGTTAACCATCGAAAACAAACGTTTTCTGTAAGTAGCTATTATAAAAATAAATCTGGATTTGCGACATTAATTATACATTGCTGTTACAACATCGCACTTAGGACCATCACTGCAGCCTACTGGATCGAAAGAAACAGCACAATTCACCGTGATAATATGATGCAGCCTAGTGCCTACAAATTACAATAGCAGCCAAAATCCATAGGTTTGATCGCAAACACGAGGCGAGGCTAAATCACCATTGAAATACATTGGCTATCCAATTATTAATTAAATCCAAGAACATCAGACGTCTTAAGCGTCTGAAACCATACGACTTAGTTTTAGATTTTAGATTGAAGCATAATTGTTGTAAAATGCATAATTGTTAAACATGTTTATAAAACCTTTGCGTTAAAGCCCCAGAGCATTAAAAACAAAAATCCAGCCTATCTTTTCGCTTCATCTGCAACTAATACCTATTGTTGATAAATTCCCAAATATGTTAATTTGACACGAATCCGTTTGTTGACAAGGGTTATATTTTGTTGTTGTTAAGTTTTGAGATATTTTACCCGATTTGGAACAATTCAAATTTTAGGCTATCATTTTGAATACTTTGATATAATTTCCATTTATTATGAGGGCACCTTTGCACACGATTTTTACACATGATAATTATTTGTATAGAGTTTAATCGATAATATTATCAATTTTTTTTTTTTTTATTATAAAAATAAACCTCGGCATCAAGGCCATCGGGAGATATTATATTACTATCAATATTTATATTAACTTTGTTTTGATGATTTATCTCATTTATAATCATTTATCTTTACAAACTTATAATATGTATATTTAAAACTTAGTACAGGCACTGCAGTAGCCTAAAGTGTACATAAAATAGTATGTAATTTCTGTTTCTCCAGCTATTACTGACTGGTTAAATGGTATCATAGTCATTATACGTAACAACATTCTACTGTCAAGTTCGAATGCAATAAAGGGTAAATTAGCTTTTGAACGTGGACAAGAAGCAACCGGGCGTAGCACGATTGCACACATTTTACCTGAAAAAAAAAAAACAAAACAATTGCGCACTTCTTACCTTTTTATATTTGAGAAAACACAACACGATTTAGCACCGTATAGCCAAGTGCTCACAATGCTGTTAGACATTTTTTCCCAGACTGCAAAATTATGACTCACACATTTAATTTAGGCTAATCTTGGTTCGGGAAAATTCAAAGTGGCAATAATTCATTAAAAAACTATAAGTCAAAATCTGAACTAGGTATTGAAACAATTTTTTGCACTTGGATTTTTACCCTCAGAAGATGTAGAAGATGGTTTTGCTTATTTGATTGAAAATAGCCCTGCTGATTATAATAATATGCTAAACAATTACATATCATGTGACGCCGCTTTTCCACCAGCAACGTAAATATAGATGGTTTACTCCGTCGCCTTATATATATTAACAGCGTATTGGCTACAGGGGGGGGGGGGAGAGGGGTCATGACTAAAATAAATCGCAACATGCTTATATTATATAATATAATATTATGGACAGCTGGGATGAACGCCGGACGTGCAGTGGCTGGAACGCGGTCGACGAAATGTGGACCATCTCCCGGCGTGACTGACGACAATACGCACCGACAAGTGGATATTGTACGAGCAGAGATCTACGGACGAGGCCGTGACAACCGGACGACTTGACGGCGGAAATAATATATTATAGCGACACTATTTTACCGATCGGTGCCGTGCGCGCACACGACGAGATGGCGGAGTGTAATATATATATATATAACGGTGCTGTCGGCGAACGGTGCCGGACGTAATGACGAAGCGTCGGAGTGTGTATAACGGATATATATATATTATGTATCGATGGATGTAATGTACGTAATTGAAGGGGTCAATGGATAAAGGTTTTAACTGTTAACTAACATTTTTGAAATTGTTCAAGTTAACATACACTACCACTTTTATCCACTACAACGAATGATCAATTCTTCTTATAACACGTAGGTAACCATAACTATTATTGGTGGTGACCACTAAATAAAACCTTATAAAATTGTTATAAAATGTTTATAACATTACAACACCTTTATTCGTGCAATAAAATGCATTTTTGGAAAAATGTCAGTTAACACCTTTTATTTACAGGATTACAACTCTGCGGATGTTATGACACGCACGTCGAATACGCACTGATAATAATATATTATTCTAATTTCTAACGACGGTCTCGTGAAGGTGCAGGGCGCGTTGACGAGGCATATATTATTATATCGACGAAAATAATTATGGGAGCCTTTCCAACGGCCGCTAACTGGACGCACGCTGAACAATCACACCGTAACGTATTGCAGTCCACTCAATCAAATTTAATTGTAGAGATACGATTCGAATGACAGTTTTGCTACATTATTGAACTTCCGTTAACAACACGTTTTCGTTAGTGATTTCTAATTATATATATATTTATATTAAAATAATTGTAATTTACCTGAATAATTTCCGATACCCCTGATTAGATACATTGAGCTGTGTGTGTTTCTTAGAATATATTATGTTACCTCTAAAATCACCTAACCAGACATCGTAACACTGTTAACTAAAAGCATTTAGGCTATGAAAACCAAGATTTTATTAATTCATTTTTATATATAAAGTACAAAATTACTAGACTACTTTTAGTGTTACCTAGTCAGTGGCATAGGTAGCTAGAATTTTTGTAAGGTGGGGAAGAGGGTGTAAATATAAACGTCATATTAAACATTATACATAATACGTACAAACTATAGCTCACCATAATTATCATAGACATACAAATGTCATATATTATTTATAATTTATATGTATAATATGATAATAATAAATGTAAAACTAATAAATGTTATTAGGGCATAAGAAAAACTTTCCAAGCCGTTACCTATGCCTCTGTGGTCATAAATGCAACGTTCATGTTCGTTCCCGTATGATAAGTAGTAAGCACAAATAGCCTATCCATTTTTTAATATCTATGGCTATAAATGACTATAATCGTCTTAATTAAACCTGAGTATTGATAAATAGCTAATTTTGTGATCATAAAAATGATAAATCAATACAAAGATGATTTAACGAGTTGGAATAAACACAATTAATACACATTTAGTACCACCCCCCCCCCCCCCCCCAAGGCCCAAACACCCCGCTTGTATACGCCACTGTTACCTACGTAAATATTGATCTCCGTCTCTTAGTAAACATTGGTCGGATGCTCACATAAGTGCACGTAGAAGCAAAAATGGTGGGCCACCTTGGCCTTTGATGTGAAATAAGTTAATTATAATATATGCATCTTTGGTTATTACTGAATGCTTGCTATACGTTTGATAACCATAGCCAGGTCCCTATAAAAAAAAACTTACGATAACATTATTTATAGATTATTATATTTAGTAGTACATTTAAAATAATTAATAATTTACTATTCTAGAACATTAAAACTTCAATAGTGAATATTGAATCGAATCAATCTAATTTTAGTTTTTACTCTGCAATCTAGTGAACCAGAAACCATTAAAAAATGTATAGTTTATGAAACTTTGTATTATAATATGACAATATTACCTTTGTAACATTATAATTAATTCGTCTTTCATGAATTATATTATATTATAATATTATTAAATTTATAATATTTATATTATGTTATTAAATACCAATATGCCATTATAGACTTCTGAGTACATTATTATATAGTATACCCCCCCCCCCCACACCCCCATTTTTTTATGTGTAATGGTGACCGGTGAACAAAGTCTGAAATTATAATATTATATAATCGTAATATGATCTATATTTATAAATTTATAATCAATTGTATAAATAATTGTCGCAATTAACTAACTGCGAGCGTGATCGGGTTGTTTTTATATTATAAAAATATATGATTTGGTAAGTATTTGTAAGTATTTGTAAGTATTTAAAGTTTATATGAACGGTGGGCAGGACCGACCAACTAAAACATAATTATACTATTCACACATTTGCTGATTTAAAACGTAGACAAGTTAATTTATAATACATTTTTATATTGTATTAGGTACTTATCTACCTATTATATTTATTGACTTATTAATTTATCAGTATTATTAAATTAAGTTTAAGTATATGGCGTGTAGTGTTATTAATTAATTTACTTAATAATCATATTGTTGTAAGTACAAGGTACTATATTTTTAAGACTATATTCACCCTTGACCTATACCTATATATCATAATATATGCAACTACCAACTCACTATAATGATATTTTAGGCCTCACAATTTTACTCTGCTCTGAGCCCCGCAAATTGTCAGGATGGCTCTGACAGTGGGGAGTGTGCCAAAAAAGTGTTAATTTCACTCATCTAAATCTAATATGCATACTTAAATTATAATTAATTCTACCTATACTTACATTCAAAGTTTGGTTATTAAGTATTGAAATTCTCAGAAAATATTTACGTTCGTAATGAGAAATTTAAAAGATATGCTATGATTTAAATATAAATTTTAAAAACCAAATCGATAAAAATATATTAAAAATATATTTATTTTCAATGTTATTTTACAATGACTTAAAATTAAGTAAAATATGAATGTTTACCTTTAAAATAATTGTATTGTATACCTATGTAACCTAACCTATCAACACTCACTGTACTCAAAATACTGTCATAAATACTGGTTAATATCATAATTCATAATATTTATCTTTGATTATTTTTTAATAACTTTTTACTTTTTAATTTGCTTTATACAAATCAGTGCTAAAGTAGGGCAAAGTCACAAACATTTTCCAGGGTACCAAATTAGAAAAAAGATTTTTTTATTAATCCATAATATATATAAGACAAAAAATGTTTGCCCCTTTGTCTTTATGCATTCCTAAACCGTTCATCCGATTGTGATTAGATTTGGTACAGAGATAGATTAGACTTACTGGAAAGAATATAGGATAAATTATGTCACGAAAAATGGTAAATAAGATCCAACCAGGAGAGGTTCTGAAACAAGGGATTTACCCGTGCAAAACAGTTTTTTCTATGTTTTACATTTATAAGACGGAGACAACACATACGGGTGTAGCGTTCTCTTAAATAATTTGTCAAAGCGAGAAGTAAAATCTTCATAATGCCATAATTGTATAAGTTTAACATCTGATAGTTCAACCTTGGTGGTATTAATATTATTTAGCTCGAATAAATCGATTTTAAAATTGAATAATTTAACAAAGAAGAGATGTTATAATATATAAATGGATAATCAATGTACCTAAGTATGTCATATATTTGTTGTGTTACATAAATTCAATAAACATGAATAATTGGTAACGGACTCTTAGAGTTTTTGATCATTATGAATACAATATGGACTACACAAAATCTATTTAGTTAAATGTTTCATATAATCCGATATTTTACAGCAGCTTATATGTTATTAAACAGATGACTGCATTTAATAATATTAACAAGGTACTTAATCACATAATATTTGAAAAATAATATAATAATTTAACAAAATATGTTTCGTACTTAAATTGTATAATAGGTGCCCATACCCCATTTATTATTACTTAGACTGCATGCTATACCCTGTTCAAAATAAGAAGTGCATAGGCGGCCACGGGCAAAGTCGGTTTTGTTTCGTAAATCTATGAGCTTCTTATTTTGAACAAGGTATAGTTGTGTCTCGAAGATAATTACAAAAAAGGTCAAAAGCCGAGTTGTGGCCCAGTTTTTATTTTGTGATATATTATAATAATTAAAACATTCGTATTATTATTCTTTAAATAGGTACGTCAATATTGTGATACGGCGATCTGTATATGCAATATCACTACAATCGTGTGTATAAACGTGAAATTGCCAATTTTGGTACCTATATCATAATGGTTTCCCCTGTAGGCCTAGTCCATTTACATCGTCAAAAAGTGTATAAATATAATATTTTAATTAATAACTAATAACTCAACACTCTTTTCACTGTGCCCACCCCCACTGTTCAGGATTTAATGTGTTACCCAGCCAAACTTGTATTTGATAATAAACACGATGCCGTTGGGCGGCACTAGTTGTGAGTGGTAGTGATGATAATTTGATAGGTTTATTATTTGTGGTCAATTCAGCAAAAATTAAATACATGTAATATTATCAATGGAGACTTCTTGTCTTGGGGCACCATACATAGCTAAAATAAAATGCAATACAATATGTTTGAAAATGTCTGCAATGGGACAGTTTTTTGTTTTGAATATTGATGCTGTTTTGTTAAGATCTGGACATTTTTCAAATTGTTATAATGGTATATTCTAAAATTCAGGAAGCTGGGATATTTTCCAAACCTAATTTTCGTCTAATTTGACTGTGCTAGGTAACCTACAGTAAAACAATAATTTCACCGATAGTACAAAATAATATATTTACACGTTCACATATATGACGGCGAAATAATAAAACAGACTACGGTCTAATCTGGGCACTTACAAGCTAGCTCACAGGTGGTAAAACCCATCAGACCTCGACTATCTCGAGGTTTTAAACGGTATGTTTTCACAAAATATTGCTTAATAGCGCCGTAACAAAACGTACAAAAATAGTGAAAAATGGTTCAGATGACCACGAGGTCTTGGCGGCAAGCAGACGCAGCGATGCGTCAAGATCGATATCTAGAAAAATACGAGTCTTAGGCCGTCTCTCGAACATTCTATGTCTGGTTCACTGCTTCGGGGATTTATGCCGAAGTTAAAACTGACCCGAAAACGCTCGGTGTTCTAATATACTCTCGTTGTGAGGCTTATATAGCTAACCATCAAGCCACCCTTCACCTCCAATAACCACTATTCACCACCTTGTCCGCTCATAACCACCCTGCACTTCACTACCTTGTCAACCCCGCCAAGTGGTTAATTAATCACCTCGCCACACTCCACCACCCTTTGCCATCATTAACCACCACAACTTGTATTCGATACCATAACTATACCTATACCTGTAATAATATACCCCTGCTATATATACTTCGCCACATATTTGTCAACGTAACCTAGCTTAATTAACATAAACATAAATTAGCATAAATTAGTATATATTTACATACATTTGGATAATTCAATATTTTATACGGAATAACATAACATAATATTATATGTGTTTCGACTCCAGCAAGTGCATCCATCACGTGTGTTGGTATAATAAAGCATAATTTATCATACATTTAGTCAACAATATAATGATTGTCTACAGTCTCAATTTTGTGTAACTCATTTTCATCCAAATCCGCCCGCAAAGACATAAAAATCTATAGTTCATAAACACTATAATTTTACATTAATTAGCATAGGTTTTTAATATGAGAAAAGTTAAAGAGAAGAAGGAGACCCGCTGTTGCTAGCTGCAGCTGGACACTCGGCACGTTTCGCACTGCACAAGACTATCACAGGAAACTATTATTATTTTAAATTCAAATTGTATGGTACATGTATTGTAGACAAGTACAATAAATGTAAAAACAATCAAAAGATCAAAAATTAATAACGTAGGTAGGCTAGTATAGGTACGATACTGTTTGCATGATGGGACGCCGTCATTATATCGCAAGAAATGCGTGGTGATGAATATGATCTATATGGCTGCGTTCCGAATCTACAAAACTTCTGACAGTATTCCGATGCGCGATAGAACGCAGTACGTATATTATAATATACACATCGTAAGTCATAACAATTGTTATTATGCTTGTCGAAAATATTAAACGTTAAACTTTGGAGGGGACGACTTCCACTTGAACCCCCTAAGATGGTATTATAATATAATACGGATGGACGGCGGCGGAAGCAAGTGCTTCTGACGCTCAGGACGATATGCTATATGTATTATAATAGGTGTATAATAACTGCAGTAGATTTAAAATTGTACGTGTATTCTACGCGATATAAAAGGGGACGAAAAATGAAGATTCTTTGTTCGAGCGTATATATCATTATAATTTATAAGACATTATTATTATATACAGAGTGCGCTGCACATCCGAATATACTACTTAAACATAAAATATATTATATACAGGGTGTCCCACGAGGATTTACTCACAGAGATTACATAATATATATTATTTTTTTATTTAATTACATTTTATGGTAAAAAGTTAAAAATTTAATTTTTAATTTTGAAATTTTGAAACAATTTAAAATAGTTATTTTATAGAGTTTAATTTTCTGAAAATGTTGACCTTTCAATATTTTAATTTCATTGACCTCATGATTTTTAATAACTTTTTAGTTTATAGGTAAAACAGCACAAAACCGTTTTTTGTCCATGCGACGAGTCCCCCACTATAGTTAATGGGTATATTACCGGGACACCCTGTATATATAATATAATATAATATGTACGACGGTCACAGAGAGCATGTATACGGATGTTATATTATATTACAATATTATTACTATACAGTCATCGTCGGGAGCGCATACAATGATAATTTTATGGAGTATTATATTATTGTGATATTACAGACTATTATTTATTATATTGTGTACGTACTCGTACAGTCAGACTTCGGTGGTTCGTCTGCCCATAACGCATACTTATAATATGATTGTGCGTTGTATTCGTTTTAATTCAGATGCCGTAAGCTGTTGCAATAAAAACGTATTTACATTATCATGGAGTCATGATGGGGGTACCACCGCTGCCGTTAAACGGTTTAATACACCAAGACGCTTGTCCCGACTTGGTTTACTCGTAGGTATATTATAGTCTAATAATGAGAAATTAACAGAGTAAAACTGCATTGTGAATAGTGTGATGATGACCATTGTGTCCCGATGAGCTGATTGACGTGCGCACATTAATTACGCTGCAGAAACGATGAAACGGTATTATTTTTAACTTATCATACAGTTTACATTATAATATTATCGTCTATCGATATACATAATATTTCTGGGCCCCCACACGAGTACTCTCAGTGCCCAGTGAGTCGCAGTATTCACATGTATATAAAAAAAAATAAATAAAATACATGGGTACTGTTGTACTACTACTGTGTATTGTGTACGCACAGTCGAGTGTAGAATTAACAACCGTCGTGGTACTCTTGTTTGGCCAAGGTTGAAGAAGAAGCGTTAAAAGTGCTCCGCGACGATAATGTCAATATTGGATTTTCTTAGGTTCGCCGCGTGGGTAAAATACCAACTCCCAAAATTAAACGCGCAATACACTCATGCATATTATAAGCTAAAGAGGACGCCACAAACGTACAACGTGGAAAATTTTAAGTATTCACAATACCTAATACATGCTATTATTTTGTCATTTCTAAAATTAGAGTGAATTTACCTCTTATAAAATGTAAAGGTAAGATTATTGTCTAGGGCATCTCGAAGGATTTTATTGATATTTTTACTAAGACGCAAGTTACGACCATTTTTAAACAGTAAATTTTTTGTACATTTCAAAATGATTATAACGCTTACTTAAAAATAAAATCCTCGGAGACCCCTAGATAATATTCTTACCTTTTAATTTTATAAAGAGGTAAATACACTCTAATTTTAGAAATTACAGAGCAATATGTATTATTGTGAACGTACAATTTACCGTATTGCTCGTTTGTAAGACGGAGACAACAATATTAATGCCGGTGTGGCGGCCTCTAAATCGTAGGTCACGGTATACCACCGTTCCATTATTATATTATCCATGTAATTATTATAGGCATATGGCCGTTGCGTCTTTTCAACGATACAAACACGGGAGATATTTTATTTCTTCGTAGGTGCTAAGACTTATATGCAAGTATATGTACTCATTGTAAATACCTACCGCGTTAATCTATGGACAGCAGCTGCAAATAATTATTATCGCATTGAGCTTATGTTTTACTGTTCACACATCAACACTCCGAGAGTCTCGGTTCGCTTTTAAACAATTCAAAAACAAACGCGAGGTAGATAGTAATAATCAGGTTAATCTGGTTATTACCCAAGTTGTATCAAACGTATACGCACAGTACCAAATTAATATAAAATTATACCATACGGTATAGTATAATTTTATATTAATTGTCTTTTTTTCCTTTCGCAAAACGGTCAATCACTTCATCTGTATTTATTTTAATATGTCTATGCACTCTCAGAAGAGCTAACCTGTAAGTCGTTCTTGACCTGAGGAATTTCTTAAAAAGTTTTTTTTAACCTTTTTAAGGTAGAGAATGAGCGCTCTGGCGTAGCAGTCGATACGGGCTAATATTTTCAATAGAAAAGATATATTTGGAAAATATTCAAAATTACATTGAACATTTAACAATAGCCGAATTTGGAAGATCTTTATCTACTTTTTCAGTCCATTTTCTTTTCCACAGATTAATTTCCTGTGGCAATACTTCCAAATCCACAAATTCTGAGTATATCTCAAAATCATTTAAACCGATCTCAAATTTATTGCACATTTTCGGTAATAACTTGTGCAGTGAAGAAATGATATTCTTATGATTATTGAACCTTGGTTGAAGTTGTTCAATGAAGTCGTCAAAAAAGGAATAGCTATTGTAATCCGGTAAAATTCTTCAGGTGAATCCATAACAATGTTGCTTCTATTTTTTTGACGTCGTCCAACAATTCTAGGTATTTTTATAACTTCTTCGGTATCAATTGATTTTATGAGAGCATCTGCTTTTTTAAATATTTTGGAAAATACATATTGGAATATTCATATTACCCCGCATATCTTTTATTTCGTGTAATTTGCATTGGACCCGAGACCACTAGAGAACTAGAAAGTTCTTTATACTACTAGGCTACGACAACCAATTTCTGAATGATTGAGTTATAAATATTCACAATGTATATACAAATTTTAATGCGTTATAACTTTTAAACTTATAATTTCTGTCAATATATTTTTGTTCCATCATTCTCAACTCGTCAAAACACCCCTTTCAAAAAAAAAAAAGCTCCCCCGATAAAGTAGACTTATATTATACCTAAGATAGTCGGGAAACTAAATAAAACATAGGTATAATAAATATTAATGTTACCTTGGCTGTTGTGATAGTATTTATATCAATATGAAACGTGGTAGGTATGTTGACAAATGTCCACAATGCGCGTTAATGAAATGTCAGCGTAGGTATTTTCAACATTTGAATATTGTTTTAAAAGTGAGCATTATTTTCTTAACATTATTATGTATTATAACAATGAAATACTACAACAATTGTTATGATACTGGTTCACCTTCTTCTAAAATATCATATGGATATGGCACATAATATGCTATTAAATCATGAATAATTGTAATATTTATTTTGTTTTGATTGATACGATTATTTAATATTCTGTCATCAGAATCTTATGGTGTTCTAAACGTTACAGAATTTAATATTGGTGTTTGCTGAAATCCTCACACTCATACAGATGAAAGATCACCCATCCATATCTAGTTTGTTAAAAGTTGTCATGTCACACGTCAAAACAAATTTAAAAAAATTATGCTCGCACATAGATGATGGATAATTATTCAAATATTAATAATGTGATTCCTACATTAACAGTTTTGATGAAAAAATAAGGATTTAAATTTAATGCACTAAAAACCATAAAAAAATGCAAACTTATATAATTGTGTAAAATCACTAAAATCATATTATAAACAATAATAATTATTAACATCCAACATATTTTTTAAATTGGTTTATTTGTTATTTTATTGGTTGAAAAACTCGTCTCTTAATTTTTTAAGACCGGTATTGTGGTTGTAACGTACAATAATTTCAAATTTAGTGTACCTCTATCATCTATCTACAACACCGTTTCTAAACAGAGCTTGTAGTGATTCTATATAATAATTTGTGCGGCGATGTGTTATCTGTATTCGGTTTAAGAACTACTATGAATATTTTCATTGCATTATTGGCGTATAAAAGAATAATGTTTTCTTAAATGAAGAGATGACTGGTGTAATATAAATAAATATACAGTTATATTATATTATACGAATATAATAAATAATAGTACATCAAATGTTAATATATTTCACCATATTTAATAACTATACCTTAATTTTAGCAGTACTTATCCTATAATATAAATTATTATAACATGATAGAATATTGTACGATGTATAAGATAAGTCTCAAAATGCACCGCTAGATAGCAGACCACATATATGTCCCGGAATAAAATAAATATTTAATACGGGTAGACATAACCTTGACATAGACCTATAAACTAATGGACATCGCATTCCACACCGCCCTGCCCTCAATGCACGGGAATCATATAAGAGAAAAAAAGAAGAGAGAAAAGAGAGAAAGAACATAAAGGGGGTGATCATACGTCTGTGGAAACTAATACTGTATTTCCCCCACGTTCTCTTTTCTCTTTTACTTTATATCGTACGCCTCACCTCTCTCTCTATGCGCTGTCCATTAGTTTATAGGTCTATGGGTATTGAGTATCTTAAGATGGTATATTATATTTTATACGTTCCATAACATTTAAATTTAAAATGCATAGGATCAAACAATTTCTAAATTTTATTTTTATTTAATAATTTTTTGAATTGTAAATTACTATTAAAAATGAAGTGATATTCTTAAAAGTTAATAATAATATATACATTTATGTATTGATGTATTGTACACGCATGCGCGTACTTGAAATTATACCTTATAAGTTATAAGTAATAAGTATAACATTTATCGACCATTACACATAATTTACAATTTACGATAAACCTAATTTGTATCAATGTGTCTACCTTTAGTAACTTAATTTAATATATTATTAAGAACTTATAATGCGATTGATTATTATTGTAATATTATTATTTTTATCGTTTAAATTCTATCAAATGTGTCAGCTTTAAATATTCGAAAACCAGTATATTTTTTCCACTGCATGGAAAAACCTTATTGAATAGTATTGTATACTATGTGTTTGGTAGTCTCTGTTATTATTGAATAATAAAAATATTTTTTTTTATTTTTAGTTTTTTTAATTGAACTTAAGTTGAACTTAAGCCTGGTAAGGATGGTACGGTAAGGTGTAGTTACGGTTGGGTAAGCAACACGTGTATGTGTGGCAAGGGTTTTAACTACTAAGAACCTGGGTTGGTCACCCATCCGGGAGCTAGTAGCTGCGGGCGTTACTTACTCTCAGTCGCATTGCGTGACTTGGAGCAGCCAACGCGCCACGCCGCGCCAAGCCACAATATAATATAACAAAAATATTATTTATTAATTTTCATAAAAAAAAAATTATTATAAACTGGTGAATAATATTTATACTGATAAGATATAACAAATATGTCAGTGAGTAAATTTGACAGTAACACCAACTGCAAACCAAAGTTAAATTTTATTACGGATGAATAACAAATTCCAAATCAAACGAGGATAATACACTGTATGTTGACAGTAAGATTTCATAAAATATATCTAGAGGTAATATAAAAAAGTGGGTGTCGCTCTGCTGTACAGTAGGTTACAAGTGGGTCACTGTAATGGATGATATTAAATTTGAATTCAATGATAAAATATCATTGTATGAAAAACGATTCCGAGCAGACATGATATTATTAAGTATATTAATTGATGATATTATTGTGAATAAAGTAATTTATATATAACCGCTATTTACGTGGGACTTTGTTTTGTTCATAGGTAATGGTTATAGCCGTTATAGGTATAGGTATAGATAACGTAACCAAATAGTAGAAAATTAAATAAAAAAAGGATTAAACATTTAAAACAAGGTTCTACACAAATTACTTTATTCACAATTATATCATAAAATATACATAGTAGTGTACTAGTATCATAGGCTGACTGGCCGTCTTCGCTCAGAATCGTTTTTCGTATAGGTACAATGATATTATATCATTGGATTCAAATTTAACACCATATCCATTACAGTGACCCACTTGTAACCCTCTGTACAGCAGAGCGACATCCACTTTCCCACCTTTTTTAAACATATATTTAATCAAAAGGATAAAATTATGGTCAGCTTCTTCAGCACAGGAGATTGGTTCAAGGAAAGTGGCGTAAAACCAGTGGAGAAATTTGTTCTGCCATATAATTATAATTATCGTCTTCTTAACATGAGTTTTTGGTCAATCTAAGTTTTAGTACTGTTTTTTTACTTGACAATTAACATATTCATTTCGGGAAATATACTTCATATATTATTGTTAGTGAGCTATTTGTAATTGGCTTACGTGAGTTTAATATTCAAACTAACATAACACAATATATTATAATGTCATGCTGTGAATATTTCATCATTAAACTGAATCCAAATTATTTTATTTGCAGTTCACGTAGTCTTATCCAAAATTTTGGGCGTTTCTGAAATAAGCAAGACGTCTTCGCAATACGGTACACAGAAACAAAAAATGAAATAAATACAAATTAGTGAAGTAAAGAATAAATGTTTTGTTTGAAGTAATAGATACAAAATACAAATTAAAATATTTGTTTAAATACTTTTTGGCTATTGCTATAGACCATATAGCTTTACTGTATATTCCAACAATTTTAGATTGTTTTGTTGTTTACTATTTTTTAAGCTAATTCTTTAAAATAAAAATAATATATTATGTAAATAACATACCACGTATTTTTTCTTCTTATGATATACATGAAAAAACTATAGATTGAAAAATTTAATTTATTCATTTTAAATACATTAATATGCTATGCAATAGTCAATAATATTAAAATTCACAACTATTTACAATAAAAAAAAATATTGTGGCTTATATTCATAATAAAACTTCTGAGTGCGAAATCATTTGGTTAAGTTTGCGATTATTACTAATTTTTTTTTGTTGATCTTAATTGACTGTTAGTATAGGTATATACATAAAATATATTACATTAAATTTATATTAAATTGTTACATACATTTTATTTTATATTGATAAATAATTTTAAATCTATTTTTCTTAAAGACTCACAAAGTATTGAATTTCCTTGAATCGTGATTATGGTCTTAACCATGAACTGGTGTTAACCAATTTCTACTATTTGGTTACGTTATCTATACCTTTACCTATAACCATTACCATTATTCAGATGAACAAAATAATATATTTATACCTACCCTTATAATACAGTCATATAGGTACAGTTACATATCAGTTCAATTATTGTACCATTAGTCATTACATAATCTATAATTATTATTATTCAGGGAAAATAAAATAGTCAAGTCTGTAAAATTCTTAATATATTAGCTAGTTATTAGTTGATATGACCTTCGAAATGCTTATCCAAATTTATTTATGACTTATAAAGCACTTGGATTAATATTTGTACCTTCATTATTCAGTAAAAAGCTTTCAAAGTTGAATTACTAATTCATTTAATTGTAAAGATTCAACAAATTATTTAATAATAAATTAAGTGTTATATTATTTTAGGTAAAGAGCTAATTAAAACTGGATTTGGTCAACAAGGGTGGATAGCTACTATTTTTTATCGGAATTTATTTATTAAAGACACATTTTTCATTTGTTATTTTTAAAAAGAAAAAAGTCACTTGAAATTTAGAAAAAATCTCTTATTTTTAGAAATTTCAATGGATAAAAAATACAGTTTTAAAATGCATGTTTTTATTGAAATATCGTTACATAGGCACATAAATAAGTAAAAAATAAAATAAAAGGTACCATTATAATATTGGGGTATTTTTAAAATATATTGATTGTTTTTGTTTTATATATGATTGTTTTATATATGATGTTTATATATGTTTTATAGATGGTTAGCTGCCTAAATTCAAAACCACTCATAATAAAATACAATTGTATATATTTATACATATTATATAATATATAATAATGTATGTTTTATCTGTTAATAAAGTTCATTAGGTGCCTTATTGTAATAGTATAACTTAGTATTTCTAATAGCTCTATGCCTACATTGTTATTGTATAATAAATTATAATTCTTAAATTTAAGGAATGTTTAAAAAACTGTTGGTATGTTAATATAGTACTATTTATTTTAATTTGTCTATTTATTAGGTACATTATTTTTGAAAACGTATGCTTACACACTATAATATCGTCTAAAAACAAATTAGGAATACAAATAATGCGTGATAAAATAATATACTTTACTATACTTCCTATATTCCAACTTAAAATAGTTTAAACATTATAAAAATTATAATTTTCGTTATCTTAAACTATTCATACCCTATGAACATTACTCCAACTTGCCAGTAATTTAGAGAATAATCTTGATGGGGCTAAATCTTTTAAATAATTTTAATATAGGATTTAGTCATATCACTTAAATATTAAAAATATTTTGGTGAGTGTCAATAAACTTTAGGGGGAGGGGGGGCTTGGCTCCCTATGTGTCCTCTCAAAAGATGCGATTTTTGTTTTCTAGGTGGCGGGTGTTCAAATTTTGTTGGCCTCATAGGTAAAAAAAGCTCACCGCGCCACTGCTAATACGCGCCTATTATGTAAACGTCTCGACGTTGTTTAAAACATTAACAGAACATCAGACCGTTTTTCGAATGACTCCGTGGCCTTACCTAGTGCATAGGTATAATGTAGTAAAATAATATATTATACATTTATGTGTATAAATATATTGATGACTCTGTGGCACACGGTAGCTGGTATTGTAGGTAGGTACTTGAAAATGTTTATTACCTTTTAACATAAATAAGTTCGTGTTGACGAACTGGTACAGCTAGTAAACAAATGTACAGGACTATTTATTTTGTGTGCGTGTGTGTGTGTGTGTGTGTGTGTGTGTTTGCGTACGCCGCCAGTTGCGACTTGCGTTGTGTACGATAATATGAAAATTGCATTGTTCCGCCGCTAAAATGTATCTATAATGAATTACGACATGTATATAATATCATATCAAAATATAAATTTATAATTACAACTCACGCTCTAGTATAAAATATTATTTACTCAGTATGAAAACGTTAAAACCGGCGTGTTAGGACATACGTTGTTTAATATTAAAACTATTAAAAAATCGAGTTCGTTAAACAAAATGTTATGAAAAAAAATGGATTTATATTTTAAACACACATACATGCTTATTACAAAAATACATATATTATATTCAACTGATATAGCTTTTAACGAAATCGGTTACAACAGGATATCGATTATAATATCGTAATTTTTCAAGGTAGGTATATTTCTATAAGACTGCAGCGTATTCATTGTCTGAATTTTTTTTTTAAATCAAAAAATATAAAAAAGTGATACCGATTTATAGTTTATACTGTGTAATGTGTATATCTATATCATATATTATATAATATAATATATAAATATATAATATGCATAATATACTTACTTAATAATTTATATAATATGCATGTACTTAATAATTAATCTTTTTGAGCAGAACATCCACCGAGTCTAATATTTTGTACGGCTTAGTTAAAATAGGTCCTACACAGAAATCAGAAATTACAAAATGTTGTTGCTTATACGAATATAATTTGTTTCGTCAAACAACAACATCGATTTGTGAGCAAATATTATTCTACCCATGTTCTAAAATCTGATGATAATATTTGAAACGACTTAAAACGATATTTACCATTGTAGTGGTAAAGTGGCGTATTTACGGGGGGGGGGGGGGGGGATCAAGGGAATCAATCCTCCATAGGCTGTATGTGTATATAATAAGCAAAAGTTTTCGGGGCCTCTAACTTTAAAGACCGGGCTACTGGATAAAATCACCTCCCCCCCCCAGACAAAAACCTAAATACGCCACTGCAGTGGTAGGTACCGCACTATATTCAATGTACAGCATGATTATTTGAACAGTGAAAATTAACACTCAATTTTAAGTAAAATATTTTTAAGAAAATTTCAAATCATTTAGGTATTACTACTTTTTAATATAATAATAAGTGTTCACAGTGTTAATACTTAATATTATGACAACATTATTAGTTAGATAATAATTATATACATAAACAGGTATCTACAATGATATCTCATATAAAATTTAAAACTTACACAACTATTTTGAGTACTGCTTAATATAAACGAACAATTCAACTGATATTTACACTAATATCAGATTTTATAAATTTGCCATCTTGAAAGTGCATTAGCAAAAACTTTAATTTCAATTTCAAATTTAGGAAAACCAGATATAAAAAAAAATTGAAATAATCGTGACTCTCAGACTTGGTAATGGTTTTCCGAGATCTCATTTAAAAAAATATTAATTTAAATTTAAATATAATATGGAAATATAAAAACTCTGCAGTGAAACACTCTGTATATTTTATTTATATAAGTGATACACGGTGGGCCATGACGATGTACCCTTCGTTTTGGGTTGTATTTTTATCTGGCCATCCTAAGGGATTGTGATGGGGAAAGGGGTGGGGATGCCCCGATTGCCCTTTATGGTATGGTCTAGATCACTGGGATCGTCGGCAATTAGTTCAATCGGTGCCGACGGATATAGCCCGGTTGTTGGCATTCACTGAGTAGTAGAAAAAGAAAAACGCCAAAAACATGACAAACGCAGACGGGAACGTTAACCTAGCCACCATGTCGATCGTCATGGCCAAATGGACTTGGTCAGACGGTTTCGTCGCGATCTTTTCGTTCTGCAAAATAAGAAAAAAATAAATAAACCATCAATTATATATTAATAATTGTCGTCGAAGCAGTAATAAAAATATAGTATTACTGTCACCAGTTGGACAGTTACAACATGTCGAATGTTGCGTTTGATCGAGGTTCCAATGAAAGGCGGTAAAATATAATAATACATAATACTATAATACACTTTATTAACAAACCGTATTTCTTTTAGTAAGTGATAAATGATAATATAATGCAAAACATAAACACACAATTTACTATTTAGTATTATTAACATATTGACTGGTCCATAGTAATTGATAACTTCCCCGGGCACCGCAGGTCATGTGGAGCCAGTTGCCACCTCTAAGGGCTCGTTTTACAATCATAGTTTAAACCTCGGTTACGCCTAACCCACTGATTTTACTGGCCGAATTTGGTGGTTTAACCTTAGTTTAACGATTGTAATACGGGCACTAATTGTTCAAATTAACATAGTTTATAATTTTTAAAACGGCTAAATATATAATATGTGTACCCATAATAATAAGTCCGTCCGCATTAGTAGATATGCAAATATAGTATGGTAGGTTATGAGTTAATATGTGAAAAAAAAACCACTTGACAACTATGCGTCCGGGGGCGTTATTCCTATCTGAATATTATATCCATCAAATTAATATAAATATTATATCAACAGTTTGCCAATATAAAATTTTGTAGGGCTAGTACATTTTGGAAATCAACAAACAAACATGCAGTGTTATCTTTGCGGGCGAACCGGAACTATGCAAAAAGGGCAAAAACAATACTCAAAATAAGTGAGCAAGTATAGGTACGCCATAGGTAACCCTGCTTTACAACATGCGTGTCGAATGTACCTCGTCATTGAATAGTTCACTGTAATGGATGTGCTAAATTTTAATTGAATGATAAATTATTACATATAATAATGATTCTGGGGGGAGATTGTCCATCAGTATATCATATTTATATTTCAATTTTAGTAAATTATTTTACTATTAGTAATACGGTATATATATATATAAACTACCTACAGTAAATAGCAAATAATCTACATTTTTCGAAAATGTCATTGCGAATAGTAAATATTATAGTTACGTAAAAATTGTAATTTAACATTTAACCGTTTCATAAGAAATCATTATTGTACGCGTGAATATCCAATTTTGTCCAAATTTAACTTTTAAACTATCATAAAAAATTATTGTAGTTTTACACTCAACTTTTTTTTTTAGTTTTAGTATTAACATGTTCATAATCTATTATTTTTATTTTATTTTTTTATCAACATTAGTTATAGAGAAAAATCTAATAAAAATTGTAAATTTAAAATGTATTTACAAATATCTTAAAAAAAGTCAAAATGTATTAAACTAGAACTATAAGCTAATTAAAATATTTTATGAACATTTTCAGTACAGTAGTTATTTACAGTAATTCGGTTTATAAATTACATAAAAATAAGTAAATCAAAAATTTGTTTTGTGTACAAATTATTGTTTTCCCTAACTGTTTTTCTGTTTTACACAATTATTAAGAAAAGTACTGTTCATTTTTACTTTTGATTATTTTATGTATTTGATGATAATTTTTTCATGAGCGAGCGCTGTGATGACTATCTAATATTTTTGATACTATTGTTTCACTGCATGTTTATGATGCTGATGTTTTTTATAATGTTTTCCGGTGAGACGTCCTTCGCTTTGTGGTTGATACATTATTCTGTTATGGGCGATTAAGATATTATGATATATTATTATTGTTATGAGGTCAGAGGTATCTACCTACTTTTGTTTGCTGCCGTCGCGTTGTATACGTTTTAACGACATTTTATTTTTATATTTTATGATGATGGTGAAAAGTCGTTAATTATCATTATATACATTTGATTTTTATAAAATAATAGTGAAATTGTTGCTTACATTTGAAACCAAGATTGATGGGATTCCTATAGAGTAATTTTTACATTTTCATAATATTATTTTAATTATTTTTAAGTAACTAGGTATTTTACCTAACTATAGGTAATGATTTAAGTAGGTATATTTAAAGACTAGATTATACTAAGAAAAAAATCAACCCAAAGTATCGTTAGGTATAATTTTAAGACACTCGATTACCACTTATCGTGTAATTTAAATCTTACAGTGGAATTATGAATATAAATCATAATATAATAATATTACACTTTAACCTAGTAATAAAACATTGTTCCCAATGTACAGTATAAAGTATTTTAAACTACCTAGAATATATGTTATTATTTTTATTTTTGTATTTAATGTTTTTCCTCAGTATAATTTTGTCTGCAAATAATATAAAAACTTACCACTTTTGGGAGAACATCTATGAGTAGTGAATGCGAACAAACATTTTGAGCACATTCCGGGCATTTAAATTCTTTGGTTATCTTCTAAAAAAAAAAAATTCAATTAAAAAAATACATTAGGTTTCGTTAATTTTCAGTGTATTAGGCGTGCAGTTTTGATTTTCAATTTTAAGATAATTTTGTTTTTTTTTTCATTTATATTTTTAGTTTTCATTGAATACACATTGTTTTGTTTCTAATGATTTCGATGTTAACATTTGTTACCAAGCCTTTGGCATAGTCTATAGGTTTAATTTATAAACACTTGTATAAAATTATCAATAGGTAACAATAAGTAACATGTACATACTATGTGGTACTGACTGCGGTTTATTATAATATTCATCACATAATTTGAACATTAATTGTGTGTTGAATAAAATATATTCTGCACTATATAAATACATTATGTACAATCGCAAGCGGGCAGTATATTATTATTGAACGAATAGATTTATGCGCGGATTTTCGACGTTGGCACGGTGTAGGCATGGGTTTCATTAAACCTGAATGTTTCATGATGATACGAAGACCGCACATGGTCGTCTGCACAGTGAGGTAGCCTATATGTCTACCTACCTATCCAATAAAACTGTCGTTTGTTGCGGTTTTATAGCGTTTCCATATAATGTACAATAAATCTGATACCGTATTACCGTTTAAATACCTTTTTATAATGTAATATTATAAAAGGAACTAAGTGGGCTGTTATAGACGTCAATTGACATTCAATTTTACAGTGTCGGCGGCCTCGACTTCGTCATTGTAACCTATATAATTCTAATAATGTTGAAGCTGTGCCTTGAATAAAAATGTCGATTGACGATGATTGTAATTAGTTTTGTATTTTTATAATATAGTATTTTTTGTTTTGTTCTATTGATCTAGAGTCCGTCAACTATGGTCATAAGCTATTGTACGGGTGACGGTTGGTAGAGTTGGAACGGTTGGTATGGTTGATACGGTTGGTTGGTAACAAGTGTATGTGTGGCAAAGTTTTTTTATACTATGGACCCGGGTGGTAACCCATCCGGGAACTAGTAGCAGCGGCCGTTACTCTCAATCACGTTGCGTGATTGATTTCTGCCGAGCTACTTATTAAGTATTATGGTCTGTGTTGTTCGAACAAACTTTTTTTATTACAATATGCTATATGCATATAAGTAATTGAAAAAAAACATTTAAAAAATAGTATTGACACAGAACGCTTCTATGTACAGTTTGACCAATAACCGAAGTGAGAAGCTAAAAACCTTCCGTGAAACTGTTATTGTTCAAAAATTTAATAAAAGCAATACAACATCTATTTTGGTACCACATAGACAAAATATTTTTAGAGAGAACATTATAACGTTGGTAAACATTACATTATAAGTACGTATTTACTTTTATACTTATCAGTTCAGGGTATCGATGTTTCACAACTTTCGGCTTTTGACAAGTGCAACGATAATCAATTTCACTACACGACTGACAATTTTTATTGTTGTTATATACATATCACTGACATTTATCGAACAAGTCGATTCTATACGATATGACGATATCCGATAACGTCGCGCACCTTCATTTACGTCATAGTGTACCTATGATGTGCGCTTGAAGTTAAGTGAAGTTAGTGAATCCAGAAGTTTGCAAAACACCTTGGAAATTAATATCCTAAAACTTTCTATTCATTTTTTTTAGTTTAAATACAGTTGGAGTTCTAGGAAAAAAAGTTATACGCAAATTGTTTGTAAGTAGTGTCAGTAAAAATGTCGGAGTCACCAGCTATACGCACATGAATTATACACACACTGTCGATAAGTATTTACCATCCACGTGAATTATAGTCACGTCGTGTTCATACGCGTTCTATACTTCTGTATATTATTATGTTATTAAACTAACGTATGATTCGGTATTCTGTACCTACTTCCGTCTTCCACCGTCGTCCACCGTTAATATTAAATATGCATATAATATAATAGAATCAAATATTATTCTTGTACCGTCTCCGTCGTTTAATACAAAGTTTGGCGACCCGTTCTCGACGACTTATTACAGACTCTAGAGACCAGAATTGATATATAATTTTGATATTGAATTAAATTAAATTTAACGTCTGCCACGCACAAATACGGTTATTTACGCGCACGCGCCTGATGGTGTTTTGCGCATATATATATAAACACATACACGCAGTGCAGTAATTCGGAAGGTACGTATTTTCGTCTGAAAGGGACTGATTCTGGAACGGGTTAATCGGTTCAACGAGTTTCTGTGACAGTCGCATTCACACACACACATATTATAGCACACTGGTCGTCTGTGTGTACCTATATATTATAATATGCATATTGTATAATAATAGTTAATCCGCATTTCGTTCCAGCCAGAGAAATTGAGCGGAAAACTATCGGTTTACTAAATCGCTGGGATGTCCCGAAAATACAATTACCACGCGTATTATACACACATAATATAATTGTACATTTGTACGCCGCCGAATCCAGGATATAGCTAGACTGATGTTTAATGCATTCCAATCTCCATGTAATACGATGACGTACGAATGTTCTATATTTTGCACTATGCAGGTACTGAGTACTTGAAACAATTAATAGCATACTAATATATAATACGAGAACGTAATATTGATTATCTCGGGACGTTCAAAATTAGACAGTTTCATCGCGTCTATATATTGTTATGTGTACAATATTATACAGGTACACGCGATGATGGTATCTGTTATTGAATATTCACACTGAATATACTTTAATAATTTCGAACATTTTCGATTACTAGATATAAAGCCAATTATGTTTATTATTTAATAAACTTTAGACAAGAGCCAGCAGTGGTGTGTTTGTCGGCAATCGGCAGGGTAATCATGTAAAACAATTCAAAAGTTGATAAATATTACTTTAGGTTTAAAAATGTCGTAAACTTATAACATGTTTATGTTGCGGTTTGCAACAAGTAGTAACAAAAGTTGCAATTTGTTTCCTGTTTCGATTAAGAGGACGTGCTACCCGCATGTATTGTATCCGTCTTACAAATGTACAAAAACTGTTTTGCGCGTAACAACTTTACTCCCTCTGTATTTATAGTATAATTACCAAAATTCCACGACGTATAGAGAAGAACTTTATCTGTGACGTAGAGTTTTTTTTCTTGGATAACATAAATACAATTAAAGTTATCAGGTTGACAACATTAGGTTGTTTTTTTTCAAATTTAATCATTAAAAATGATTACCTAGTTAATGTTATCAAAAAAATTAAAACGCTACGTCATAGATAAAGTTCTTCTCTATGCGTTGTGGAATTTTGACAATTCTTAAATACAGAGAGAATAAAGTTGTTACGCGCAAAACAGTTTTGGCTATGTTGTACATTTGCAAGACCGAGACAACACATGCGGGTAGCACGTCCCGTTAATAGCAAAACATGTTTTCACTAAATAATGAGAAAATGGTAACAAATAGCAACTGATTGCGTCAAGTTTATAAGTGTAAACAGATTGTTCCAAGCCGTTTGTTTACAAGTCACAAAGCAATATGTTACGAACTAAATTTGTTAGTATGATAGGGACAGTATGTTTATTAATGTTGCCGTATTGTGTCCCATGAGTTGGGTACAATGATGCACGCTGAGCCATTCGTTCGCTGCTCTGCTCTAGGGCAAAAAAAAAACGAGAATATCCCTTGACTTGCTATGCAACACCACCTCAAGTAGGCATCGGGTTGGAGCCGATACGGCCACCTTCAAACGAAAAAAGAGATCCGAAGCGGATAAACGGGAGCCCATACAGATACATCGGTTTATTTCAAGAAAACAAAAACAACTGGCAATACGTGTCAAAATTTGAGTAATTACTTGTTACCAAGGTGTCAAACAGGCTTTAACTGCAGGGCTTGAAACCGGTTACCTGGATTTTACCGAAAACTGGAAATTCCCGGAAATTTGTGGAACCTATAATCGGTTACCGTTATTATAAACCTATTTGTGCTCCCGGTTATCGGTTACCGGTTACCGTGACAATTTTTCAGCTAACATAAGTTATAATAACGTAATAATATGTTTTAACCGGTTAAGAACCGATTACCAGTATTAATAAATCTGACTACCGTCTACCGTTACGTATGAGCTATAATAATATTATGTTTAATTTATTTTAGCTACATAAATGATTATACGCTCGTAGCTACTAATAGTTTAATAAATAATAATTTCTTAAAACTATTCTTAAATCATACTATTATATCTTCGTTTTTTTTCTCTAGTCTAAATTCTTGTAATAATAATACAAATAATGGGTATTCTACATTTCTATGGGAAACCACCTACCTATAACATAAAATATCGTTAGTTTGTAATGACGGTACTCGATAATCGCTAGTCCCGGTCTCCCTCATCGTATATTGTACTGGGAAATCTAAAAATAGCTTGATTCCTATAACAACACGAATATTGTATTAAGTATAGGGGTACAAAGGTGTAGTACATTTTTTTTTTAGAAAACCGGTATTCAATCGGTTACCGGTAACCGAAATTTTTTGGAAGCGGTTATCACTTAACGGTAACCTGTAATTTTGAATATAGTACCGGTAATTGGTAACCGCTAACAACAGGACCGGTATAAAACCGGTAACCCGTATCTAAAAAATTATCTAAATTAATAACGGTTTCAAGCCCTGGCTTTAAGTATCAAGAATTTCTAATAAAGAACCACAGCTTACATTTAATACAAGTATCGCCATATATACATGTTAGCATAATATAAACTAGTATTGATACAATTAGCGTTTGTATTTGTGTTATAACAAATAATGTTTAAATAATTAATCATTGTTTGAACAAATAATAATTTCATTAGTTCCGGGCATTTCGATTAATATTAAAACTTGAAAGTTATCATTAAAATGATTAATAGACTTCGTCGACACGTATTGTTCGTGGTATTTGACCGGTGAAAAAATAACTATTAATGTCGACATAACGTACCTAAAATAAAAATGACGAACTTTTTTCAAACAAAAATAAGTCATTTACTAATATGGTCGAAAATTGTAGGGCTTGTGCATTGTTCATATACATTTGAAGCGGGAATATTAACCAGAAATAAAAACTACTCAACATATTATTCTTGTCTGGAGTTCATGCGGATGCTTGTGATGCTAATCTGTACTTACTCTATTAACAAGAAAGGTTTTTTTTTCATGCGGCAATACTACTTAATTAAGTATTGGTTCATCATCATCACCTCGAGAATATCAGAGACCTTGATCATAAAGTAAGATGGCAAAAATAATTGTTATAATAATATAATGTATTAAGATTAAGTAGATGATTTTCTAATAGATATTCTATAGTATACAGCGTGTCCTGGAAAAATATTAAAATCCATGTTAAGTATTTTTGTTCAGGAGCAGTGGCGTAGCCAGTATGGAGGGGGTATTTAAAGGCTAGAAAAAAAGGGTATCATAGAACTTGTTATTATAATGTATATATTTTATTTATAGTTTTGTTATTAGTATAAAATATGACGTAACTACTTTTTGTCAGCGTTATAAGTTTAACATTTTAATACCACATAATAGATTAAATTATTATCATATAAATCATAAATTCTTTATAATATGGCTTTTTGGTGAGTAAGTGGCACCTCACATTGTTTAAATCTAGCAATATCTAAAACATGTAACATTAAATCTATACGAAACTGTACATACAAAAAGTATTCGTTTTCCGATTTTGATTTTGATTTCCGCTTTGACCGATTTTAACCAGTATTTAAAATTGTTATCCAATATCGGTTTTAAGCATTGCACTAAACGACAAAATGTAATGTTAGATTCAATAAAGCGTGTTTGTCCTACATCACAGAATAATAAATTAAAACTACTTTGTCCAACAAAATGGGTCGATCGGCATGGATCCATAATTATTTTTATGTTTGATGCAGTTATTGATGGTTTATCGATTATTTCTATATGGCCAGACAGTGATTCGTCATCAGGAGCTTTACAACTCTTGGGTGCTATAATTAAGCAACCAGAATTTATTTTAGCAACTAGCTATTTTATTTGCTGGCAAAAGTATTTAGCATAAGGTTACCCCTCAGGTATTCAATTTCAATTTCAAAATATTAATTTAGTTGAAACCACGTCACCGACAGATAATGTAGGTATCTAATGTATTAAAACATATCAGAATTAATGCGGAAGAATAATTTAAAAGAGTTGGACTAACCGCTCTGCTGTACAGTTGTAGTTATCGAACATGTCATTGTAATAGATGTGTTATGCTTGAATTCAGTGATAAATCAATGTATACAAAAAATGATTCTGGGTGGAGAAGTTGTGTCAGCCTATACGTCTTGTATAAATAATCATGTTTATTAGTTTAAAAAAATTAATAAAAATCAAAAATATCTCATAGCTATAAATAGCGTGACTTTCCGGTGAACTTTTTCTCTTTAATAGGTACTATATTTTAGTGATGAGCAAAAAAAAGATTATTAACTCACCCTCCCTCTTGGGTAATTTCTGGATACGCCACTGTTCAGGAGTGTCGCCAGTAGGCGGCTTCTCCTCCATACCTTCTGGCAGTAACCTTCATGTTATTATTTAAGCTTGTTATACAAAACGTTTATTGCTTGTTAATTCAAATAAAGTACAAAAAAAAAGTATTTTAGTTCAAAAATCCAATTAAAATTAAACTTTAACTATTTAAACTAGCTATCGAATACATAGTTTATCAATATTCTTAAATAATTTATTTTATACATTTTTTTAGGTTTATTAACGACATCATTGCGTTTGACCGAAAACAGTTAATGCTACTACGACCAACGCTATTGGTTCATCCACGTTCATCCAACAATTGCATAACTTGGAATAGAATTTTGATCGTATTATTCATATATACTATTATTTATCACATCACTAGGTGGTATATTATGCCACCAATAACTAATGATTTCCCTACAATCGCATTTTATTTGTTTATGGATCCAAATATGTTAGACATGGTCATTGTGAACGGAGGGTGTATTTTTATCCATAGTGTCGCATCTAGGTTTTGTGCTTTGAACGATGGTTGGAAACGTTTGGCAGTTGGATTGTTGGCCACGAATGACGACGAATGGACACAATCCGAAATAACAATGTCAATTGAGAGTATACGACTGTTGCATGCTGATCTTTGTGAAATAATAAACGTTTTTAGTTTGGGTTACGGTATGGTTCTGTTAGGGTATTTCACATTAAGTTTCATAAGTTTATTGATGTTTACTTATTTGTACTTTGCCATTGGATATCCGATATCCGACACGTCATTTACAGCAATCATTGTTTGGTGTTTACCACTGTTTATTAGGTATTCCCAATTTGGCATCTTCCATATCAGCATACTCGTAAATTCGTCATTCGCAAACGAAAAGGTTAGATATAATTTTAATTTATAATCTACCACTACTAAAATTTCTACAACACATTAATTAATAATTGTTTTATACTTTTATGCTAAATTTTGGTATTTGTTGAAACCGTTAATATCCAATTTTAAATATTAAATTTTTAAATGAAAACAATACCAAAAAATGAGTTTTGATTTAAATATAACTAATTCAAACATCACAAAAACCAAAAATTATTTTCGAAATTACCTTACTTTCATATAATTTCAGATAAGCTTTTATATTCAATGATAGTTATATGGCAATAGTGGCCTATACACCGGTCCATGAGAGTCCGACCGATCTGCGCATCGGCACGTTGCTTGAATGGCACCATGATGGGAGAAAACAGACGTCGTGTATTGCTAACTCGTATGGATGTACGGTTTACGGATGGACTCTCGTCGGTCGGAGTATAGTCATATTATTATGTATTTTATTTTTACATTTTTAATACATGTCTTCACTGTAATTTTGTTAAACTATTATTATTTCATTTTTTACCTGTTTACAGAAAAGAGAAATAATATCGTATTTACGGTCTTGCCGGATTTCAAATTTACCAACTCATACAAAATTACAAGTAAATAATATTAGATAAGGTTTGTTCACACTATGCTGTTTAATCAAAACAATACTATTTATATGAACATATATTACAATATAAGTACCAACCGCCTTTTCTCAACTATTAAGTTACTAATTTGCTTATGCATTTAGATTAAAATGTTTATGAATCAAATGCCTGAGTTTGAGTCCAACGAAATGTCAGCGTATGGTATTTTCAACATCAATTTAAATCTCGTTTTAAAAGTGAGCATTACTTTCTTAACTATTCTGTATTATAATAATGAAATACTACACTCATTTTTATGATACCGGTTCACCTTCTTCTAAAATATCATATGGCACATAATATGCTATTAAATCATGAATAATTGTAATAGTTATTTTTTTTTAACTGATACAATTATTTAATATTCCATTATCAGAATCTTATGGATAATTGTGTCTTATTTTTTACAGAATTTAATATTGCTGTTTGCTGGAATTCTTACACTCATACAGATGAAGGATCACCCATCCATAACTCGTTTGTCAAAAGTCGTCATGGCAAACGTCAAAATGGAATATTTAAAAAATTATACTCACTCATAGATGATATTTCATTATTTAATTAATATACAAATGTTATCTCTACATTAACAATTTGGATGGAAACAACAAGGATTTAAATGTAATGCACTAAAAACCTAATCACTATGCTTACAAAATGTTACCACCAAAACCATAAAATTATGCAATCTCATAGAATTAAGAATTATGTTTTGTGAACATTCACTAAAATCTTATGAACAATAATAATTAATAACATTTAATGTATTCTTGAAATAAGTTAGTTAAAAGTAATTTTATTAGCTTAACTAACTCGTCTCTTCATTTATTTAAACTGATACTGTGGTTGTACACAAAAAACGTACCTACCTACACAAATTTCAAATGTTATACAAATTCATATTTAATGCATTCCGATCTCCATATATATATATATATATATATGATGACGAAGATATGAATGTTCTATGTACAGGTTATATTATAGTATCTTTATACCTACTGTAAATGTAAAACAATGAATATTATATAAATATATAGACATATATTACGAGAGCATAATATTATAATGGTTATCTGGGGACGTTCAAAATTATACCATTTCATCGCGTCGATTATGTGTACAATATTATATAGGTACACGTAGTATTAATCTTATGGAATATTCATACTTAATATGCTTTGATAATTATGTTGAAGCATATTTTTTTAAGGTTTTTGATGAATGAATATAAAACCAATAGGGTTTATTATTTAATAAATTAAATTACAATTAGACAGTGTTGCGTATGTTGACATTTGGCAGGGGATGATCATTCATGTGAAAAAAACAATTGTCAATTGTTGCTATATAATATATGAAAAAGCATAGTTCTAATCAATCGGCTTGCAACAAATATTAAAAACACTATAACTTTATACCTACAATACGTATATCAATACAAAAACGAAAAATGCCATTTACCAATGGCTACATTTTAGACTTTGAACCGAGCAATGAATGTATTGATTTTACAATAATGTGGTTAATTTTTTTTTTGTGTCTGTCATCATCTTTTTGGGCAATAATAATGATTTGATTTCTACTTCAATCATCTTCTTGGTAGGACAGTGAACTTTGTTGACACTTTGGAGGGGTCAAAAATAAGAAATCCTCAATATTTTTCAAAAAATGTCTGATACCTCCCCCCACCCCCCAACAAAAAAATAATAAGGAAAAACTGGTTTTTGACAAAAAAAAATTTGTGAAACAAAAGGACATTATTATAATATTTTATTGATACAATGATATTTTAAAATGTAATGTTTTCAGAAAAAAACAAGTTCCTACTGTACTACTAATAGTAAAATAAATTAAATCAATAGCAATAATATTATAAAATATAATATACTGGTAATACAGGCTGATGAAAAGTGAATGTTAATTTTGTGTACAATTTCCGTCCTAGTAAAATTATTACCTTCCTTTCTTCCAACTGGGGAAGGAGCGATCGTTATAAAGCCGACCAGTACACTCGAATGTAAACCTACCTCGATGATAACAACCATATCATCATCATCATCGTTATCATTACAACTGTGTTGACAGGTTAACTATGCTACCGTCTGCTGTGCATTTTTCGCGTAAAACGGAATTATCTTGCCATTCGTTATAATAATAATGTTCGCACCGTATTAATTTCTTATTTCACGCCGGGCCGTTAAGCACCGAGCGCTATCACGGCTACGAGTTAATTTTAATCTTGTTAATTTTTTTATTGGCGAGATCCCACCACATCGATAGTGAGCGGTGAAAACCTTTAGAAAACTTTACACGAAACATCACGATAATGTGATTAGGGATGACATTAGCTCTTATATATTATAATATTATATTATTTCCATTGTCATCACAAGTGTTTCATGAAACCATGAGTGTCGCTTATTTATTTCATTTTAACATCCTCCCGCTAAATATATAAAAACGAATTACTTCTTTTCACCGTTACGACACAAATTGTATATACCTTATACCGGGTGATCCATTTAACGTAAGGCACTTATTATACGAAATGACGAGAAGTAGATGGTTAAACGATAAAGTGTCTTACGTTAAATGTCTTACGTTTAATACATAATATAAATATACATATTATTATATTTTCCTAATATCGAGTATTCTTGTACAAAATGAAGAGAATTCATTCAATTCCTTCGTTTGTAACTACACGGATAGTCGGTAAAAAATTCCACAGAAAATAAACCTTCGGAAATAACAGCCTATGCGACTATGCGAGTGTGTGAGTGACATAGAATAATAATTTAACTATAATGTAATATTTCATAAATACAAAATTGAAATACGCTCAATTTGAATACACATTATAACATAATTTATCACCACCTTCATTTGACATTTTAATCTCCATTTGTATAATTAATTAAATAATATTAAGTAGACAAATTTAAATAAATGTTAAAAAGTAAAATAAACACTTGTTAAAGAAATAAAGAAATAAAGAATAAACATATAGGCAGGTATAGGTATTTATATTTAAATACTGATACAATTGAAATATATGATATAGGGAAAAGACATTTCGACTTATTTAAAAAAAATACAGTTTATTCAATTGTTATTTTTGAGCATCTATATTATAGTCATGAAAGTATATTTAAATATTTTGTTTTAAAAAAAAAAAAAAAAAATAGAACTAATAGACTAGGTATATAGTTTTATTTAATATCCGTTCTGTTTCTGTTTTAACTGTTCAAGTATAACAAAATTTAAACTAAGTCCAAGAGTTAAAACGGTTATGGGTTTATTTCCTGCAGGGTGAATTTTTCGATGGGTATCTTATCCATCGTATTTTTTTGTGGGTACTTTTATTTGGGATTTTTTTTTTGTGAGTTTTTTCAGTGATTCGCTTATATGATTACACGCAGTGCACACTAATCAATAAATAATATTGAAACCAAACAGTTATACTCATACCTGTTTACGTAAGAAATTAAATATACCGTGACAGTCAGCGGTTGGCGCGTTCGTGTTGCTTAGATAAAGAGAAAGACAGAATATTATCAAATAAAAATCAATATAAATAATATATTTTAACCTCTGTGCTTGTATTAACCATAGCGTCTTTAATAATTGTGAAATCAATATCGTTTCTGCTATTATTATTATCATCATTGTCATCATTCATGCATTTGTTTTTATTGATAGCACTTTGCAGGGTGTGTCCGTTCGCAGGCGATTTCCGATATTATTTAAAATAAGCTAAAAGTCCACGAGTAAAATTTGCATGGGGAGGTCTATAATTAAAAATAATTTCGTTCGATCGATCGATTATCTGTATAACAATTATTACTTTCTGCTGCAGTGTAATTTCGTTTGATATCGTGATTTTTTATTTTCAATAGCTCACAATAATTAGTACCTATGCAAAAATAATAGTCCAACTCTAGGGTACAAAAAAATAATTAAAAAAATGTTTCACATAATATAATTAATATGTCAATGATGTAATTTCCAACAAGTACCTGCCTATTTAATAGTAGCTGGCTATAGTCCTATTGTCTTAAACTGTTGTTTTGTGTTTTAAATTTTTCTTCTCTGATATAATTAACAGAAAAAATACTGTTTTCAATTTCCATCGTCTTATTCTCTTATATTATTAGGTATTATTATAAGCGATAATAATGGTAAGCACATACGAATGTTTGTTATACACGGGCATGGTAAATCGAACAAAGCTTCCACATGTATGTGAAATGTGTATCATTTAATTACAGTTATGAGTACATATTTAAATATAAAAAGCATTTCAGGTAAAAGTATAAAACATTCGAGGGGGTAGGACAAATCAAGATGGGTTTGGCAAAAGTAGCAACCGGGGGGTCTATATTGTTCTAATTATTATTGTCTATAAACATAGACAATAATAATTAAATCAAATAAAGCTAAACAAAGGAGTCACGGACAATGATTAAATTTCGTACTTGGAGTCAGTGGAGTATTTAGGATTTTCCTGCCCTGGGTACACATTTTTTTCAATTCCCTTTCCCCCTATTTTTTTTTAGTGTCAATTTTTCTCACCCATAAAAAAACTTACAACACATGTGATATAATAATAGTACCTATTGTGCAGTATAAAAATCTATTTGGTGCCACTGAATTTTGAATATAATCTTGAAAAATACTCTCAGTAGCAACGAATAGCAAAAAACCAAAGCAAATTGTAAAATTGTAAAATGTATTAATTTTTTTTTTTATCTTTTTATAAAATTGTGAACATAATAAAAATTAATATTTCTTGAAAAGACATCGATAATAGTTGCATAATTATAATATATGACCATAAGAAATTGCATTAAAATCATGGTTAAAATAAATATAAGTATTTATAGAAAACGACCAAATCGTCCAATGATAATAATTTATAATTTAAAAAAATATCGTGTAACTACGGTTATTTTTTTGAGTTACACCAAACGATCAATATCAATTTTATCAAAAAATTGTGTTTTGCTTAAAAATGTCTGTTTTTCCTTAATTTTTTTATACTGGGATATTCTTTAAATTACCAATTAGATTCACTTTCCCACTAGGAAAGATACTGAAGTTTAAAATTGAAGCATTATTTCAACTATTTATCGTGTATATAGGCATTAGACACACAAAAAAAAAAATCATCACACATTATTGTAAAATCATTATGCTCATCGCTCCGCTCAGAATCTTGTAATATTATGTATGAAATACAATAATAATAATAATAATAATATTGTCATCAGTACCTTATTATTTATTAGTAGAAAAGTTTGTTAATATAAATAGTTAGGTAGTTGATAAAATTATCTAATGTATAATATACCATTTTTGATGCACGGCCCTCTTGTCCTGACAGTATGATGTTACTATAACATCATAGCCCACAAGAAATGATTAGTTTAGGCACAGTACAATAGATTTAGGTATTCGACAACAAACCAATACCTGCGCGTATTATAAAATGGGGAGATTGATTGCACAGAATGGCTTTGTTTATAATTTAATATTAATTAAACGTTTTGTTGAGGTAGATTCGCCTAACTGACTAAATCGTTGTAAATCTGTTTAAAAAAAAGAGCTCCCACAAAAATTTGCTTACCCCAAAAAAGTGCAGCCTGGGGCATACTACTGCTTGGAATATGTTTATTTTCACTAAATAATTTTTTTCGCAGGTACCTGGACAAATTCAATGAACGAAATTTATTCATTTATTTAATATAATATTATAAAATTACAGACGTGATGTTTGTATAAAATCCAGTCATTGGTAAGTCGTAGAGTTTTTTTTTACGTTTCCAAGTCAACTGATTATGAGGAAATTCGCAGAGACGGTTCTCGGAAATGCGATAAAACGGCATATTATTATAATAATTATATTGACGGGTCGTCAAAGAAATCCGGAGGCACCAGACCGTCGGGCGCGGCTAGAGGGATAGAACACGGTTTTTTTGGCTCACTACCTATAATTGCACTGTTATAATAATAATAATATTAATAATTTTTATTATCGCATGTTTTTCGACAACGATTTGCACGGCAAAGTCGGAGCGGCGTGTTCGAGTGCATGGTCAAATACCGTACATGCGTATATTATGATGTGTACAACTTTATCGCCAAGTCCCCTATAGCACGCCATGCGCATGTAATTGTATGCCCTTTTTTTTCCAACCGGTGCGTGCATGGCTCCTGAATTTAAAATCTAGAATTTGATTACCACGGGTAATATTGTGATATTTTGATGCGGATTTGGTTAAAGCATTCACGTGTCCGAAATACATTTGCATACCCTGCAACAGATTACTTTGAATTTTTTGTGAAATGCAAAAATTAAATCGTGAGCCATAATATTATACGTACCCTCACTTGCATAATATTTATAGTGTTGTTAGTATAGTTGTTACGCGTGGTTACGGTTCGCAATAAGATATTTTATACCAAATTTGATATTTTTTTCATGCCTTATCAACGCAGCTCCAAGACTATTTTTATTTAGCTTATTGGTGAAATAAATAAACCTTTGTAACCACTAACCGTCACATTCGAATCGACACATAATTATTAATTGCAACAGCTAAAACAAACTAAAAAGTAGGTATTTTATTTTATTTGTTATTATTAAATGAAACTGCGACGTAGAATGTATTGGCTAAATTGTTTTCGTTCACTAAATAACACGTTTATTAGCTTATGTTAAAATAGGATAACACGTACAAAATATATACATACCAAATATAATAAATTTGTCTAATTTTTTTGTTAAGGCTTTTAAAATATAAATTAATAACAGCAGACAAAAATTATGTGGATTATATATTTTGTATTTTGTGTTAAGTATTAGGTAGATAAGAATTGAATTTCATATAAATTATAAAAAAACCAATTAAAAAATAATTATATTTTTTGTGATGTCAATTCTTACATAAATATATTTTATATGTTGGTTATATACTCAATGCTGTGCATTGTCTAGATAAAAATATTTATCCGTGTATCTTATCTAAATAAATAAGACTGTTATCTGATTATCTGCAGATAATTAGATAACATTTTTATAAATTTCACTTTATTTTTAATATTTAAAATGTAGAACAACGCGCCAAACGTCAAATATAGTTCTCAAATCACCCGGTCTGCATAATTTTGAATTGTTGGTATTTTTAAATTACCAATTTTTCTTTCCGTAAAACCCTCATTAGAACCATTACGAACATTTTTAAAAAAAATGATCCAAATCGGTTCAGCCGTTATCTAGTTATGGGAGAACCAGCGGATAGAATTTCATTAATATTATACATATAGATAATAAACGTGATTTATCATTAGTATATAATTAATGTATTCGAACTATAATTCATAATTATTTTTAATTTGATTTGTATTTTATTTGTAAACACTATAATTATAACTATTGAGCCCAAAATGCATGCTTATAATTTTCCATGGGTACAATTTTTTGAGCTCAATTATTGTTGTAGATTCTCTAAAAATATCAGCGACTATATTGGTCATTTGAAATAATTTTATATGCTGTGAATACAAACCACGGTTCACTGCTGTGGCTTAATTCTGAAGGCTAAATAAAATGTCGAATGATTCATGAAACAAAACACGTTTTATTACTAGAATTTTGTTTCCATGACAACTATATCTTTTTCAGAAATACAACTTTGTTTCGTGTAAGATATAATGTATTATTATTACTATATAAAACCTTTTGGGAAAATAAACAATTTATCTTTTTTGTAAAATTGTTCTGACGCGAAAAATTCTCAAATATTATTTACTAGATAATAGTCATGACTGCAATAGTGTATATTGAAAAACAAAATAGGACTTTCTTAATTTAGAACCAACACCTGTAACCAATATATTTTAATGTATTTATAACACTCACTGTAAATTTATAATGTCCAACCTTTTCTATTAACGCAGAAGTAGGAAACTAAATAAATTGTGGCCTGTGGGCGCCCAATTAAAATGAATTTAAATAATATAAATCAACCCATTCGATTGAATACAGCGAAACGACTAAATCTAACCAACAACAAAGCTTGCAGGAAATAACACAACATTAATTGAAATATTTTATATCTGTTTGTACTAATTGCTATGGTGTGTATATATATGTATATATGTAGGATTTTCCAAAAAGGAAATTGTTACAGTTTTGTATTGAATTACACGTATTACTTACCTATTTTATATTTGTATTAACAAATTACCTATGTATATTTGCTGTAACTTTCTTGAAAATTATTTTTACGAGAATAATAAGAATATTTTTTTTTTTTTATTTAAGTTACCAATATAAAATGAATACACCTCAACAATTACTAGTAAATATACATTAACAAATAACAAACCGATGGATATGACGATAGATAAAAAGAAACAATGAAAAATAAAAAACAACACAAATCAGTAACTTAATAAAGTATAATATTTACAGTTTTAAAATGGTCATTAGGTACTTGCTCCAAAATTTAAATTTACGAAAACCTGCGTGGGGCACTTTTTACATTTTAATTAGATAGGTAGATAACAGATCATCAATTCACACCAATATTAAAAAGTGAAATTGATTCTAACGTAAAATTTACTTAAGTAAAACGGAGTCAACACATGCGAGTATACTCTTAATTGAAAATAGGTCAAATATAACCAAATGCTAAAGTATAATGAAATCTGTATTTTATGTTTTTGGTGTAAATATGATTACAAATACGAAATATTTTCTACTACACATACGACATACCTACGAAAACAAATGTTAGAAAATATGAAATATAACGCTAAAGCGTTTTATTTATACATATAAATTGGTCGTTTATTCTTCCCATGGGTGTCATAATATACTTTTTTCATACGTTCAGAAATTATGAACAAACTAAAATTATAATTTAAAGCAGTCGACGCAGTCGGATTACATATTACGTTTTTAGAAATTATTTAGAATTTGTTATTTTTCTCAGGGAAATGATTTGGTTTTCCACAAAAAATAAATTTTTAAACATAATTCAGAATAAATACTTATAGTTTAGTTACTGAAAAATGACATACAGATCTGGGTTTGTAATAATTATATGAGCACAGTGGTTGGTAAAACCGAAATCGTCACGTCAAAGACCACCCATAATATTATTATATCTATTTATAGTACTTATTTATAGTAGGTACTTATGTAAAAGCTGTATAGCTGGTCGTTGATGATAGATATTTATAGTAAAAATATTATGTCTCAAACCTACAGTTTTTAATACCTAGTTTATTATTAACATTAACGTGCCATTGTGACATCAGGCATATAGTAAAAATACTTATTTAACTGTAAAAAAATAACGGATTGAAGATTTCTGACAACGGAGATTGAACTGCTTGCAATGGCCTATTTGATGAGAGGGGTTCGACGAGATTATCGCCATTTAGGCACTTGAAAACTATGTTTAAGGCTGGGGGTAAACGATGAAAATTCGCAAGATTTTTTTGCTTAATTTGTCACAATTAATGCGTCACTATGCTTCTATAGTACCAACAAAAATAAATAAACAATACAATATAATATCACTTAACGAGGTATAAATATCCATCTACAGTATGTATCTTAATGCAAATTGTGTAATTTGGTCACTTCTATCCGTTGCAAGAATTACTCAAAAAACTGTGAAACTTTTCCTTGTGAATATATCATCATTATTATTGGGCCTCACAGGGAACAACACCCCTTTCCAGTTCTTTTATTGTAATTTACGTTTTTGACCACACTATGTTTTCTTTATATCTTCCACACAACGTTTTTCGCCTTTAGGTTAATAGAAAATAACATGACAATGTGATGCAATACATTTTAGATTTACACCTATAACTGATGCAATAAATTTGTATTTTTCGTCATACAACACAAAGCCTAAAATCATTATTATAGCTTTTACATAGCTTAAGCTAAAAATGATTATTAATTGTAAATTAAGTTATGTTTTGTATATAAAAAGGAATTTATATTTTATACCTCAATGTATACATAACATGTAGATTATAGGTATAGAAATTAAATATTGAAGCTCGAATAACGTCTGAATCTTAATATTTAATAATACTATTATTTTTAAAAATTATAATTTTGTATATTTTAATGTTTATATTTAAAAATTGAAAAACTCACACATTCCCATCTCATTTAATTCCCACCAAATCCTGTTCGCTGTAGTATAAAATCGTATCGATTCACCAGACTAAAAATATTGGTACTTAAGCAAATGTTTTTCAAACCAAATTAATGTTATTCGTAAAATGAACTCACTGTGCTTTAAACACCAGAGTGTTACTTTAATAATATCTATTATGGTCCAACAAAAATATCCGTGGAGTTGGCACACGTGGGCATTTCATATTTTTATTATATGAAAAACCACTATTCCTGAGGTATTTTATACATTTTATAGAAGAGTTAAAATTAAATATAAACATTCACAATCTTTCATATTAACGTACCTACGTAGTGTACCAATAAATTGAGTATGGACTCTACGTACATGTATATTGAATTAAAGTAGGTAGTACTAGGTTACAAAGTTTAAGATTTATTCCAATTAAAAGATAAAAAGTAAATTTTTGAAGAATGAATTTTTGTGGTGAATTTGTAGCAAAAAATGTCCCATTTCCCATCAGCGGATGTTTAAATTATATTCATGGGAACTCACTTGATAAATTTATCAATTTTTCGTTGCAATAAAATATTATTATTATCGTAATATTATGAATACGCGGATGTGCGTGCACGTATGAAGGTGCACGAATAGACGTTTTATTTTCATTTTCCGGTCGCGGTGCCTATAATTGTAATTTATATTGCTGTGGCAGTGTCATCCCCTACTGGGAATTCATCGTCCGCGGTTTTTCTCATCGCGCCCGTACCGCATAATATTATTTTCTGGGGTGTCACTGCATTTTTCATTTTTTGCCCGAGCGTTAGCGGTAGAATAGATTTTGTCATCACTAAGTGCGCTCGTAAATCGTACAAAAATGTGCGGTGTTCCCATTTCATTCTCTCGTACTTTCTTTGTCTGTAGTAGCTAAACGAAATTTAAAAAATTTCGAAAATATCTTGGAATACGTTTCCCGCCATCCGCTTTAACGTAATTATGGTGTGTGTGTGTGTGTGTGTACGTGTACAAAGTAAATGTGTGTTAACTTCAGACTACAAATACCAATTTATCCGGAATAAAATTAAGAGGAAGTTAAGGGGAAACAGGCTATTAAATATTTATAATTTTATAAATACAATTTCTTCTTTTTTTTCGTAGCGTTTATTTTATGGTAAACTTGATATCATAAACATTAGCACAATATAATATTATATAGGTATTACTTCTTCACAAGTGCATATGCATAAATATATATAAGGTCTCAATTTAAATAAATAAAATTCGATCACCATATTTTAATGAAATAATATGGATTCGTGCGGATATAAAAAAAGTTAATTTTATTTACAAAAAATATTTTTTTGTTTTTAATCTATTTTTATGGCATATATTATGTGTGCGTTCCATTATTGCCGATTCAATGAAATAAAATATCTATACAACTGATACATTTTTTTTTTCAAACTAATGAATAAAAAAAAATTAATCAAGTTTCTGCTCGACTACCACATTTCGTTGGGCGGGGAAGTGTTGAAATACGATTTATTTTGTCATCATCCCACCACCCCCCCCCCCTAATCAAAATTCCCTCCAGACCGGCGGTGTGTCAAAGCTGCCCATCGAGTTTCGCGGCGGTCGTCACACGCGGGATCGACGAAACTCGCCCGTTTCATACCGTTTGTCGAAAATACCGAAACGGAAAATAATGCACGTCGGCACGTTTGTTTTGTAATCGGTTTCGGTTATCCGGCGACAGCTGTCAGTGGCCAGCGAATCCGTGTGGGATACGTTCGAATCATATTTCACGCCACGCGAACGACTGCGGTGCGCTCATTCGCCGCAGGTGCACGCGTTTCCGGTTCCGCCGAACAGGACGGACGAAGGTCGTATTTTATATTTTGTTTTTGGTTCTTTTTAATAGGTTAATTTATCATTGCACGCCTGAACATACAGGCCACAGTTAATTATGATAGAGTTATTGTCAAATTAAATTTGATTTACCCGCCGGAGCGCTTAATGAACCAACTGCTCGGGAGCGCGGGGAATTGTTTTGTACAATACAATACACGGACATTCATCGCGGTTTTTAGATCTATTAAGCCACAATACAATAGTATTATTATGATCATTAGAGTTAAGATTATAGATGATTTTTTTTTAAATATTATACAATGCTAACAAAGCAATACAATTATTGTTTCTTTAGGTATACAACCATTTACGATTCAGAATATTATAAAATTATTATTTTGCATTTCTTTACAATTTCGTCATTTTTCGTTTCAAATTACTTTTTAACTTTTTAATGTTGGGTTTCATATACTTTTTACGTCAATGTTTCACATTCAAACCTCTCAGTAATTTTAAGCTTCTTTTTTATATATATTATATTATAAACCTATTCAATTTTGGATTTCAAAATCTATATTTTGGTATTATTTAGTCGATAAACAGTATTCAATGATTAAATGCTTGCAGTCCCCATTCGTAATTTCAAAACCTTTTTAATCAGATATTGTAGTTGCTTACCTATATTTATCTGCACAACTCAATAACCTACCTACTATATTTGATAGGGAAAAAGTAATAACATTAATTGCTGGTTTTTAGATGATAAAATACTGAACACCAAACGAATTCGAAGAACTTTATAGTAGTTTATAATTTTATTAGTACCTACCTACCTAGGTATCTAGTAATAAATTATTTAAAAGTTTTAATTTTTCTCTCGTTCATGTAGATTATTTGATTTATCTCCTGTTTTAGGGCTTTTTTTTTAGCAGTTTTTAGATCATCAGAACTGGTCACATAGAATCCGGATATTTCAACCGTTTGTCTGCAGCAGTTGATTTCTTTCACAGACAACAACAATATATTGTTTGAGTCATGTAACAACTTCGTGTACGGCTTAACATAATTTAATTCAGAAAAAAGTTGTTATTACGATATAGTATATATATTAACCTATGTCGAATTAAATGATTTGTATTCCCCAGGCTACTAACATTATAATTTATAACATTGAGTGGAGATATGGAAAAGTGTCACGCGAAACACTTCTAGTAGGTATATCTATACGCTCATATACAGCTAGCAAAAAACCACTACATGTTAAGTAAAATATATACTAAATTACTATTCATTTTAATTGATCTTCAGATTATCAAGGATAACAGACTCAATGAATCACGCACAAGTGTAGGTCAACATTTTATCGATCTCATAATCACAACATTTTCCAAATCATATTTATTAGGTACCTATGTGCTATGTACCTACCTAACAAACTATTACAATATGTGTATTCTGCCATACCTAAGTGTAATATTATGATATATTGGCGATTGAAAGTGATAAGATGTAACGGGGACGCTATGTATCATTTATATGTTATTTTACTAGTTCCCCGTTACAGATCCACCCCCACCGGCCTAATAATTGATAAACTTTCAATCGCCAATAATGTTCTATGATATTACTATAATATTATTATTCATTAACGTGATAATAATGCAGTGAACACTAATTATTGAAAATAATCAAAAATGTATTCAATCAGTAAAATGAGTAAATACGCTTATTATTTTATTCTACATAAATAATCATACAATTAACACAATTTTATCGAATTCATGATGAGCGATGTAAGGCCATAGCCCGTATATAGTTAATACAAAACTATACGTTATTTAAATAATATATTTATGTACGATATTCACTATTTGACTAAACTAGAACTAAAACTATTATTCAAATATGAAGCCAGTAAGCGACCCTTTTACAAACTTAGAAAAAAAGTACACAATCAGCCGTAACCTAAAACAATTTTGATGTTTAATGTATGCATCCTTTTGTGAGTTACAACAGTGGATGTTTTATTAGTGTTTGCCGGTAGAAACTTATTCGTTCAGTTAGAAAACAAAATAATATGTATTTATTGTTTTTTAAGCTTATACTTCTTATGTTGTCACGAAATCATGATTAGGTCACGTAAAACGCATAGAATAGTACCGGATTAAAACGAGTTTACGTATTATAATTTGTTATAATTTACTCTTGTACTTAGGTACGCATTATGTTAAATCTTTGTAAATTAATTTCTTAATTGTATTCACCTATATGCGTGTATTTAAATATTAACACGCGAAATGTAAAAGTATAAATCAGATTTTTTAATAATAACACAATATAGATATACCTATGCTAATATTAATCATATGATTGAAGATTTCTTTTTATCTTCGAAGAAATGGGCTAGTTAGATATTATGTTTTAATTTTGTCTTGAAATCAAATTACAAAACTAAACATTTATTATGTAATACATTTTCGACTAATGCTATTTTAATGACGCTGAAGCTACGTTCCGAAGTAGGCCATAGTCTTGCATATTATTTGAGGGGAATGGTACTCCGGAGGTTTGGAAAAATGTTACTTTATAAAGAATTAATTGCAATTAAATAGTAGAGATACGATTGGTGATTAGATGATTCAGTGTCGCAAGTAGGTACCAAAAGGTGTAACCCCTACGGGTCTCGTTTTATAATGAGGATAGATAATTTCATCCATCTTCTTAAAATGAAATTGTTCAATTGTACCTAATATACAGTTGGGTAATGGGTATGTGAAATAATATACCATCATTATATTAAGCATACTTGATGAGTAAAGACAATAAATATTTATCTAATATTTTACATTATGATATTAAAGCATAAAGCAGATAAGTGATAAAATTATAAATAGGTATTCAAATTCAATGTCAATATAAAGATTATAGCATAGAGTTTTAAAATGTTTAAATAACATGATTAATTAAAACTCATTACTAAATATTCTATAAATACAATTTTATATCAAGAGCAATAATAATTTTTGAACTTTAAGTTGTGTACCCGTATTTTACTGAAATTTATGATATTTATTTACTAATGTTATGAAGTTGCTATCAAGGTGGCTTTGCAGTTGCATTTTATTATTGACATGGCACAAAAGTTATAGTTAAAATCGAAGTCTTACGATATTTTTCTGCTATAGAATAGTAAATAATACATAAGGTGACTGCAATTTCAACATTATGGCATACAATTAATTGAAAAAGATTATTTTTAACACAAATAATATGAACTGCAACGTGAATAGAGATGTATTTAAAATCAAAACGCTTAGATTCACGATTAAAAATATCAAAGTATAATAGGTAAATACGTTGGATATCAATATATTGTAATTTATTATGATATGTATATATATATGTCGCATCCACTTAGTGAAATCACTCATTTCATAAGGATGCGTGAGATATTATAAGACACATTTTAACTCGCTAAGTTAGAAGTGAAACTTTTAAAAAAAAATTAACTATAACAAGTTAAAAGTAACTTAAAATTATTAACATTTAACTAGTTTGCCCAGCCTTGCGAGTGTGCTAAGACGGGAAAAATCAAATTCCAAGTTTTACGTGAAAATTATAAATTTGAAACTCACGAAACGTGTTGTGTCATTGTATAATTAGAAATTGGTCAACATTTAATAAGGAATCGTGTTCTCAGAAAGGTAAATTGTACGCAATCGATTTTTACCCAAATACACAAATGATATGCGATAATTTGGCATAAAGTGAACTATAGGAGGGCGACGTTCAAACGATGCATAATCTAAGAATCGAACTGTCTTACAAAAAAGGTTGAACTTAACATTATAGTGATACGCAAACGGTGTATAGGTTCAGGCAATTAAATATATCCATATATACGTGTTAATATTTTTACAGAATTGGCGATGCAGGTCAAATGTTAACACGCATACCTATTTCTCTGATACCAATATATACCGTTTGCTTTTCTGTACAATTATAGCTACCTATGTGGAGAATACGTTATTTGTGACAAGAAACGCTCTCTATGATGGTTGTTTTTTGTAGTCTATGTCATTCATAAAATAATGTTCAGAACACTTGTTGTTGAATGAATCGGGTACAAAATATCTCTTACGGTATTTTGAATAGAATATAAACATACCCCCGCGCAGGTATTCTATAGATGCCTCGTTCCGTTTTAAATAACTTTTATACACGCAGTGCGGTGTTATAAATTATAATACACAGCAGGCTGGTTTGCGTTGTCTGTGCATTTTGTTTCTTCCGTTCGTTACCAAGAAAAATACGAGAAACGAGGGCAAGTGCGGTTTTGGTACACGTCCCTACCATTATTAGTGTGGAGTGCCTACCTAATGAATGCGAATTCATGAGCACTCGTACAATAGTTTAATTATACAGTCAGCCAAGGACGGGACGCGAATGCGGCGACGTTATCAACTCAAAAACCTCGAACACGTGGTTTTATATAATAATAATAATAAAATCAATTTTCACATGCATACTTGCCATAAAGTAGGGTAAAAAAAATTGCACGCCCCAAAATTGTTCTCATTATTACTGTATCTGAGGAGTGTATGAATTATGACTGTATCGCTATAATATGTAGATACGTCATATTGACATATTATTGTTTCGTAAAATTTGTAGACCAATTATTCTAGTTTTACAGAATATCAAATATCCATATCACACGAATTATAATATAATCGAATTCAATAAAAGTTCACTTTTAGCTGCGTTTTCGTTTTCAAATAGTTAACAACATAAATAAAAAATACCGGTCAGATGTTGACCGCTCGTCGCTGACCTCTGTGCAATATTTTTATTATTATAAATTCAAAAGGCAAATCTGAGGGGAGTTCTTTTAAGACCTCACTCACCAAGATTTCTTCAATGTTGTTCGCAGGTAGTAAATATTTTACTTTGCGCTTAGGGAAATTACTGAGAAAATGGAAGAAAAATTTCCTATTTCAAGTAGGGTACATATAGTAGGTACCTGGTACATATTCGATTTTCAATTTTTAAGAACTTTTGCTCAGAAAATGCATAAATAATATGCACCCTAAAATTATAATGTGAAACAAAATTAATTTTAACTTTAATAAAATATTAATATGTGTCTATATAAGATTCCAACACTTTATAATTTGATGGCAATATAAACTTAAAAATATATAGATTTAATTCCGGATTAAATCTTAAAAAAAGTTTTGACAGATTTTTGAACTCATGCAGTTATATTCAAATAATACATAATATTATTATAATCTTAATGAAAATAATGAATAATATTAATCTTTCTAATGATGACTTCGAACGCATTAGAATGAAAGATATTATTCATGTTAATTTTTTTGATTGTACGACTCATATACGCGGTTATATTATATCTTTATAACATGCTTTCACATTAGTATTATTTTAGTTAGGTAACTTATGATAGTCAATATAAAAATGTTTATACTAATATTTGACAGATGTAATTGTCAGTACAAACGTTTTAATTGAATAATACGTTAAATTCGTACTACAAAATAGGTGTTTTCGTTGTTTTTTCGTAAATTCTAAAGACAATAAAGAATTCCAGGATCAATAAACATGTTGTAATATAACATTTTCTGAGGTGATTCACATGGATACTAAAAATAAGTACGTAGGTATAGTTCTTCGGTTATCTTACTCCCATTTCAGGAGGGTCATAATGTCATGTTAAACGCGAGCACCAAGTTGTCAACTTGTTATTTGTTCTGTTACAATAATTTCGTACGCCATCGAAATCGACTAATATAAAAGTGCATAAACATAATAATACATTCAGACGTGATAAATAATATTTAGCTCAGTAAGTTTTCTGGTGAATTTTTTTACTGTTTCGTCATTTGAATAAATCAATATCTTAATAATATCAATATCAATATATTAATCAATGTCTTTATATGGACTATAGGTACAACCGACTACTGCAGTGTGAATTTTATTGAGTCGGCCGACCGAATCTCCTATATTACTGTCAACTGATGGTCAATGATCATATTAATAGTACACCAAGGTGTTCTAAATAAATAAAAATAGAATTTCTATGCACATAGGTAATTTTGGTTGTTTTCGGCTAATAATAATTGTTGAAAACCAAAAAATATATAATATGTCTACTAAATTTAAGAAATATTAATTCCAAAGTTATACATACACAAACCTTTTAGCCGTTATTAAAATTATCTTTACGAAACTGGACTCATAAACTTGGCATTTTCAACATTATATTTAGCTGCACTTTTAAAGTTTCTTTTAACAATACATCGTGCACCTAGTATTATAGTGTTTTGGATCGATACAAGGCACAAAAGTTTTGATAAAATTAAAAGGCATATCTTTTTATTTATATTTTAATTGACATCGACAATTCCTTGTTTTTATATGCTATATAGAAGTCAAAAGTTGTAGATCATTGAAAAGCACGAAGGGTTAAATACATTTTGTTTTAAAACAATTTAACTACAAAAAGGGTTGGTATAACCTAAATATTTTCCTTTGAAAACTATCTACCATATTATTAATAATATTTTTAAAATAAAACTTCAATTTAATTACATAATATTATTACCTACATTACATACTATAGTCATTACTCGGCGTCAGTATAATGACAGTACGATTGGGTATTTTTTTTATATACGACTTACCGTCATAAAACGTTCCACATTTAATTAAATCCATTAACCTTATACTTAATAAAAAAAAACTGTTTAGGACAACTTCGTTTTAGAATCATTTCAATATAATTTATATGATTTTTAGAATAGTTGGCACTAAACAGATATCGTGCAAAACATATCACAATTTATTAACAATATTAAAATCAAACTATTATTTTAATATCAGTATTTAACTTCCCATTGTATTATGAACCAGTAAAGTGTTGCGTGTAAATATAAAATATACGTAAATATCTTAACCACAATTATACGATGATTCGTGCAGCCACGCATCAATTATTGTTTAATGTTTATGCGTGACAATTATATGAGTATTGCTTAATTCTGATTGTATTTTGCAGCATTATAGTGTTATAACTTATAAGGAATAACTCTAGGATGTTAAATACCACGATGATTTTTGTAAGCTTATGGAAGTTTAACCATTGTAACTTGTAACAATAGGGACATAAAAAATAAATGAAAAACAGTAGACGAATATAATATAAATCAATGGTTGAATTCAACAACTAAGTAAGTGTTATATTTATCATCATTCGGGTCGTAAATATTATTTTTGGTTGTCTGAAGACTACAAACTTCTTGCACAAGAATGATAGCATTGTATTTGCACGTGAGACATGAAAGCCAACGATGATTTACGAGAAAACATTGATAATAACATTTAGATGATAGGTTTTAAAGAGGAAAGATAAACATAAAAAACATTTTGATATGAATAATATCAAGGTAAAATAAAAAAGCTAAGACAAAACGTTCAATTGATTTTATAGACATTCGAGAAGTATATGAAGACAGATTATATCTAAAAAAACTAGCGAACTTTTGGGATTGAACACTAAAAGCAGCAATTTACAAAGACAAATAGCAACGAGAACACTTTAATACCACTTGTATTTTTTCAAATATAAAACAATTCCAAATGCTTGTTCATATAGTTTAGGAATATTGATTGATATGGGTCAGCAATGTATGCATATTTTATATGGTGAAAAAATCAATAGTTATTTATAATTTATAAATAAATTTATCTTAATCAATAACTTCAACCTTAACCTCAACTGTAAATTAACTTATTAAATTTAAAATATTTCTTTCCTTGATAATCATGTGTATACTATATATTTATTATACACGTAATTTTTGTTCAATGACATTATAACAGCACTTTACATAGGTTGGTACCAATAATTTAGGCGTTTAAACAATATATTTTGAATAATTCTCATCAAACAATCTGCGTGTATACTATATGCGCGTTCATAGTTTTTATAGGTATTTGTATCTCCAAATTGATGAAAACCGATCGATTAAACATAAAGATTAAAATTGTTTTATTATTATTTTGTATTGAAATAAACGCTATCTAAAGTCTAAACATATATTATTATAATGTATAATGCTCAAATAAAACTTCTATATTATAATATATTATAGGTACATAAGAAGTATGTTTGTCTGTAGATTTTATACGTACAATATTACCGTTCTAATGCATTTTAAACGAGTCATTCTGGAATGTGTAATAGGCTCCAGATTATTCAGATTTATTTATTATAATACAGTCATTAATAATCATAACCGATTAAAAATTTTAATATAATATTTAATACCTACATAATGTATGTTTTTGAAAGGCAAAAACTGAATCCTTAATCGAACTACTTTTTTAAATAATTTTTATTAAATTCAGCTGATATCTTACTGTGTCAAACATTTCAAACAAAATTATTTTTTATTCATTATTTGGTATAATATTATGTATGATTCTTCCATTTATTTTTAATAATATAATACATTTATAAGATCTTTGGGTTTTTTTTTCATGACTTTTTGACAATAAAATCTAACTAATCTGTTGATTTAAGTTGATTAATGGAAGCAATTGATAACAGTTCCAAACAATATATAAGTTCTGCCGGCCGCGGGCGGCATTTTTCTTCGGTCAAGTTACGGTGTCCGGAGAGAAGTTCCGCCATCCCCCACCCGGGCATGGCAGATACCTACGGATGCCCACAAAAACTCTTCCAAAACAAAACACACGTGTTTAAACTTACAGTACCCTCCCCCACAGTAAAAACCACCCAATGGCCTAAGTTTCCGCGAGTGAATTAATAATAAAAAAAATATAAGTCCATTGAAAATTAAAAACAGTACATAATCTAAACACGGCACCTCGGTTATGCAATTATAGGGCATAGGTATTTGTAGAAAAACGCTTTTTTTTCTTCCTTTATTAAATTAATTGTTATTTTGTTGAAACAATGAAAAGAAAACGTTTCTAAAGTATAAAAAGAATAAAATATAATTCATTTTATTTATTAGCATAATGTATATACCTATGAATATTTTATTGCGATTTGTGAGTTTGAATAGATATAGTATAGGGCTTTTGCATTGATTTGGTCAATTTATGTATTTATCATTCATAGAATTATTGCATGAACGTACAGCCTACAATCGCCTGTGGAACTGTGGGGGAGGGTACTGTAGGTTTTGAACACATAAATGTTGTTTTGGCAGAATTTTAAGTGGGCACCCGTAGGTATCTGCCATGTCCGGGTGGGGGATGGCGGCCTCTCTTTTCGGACACCGTGACTACCCGAAGTAAAAAGCCGCTGGTGGTCGAGTTCGAACAGCCACTCCGTCCCCCACGTTTATATTTTACAGAGTATCAATTTTGTATGAAATTATCAACATTTATCATTTAAAACTATACGTTTTATTAATTAAATTAAATATATATAAGAAAAATGTATAAATAGTACCAAACTACAAACGTCGTGTTTCATAAAATTACAATAAAATTATATTTTGCGTTTATTTTGCAGACTACAAACTTTTACTAAAATAGATTTTTAAAGTATACCTATAACAATATGTGATTAACTTTATTTTCCGTTCTCGAGTATTTATAGTTAAAAGTTTTGTTCGAACCCGAAAATTAAACTGCCACGTGTCACCGTCGAGGTGGCTGTTAGTTATTCACAATTTTTCAAAAACCACGTCTTAAAATTTCTGAAAATTACAAGTTCTTTCTTTTTTTTTTAGTTGTATTAAATTTCTAATCTCAAGTGGACCTCGTGAAACTTTTCGGAAGTTTAACCCAAAAGAATGTCTAAAACACACACGCATCATTGAAACACCCGAATTGAGTCGATTTGGATTTTACGAGTACAATGTGTGTAATTATTGTTATCAGTAAAATTCAAAATATTGAACAAAATCATATGATAATAGACAGTTTGCGCTTCACTTGAAAAACGCATGTTTGAATCATTAACGTTGAGTCAGATAAACAATTATATTGTCAATAACTGTAAAGGTTATTGATATTTATATATTATATTGTGTGATACGAATTAAAAAAATAATATGTCAATAGAATTTACAACAGTTTTTATTTTAACTAGGAACCTAATATTTGTGACATCATACATATAATTATATAACTATTATATTATCAAATGTATCATGCAATTTTAATTTAACGTTAAACCTCAAAGTTTAAATTATTCATACAATTATATTTTCAAATAGTTTTACATCTACAACACATGATTGTAAAAAAATATTGGCACCAATACTTTTCAACGTATGTACGAATGACCAGCCCATTATTGAAACTACCCGTCGTTTCCTATATACGCTGACAATCTAGCAATAACTGCCCAAGGACATACGTTTAGCGAAATTTAACAAACACTCACACATGCTACATGCACTGGAGAAATTGGATTGATACTATACACAAAACTCACTAAAACCCAACCCAACAAAAACGCAAGTAAGTGCATTCAGTGTCGGCCCAATGGATTTCGGGGCCCGGTGCCGAATTTTGCAGGGCCCCATATTTATTTTATTTTCTTACGAACTTCCTTTATTTCTATTTAAGTTTATAATCTTTAAGGTTTTGTTAGAAATATAAATATGTATTTATGAACTAATAAGATCCAATTTGTATTTTTATATTAGACACAAAATGAGTAGGCACCTATATGGCTATATACCTACTTAGGTAAAAACAATATACGATATTATAGAGAAATATACGATGTATTCAGTATAGTTTTTGTAAAAAAATGCCTGTGAAAAAAAGTGAGTGTTTTATACCACGTATTGTGGTCACAGCCAAGTTATTATGGTTCAGTTTTATTGACGACATAATAATATAATTAATGTACAATATTGAATATACGTTGAAGATAACGACACGTTTAATAAGGGGCTAAAAAATAGGTGAAATGCTAATAATATTTAAACCCTAGTTAGGTATCCATTTCCATGGCGACAAACTTAAACTTTGTACGATATTGTAACTGTATTAGGAATGAAGTTTAATTCACATTGTACCTATTAGTAAAGTAAACTGTGTTAAGGAATGAAATGCTTAAATATTATTTATTTTGGGTGACTATTTATTTTATTGTTTGGTAAATACTTTGTGAATGGTAATTGCAAATTTTAATTGAACATTTAAACATAAAATGTCGTGCCAATTTAATTTTGAGGTAAGATTAATATGATACTCGTTCCCGAAATTTGTTGGACTATCGTTGAAAGTTCAGATAGATTTTGATTCGTGTCATCAGGCGTATTATTAATATTTCATTTTCTTTGAAATACCTTCTATTGAATTTAACTTCTTATGAAAGTTTATATTTTCTATTCGTGCATGTGCCCCGTATTCTCCTCATTAATATCCAACCAAAGTATTTATTTTATTTCTGCCGTGCCATATACCATAATATAGTCGAAAAGTTTGCGTTCCGTACCACGGTAATTAATTGGAAATAATTAGAGAAAATATTTATGAACATTTTCTGCGTACAATTTCACGTGTCCTTCTCACAAATGTTTTAGATTTTATTGAACATAAAGAATAAAATGTGAATAATTTCAGGAACACAATATTGTATAGAAACGTACAGTGAGTTTAGTCTCTTGTACTAAAAAAAATAAAAAAATATATGTGTTCACTCCTTTTTTCCATGAACTTACTTTTAATACTCATTTTAAACGAACAAAATTCAGGCCGAGTGTTGTGAATAAAGAAAATCAAAATAATAGTTTAGGAATATAAATTATGGTAAAATGTAATTAAATGTGCGTGGCGCAAGTAACTCAACTATTGACATTTATTTTTCGATAAAGAAATAAACATTTTAACAGAGGGAAGGCTTTTAAATTGGCATATTATTTATCATAACTATTTTATTACAAATTTTCAGTAGAATAAAATAACATGTATAATATTTATATCGTTATCGAGAAACGTATATCAAATCCTCAAATAAATGACACGAAACGTTACAAATTTAATTACGTAAACATTTAATAATTTTATGAGGGATTATTATTTTAAATTATATTATTATATTAACATTTGATGTATTTGGCTAAAAAATATAGTTTCAGTTTCGAAAGAAAAACATAACTAAACGTCAAACAATTTATTTCACTTTCAAAATTAATAATTATTTCTGTTTTTTTCTATGACATAATGACATAAATTACAGTGTAGGTGCCTATGTTATATTTGTGTACGTTCCCATAACAATTGTTCTTTAAAATATAATGTTTAGTTGATAGTATATTCCTCGTATAATTTTAGACGTAATGGATCCGGAAAACTCTAGGTTTTGAGTTTTTGGAGTACCTATGGTACATTATTTTTATACGGATATTAAATACAATTTTTAATGGAATAAAAGAATGTTTCAAAAATTATATTATTCCCGCGAGAATGTGAAAGTTTTAATGGCTTTTTATTCGTGACATTTTTTTACGCCAAGTAGTAGCTGTGCATTGGGTTTTATGGAAAATTACCACGTTGCCCTTAAGCGAAATATACAGTGACCGCGTACACAAACACACATCTATGTGCCAACTAACCGACAACTCCATGTTATTAAGAATGTATACGTGCCAAGTTTAATAAAATTCCGAGGTCTGATTTACCAGACTTTTTCACGTACGTTACCTCATATTATAGTTCATACAGAATAATAAAGGGTTTTATGCTCTATAGTCTATATTGTATTCCCGATAACAATCAAGGGGCGGAATTCATTGAATAATAATAAAAAGAAAAATATATTTATATGTCTATGTATTGTACAATGTAAGATGCTTACCTACTACGTTTTAGCCGGCGAGTATAAAATAAATCGATTTTTCTTGTTTGAGGCTTATAACGTTAAATCACGAGTCTGCACGATTAAAGAAACGCATAGCTAGCAAATTTAGTCAGCTGCGGATCGGTAATGATAATAATAGGTAATATAATGAATTGCTACCACCGTAGGGCAGTTTACTATAAAAGCCGAAAACCATGTTGATTTACTTAAAGAATTAAATTATAATTTTGACTGGTTGGTGGTTATTAAATTAAGCGTTATTAGTTATAATACATATTTAATAATGATTGCGTGCGTATAATACGATATAAAATGTTTACAGTAAACACGTATGTTGTTTGTATAGTTTAATAACATAGGTAGGTATAAGAGTTCTACAATCTCTCGCATTATCTTATACATTAGAAGAACATTAACATAATTTCATTAGCTCTGGGCATAAATCGTCTGCCCGCACATGCTCACTCGCCTTGTTCCAGATCTGGGCCAAGGATTGTTGTTGGTTGTAGCTATATATATTTATTCAATGTTTACATAATATGTTATACATATTTTTTTAATCCCTTATGAAGATTGCTTACGAACCTTTACAAAAAAGTCTTACCGGCGATCACATCCAATATTTATGTAGGAATAAAAAATGTCGACAGATATGTCTAAAATATGGTACACCTAAACATAACAGGCTGACTTCCGTAAAACTCGTGTTTATCAGTATACTTATTAAATATTCTTTTAACTCAACAGTTGCGAGTTCTAACATTACACAGAAGTTAAAGATTGTTTAATATGAAACATCATATTTAGACAATATAGACATTTCTTAGTGCGGCAGATTTATAAATAATGAGCTAATAATCATACCTTAGAAATACTGCAACTTCCCGCGTTACTCGAAATGTTTGATTTTACTTTTCTCCTCCCCGTACAATTTACTATTACAAATTCTACGAAACTGGCAAACACAAAGCACATACAAACTCCGTCCCAAACATTCATAGCAGTCAAATTAGCTACGTCGGGCAATGTCCGGCGGAAACTGTTGGAGGTCGTAAAGTAATTCAACATTGTCGTAACGCCTGAAAATACGTGAATTAACATTTGATTTAGTATTATAATTCAATATAAAATCATGAAATATGATAAAAATAAAAAAATTATAATGACCAATAATTGTCCTCGCTGGTACTGCGTCCCATTCTAGGAAAAATGTGATAAATGATGAGGTGACTAAAATTAACCCTGGTATGAAAATAGTAGCGAAGTAAAACGTCCTATCTCTACTAAATATCAATTCCACTTGTAGACAACTGTAATTACCTGGAATATGTGTATATATATTTAAAAAAAAAAATGTTTTTTATTTAAAATATTGATTACAGCAATATGTTACTGCATTTAAAGTGAAACACGACAACCACGAATACAAATTTAAAATAAAAACAACATACAGTATTATATAATATAAAATAATAAAAAAAATGAACTGAGATAATAATAGTGAAATAAAACCTATTATAATTATTCATATTAATATTATATTATGCGTATGCCGAATAATATGTTGTTTAAAAACGTTTTATATTACCTCTCCAACTCCCAGTAGAAGCACATTCGTAAGTTCGATTTCGTTCCAAGTAAGCATTTGAAGTTTTCAGATTAGGCGACTTTATTAAAACAAAACTATCGTCTTTCCAGACATACTTTAAATCAGACTTCTCATACGATACTGTGAAAAGAAAAGTTTTGAAATTAAAAAAAAAATTGTTGAGAAAAATTATTATTTATTTCTACCTACCTACCGTCAATCGATTAAAATCTCCAAATCCCAACAACATTTATCTTATGCAAGCACAAACATCATTATACCATCACAGATTATATATAACCAGATGGTGCACTTCTGCATTTACTGAACTCAAGCCCTTCTCAATGCAGTAGGACTACATGTGAGGAATAAATTATTGTACACCTTTACCATAATTATTGTATCAAATAATATGACAATGGCTAGGGAGTAGGATTATGGCGCGAGTGCTAAATATCAGTGATGCGTACAATTAACAATCAATAATTTCTCATAACAACTATTTTTCTCTCTTATTGGTGATACTGATTCCGAGGTATGTTTTGATCACGGTTGTAGATATATCTTATAATATCTAATATCTATTGATATTTTTCAGAATTACATGGCTTGAATAGGAATTACGAAGCGCACTATCTGGTTTTATAATCTGTGTAATCAGCAAAGTAATTATTATTTTCAATGATAAGCAATAAATTATAAAATGTAATATGATATATAGTATCACAAATATCACAACTAAATTAAACACTTCGTCGAACTCCACGTAAAAAATGGCTAGGCGGTAAGTAAAAAAAAAATCAGTCATTTATAAGATCTTTAAGCTCTATAAAGATGTAATTTATTATTATCATGAACAAATTCTAAGTAAATTGAATTTATGTTCATTTATTTTGTTCTAATAATTTATTAACTTGGCGAGAAATTATATTATACTATTTATAGTTTATATGACACGAAATAACGTGAACAAAATAAATAAAATGCATTAGAACTGCAGTATAACAATGGACAAATCTATACTTGTCAAAATAATTTCTCACCATGTAAATAATTAAACTGTTGAAATAAAATAAGTGTACTTTATTCAATTTACTTAGCATTTTTTTTTATGATATCACATCTTTATAGTGTTCAAAGATCTTATGAATGACTGATCTTTTTTTACTAAGCCTTATTTTTATGGAGTTCGACGAAGTGTTTTTTTCAACTCCAGTTTCGATATGTATATTAACACTGTAGTGCCGGTGCTATTATTTTATTATTTTTTTACTTAGCTCACGCCACGACCGTGATCGACCGAGTCAATAGATATGAATTGGTATTGTTTTCGTACTAACTTAAAACCAAGATTTTAAACATATTTTAAATAATACTTTACATGTATTTAATATGAATTATTCCGTTTTTGTTGATCGATCGTTAAATGTAATGAGTACCCACATGCATTATAATAATAATTGAAGAAATTTTTATCTGACACGCATGTTACTTATTAATTTATTGTTATTATTAATTCTTGTACTTACTGCTTTCCATGGAAAATGTACAGAGTGGTTGATCAAATGGGAATATGTTCATCGACCCTTCGCAAACCAACATCAGATGACGTCTATGGAAAAATAAAAAATAATAGTAATTTGAAAGAAATTATTTAACAAAAGTATAATATATTTATCTATTATGTATATAATTTTATTTGTATACAGCGGGAGAATATTAATTATTTCAAATGTTTTAACATACTACATACCTATTTGAAATTTTATTTATGGAAAATGTAATATACGTAAATAAATTAAATTAGAATATATTATAATATTGCCCTTATTTATTTCTCTGAGAATTTTTAATATGTATAATATTTCAACCTATATTTTAATTTTTAATTGTATAGTCTGAAGCTGAAAAATTTTAATAAACTCTTAATTTATAAATATTGAATATTCTACGAATAAATGTAGGTACCTAACGTAATTAGGTAATAAACGTGTAAAATGTTGACGAGGCGGAAAGTTGCAGGTACCTACTACACATTTTGTGAAGTACCCATTACACTTCTCTTAGTTACACATAAAAAACTTACTCATTAAAAAATAACGTTCGTTTGATATTCACTATTCTTATTTAATTGTTTTTTTGAAAATATTCCGATTCAAATTTTGGAATTAAAAACGTAAGCTACGAAAGTTAATAGTCGCAATAGATATTTCTTGACGACTATTTCTCTACCAATAGATTATTGAAAAAAGAACAACAGTACTAAATATTTTGGATTTACATACATAAGTTTCCAAAAACTAAATTTTACAAATGTTGTTTACATTTCCGAGCCTTACGAGATAGTTAACTGTTGAAAGTTTGACTATATAATATAATATATAAGTCATAAAGGCTTTTATTTTGCTATAAAGTGTTGTGATAAAGCTCTTCAAGTGGAAAATGTGTTTTGGGTGATACTGATAATCATTTTTTTTTCACTAACAAAATATATAACATTTTATTTTATGGCATTTTTCCAGTTTTAAATCATTTTCTACAAATTGCTGTGCAAAGCTCTTATCGAGAAGATTTCATGATTGCCAGATTGTAGCTACTGCAGTGTGTTAGATGTTATAAAATACTCTTTAATCGCCAATCTCATAATATCTACAAATTAAAAAGACAAAAATAATATTTCTATTTTAGTTTTCATAATTTCTTCTATTATTGAAGTATAATTTAAAACACACTTTTAGATTCTGAGCGAAGCGATGAATGTACTGATTTTATAATGATGTGTGTTTTTTTTATTTCTTTATTTTTGTGTCTGTCATCACCTTTTGGGACAGTAAAAATGATTGGATTTTCTTCAACAGTAACTTTTCAACAGTAGTTTTAAAAAGTGACGTGAAAAACAAAACAAAAATTAAGGAAAAACGGGAATTTTTACGCAAAATCTGTTTTCGAGAAAATCGATTTTGGTTTTTGGTGCAACTCTAAAACAAATGACCGTAAGTACATGCAATTGTGACTGAATGTTTATATTAGCATTTTCTATACAACATAATATTTTCCAAATATTTTGACTTGATTTAAGCTGTTTACGGATATTTTCAGTTTTTTTTTTAAATATCAATACAATTTATTTGTTGGTTAAAAAAGCTTGAAAATTTAATAGAAGGCTCCTAGGTTATTGTTTCAAAGGCAGTTAAATAAAATTAAAAAACCATAATCACAATTTTTTTTATAAACATCTAAAGTTCAAATATTGACAAAATACGTAAAAATGACGAAAATTTCGAAATTATTTTGAGTTAGAAATTCATGAAAAATGTTCTTTTTAAATCTAAGGATTGGAAATGTAATATAAGATTCCTCATAAGTTTGTCAACAATTATTAAAAAAAAATGTATACAAGAAAGTCAAATTAAATTTTTATGAGCGTTTGAAATTCATATTTTTACAACATTTGATATTCACTCGATTTCTCATGTAAGGATTTTCTTATTTTGTTGTAATTAAAAAACGAGTGACTGTAGATACTTGAATATTTCACTGAATGTTTGTATTAGCATTTTCTATACACGATAAAATTTTGAAAATAATTTGTCTCTTTTTGAGCTGTTTACGGACATAGTCAGTTTTTAATTCCAGTCCTATATATATAGGTATGTATAAGTACCGTGGGTATATATAGATCTTTACAACTGTACCTGGTTGTGTACTCAACTCGGCCGTCATTGTACACGTTCAGAGTGAACCTTATAGGCCGCTGGCTCGGCTTAAAGTCACCGTGCATGTGAAAGTTCGTGTCAGGCAGCCATATGTCACCCTGATGGTGAATGCCGTTCAGAACACTGAAAGCTGTCTGATTTGGATACCGCAGTCTTGAGTCGAACCACTCTTGTTGCAGCAGAAATTCTATGTCATATTTCTGCAACAAATGACGTATGGCATGATAAGTACAATACTACAATCACAACTATACATTCTCACCTATACGGCGCTTGACTTATTAAAAAATACCATTCCTTGGCACATTAGTACACCTCTCACAAGCTTTGTCACAAACCATCGAACATTTCAGATATAAAACGTGATTTTTCGACAAAATAAATAGAATACCGGTATATTATTTTATATCAACGATAAAAATATAAACTTTTTATGTTGATGATTTTGGACGTTTTATGACTTTCGTAACATAACTCATAAGTTACTTCATTTGACTAATTCCACGGAATAATACATTTTAAAAACAAACGAATAAATAAGTAGCATTTTTAAAATTGTTTTAACAGTCTTAGAAAATGGAGCGTTAGAATGCTAGCTATAAAACTGATGATTACTGACGGGTTCCAATTAAAACAAAAATAGGGATACACAAAAATATCTCTCAATTTTTCTCAATTTTTCTCAGCTCTCCACCTACCTATACACAGTCTTGAGTGAGTCGTTAATTGCACATACCTGCTATAAGTATATTATATTATACACGTCGTAAGTACACCGGTCGGTCGTGTTTTATAAATAACGGAAAATATCATACGTATAAATTATATATTATGTACGTCGTGTATAATGCGATGATAGTGCCGACGGGGCTGTTATGTAAATTATTCCTCGGGGTGCTAAAACGCACTAAATGACTTGAGTACTTGGCAAATGGCCCGATTTTGGGCTATGGTGACGGTAGACGAATAGTTCATCAGTGTTTAAAGCTCGCATGTTATAGGAGTTTCCATTGTCCAACGTGCAGTGCAAAAACGTAAAACACCGTATTCACCGAAAGTATATAAACCATTTCAACGCTGTTGTCGAACAGAATTAAAACGAAGGGTTACACACTAACACGGAAATAGCGTGTACGCGCGTCGTATTTGGATTTGATTCAGAATCTATTTATTTATGCATATAAACCAACTCCCCCTCCCCCCACCACCGTCGTCAAACGATATTGTAAACGACTTTATCAAAAACTTGTTACCAGAGATATGGTTAATGTTTCATAGCTTGAACTATAGACCGCATTATGTTTATTTTTCGGTTCAGAAATATTTTTTCGAAACTATCCAATAATATTATGTTGGTTATAATGTATTAATATTTTCTCACTAGCACAATTTAGTTATGATTATTATTTAGTTTGAATGAATTGTGAAAAACGCCTAACTATTTATTGTAGAAAATATGTTAAAATATTTTTACGACTGTGAGCCAGAAGGTCCATCCACGGCCAGACAATTTCCTACACCCATAATAAGTTCCACCTGCAGTAGTAATAGCAGTTATTCTCATTCACTATTGTTTTTCTAAGAATACTTTTCCGCAACAGAAGAATTAGTGAAAAAATAAATAAATTATCACTATTGCTAGATATTACACTAAATGATGTGTTTCTAAACTTTTAAGTTTTAACCGACTACTTGGTAACGAATATTTATAGTTAGGCGATTGGCTGTTTAATACGCTAGTTCAAAAAATTACGAGAAAAACACCGTTCACTGTAATAACAGTTCTTAATTATTGTTTAGTATTCACAATACAGCTACTAAAATCGCTATATATAAAAATGGTTCATTATGGGTTACATTTAAATATTATAATTTATGCACTAATTTGATATGGAATTTAACATAGATTTATGGTAAGTATCTATACCCACATTTATGAAACAAAAATACAAAATACCACATTAACCATACGGTATAATATAGTCATTTTAATTTTATATAATATTATGAAAAATGTCCAAATCGTGTGTCTTAATAAATATAAAAAAAAAAAAATAATTAGTAATTTACCAAACTTGATTCATCGGGGGATGACAATGTAAATAACACTACGCTGACATTGACTATTGAAGGACCTGTAAAAATATAATAAATTATAATAGTATTGTTCTAAAATATTTAATAAGTCTTATATAATTCAAGTTAACTCGAAAAACTTTTACTCCCTTTGAGGTTAGGTTAGGGTTAGGGTTAACTCGACTTGAGTATTTCGATTCTCGAATAATACATCTCCCGAAGCTATTTTTTTAATTAATCTCCCTTCGACTTCGAGTTATGGTGACTCGACTGTATTTGATAATGTACTTTCGGACCTTAAGTACCTACCTACCTATCTAATAATATTGTTGTACCGAATATTAGTTTTAATGTTTGGCATCAATTTAAAAACCAATATTAGTAAATATTATGTACAATTCAATTTATTAGGAACTATAATTTTGATGAAATATTATGCGTTTTAAAGTTTAAACTGCACGATAAAAAATTATTCTCAATAAATCTTAGTTTGTGACAAATCAAATCGAATATTATAAATTAATTTTAGAATTACTTTATTGTCGTAATCACACTTATAATGTTGTTCAATTTAAAAAACATGCTTAAATGGTAAGGGTAACAGGTATTGCAAACTGCAATAGCTTACTCGAGTCTGAAAAATGTATTTATTCGAGGAAAATATAAAAATAATAGAAGCTCTTAGTGTGAGGCCATCTTACAACTACATCCAACTGTTATCATTAAATCTTTAAAATAAATTAAAATTAATAATCGTGTATCAGGTGTGAGCGTGTGACGTGTGACATTATATTATAATCTTAGGTACATGTAGTTCTGTTACAACTTTATAATTTAATTATATTTGATAGCGTGATAAGGTATTCGTCTTGTTCAAATTTGCAGGTATGATGAATTAATCTTTTAAAATACTCGTATAATATGAATAAATAAATGATAAAATATAATGTTTAAACCTACTAATGATGAAATCATAAATACATGTATATTGTCTAAAACTATCAATTAGTAATGCATTCAGAAGCCCAATTAATAATGGTTAATCGTATTATGCATTATGTTTGAATTAATCGCACGGGCGATAACATAGTAATTAATATTGTATAGGTATTAGGTAGGTATCTAATAATGATTTGATAGTATAGTCTGTTATTGCGCCCACTAAATGTAGGTATAATATTATTGTGGTGGGTCGATCGTTATTTTTGTATAACCAAAATTTGGTTGGTAAACATTTAATGTAAAAAAAAAAATCATCTGCGCGAAAATTATTCGTTCGAGTGGTATACATTTTTTACAACAACTTTGTGTGTAAGTACATAATATTATATTATGATAAAATATAATATAATATAATATTATTACATAATATTTTATTACCACCTCGATAATAAATAATAATACAATAAATATTATTTAATATTTCTATTACGGTATCCGGTTCGTTGCACAGATTGTATGATGTAACTTAATCATCTTTTTACGTTTGACTGGCTATATAAATTCGTTAAAAGGTACAAAAACTTGTATGAGTAGGTATAATGTAATATTTATAAATAAACTATGCGTTTAACTAAACTTTTTGACAGCTCATATAATTTCTGCAGAGGGAAAATACACACCTATTTAAATTATTAAACTCGTAATCATAATTAACTTTTTATGTTATATCAAAAGTCTGAGAACTACAGTAGGTATTGACTACAGTAAATGGATTAAAAATGTATGTTACTCTAACTAAATTACGATTTTCAAAATTATTTATATTAAAATCGATCGTGACCTAATTTAAAATGTACAATCTACTTACAAGTTACAACTAACTAATATTTTGAACTAAAAAATAATAATAATTTAACTAATTCTGTAATTAAATTATTGAGTCTCGTCTGTATAAATTGTACTAATTTCAAATTTAAAAAACGTAAAAACAATATATAATTACTATAATATGCTTACCATATGACGGTGGTAATAGTCGCTTGTCATAAATGTCGGTATTCAATAATTGATCAAGTATATGTTTGTCCGATTTTCCATTTTCAAATCTAAACACAATGTATACATTGTTATCAGTCTACTTATGTCTAAAACAACTTAATCGATTATTGAATCATTAAATACCTATGTCTTATTTAAAGGATAAAAGAGCCATATGCAAGTGTATTAAATACCTGATAAATAAAAAAAAATTAATAGGCTGCTTTTGAATGAGTTTTAATTATTTTATGAAGTCAATGTAAGGTACTAGGTAGTATAAAGTTATACTTTTGAGATTGTTCTGTGCATGGGCCTTGGGTACATAACCAAGTTATTCTCCATGTTGTATGGGTTGTAAATTGTAATATTAAATTCGAAACCGATTTATTGCAAATACATTCTAATAACTAATTCCATTGGTACTATTAAGGAATAGATAATGACTGTAATTTAAGAAACCTGAATTAATAAAAGTACTGTTTTCGATAAATTATTGACAGGTACTTATATAAGAGATGTATCAAAACAAAGTAACACGACATTACTATAAACTCATTAAACCGTCCTTGCTCTAATAAATATAATACAAAATGTAGATTGTATAACTGATACAACAAAAAGTAGAACACATAAATAGTAATTTTTTTATTATTAAATTGGCCTAGCGCGGCGAAGTGGCTGAAATTAATCACGCAACGTGATTGAGAGTAAGCAACAGCCGCTGCTACTAGTTCCTGGACGGGTGACCACCATGTCACCATGATGGGTCCATAGTAGAAAAAACCTTGTCACACATACACATGTTGCCAACCACAACCGTACCAACCGTTCCAACCCTACTAATCGTAACCCTTACAATAGTTAATAGCCATAGTTGCCGGGCTCTAATAAAAAAAGATAAAAAGACCAATAAAAAAAAAAATTAGTTTCCTTTAAATATTATTATATTAATTTAAATTGTTATCATTCCACCCAACGATAGATATTCCAAATAATTACTGTATTAGTGTATTTAGTTATACATTTTCTAATTATCTCAATTTTTAATTGTTTTCTTTTTGTTTATAAAATGTATTAAATATCCTAGAGGTAAATTACTAACCATTAAATGTCAAAACTATATAATAGGTAGGTATCATGAAATATGATATGCACAAAATTATAAGAAAAATTGTAAATTGTGAACGTAGTGGTAATACACCTCAAAGACATTTGAGATTTATTGCCTTTTTGGAAGAAATAGCAACTGACTGAGTATGGTGATATTCCATTACATTGTGATGCAAGTAAAATGGCCAAGTGCAGTAAATTGTTTAAAGTTGTTTTTAAAAATAAGAAAATAAATTATGAAATTACTTAAAAATATCTTTTTTTAATTCTGTTTCTTTACTTATACCTACTGATTTAAAAAATTTTTAATGTTAACATTAACATTAATCGTTAAAATATACATATAATATGATACGGAGCGTCTGTTCGTGACGTCCCGTGTCGTAAATACCAATGCGTTATGTATTGTTATGATTCGTTTATTATATAACCAATAAGTAATGTTTATAATGATCGGGGCAAGTTATCCCGGGCCGCGCGGCAGGCTTAAGGAAGCGGCCGCGGCGGGCGGGTTCGGGCCTGAAGAGGCGCGAGCAAAACAATAGTCGGGACTTGCCTATACGTTTCGTAGAAGTAATACAATAATAGGGGAGAGTAGAAACCGTCCGTGCACGGACTCGAGCAAGTCGTGTGGGTTCGGTTCTTCCTCGCGGCGAAACTCGAAATAGCTCGCCGTAGGGGAAAACGTGGTACTACTTGTCGGCTTGCTGAATAGTCGATTGGCCAAGTTACGTCGCGAAGTCGGTTCCCGGCGTGTCTTGGTATTCGTCCAACGGTGTGACTGGACTCGATTGAACGGGTGGACTGTCAGTAATGGATCGCCGGAGTATAATTATATTATACGCTGCCGTCGGTGGGTCAATCAGGTCCCGGTGTGGCGGCTATCCGTTGTCGTCGATCGCTGGATGTACACGGTAGGCTTGGCGTCGTCGGTCCGTGAAGTGGCGCTTATTAGCCAGGTATGCCGGGTACTGTTGAGTCTCGGCGGTATCGGGCGATCACGTTAGATCGGTGCGTTCAGGGTGCGTCGTCGTGGACTGGTTAGGTCGGATCAGCTTCGCCGGTGTCGTTCAGGTCGGTGTTGCTGCTGCGTTGATAGTCTTCGGGTCTTCAGGTCTTCGGGTCTTCTATAGTGCTTGTTGACTTGTAGAAGATATGTTGAAGACTGGTGTGGTGGATTATTTGACCGGCTTTTGCTTTGCTTTGTATGTTGTGCACTATTTCAGGCTTTAAGCCTCTGGTAGTGTGAGTGAAGTAGTGGAAGGAGTGAGATGAATTGAGCTCGGGAGCTTGCAGAAGATTTTAGTTTGACTGGTGCTTGTAGATTAAAAGTTTATGGGTCGTTTTACATAGTTTGCTGTGATTGTTGTTCTGTTGCTGATTTCGGAGATGTGGTTGTGAGGGGATTGCTGAATTTGAATTTTGACGGAGTTAGTTAGTGACTGAATGTGATCCTTGAGAAGTACATAGCCGGTGGAATGGCGGATCGCCCTGTTGTTCACGTACCATGGTTGTCCGGTAATTTGGCGGAGTGAGGTGGATTGGAGCCTTTCAAGCTTGGTCCAGCTATTGTTTGAGATGTTGGAGGCCCATATAGGTGATGCGTACGTGGCGATGGATCGGATGTAAGTGTTGTATATGAAGCATTTAGTGTTGATATTTAAAGTTGAGCTGGATAGCATAGAATATAATGAATGTTTAACTGCTTTGCATTTGTTAATAGTGGAGTTGATGTGTTTGAAAAATTTGAGTTTATGGTCAATATGAACACCGAGGTACTTCATGGAAATTGACCACTTGATGTTGGTGTTTTTGATTTTGGGGTTGATGGAGTTTGAGGTGGATCTGTGGGAGAACATTACTGCAGTGGTTTTGAGAGGATTTATCGATATTTTCCAGTCGTGGAACCACCTTACAGCTGCGTCGATCTGCATTTGTAGCTTTTTGGTGGCGGCGTCGTTGGAAGTGCTGGTTGCGTAGAACAGAGTGTCGTCTGCAAAGAGTGCGGTTTTGCAGCTGGGGTGAGATGGTAGATCATTTATGTACAGACAGAATAAGTGTGGGGCGAGGCAGGAACCTTGAGGCACTCCTGCAAGAATTTTGCGTGGTGTGGATAGTTTGCCTTCAATTTGACCGGTGAACTGTCCCGGTATATATACTATTTGTTTCCCTTTGTTGTCCTGTGATTGGTCGAGGATGGTTGCTTTGATAAGCAATAACCACACCTCGACCCGTTGGTGTTCGCTTTGTTAATGTGGTTCTTGTTTGTTATTTCCGTGAAATTTTCCTGTTGGTAAACTACTTATTCTAATATGTCGCGTCTATTACTTGTGTCGCATTATGTTGCCATACTGTTGTGTTTGGTGGTCCTGAAAAGGACCACTTTAATACAGTGACGGTTTATCCCGTTACAAATAATACATGATCATCATAATTATCTTCATAGTATTTGTATGATATCACATTTTTAAATGATATAAATTACAATTAATAACAATAATAAATATAAATTACAATTTACATTTATAGGTACTTAAAAAAATATTTTTTATTTAATATTATGTTTATGTATTTATTGGTTAATTATCTTTTTTTTACTATTATATTAATTTTAATGTATATATATTGGCCCGTAAAATTAAAAAATTACAGACTATAATAGTATTTTGTTGTATTAAGCTATATACTAAAATAAAATTGTTCTTACTAGGAGAGTTAAATTTTTTTTTGATTATAATACCATTATAATATGATATTATATACAGGGTGATACTGACAATATGATTCACCAAGTATGCTTAACCTCTATTTTCTTTTAATAATTATTTTAATCAAATTCTATTTAGAATTTGAATTTTTTTGTACTAGGTTTTTATTTAAACAAGGTTTTTGTTACTATGGATCCATCATGGTATTCTCCCATCCAAGAACTAGTAGCAGCGGCCGTTGCTTACTCTCAATCACGTTGTGTGATTGATTTCAGCCATTGCGCCGCGCCGAGTCACTAAAACTAATTTAATAATATCAAAATTACTATTTATGTGTTCTACTTCTTGTTCTATCAGTTATATAATCTACATTACACTATTTGAGACATTTTCTGACTATCTGTGGTGATACAAACTTCTGTTTTCAAATGAGGACCCTGTTTTTACTGTAAATTATTTAGTGTATAATTTTTTTTTAAATAATGAAATATTCAATTCAAAATTCAAACGAATATTTTCTCATTAAACCTAGGTAGTATTTAATATTTATTATACTTGGACCATATTTTATACAAACTATTAATGTTGATGGATTAATATTAATCGCTAAAATTTTCAACTCATCATAGGCACCATATATTTTCCAAACCCATTAACATAGACCTATATCCTTAGTACATAAAGTTAAATAACTTAAAAACTAAACATTGGAATTTCGATTCTGATGTTTAAAAATGTCCAAAAATTTATCAGCTAAATAATTTACATTAGAAATGAGCGCTTCTCATTTGAAAAACAGAAGTTTGTATCTCCACAGGGACAGGGTAACCTTAAGTAGTACCTACTAAAAATCTCATGAACTTGAAAGTATACGGTCTTTTAGTATATTTTAAAATTGAAAAAATCATATTTTTAATAACTGTATTTTTTAATAAAATAAGGGGGTGAGAATGTTTGGTGAATCACTCTGTATATTTAATATATATTTTATAATATTATAAACGAATTTAAGGTATTTTAAATTGTATTCATTAATCGATCTAAAATGATCAATATTATCAACGATTAATAAAATAACACATCTGTTATTTACCAATGTGGTCAATAGCAGAAAATATAGAATGTATTATCTACTATAAACATGTAATTTAATTTAAAACGTAACATATAAATTAGTAATTACTTACTTGAATGGTACTTCTTTAGGCTGCGCTGATTCTGAATATTTCAAAATTGATACGCAAAGTATAGATACGTACAGTAATTTGGAAAAGTTCATCGTGCTATTATAATAAGAAAAAAAAAATTACTTATAGATCAAATTTATATAGTTATTAATTTTTGGTAAAACGAGTATCTACATCACATTATTATAACAGTGATACCTATGCATGAAATACTTCGTTTTTATATTACACTCGCGTTCGTATAATTATTTCATATATTATACACACATATTCAATTTAAATTATCAGTCAGTTAATGATAAATTATGAGACAGACGAATTACTCAAAATTCTTAGAAACGGCTAGACCATTTATCAAGCGTTTTATCTATTACCACAACTCACAAGTAGAATATTATTAATATACCAGAACACTTATTATACAACTATATATGATTGTAGCGAAAAAGTATTATATTTTAATCAATCAGCTGCTAAATATTTGAAAGTAGAGTAGTATTAATTATATTTTAGGTAGGTACATAAATCAGCACATGATAAATACTCGGTCGATTTTGATATGAATATGCCAATTTTATCGCAACAGAATGACAAAACAATTTACACCATAATAACGTTTTTATGTCTACTATATTTGTTTGACTAAATTTATTTAAAAATATTTCATCTTTATTACTGCACAGCAATCATCATTGAATAATTTAATAGGGGAACGACCAATAGATTATTTTCTTACGTTATTATTTATTTGTATCAACTTTAATCGAAAAACCAAATGACATCATAGTAAATTACTTAAATAAAAATGTATTTACATAGTAAAGAACATCTAATTATTAAGAAACAAATCAACACTCGTTAGCTATAAGTTATAACAATTACATTTTTTCATGATTTTGTATTAATTATTTACAATGAATGTTAGCGAACCATGTTGTATTTTATAATAGAACTTACTTTTAATTGAAATCATTGATACCTAATCCTACTACAGGCCATGACTAATTATTTTATAAAAACACACAAATTATCCATTAAAACATAATTTTCTTCGCAAATTCCGTTAAAACCAACTCTGAATACAAACCATTGTATATATATATATCATGTCGTATTGTCCTTTACTTTCTGTTCACGGACATTTCTTTTCGTAGGTCCGCAATTGTCTCTTAACTATCCTTTCTCTATATACCCAACTATATTATATTCAACTTTTTAACATATTTTCTTCCCATTATTCTGCGTACAATGATTTCACAAATTTAGAACTCTATCCTACTTTTTTAAATCGTATACATTCATTTATAAATAAGTTATTTTTTGTCTTAATATCTTATATTTGCCATAGGTATAATATAATATTTCATTATATTCATAATTTTTTTTTTATTTTTAGTCAAATTTGATTCAACTAAACTATATTAAAAAAATAGATAAATAGACTTATTTCTATAAAATTACGAATATACTTACAGGATAATTATTTTAACTAAAAACACTTTTTATTTGAAAAAATATAAACATTTTTAAAAATATTTTTTTTATTTAAATAGGTATTTCATTTTAAGTGATTTAGTGATGGGCAAACCAAGACCAAGACCAAGACTATGACAGTCTTGGTCTTGATCTTGTTCTTGCAGACTCAGTCTTGGTCTTGTTCTTGCAGAACCATTTATAGTCTTGGTCTAGACCAAGACTGTAGGACCAAGATTCAAGATCAAGATAATTTTGCCCATCACTTAAGTGATTATCTACCAGCTACTACGTCTTTTTGAAAAAAAAAATATTGATATAAATTGTTATATTTTTATTTAACTAAACGGCAATACCCATACATTTTTAATTTTCTATTTCAAAGCAGAACATTTTTGTAAGATTTAAATTTTATAAAAATACAATCTGTACGAATAGTAAACAAGTTTTAATATTAGGTACCATAGATAATACATAATGAATCAGGCCTCACTTGCCTCACTCCCAAAACCACCACTGATAAAATGTATTACATGATAAACGTGTTGACATTGCCCTTATCACAGAAACACACTTCACCAAATATACATATATCCTCATACCAGGTTACAAGATAATAAAAGCTTATCACCCTGACAATACAGCGCATGGTGGTGTTGCAATATTTATTAAAAATGCAATACACTTTCAACCACTTTCCAATTACTGTTATGATTATATACAATCGTATACTATAATAATTAAACTAAATAACATACCCATTGCTGTAGGTGCTTTTTATTCTCATCCAGGCCACAATATCTCGAATGCTACGTTTGCAGATTACTTAAATATAATTAAAAATAATTTTATCATAGGTGGCGACTTTAATGCTAAACACAATTCTTGGGGTTGTCGCTCAAATAACCCACGTGGCATCGTCTTACATAATTTTGTCAACACAAATAATTGCTATGTACTCTCTCCACCTGGCCCTACCTATTCGCCATCTTCCCCTACAAAAAAACCCGATATTTTAGTATTTATCACCAAAATTCCGTGCAATCTACACTGCCTAACTAAAAACATTTCAGATCTAAATTCTGATCACTCATCTGTTGTACTCAATGTGTCCGCTACCGTCCATGAACAAATTAAACCGCATAGACTTTTTTCTTCTTTAACGGACGGTCTTGAATTCTAAACATCCTTAACCAACGAATCAATCTAAAAGTGAAACTTAAGTCAAATCTTAATATTGACGAAGTGGTTAATAATTTAACTATGCAAATACAATCAGCTGCTTGGGAAGCCAGTAAGCCACCAAGCCTGACAAGCCACATAATTCTAAAAATAACTATCCATTAGTGTCTGATCAAATGCGCCAAATGCGCTGCCTAATAGTAGAAAAACGTAGAGGTAGAGCTAAATACCAAGCCACTAGGCTTCCGTCTAATAAATCAGCCTATAATAAACTCCCCAACTCACTTAAAAATAAAAATCATATGCACGCGAACAAAAATTACACTCTCTATCTGTCACTGATGGGACTCTATGGAGAGAAACCAAACGTTTACTTAAGTATAAAATCGCCTCGCCTTCACTGCTAAATGCTGAAAACTCGCTTGCCGTTTCAGATGTTGGAAAAGCAGAATTATTCCAAGCCCATCTCTCCAAAACTTTTTATCCCCATGATGAAATTTTATGTCCCGCAAAATATTATTGATGTCAGAAATTACTTAGCTTCTACCTTACCAATTAGCCGCCCATAAAAATATATCACACCTAAGGAAGAAAAAAATATGATCTCAAAATATTCTCGTACAAATCCCAAGGATTTGATCTGATTACAGCTAATGTTGTTAACTGTCTACCTAATAAAGCTTTTGTACTTCTTACTTATATCTACAATGCTATTTTGAGACTTTCATACTTCCCCACTCTCTGGAAGTTTTCACAAATAACAATGTCTGCTAAGCTGGATAAACCTCCTGACCTCCCAACATCTTATAGACCTATAAGTCTATTGCCATACTTCTCAAAAATTTGCGAAAGACTCATCCTCAAACGTATTTATTCACACATAACATCAAACCATGTTCTTCCATCTTCACAATTTGGTTTTAGAGCCAAACACAGTACGGTACACCAGGTCCATAGAGTAGTTGATGCAGTCTCTACCTCACTTTAAAATAAATGCTACTGTACTTGTGCCTTTTTAGACAACTCCCAGGCTTTCGACAGAGTCTGGCATGAAGGTCTTCTGTTCAAACTGCGTAAATTTCTTCCTTCTACACTATTTCTACTAATGGAATCATATCTTACAAACAGACATTTCCAAATACGCCAAGGTTCCTCCACTTTAAATATAGCCTAAATTAGTGCTGGAGTTCCTCATGGAGGTGTTCATTCTCCAATATTATTTAATATTTATGCTGCTGATTAACCCTCTTCACAAAATACTGTTGTCGCTGGTTATGCGGACGACAAAGTCATTTTATCATAATGATAATGTCCATAGTCATGGAGTCAATATAATGATCCAGTGATTGCTTAGAAAAATCTACAATCTCATCTAAACCTACTCTCTAAATGGTACACGAAATGGCGAATTAAACTAAACAATAATAAATCCGTTCATGCTACGTTCACCCTAAGACACAGACTTTGCTCTAACATAACTGTAATAATCTACCTATCCCTTCTCTCGATACTGTTAATTGTTAAATACTTAAGTCTAAACCTCGATAAAAGACTAACTTGGCAAAATCATATAAGAAAAAAAAGATTAATACTTAATGCCCGTTCCCGATCTTTAAAAGTATTACTATAAAAAATAAGTTCTCAACCCTAAAAACTAAATTACAAATATATAAATCTCTTCTGAAACCCATATGGACGTATGGAATCCAACTATGGGGTTCCGCAAAAAAATAAAATTCAGGCATTCCAAAATATCACACTTCAAAAAATCACCAAAGCTCCACCCTACATCTCAAACCTGGCCCTACACAAAGACCTAGGTGTAAAAACAGTAGAAGAATAAGTTGCTGTTTTCTATAAAGTTTTAATATTAAATTAGAAAACCATGAAAGTCCTTTAATAAAAGGATTGCATATCCGGTCATTTCCTGGAAATCCTTGTCGTAGACTTAAAAGAAAATTGTGTAGAGATCATTTAACTTAATCCGATAACAACGCAACTTCCAAGCTAAGTGTTGCTCATTATGTTTTTCTAATCTCACATAATATACTAATTGTGCATAATATGTACAGATTGTCTATTTCTTGTAAAAATAAAAAAAAAGTTAATAAGTATATTTTTTTGTTGTCCGATAAGATAACGCTTGTGCACGACATGGAGGTATAAGGCTATTATTAATATTTATTTATTTCGCAATATGCTCACATTTGATCAGTGAATATACTAGTCGCCGACAATGATGTGGTGCAACAATAATAATGGTAAAAACAAAAATCCAAAAAAAAATTGAAAAGTATAGATTTTTATATTATTTTATTCAATAATGTAATTTCACAAATTTCAAAAAATAAATTAACAGTAAGGCAAAAAATGGGATTAATATGGGACAGGCTTACGGGACAAAAAGCGTCCTGAAAGAAGTTTTTCAGGACAACAGGACACAAAGCCGAAATAAAGGACAATCCTGTATAAAACTGCAGGGCGTATGGTCATTGGTCACCCTAATATAAACTAGTTAAGATATAGTAGGAATAGAAAAAAGCCACTCAGTTTTGAAAATGCCTTAATAATAATAAAGTCACAAATAGTAAAAAAATACATTTTGTTTAATACAAGCTTCAAATTATGTGAAAAAAATGTAAATAGCACGTGCTTTTTAAACAATGTGTGTTTACTACTAAAATAAATCATAATAATATATAATCAATCAAGTACTAATAGTTATTTTAACATCTGGCTAGCTTTATACACAATGCAATATAGGTAGGTAGGTATAAGTGTATAACTGTACCTTTAAGATGGTATTTTATTGGTTGGTTTGATTCTCATCTGCGTTCGACCCAATTCTTCGTTCGAAACAATACACGAATCATTATAATATTATATATTTATCATTTCTTTTTATATCACAATAGTTCACTGATTCAGAAAATATCGTCTTTTTTGTTTGGAAACTAGGCAATGTAGGATGTGTACGAATAATACATTCTGAATGAGCAACGTTCATATTATGACGTATTATAGAGAGAAAAAGAGTCCTTTGAAACAAACCACACTTCGTACGCTTTCATATTGCTCATTACACCCGCCAAAAGCCCGTAATTATTATACGGGTGGCCGTTCTCTAGAGTTTTTACACTGATGCACAGTAAAGAACTTTTGATGTGCATGTTTTTAATTTTTAAATTTTTTTGTTAATAACCGTCACAAAATGTGCACATTTTTCTCCATAACGATTCACAATGCATGGTACGTATCACATACATTAAGAATGTAATAGTATCGTTCAAAGAACAGAGGCTGAGGTTAAATATATATTTTCTTATACATACCTATAGACTATAACCACTCTATATTTTACCTATACCTACTAAAAGAAACCACTGTAGTCAGGGTTACCAGTTACTACGCTGTAATATATATACGGTCCACGGGGTTCGTGTCGTACTGACGTCCTCGCATATTCCAATAATCCAAGTATGACATAATATGTGACTGCGATCAGTTAAGTACTTGCACATTACAACTTATGAGTAGGTACGGTTTGATTATTAATTTTCAAAATGTAAACACAAAAATAAAATTGTGCTTGAGCAGATAAGAATGTTCTCGATTATTTCTCTTAAATAAATACATTGTATGTATATTGTAGGTATAACGACTGATGGTAATACAACTTATTTTAATAATTCCAACCACCATACAAATGTACTGCTTGCATCATACTAATTACGTGAAAACAATTGCATACTTGTATATTGCCTAATGTCTTCTTCAAAATCTTACTTGCTGGCCAACATTTTTAATTTCCATTTACTAAATAATATTTCAGTAAAACATTGAGCATACAACTATAAATTAATTGTCGTATCAAAATTATTATTATTATTTATTTTAGACTGTGAGTGGAGATTTTTATTTCAGATTTTATATTGGTTTTACAACAATGTGTTTATTTTTAATTTTAATTGTTTTGTTTGACATCGCGTTTTGGAGCAAAATAGGGTTCTACGTCATTTTATCATTTGATCTGTCATCAAAATATCTTGCAGTAAGTATATCTTGTAAATTATGAGCGATGCTCTTATGATATATTGATATATGTAGTACTATTAAACTATTATAACCATTTATTTCGCTAGAAATGTGGAATTGTTATAGTAATGTAATTATGTATCTTCCCCAACAAAAAATTCTGTAGAAGGTTGGCACTATATGCTTTCAGCGCATTACTAAGATGTCATACGACTATTTGGAAATTTGTATATTTTTTAAAGCCGGAACAAGAGTTCCATGAAGCAAAAATAGAAAAGGGCATCGCTCATCATTTAAATTTTTTAATATTTGTATTTTATATTAATTTTATATACTTGTTACGTAATTTTATAAAAATGTAATATACTTTAAATACATCATTTACATAATTTAAATACTTGGTGGTTGAATATTATTTTTTCAAAAATTGAAAATGTATTATACCTATTTTTAAAATGTAATATAATATTAATATTATTGATCAGGTATTATTTCTTTATGAACGTTTTTAAGTCGGATATCTTTATAGGATATTTTGGCTTCTGATCATTTGTCGTCAGATATTATTTACCGGACCAAACAATGGGTCACCATAAATATGGTGATATTCAAATCATTCTAGTCTGCAGTATTGACCTTATAAGTTGCTTATAAGTTGTAATTACAATTTTTTTTTAACAATTTAGTTAAACTCACGAATTTATAAAAAAAACTAATAATATTATAATAACGTTACATTGTAAAATATCCCCAGAAGTAGATACTGAGACAGTTTGTACGGGTTTAACTAGGCAAAATAAGAATCTATGAGCCCATGTTTTCTTGGTTATCCTCAATATTAAAATATTTAAATATATCACAACGTTCTAAATTCATAAAAATAATTAATATTATTTAAGAGGAAATTAAAACCACCTTATGGTGTACCTACACTTATCGCCCACTTATTCTTAATGTTCATTAACTACTTGATCCCAAGTATTTGAATCCTATCAGATTCTTCTGTTTACAAATGATCTAAAATGAGAGTACAAAAGGATTTATGTGATGTGGAATTATTACAATCAGATCCCACGTGTGCGTGTCATTAAGTACTGTGAAACAAATGGTCTCAAATTAATTCTATCAAAATGTGTGTGTATAATGTATATTGTTGTACATTGTATACAGAAAACGCTATACATTTTTTGAGTACACAATTAATGAAAATCCTTTCCAGCGCGTGTTTACCAAGTCCAAGATCTCTTATCAAATTCTAATACAACTACGTAACTACGTTAATGGACAGCATTTAAGAATGATAGGAATTTTGAAGACAAGCTCACAAAAACATAAGTCCTCACGACCTTACCTACAAATAAAAATATTTTTTTTCTTAGACAAAAAGTGTTGTATTAGCCATTAGGTAATTGAAAATGTTTACTGATTAAATGAGTTGTTAGATGTGTTACCTATATTAAAGTGGGTCGATTTCTGGCTTAAAAATCAACGTTATTTATAATATTATTATTTTTACAATTATTAATCCACTTGAAATTTTTACATCTATTTTAGGTTGTTTATCAATACTCCTTAGTCATTTTTATTCTTACTGTATACATTTTAAACGATTTTATTTCATGGGTTTCGTAAAGATTTTGTCAAAGGAATTTATTTTATTCGACATCGATACGAGTATATTCTTTATTTTCTTTTGTGTCAACACACATAAGATATTGAAAAATACCTATTTCCTTTATCGTGTTTATGTTTCTATATTATTTTATAGCAATATTTATTTTAGTTGTTTCATTTAATACAAAGGTTAATATTTTTTTTCAAAATATACCTATCAACAATTATAATTAAGCTATAAGTACAATTTAGGTAATAGAAAATGCATTTACCTTTCAAATTTAAATCTACATCGGTTATACTATAAATAAAATGCTATGTTTATATTAAATTAATAATTGTATATTTTGTTGATATATATTTTTATTTTTATTTTTTTTTTTATTGAACTTAAGTCCGACGACTAAGGCCATTAGCTGTTGTAGGGGTTATAGCCAACGCGCCACGCCAAGACACTGAATGGCACTGATATATATTATGTACAAGTATAACTAACATATTTTGGTAAAGTCAATAAACTAATCTTTAAATTATACATTTTACGAGAATAATAATTAATTTAATTAGTTAAATTTTTGTAATAATATTTTAGATTCTGAGTGAAGCGAAGAATGTATTAATTTTATAATGATGTGTGTTTGTTTTTTTATTTTTTTTTTTGTGTCTATCATCACCTTTTAGGGCAGTAAAAGTGCTTGGATTATCTTCAACAGTAACTTTTCTGATAGGAAAGTGAATCTAGTTGGTACTTTGCGGGTCAAAAGTAAAAATTAGTAGTTTTCTAAAGCAACGTGAAAAACAAAAGAAAAATTAAGGAAAAACGGGAATTTTTACGGAAAATCTGTTTTTGAGAAAATCGATTTTGGTTTTTGGTGCAACTCTAAAACAAATGACCGTTGGTACATGCAATTTTGACTGAATGTTTATACTAGCATTTTCTATACACCATAACATTTTCCAAATATTTTGAGCTGTTTACGGACATTTTCAGTTTCCATTTTTTTTAGTTTTTTTTTCTATAAATATCAATACAATTTTATTTGTTGGGTAAAAAAGCGTTTGCATTTAATGCAAGGCTCCTGATATAATTTTACAATATCAGTTGAAAAATATAAAAAATACATAGGCACAATTTTTTTTATAAGCATTTAAAGTTCGAATTTTGACAAAATTTATCAAATTTAAAATTTAATAATTATTTTGTAGTTGAAAATGTATAAAATGTTCAACTTTTATAGCTAAGGATTGAAAATTTAAAACAAGGTTCCACGTAAATAGGTCATTATATAAATTACTTTATTCACAATAATATCATCAAATATACTTGGTAATATCATAGGATGACGGACCATTTTCGCTCAGAATCGTTTATTTCTTATACAATGATATTATATCATTGAATTCAAATTTAACACCATCCATTACAGTGACCCACTTATCACATACTGTACAGCGGAGCGACATCCACTTACCCACCTTTTTAATTTTAGGTTTAATTATTTTAATTTGTGAACAAACGTGCCAAAAAAAAAATTATTAAATCGTATATAATATACCTATATTTAATATTATTATGTATTGAAAATTTGACATAAATGGGTGATCTGATAATATTTGCCACCTGCTTAGTGTTCAGTGATAATCAATATCTAAATCAAATATAGGTACAGTACAAGGTACAACTATGATTAGTATATAAATTGTGACTATATACTACGATAAAAAATGTAACTTGTAAGCTTTTAAAATATTCATTTAAATTAATACCTACACTTATTAAGTGTTTATCATAGTTTATTGTAGGTAATCTACATTGGTTTCTAGATACATTTTTTTAATCTAAATTTTTTTTTTTATTTATAAACACATATTCTATTGGGTAAAGTTTATTTTTAAGTTGGTTTTTACTGTTAGGAAGGATACGGTTGGTTTGAACACGTGCATGTGTGGCAATAGGATTTGAGGTCACCCATCCGGGAACTATAGTGAAACCAGCCGGTGCTGGCACTCAGAATACGTTTTGTGACTGAGGACAACTATCGCGCCACACCAGAAAACTTAAAATGTTTTATTGTAACTTATGAACTCATAAAATCATAACTTACACAACTCATAGGTAGTACGAATTTGGTTGGATAATAAAAGTTAAGACAATAATGTGTGCTTATTTCGAATACGATTACATACAGCATTTAAAACCATAAAAATCCAAATTAAAATGGACCAATAAAAACGCATAGGAGTGGCATGTGCCGTCTATATACTTATATATATACATGTACATATACCATTGTGCCTATATCATATACCGTACGTATTGCTTATTCGAAGTACTTACTACGATATATTATGTAATATTTAATATAACTTGTAAGTATATACCATACCAACATCGGAGCACTAAAGCATATTTTTTTTGTTTCTGCTCTTTAAACCACGTTACATAGAGGAAAAAAACAATACACCACGTTTCCATTAGACAGTGGAGAATTGCGGTTCTGAAACATTTTAATAAAATCGATGATAAATTTTATACTTTTCAAGATATACATAATAATATATGTTTAATACAATAACTACATTCGAAATGTAAAATAAAAGTGTCTACCTAGACGGATTTAGAAGCAATTCAAAAAAACGGCGTGAATACAATATTATACTTGCAACGTTCATTTTACCCATTGAGTCAACGCCCGAACGACCGTTTTCATTGAAATATTGTTTCCCAAACGTTAAAAAATGTATTAAACATTGTATCGTTAAACATGCATGCGTATATTATGTTTGCATATTATATTCCATTCGTCGCAGAAAACGTTCTGGATAAAAGAGAACTCGGTGGGAAATAAGTATAATATATATAAACTCTTTGTGTTCCCAGTTGGCGTTATAATGAACTTTTGAAATATATTTTCATGTACGATGTGTGTACATACCTATACTGTGTACGCTGGTATATTATGCACTCGTCTACAGCAGTGTACTTAAACCGACACACAAAGTATAACATTACTGTTTTCGACATTGTTACTGATTTGGCTTTCTGTTTTTTTTTTGTTTTTTTTTTTTCAATTCCGTTAACAAAATCCAAAAAAAAAGGCCATGAAAAATCTGCTCTAAATTAATTGGATGTCAAATTGTTAACCGTTATTATAAAATGTTTTACGATTCTATATTTGTGTTAGGTATTTAGGTGGTCTTTGATAGTACGGTACGTCAATACATTACCGTAATATATTATGTATTATTTGTTATTGAGAATTATTATTATTTACCGTACTATTGACTTTACGACTTGCCAATAAGCAATGGTGATTGCCAATTTCATTAAATAGGTGTATGATAATATCTTAGATAATAATATTATTTTTTATGATATTGATATAACTGATTGTAGAGACGATTTTATAATATTATGCGTATCCAATAATTTTCCAATATTTTTCATTACAATTATAATTAGTTTTTATTTAATTGATAACCTGTCCCTTGAAACCTCAAGACTACTGGCGTGTATATTAAATAAATATATATTAATTTACAAAGGTTAATTGTTTTGTTTTTATTATTGCAGCGTACGGCTGCCAAGATATCCTGTTCGAACTTTTTTTGGATACTTGAATATGAAAACTTCATTATCACAACCTAAAAAGCGGTTGTCAGTGAAAACATCGAGTACAGTGTCTCATCGCCTATAGATATTAAAAATACCAAATATTGAAATGTCAAATACTCTACATAATGAAAGCCAGCCACAAAGAATAAACCTATATTAAACATCTTTCTGTTGAATGTTAAATGCAATTAAACATAATATTAATAGCATATTTCCATTTCTTCATTCACACATACTATCAGCTATCAATTTACAGTATCTAACTGCCTAGTCATTTATAAATAACTATAATTAATTTAATATTATATATGTTTTTATTTGCTTAGTCTCATTTTTAATAATGATATTGACCATCGAAATTTAACGAGTATATATAATACAATGCAGTATAGACATAGTATAATATCAGTTGTATGATATGCATGTGTAATATGTTTTAATAACGTCATTACTAATTATAAATGCTAACAAAATAACTATTAATTACGAAATACACAACGATTATTGTGTTTTTTCAACATAGATTTGATAAGATTTGGTTTATGATTTTTTTTTTAGGAAGAAAAATACAATACGATATCAATTTCAATCTTCCTAGACTTATCAACAATTTATTCTTATAACAAAAAAAAAAATTTTAATGCTTCATATCTCTAGATGGTATACTGAACAAAATTAATGCGTGGGAGTAAAACAAATATTTGAAATGTTGAAGAGCAACCGAATAACTCATAACGAGCATTGTATGTAGATAGGCATTTTCAAGAACTAGTAAAAAATGTTAAAACAAATTACTACTTGAAAAAATACTCCTAATGGTTTTCCTTGTTAAAGTAAAATAAATGAAAACAAAAAAGCACGTAACAAAAGTATAAAAACGAAATATATAAATACACGCATCGCTCTACTCAGAATCTAAAAAAAAAATAATGAAAATATCTGATACAGTTTTATTGTTTTAAGTTATGCGAACATTTTTCATAATATAAAATTATAGTATTAAACAAATCTGTTAAAAAAAATGGAGATCTTAATGTATTCTGAGTGGAGTGAGAGAGCTATATTGGTCATTGTATTGTGTTTTTTTTCAGTTATCATTTATTCGGGGTGTAAAAGTGCTCAAATAAAGTTTCATGCTATTATATATACGTACCGGTTGTAAAATTTAACACAGCCGGCACTTAAATGAGGTAATTTTTTTTAATTTCCTAGTAACTAAAATAATCCATTTGCAAAACTGTAAGAAAAAAACAACACTTAAAAGTACCAATATAACAAATAAGTTATTACAAGAATTGATTTTGATTAGAAAAATGCAAAAAGTAATAAAGAATAATAATCCTAGAGACTTTAAAAACATTTTAACAGGTTATTCATTATAGATACGCTAAGCAATTGTTGACAACTTTTGGGCTAATATAATATCATAAATTATCAACAATGAGGTGATTGTATTTTTTTTAAGTTAAATTATTTACAAAGTTTCGAATTTTGATTTTTTAAATTATTAAGAACGAACTGCGTGCGGTTAGTGACCTATATGACGCCGGAAAACTACAGTAATCGGTTATAAGGAACACAATGATATTATCAAACTGTATATAGTGACATAGTGGTATAAAATTAAAACAACATTAAATAAAGGTTTAGGCACATATTATTATTATTTTAGAAAAAAAAAAACAACGAAACATCCACGAATTACTATTTTTTGAACTGCATTTCGGTCCTGAATCTTATACATATAGTGTTGGGTCCATTCAACTAATTTATTTTAGCTAAGTACCTACCCAGTAATATTATTTGTTTGATTTTCTCGCAGATCTACCGATTACAGTAAACATTAATCAACTCGGCATGAATATGAATATGAATATGAATATGAATACATGGTATATAAGTTGCGTATTCGTTTTTGTTATTTTACATATTATAATCAACGAACCGTATAAAATGGAAACATTAAAGTAATTTATCTTCTTCATCACACCTACCTAGTACGTACGCAAACATAATATAGGTACCAAAGATATGTAAAAGATCATTACATTAAGTTATTGTTGCATTAAATTACAATATTTAGGTAATAATAAGTAATAACTAATATAATGTTTATTCACTTTATTCATTACGGAAGTTTTCTTTAGAATAATAAATAATATTCTTTGATAATAGATCCATAAAAGTGTTGATTTCGAATTAGGAATTTCATATACTATCTATTGTGTAATATGTATAATATCATTAATATTATAAGGTCAAGTACCTATGTGCATAATTTAATGTACTCTTGAACTTGTAGTCTTGTCATAATGTCACCTGTTAAATATACCTATTAATAATACAAAGTATAAACGAATTTATTTTGTAAAACCTGAAGCAACATAATTTTAAAGAATAATTATAGTTATAGAAATAATCATATTATGCTATAAGGATTTATAGGGCTTTTTAAACAAAAACTATGGAAATAATATAAATATAAATACATTGGGTATAAAAGGTATAGAAATATACATATTATAATAAACTATTGATTAAAACATTAAAATTGAAATCAAAATCAAAATTAAGACATTATAATACCATAGTATTACCAACTTAAAATTAAATTTTAATTTTTTTCATCCCATATAGTCTTTCTTTGCTAACCCATATAATATATCTACACATTATTTTTAAAACAATCGTAAATTATTTTATTTATTTTAATAATAACAATAATAAAGTAGATTGAATACATTTTTCAGAAACCTTGCATTTGGAAATGTTGTTGTGTGTACTATAACATATAGTAATATATAATAAAAATATCTACTAATTCAAATACCCACGAATAATATATTTTAAATTACTACAATTTATAACTAAAATTGTTATACATTGTTTAAATATCGTCCAAATTTTAACTTTAAATGTCTAAAAAAACTATGTAAATATTTTTTAAATTTATCTAGAGAAATCTGGTATTCAAATTCTAATCCAAATTTATAAACATTGAAAATTTTATGAAATATGTTTCATTACAAAATTATTAGCAAATTTTCATGATTTTGTCGAACTTTAAATACTTGTAAAAAGATCGTGCTTATGTATTTTTAGTGATTGAAATAGCTATAATAACAATTTATGAGGAACCTTGTATTACATTTTTAAGCTTTTTGACCGAGTGAGAAATTGTATTAATTGTATTTTATTTTATATAAATTATATTATCAAAAAATAAAAAATAATAAATATTTATAAAAATCTCAAAATATTTTGAAAATGTTAAAATTTCTAATATAAATATTTGGAAAAAAGTTTCTAAGGTAATTATTTTTGAGCCACACTAAAAAAACAAAATAAATTTTAAATTGGTTTTACGTAAAAATTACAGCTTTTCCTTAATTTTTATTTTTGCCTGTTAAAAGTACCAACGGTATATAATTTACAATCATAAACCAACCACAAAGTTGAAAATCGAAGCATTTTTACTGCTCCAAAAGATGATGACAGACAGAAAAAAACCAACATAATTATAAAATAGAATCAGAAATCAGAATCTAAAATTACAGAGCAGAGATTTTATTCTTCTATAAACAATCACAATCACAATCACAATCACATTGTTAACAATCACAATATATTTTAATTTTTTTATTATTGCACTAACCGTATACTTGTACATTTGTATATTTTTTGGTATTAACAAATTATATAATATTGCTGCTCATGAATTATGATTAGAATTGACGCATACTTAATTTGAAAAAATGATATTATATATACCTTTTTTTTCCTGGAAAAATTCTACATGGAGGCCGTATTATATTATACCTATACAATATTATAATGAGGTAATTTTTATTATATTTATAATTCATATGGTTTATAATAAAATAGAAAACTAAAGGTATTAGAAAACCTGATTTTTCATTGTTGAATGTACTACCATGACATGTAAGCATAGTTTTGTTATATTTTAAACTAATTAAGAATTACATTTTTACCAATACAAAGGATTTAAATATTTATGTCATTGGAATACTATTGGTATTGATGTATAAATTAACATAATATGATATAACTTCCGACTCGAGTATTTATTTTGTTGATTTTCAATAACCTTGAGTAAAAACTCATGCGATTCTAATTAAATTATACAATTAATTAATGGATATATTTTTTACTGCTGCAGGATACAGTCATAACAATAGTATCAATATAAGATATAACAATATAAGATTTAAATGTTCATATAGGTACTATTGTTTGTGTTCCCGGAAACCAGCCACTGAAAAATCAGACTCAAAGTACTAGCCAACGAAACCACCTCACTCAGTCTCATAGAAAAATTAACTTAATAACAACATCAGAGAGACTTCATATTATTAAAACCAAAACATTATAACTAATATTATTATAAACTTAAACCTAACTTATTAAAAGCAAAAAAAATGGAGCATGGCAGACATAGGAGCAAAAAGCGTTTGGGATTTGGGGGGAGGGGCTAAAGTCTTACTTTGATAATATTGAATAATAGCTTATAACAAAATGCAGGAAATGTTTGGGGGGCGGGCTTAGCCCCTTAATCTCCCCCACATTTTGCACCCATGATGGCAGACCAATTGGAATTACTTACCTCTTTTATAGGTACAAACTAGGAAATACAAAACGCAAAGTAAAAATGGAAATAACCCCCTAACATTATATAATAAAAAAAATTATTATTTTTTCAGTTAGAACAGTACACCTTCATCTAATTTACTCCTGCCTTATCAACTACTTAGGTAACTTATTCAAGAAGTATCAAACCTTACATTCAAACGCATTGTGATCAACTGCCCTAAATAAATTTAAAGAAGGAAAATCATCAACAATCAATCATTCTTCACTAGAACAAGCACTGTATAATGAAAAAAAATACTAAAGCAATCTATATATTTTTTCACAAAATAAACTTTAGCCAAAGTAAGAATTGAAATTAGATTTAAGATGGTACAACTTGTATCAACTTTTATCAACTGTAGGCTAATCACTATCTATGTTGGAGCCTTAACAAATAATATTAATACAAGTATAGCTGTTAATCCACAATCGAATCATTCAATCTTTGTCATTAATTGATTAATTGTCCCTTAAAAGATTTTTGACTTTCGATTTATATTCAGCCTCCGAGTGAGATCGACCATATAAATCCAATAGTTGACGTAGCTGAAGGGATTACGGGTTTGTGCGTGGTTGGGCGCTATGTCAGTGTTTTTATGAGTGCGTGTGCTATTGACCATTAAACTTAAAAAGGGACAGCAGCGATTAATATTTTACCCGTTAGCAGCCATGTAATATTATGGGTATATCAGTCAATCGTTTGGGTTGCTATGGAACTTTTTATAGCTGCAACTTATAGGTGGGCGGCAAATAATCGTTCCTCGGCTATAGTATGTTCTTCTCGTGTGATAGTTTTATGCCGCGTGTCAATATAAGAAATACATCAGTTGCATGTCATTCATTAGGTAGGTAAGTAGTTACATTTTGATAAATACTTCTAGCCACAACAATGAGCTACAACCGTTTGTTGGTGGTTGATTTTATCAGCTATTAACACACGTCGACCTATCATATAATTATATAATATAGCTATGCGTATATTGTTTCGAAAAAAAAATTCTGCTATACACGGAGTCGTGTAAAGCGAAAATGTAAGTGAAAATCAGTTTAAATCACGTTCTCTGCTTCAAAATGAAATTATTACATTCAATAAACTGTATGCGTACAAAGATAATAGTCTATTAGTATAACAGGTTTAATGATATAGGTGCTATAAATTATTATGATTTGAAAATTACAGTTATTAATAATAATATATTTGCATTTTATAATTTTAAAAACAATCATCTGAGCGTAATAAGTAGGTACTAGACTAATTAATATTACATCGTAATATCGTATATGTATTATAAAACTATTATTAATTATTATCAAACCTTAGTAGGTACATATACATATAGTTTTATCACTTATTAGATCAGAAAAACTATTCGAACAAATTTCTATTAAAATGCATAAGGACAAATTAAAAAAAAAAAAATCATTTGCTGTTTAACAATCATTCACAGACAAAAAAACCACTTAACAGTATGATTGTAGGTATGATATAGGTCCCCATCGTATTTATGAGAGATTTGTACAATGTAAAATTATATCGCCAGCAAACCATAAGTCTAGCTAATAATAATATTTCAACCATATAAATAATTATAGAATATAAGAATTTCATAAAAAAACACGGCTCAAGGGGAAGGGGCGATCCCCCACTAACACTACACACGTAACCGCCACTCATTGCGCACTCCTATTTGTGGTGGTAACACAATTTTTTTTCATAGAATTGGTGGGTCCGCTGGGAATAGGTTAAAGAATTGCACAAAAAATGACTGATGTTCCTTCAATTTATTGTTTGATGGTGAGTGTCGAAAGGCTTTGCTCCCCTTAAATAATATCATCACTAACCAACATACACATCGCGTTATTTTGTAGACGATTATTTCCATTTAAGGGCACTGCAGCCTTTAACGCAATAAATAATATAACTATCAATAATATTAATATATATGAGTGGTAAAATAAAATTAAGTGACGATAGCAATATGATGTTTGGGTGGGTGAATGTTCTCTTTTCCCCACGCCCGACCAGTCACCACCACAGCCTGTCATTGATCACTACGAGTCATAAACTCATAACCAATAATAATAGACCATGTAGATACATAATATACAAACACAGTTCATTTATATTTTAATATCGATTTCACGTTAAAAATTAGTGTTCTCTGCTGTTGCAATATCATTATTATTATTATACAGTATACGAATGTGATCGATTTGCGCGAAATAGTATGCAGTGTACGCATGTAAAGTTCTTTCATCCTACTTTTTCGTATGACATTATATTATCATGTACCTAGCTGCAACGTATTAAAATAGTCTAGAAAACGACGTGCTCGACTATACTATTCGATTTTATGATAGTTGTGCCGTCACGCCGTTACGTCTTATGTCCCGTCAGAACTGTTTGAATTTCATTATTTTGCAAACGCCATTTTCGCGACACGAATTTCTATTTCGAATGTCTTCTTTTTTTTTATATAAATCTCGAGTTTTCAGTCACGTATCCTCACGGTGCGTATGATTTATTGATTTACTTGAACACGCGCGTGTCGTTCGCACTGAGTATAATGATATACTGACATACCTACCTAAATTAATTTTTAAAACAAAACTAACTACATACGTACACGACAATAGAAATAAATGTGATTGTTTCATCATCAAATCAGGAATAATCATATTACCTATTTACAAATATACAATGCATATTATTGTTCACCTTATTTGAAAAAAAAGTCCCTTCTGGGCGGGCAAGGCTCGTGTATATAGCATTTTAACTCGAATACAACAAGTGCAGCGCCTTAATAATCTTTCACCCAATGATATCTTGATATAGGTACAAAATGATGTCCTCGCTTCGTTGTAAATCATATTATATGAGATTTTCACAGCGTTCTTTCTGGCTTCGGTAATTTCAAGATTCAAGAATTTAATTTGACTTCTTGCTACTTTATAAATTATTTTGTCCGTCAATTTTCAGTATCAGCTGGTATACCTATTCCTCTGAAACTCGAGTTCGTGCATACAATAAACATAAATCTGCAGTTATCGAGTTATGTGATTTTATAACTATTTTTCGTAATCGTTCAATTAACTGAAATATAATAATATTATTGCCTTTGCGATATCGGATTATTGACGGAAGTGGGAAATAAGTTGTTCATTAATACTGTATATTTTGTTGTAACTTTGAATATTTATATCATAATATACCTATCGCAATACTAAGTTATTTTATGCTCTCACCTACTAAACATCTTTGAAAACATAAAAAATACAGTTAAAACTAAACGCAGGTGTAATAGGTTAACATTAGTTAACGGTTATTGGTATATTGTTGTAAGTACTTATATGCTATTTTTATTTAAAATTAAAAAGAATTAAATTTTACAATTTCAAGTAGTTCAAAATACAATTTACAAAGAATTGATGGCATTTTAATTAAAGGTACTCAGTAACAATCATTTAGAATAATTCTCAGTATATTATACTATACCTAATGGCTAAATTTGATCGGTATTACAAATTGCTGTAAATATACACAGGCACGCACAAACATAAACACAAAATATGTTTGAGACATCGGTTATTATGATAATTATCCTTATTCCTTTGAAGGCCAATGAAAATGGTTTCCACCGAACATACAGAATATCCCACTAAGATTTACTAATTACAGAGTAGTAAAAATTACATCAAATTGATACGGAGCGTCTGTTCGTGACGTCCCGTGTCGTAAATACCAATGCGTTGTGTATTGTTATGATTCGTTTATTATATAACCAATAAGTAATGTTTATAATGATCGGGGCAAGTTATCCCGGGCCGCGCGGCAGGCTTAAGGAAGCGGCCGCGGCGGGCGGGTTCGGGCCTGAAGAGGCGCGAGCAAAACAATAGTCGGGACTTGCCTATACGTTTCGTAGAAGTAATACAATAATAGGGGAGAGTAGAAACCGTCCGTGCACGGACTCGAGCAAGTCGTGTGGGTTCGGTTCTTCCTCGCGGCGAAACTCGAAATAGCTCGCCGTAGGGGGAAACGTGGTACTACTTGTCGGCTTGCTGAATAGTCGATTGGCCAAGTTACGTCGCGAAGTCGGTTCCCGGCGTGTCTTGGTATTCGTCCAACGGTGTGACTGGACTCGATTGAACGGGTGGACTGTCAGTAATGGATCGCCGGAGTATAATTATATTATACGCTGCCGTCGGTGGGTCAATCAGGTCCCGGTGTGGCGGCTATCCGTTGTCGTCGATCGCTGGATGTACACGGTAGGCTTGGCGTCGTCGGTCCGTGAAGTGGCGCTTATTAGCCAGGTATGCCGGGTATTGTTGAGTCTCGGCGGTATCGGGCGATCACGTTAGATCGGTGCGTTCAGGGTGCGTCGTCGTGGACTGGTTAGGTCGGATCAGCTTCGCCGGTGTCGTTCAGGTCGGTGTTGCTGCTGCGTTGATAGTCTTCGGGTCTTCAGGTCTTCGGGTCTTCTATAGTGCTTGTTGACTTGTAGAAGATATGTTGAAGACTGGTGTGGTGGATGATTTGACCTCTTTGCTTGCTTTGCTTTGGGAGGGGTGGCTATGCCGTTTACTATTCCAGGCTTGTGCCTCTACTAGTGGATGGATTTTGGGGTTGATTGGTAGGTTCAGTTATGTTAGTCAGTCCAATTTAATGGGTATGGTTTGAGTAAACGTTTGGTGGTTGGAGGGGAGTGGGTTTTACCTAAGAGGCGGATATGATCGTATTCGGAAAAAGAGTTTTTGTAGAACATTGTTTTTGATTGAGAGCAAATGGAATTTTGAATAGATTTGAAGTTGGCTGATTTTAAAAGGGCCGAGTTTCTAACGATAGTGGGCATACCGGTTATCGTGCGTATGCCGATGTTTTGGACGGATTCAATACGTCTCCAATGGGAGGGGCCGATAAAGGGTGCCCAGGAAGAGCCAGCATATGTAAGTATAGGGGTCACGTAGAGTTTAAGTATGTTAAGTTTTGTTTTCAGCGGAACGGGACTGGTACGGTTAAGTAAGGGGTAAAGCATACCACGGACGCGGGTAGCTTTTTTGGTTACGTCTTGAATGTGTTGGTTGAATGTAAGTTTACGTCCAATCGTGACGCCTAAGTATTTGGCCTGTTTTGACCAGTTAACGGGTTGGTTATCGATGGTTAGAGGTGGAATGTGGGTTGTATTAGAACGCCCGAAGAGGACGCCTACTGTTTTGGTCGGGTTTATTTTGATTCGCCACCTGTGGAACCAGTTGGACGCGAGGTTGAGTTGGTGTTGTAGTTGTATGGTTGCACGTTTGGGGTTTTTGTTACTAGTAAAGAACATCGTGTCGTCAGCGAAGAGTGAGAGGTTGGCTTTAGGAGTCGTTGGAATGTCGTTAATGTACGTCAAGTATAGCGTCGGTGAGAGACAGGAGCCCTGAGGGACTCCTGCGAGTACGTGTCTGGTAGTAGAGAAGGAGTGTTCGATTTTAGTGGTAAAAGTACGGTCGGTGAGAAAGGATTGGATGATTTTTATGATTTCTAACGAGATGTTGAGTTTGGAGAGTTTGTAGAGTAGGCCTTCGTGCCAGACGCGGTCGAAGGCTTTCTCCACGTCGAGGAAGACGGAAGCAGTGTTTAAGTCGTTGTTAAAGTTTTCGCTCAGTTGGTGGGTGAGTTTGGTTAGTTGTAGTGTGGTCGAGTGTTCGGGTCTGAAGGCGAACTGTTCGGGACGGATTTTGTTTTTGAGTTTGTCTTGTAGGTGGGTGAGGATGAGTCGTTCGTAAATTTTGGACAGGGAGGAGAGGAGGGCGATTGGTCTATAGTTTTCGGGTTGTTTATGGTCTTTGCCAGGTTTGGGAATGGAGATGATGACTGCTTTTTTCCAGGCAAGGGGAAAGTAGCAGATTCTGAAGGCGCTGTTGATGATCCGAGTAAGGGACAGTATAACGTTGTTCGGTAGGAATTTAAGAGCCGTGTTGGTGATGAGGTCGTCACCTGGGGCTTTCTTTTTGCGAAGGTTGCGAATTATGTCTTGTATCTGGCCGGGAGTGGTAAAGAGGTTAGATCGGGTGATGTCAAGGCCTTGTAGGTACTGGGAGTGAGCGGTTACGTCTGGTAAGTCGGGGCCGGGGTTTGTTTGAAATTGACGTTCGAGCGAGTCGGCTATCAGCTCTGCTCGTTCGTTGGCCGGAAAAACTAGGCCGTCGGGGCCGGTTAGTGGGTGAGATGCTGGACGTTTGTGTAAGAGACATTTGTTGAGTTTGTATATTGAACCGTCTTGGTGGTCTAGTGAGTTAAGAAAGATGTCCCATTGGTCAGTGTTGTGCGTTGCGAGTAAGGTACGTATGAGAGATATTTTGGCGTTTAGTTGTCGTTTAATTGTCGGGTCGCGGTTTATTTGCCATTCGCGGCGTATACGGTTTTTGTCTTGTATTTCCAGTTTAATGTAGTCTGGTACTACAGTGGACGGGTGTTTGCGTGTCGGTACGTATACGCTGGATTCAACCGCTTGTTGGATATGTTTTGTGAGGTTTTCGATTGCCAGGTCGATAGACTCACGGTCGTTGGTCGGTTGAGTGGTTGAGTTCGGTAAGTTCGCGAGAGTTGTCGTGTATTTTTTCCAGTTAATAAACCGATTCGTAACCGGTGGAGAAGAAGAGATCGGAGTGCAGAGTGTATCTAGAAGAATGGGGTTGTGGTCGGAAGATAGTTCGTTGAGGTTAGTGATTTGGGTTTGATAGGGTAGTCGTACGAGGGCGATGTCGAGTATGTCAGGTCTGTATCGTGTGCATGTCGGGAAATGTGTGGGAGAAGAGGGAGCAGTTACAGAGTAGTCCGATTGTTGTGCGTGGTCAAAGAGGACACGGCCGGCAGCGTTAGTCGTGTGGCTATACCACAGCGGATGTTTGGCGTTGAAGTCGCCTGCCGAAATTTGCCATTCGGCACTCTTTGTCAAAAGGTCGAGGTCGTTTGTCGTTAGTAGGGTTCCGGGTGGTTTGTATACGGCTGAAATAAGTACTTCGTGGCCGTTGAGTTGTACGAGGATGGAAGAGGTTTGGATGGTTGTGTTTAGGGTAACTGGTTGGTGAACGATACGTCGGTTGACGAGAACGGCCGTGCCTCCGTGGGCGGGCGAGCCCCGCACGGGCGGCAGGTCGTTCCTGTACGTAAAAAAGTTAGGAATGTGAAGTCTGGCCGAGGGTTTTAGGTGGGTTTCGTTAAGTAGGATTATGTCGGTTTTCAGTTTTAGTGCTAAAGAGCGCAGTTCGTCAAGTTTGTGGTTAATGCCGTTTGAGTTCCAAAATAGAATTTTTAAGTTATCCATTTTGGGGGGATAGTATGGTTAAGAATGATTGTATCGCTGTTTGTATCAGGGTTTTGGGGTCCTGGTTGTTAACTATGGCTGTTAAGAGGTTGGTCAGGAGGTTTAAAATGAGGGACAGGTTAATTTGTGGGGCTTCGGGACTGGTCGGTTTTGGTGGTGGTGGTGGTGGTGGGGGCGCTTGGCCGGTGGTGGCTGCAGCGTACGAGCGGGTTTGGGGTTTTATTGTAGTTGTTGGTGGGGGCAGGGGTGGTGTAAAAGATTGAGTTGTCGGTGGCAGGGTTTGGGGTTTGGTTGTTGGTGGTGCGATTTTGGGTTTTATCGTCAAGAGATGTGGGCATCCGCGGAAATTAGCCGTATGAGGCCCGCCGCAATTGCAGCATGTCGGGGTTTGGTCGGGAGTTTTTTGGCATTCAGATGCCAAGTGATTTCCTGCGCACTTGACGCATCTGGGTGGGTGGCCACAGTTACGGGAACCGTGTCCAAAACGTTGGCACGAAAAACATTGTGCCGGGCCGGAAGGTTTAAGGGCTTCTACCGAAATCGTTAGATAAAATAGGGAGTTGAGAAGGAAGATATCCTTGGCGTTCGGGGTTGCCGCAATGTGTACGAGGCACATGGGCATCGGTTTTTCGGGAGTACCGAAACGGCGGATGTATTTTGTTTGGAAGTTTAGGGTTTCTAGTTCGGATTTTAGATCGTCAGTGGTGATGTCGATCGGTATGCCCTTTAGAACGACCTTAAGGGAACGATCTTCAGGGAGGCTGAAGGTATGGAATTCAGTTTTGCTGTCAACTAGGACTTTCTGAATTTGTCGGAAGTGGGTGGGGTCGGTAGTTTGGACGGTTATTTGTCCATTGGATGTGGTTTTGGCTGTAATTGCCGATGGAGTGAAGTTCGGAAGTTTGTAAATGGTTGGTGCGATTTTTCGCCAGGACGCAGAGTTTAAGATTAAGGGGGGTGGCCTGATTTGCTTGGGTTTGGCTGATGTCGGGGTTTGTTGTTCGGATGTTTTGGCTGGTGGAGGTTTCATAGTCGGGGCGGAGTGTTGGGCGGATTTGTTTGACTCGGTGTCGGAAGTGGAGCAGTTCGACGACATTGATATTGATGAGTCGGTCGACGGAGTTGGAGAGGGTGGGGAATCCCTCTGTGGACCTTTTAGGAAGGTGGACGGTGGGGATGGCGAGGCACGTGGACGTCCCTTCTTGGAACTCCCGGGTGTTTGCGCGGGGCCCTTCCGCTTGTTAGCTGTCTTGCCCATGGCAAGACCGTAACAAACTCAGGGTTTTAACACTGTAGCTCTGAAAAGAGCGATTTTCTGGTGGTGTGACGGGGGGTTTTAGGGGGGTTTGGTTTGGTCAGGGATGGGATTCTGCGGCAATGAGAGGGCGCGGCCCCTCGACAGATAAACGGTGGGAGGTGGATACCCGTCGCTTTCGCGACGGCTTACCTTGGGCGCTGGTGCCCTGTCGGAGTAGCGGTGAAAACGGCTGTTTTGAGTTGAAGGTTCGTGGTGTGAACCGTGGGCGCTGGAGCCCTGTTGAAGCAGTAAGAACGGCTGTTTTGTGGTTGAAGGTTCGTGGTGTGAACCGTGGGCGCTGTTGCCCTGTTGAAGCGTTGAAAACGGCTGGCTGTAGAGTAGTTGGCAGAGGACGTCTTGCTCGGATGTGAACTGAACGTGAACTGATGTGTGATGATGGATGGATGATTTGACCGGTGAACTGTCCCGGTATATATACTATTTGTTTCCCTTTGTTGTCCTGTGATTGGTCGAGGATGGTTGCTTTGATAAGCAATAACCACACCTCGACCCGTTGGTGTTCGCTTTGTTAATGTGGTTCTTGTTTGTTATTTCCGTGAAATTTTCCTGTTGGTAAACTACTTATTCTAATATGTCGCGTCTATTACTTGTGTCGCATTATGTTGCCATACTGTTGTGTTTGGTGGTCCTGAAAAGGACCACTTTAATACAGTGACGGTTTATCCCGTTACAACTCCCCCCTCGGATTAGTGACCAAGTGGCTGTGTGAGCGAGTTGGTAGCTAATTCTAATCCGAAAGTGCGTCGTCATATCGATGCTTTGTGTAGGGAGCGGCGAAATCTGTTGCGTGAGGGATGTCTCGTTTTGATTGTCGAATAGTGTTTTTTGGTTTCTCGTACTTGGCTGGGGTGATTCTACGGGTTTATATACTTTTTTTTTTTTTTTTTTTTTTTTTTTTTTTTTTTTTTTTTATTTTTTATTTTGGGTTTGGATCGACTTGTTGATCTTTTTCGTCAATTTCTCCCAATTTCTCCCAAATTTTTAAAAACGTTTTTTCTGTGTTTTGTATGTATGCTTGTATTGCTATTGGGAAATGTTTAATGACTAGATTTATTGCTTGTTCTTCTGCGATTTTTGGTGAGTCAAGGTATTTTAATTCATCCATCCATTTGTGAAAATGTTCTTGGTAGTTGCCTTTTGTTGTTGCTTTTCCGGCTTCCGTGCATTTTATAAAAATGCTCCACTGTTTGTTTTCAGAGAAGAAGTTTTTTAAGAAAAGGTCTTTGAAGTTTTCGATGTTGCAGGTTGCGTCTTTTACCATTGTGAACCACTTTGCTGCCTTTCCTTTTAGGCAGTTTTCGATCACGATCATTTTGTCGTCTTCAGCAATTTTTTTATGTATTAAGTATGTGTTTAAGTTTCTCAAGAATCTTTTCGGGTGGTCGGTTTGCTCGTTCCCTGCGAACGTTGGCATGGTCAACTCTACTGTGTTTGATCTGGTTGTCACCGTGGTGTCCATTTGTGTTTGTTTGTTTGCTATGTTGCTCAAATCTTTGTTCAATTTTTCAACGTTTACTACTGTTTTTGTGTCGTAGTCATTTATTAGTTGATGAAGTGCTTCGATACGTGTGTTGAAGTTTTCTTTCATCGTAGCTATATCGTCTGTCATTGTTCGTATTGTCGTTTCTAGCCGAGTGATTTTTTCTTCATTGGATTCCATTATCGGGTTATTTCGTTGACGATTTGAGTTTCTAGTCATTTTGCTTCAGTAGTGTCGTTATTATTTTTGAGTGGTTGGGTACACTATTTCGCCGTACCGACTAGTAAACGTCGAACTTGTATATTGTGTTGATTTCGTGGTCGATGTAGGTTCCGAGGCACGGGTTGGTTATTCAAACCTCCAACAAATCGATTGCGGTATTACTGTACCGACTAATAGACGTTCCTATCGGTTTGTTGGCGGGTATACTATTTCGCCGTACCGACTAGTAAACGTCGTACTTGTATATTGTGTTGATTTGTGGTCGATGTAGTTCCTGAGCCACGGGTTGGGCGCCAGTTGATACGGAGCGTCTGTTCGTGACGTCCCGTGTCGTAAATACCAATGCGTTGTGTATTGTTATGATTCGTTTATTATATAACCAATAAGTAATGTTTATAATGATCGGGGCAAGTTATCCCGGGCCGCGCGGCAGGCTTAAGGAAGCGGCCGCGGCGGGCGGGTTCGGGCCTGAAGAGGCGCGAGCAAAACAATAGTCGGGACTTGCCTATACGTTTCGTAGAAGTAATACAATAATAGGGGAGAGTAGAAACCGTCCGTGCACGGACTCGAGCAAGTCGTGTGGGTTCGGTTCTTCCTCGCGGCGAAACTCGAAATAGCTCGCCGTAGGGGGAAACGTGGTACTACTTGTCGGCTTGCTGAATAGTCGATTGGCCAAGTTACGTCGCGAAGTCGGTTCCCGGCGTGTCTTGGTATTCGTCCAACGGTGTGACTGGACTCGATTGAACGGGTGGACTGTCAGTAATGGATCGCCGGAGTATAATTATATTATACGCTGCCGTCGGTGGGTCAATCAGGTCCCGGTGTGGCGGCTATCCGTTGTCGTCGATCGCTGGATGTACACGGTAGGCTTGGCGTCGTCGGTCCGTGAAGTGGCGCTTATTAGCCAGGTATGCCGGGTATTGTTGAGTCTCGGCGGTATCGGGCGATCACGTTAGATCGGTGCGTTCAGGGTGCGTCGTCGTGGACTGGTTAGGTCGGATCAGCTTCGCCGGTGTCGTTCAGGTCGGTGTTGCTGCTGCGTTGATAGTCTTCGGGTCTTCAGGTCTTCGGGTCTTCTATAGTGCTTGTTGACTTGTAGAAGATATGTTGAAGACTGGTGTGGTGGATGATTTGACCTGCTTTGCTTTGCTTTGAAAGGGATGGCTATGCCGTTTACTATTCCAGGCTTGTGCCTCTACTAGTGGATGGAAATTAAGAAGAAATGGTTAAATTTATTGTTCTGTCCAAGAGAGTGGGTAGGGTTTCAATTTACGTTTAGTATTTGGGGGAGGGTGTGTTTTACCTAGAAGTCGGATGTGAGTATGATTCGAGAAAGAATTTTTGTAGAACATTGATTTGGTTTGGGAACGAATGGAGGTTTGAATAGATTTGAAATTTGTCGATTTTAGAAGGACCGAATTTCTAACGATAGTGGGCATACGCGTTATGGTGCGTATGCCGATGTTTTGGACGGATTCGATTTGGTTCCATTGAGAGGGTCCTATAAAGGGTGCCCAAGAAGAGCCAGCGTACGTTAGGATTGGTGAGACGTAAAGTTTTAGTATGTTAAGTTTCGTTGTCGTTGGGACGGGGCTAGTGCGATTTAGTATGGGGTAAAGCAAACCTCGGATGCGGGTGGCCTTTTTGGTGATGTTTTGAATATGTTTGCCGAAAGTGAGTTTGCGCCCGATGGTGACGCCGAGGTATTTTGCTTTGTCGGACCAGTTAATGGAGTGGTTGTCGAGTAGTAGTGGTGGTACGTGGGTGGTATTTGAGTGTCCGAAAATGATACCTACAGTTTTGGTCGCGTTTATTTTGATTCGCCATCGGTGAAACCATGTGGTTGCAAGGTTAAGTTGGTGTTGTAACTGTATGGCGGCTCGTTTTTGGTTGTGGTCGTAAGTAAAGAACATCGTGTCGTCGGCGAATAACGAGAGATGAGCTTTTGAAGTCGTCGGAATGTCGTTTATGTAGGTCAAGTAGAGAGTTGGTGATAGGCAGGATCCTTGAGGGACGCCTGCGAGAATGTGTCTGGTGGACGAGAAAGAGTCTTCGATTTTAGCGATAAAAGTGCGGTCGGTGAGAAAGGATTCTATAATTTTAATGATTTCGGTCGGGATGTTGAGTTGAGAAAGTTTGTAAAGGAGTCCGGCGTGCCAGACTCTGTCGAAAGCTTTCTCCACATCAAGAAATATAGAAGCGGTGTTAATGTTGTTGTTAAAGTTCTGGCTGAGTTGGTGAGTGAGTTTGGTCAGTTGGTGGGTAGTAGAGTGTTCGGGTCTGAAGGCAAACTGTTCTGGGCGGATTTTGTCACGGAGTATGTTTTGCAGGTGAGTGAGTATGAGTCGTTCGTAGATTTTTGATAGGGAGGAAAGCAGAGCGATTGGGCGGTAGTTTACGGGTAGTTTGTGGTCTTTGCCTGGTTTGGGAATGGAAATTATGACTGCTTTTTTCCAGGCAAGTGGAAAGTAGCAGATTCTGAAGGAGCTGTTTATAATTTGCGTTAGGGATAGTAAGATATTGTTGGGAAGAAATTTAAGAGCCGTGTTGGTGATGAGATCATCGCCTGGGGCTCTCTTCTTGCGAAGGTCGCTTATGATTTTTTGAACGGTGCCGGGGGTGGTGAACAGGTTAGATTTTATAGTATTGTGGTTTTGTAGTGAATGGTAGTACGCGGTCACTTCTGGTATGTCGGGACCGGGGTTGGTTTGGAATTGTTGTTCGAGAGAGTCCGCTATCAGCTCGGCTCGGTCTTTGGCCGGAAAGACAAGACCGTTTGGCCCGGTCAGAGGGTGAGAAGCTGGACGTTTATGAAGGAGGCTTTTGTTGAGTTTGTAAATGGAGTTGTCTTGTTGGTCGAGAGAGTTTAGGAAGGAGTCCCATTGGTCAGTTTTGTGAGTTAGAAGTAATGTACGAATTAGTGCGATTTTGGCGTTAAGTTGGCGTTTAACGGTTGGGTCACGGTTTCTCTGCCATAGACGGCGTAGTTGGTTTTTTCCAGTTATTTCTAGTTTTATGTAGTCGGGAAGTAAGAGGGACGAGTTTTTGAGTTTAGGAGTAAATACGCTAGCTTCGATAGCGTGTTGCAGGTTTTTGGTCAGACAATCGACTGCTAGGTCAATTGAATGTTTGTCATTTGTCGGTGGTACGGGAGAGTTTGGTAAGTTGGTAAGGATCGTTTTGTATTTTGTCCAGTTAATGAAGCGGTTAGTAGTAGGAGGAGACGATGAGATCGGAGTACATAGAGTCTCCAGAAGTATAGGGTTATGGTCGGAAGATAGTTCGTTGAGGTTTTCGATTTGGGTCGGGTATGGTAGACGTGCGAGGGCGATGTCAAGTACGTCGGGTCTGTGACGGGTGTAAGTGGGAAAATGTGTGGGGGAAGAGGGGGCAGTAATGACATAGTCCGAATGTTGAACGTGATCGAAGAGAACACGGCCGGCTGCGTTTGTTGAGTGGCTGTACCACAGTGGGTGTTTGGCGTTGAAATCGCCTGCCGATATTTGCCATTCCGCGCTTTGGGTAAGTAAGTCTAAGTCAGGTGTCGAGAGAGTGGCGCCAGGTGGTTTGTATACCGCTGATACAAGTATTTCATGGTTGTTAAGTTTGATAAGGACTGAAGAGGTTTGAATGGTTGTGTTAAGAGTCATAGGTTGGTGGACGATGCGACGGTGAATAAGGACGGCCGTGCCGCCGTGAGGGGGCGAGCCCCGGGTAGTCGGTAGGTCGTTCCTGTACGTGAAGTAATTTGGAATGTGAAGGTTGGTGGAGGGAGATAGACGAGTTTCGTTAAGTAAGATTATGTCGGTTTTTAGTTGGAGCGCGAGAGCTGTTAGTTCATTAAGTTTGTGTGTAATACCGTTGGAGTTCCAAAACAGGATTTTTAAGTTATTCATTGGGAGGCGTGAGAATTGTCAGGAATGCTTTTATGGTCGTTTCCATCAGTGTTTTGGATGATTTGACCGGTGAACTGTCCCGGTATATATACTATTTGTTTCCCTTTGTTGTCCTGTGATTGGTCGAGGATGGTTGCTTTGATAAGCAATAACCACACCTCGACCCGTTGGTGTTCGCTTTGTTAATGTGGTTCTTGTTTGTTATTTCCGTGAAATTTTCCTGTTGGTAAACTACTTATTCTAATATGTCGCGTCTATTACTTGTGTCGCATTATGTTGCCATACTGTTGTGTTTGGTGGTCCTGAAAAGGACCACTTTAATACAGTGACGGTTTATCCCGTTACAAAATTAACCCGTCATTGAAATTCTTGAATTAAAAATAATACGCATACATTAATAATACAAAAAATCACTGATAACTTCACAATAAATTTAGAACGTGCACGCGATTTGATAGCACAATATTGTAATACGTCCCTAAGGCTTATCGTCGACTATTTTAATAAATTATTATAATATGTGTAGTTAACACGATACGTAAGTGCCTAAAATATAAAATCGATTATCTATACGTTTGACGGTATTGATATAAATTATAAGTGAGGTACCTATAACATAATATCGTATTGAATTTTTTGTTTTCATGATTTATGAGTAAATGCATATTAAGGTGCACATAGTAAGGTGTACCTACGACTCAATCGTAAATACCATCGTTCTCTATAATTTGCAACCTTGTTTTAAACTTTTAAATGAGATGGATATGCTAATTGTTTTATTTTGTAAAATCACTATGATCATTATTGTTAAATTGTTTTATAATTAAGATGAAAACAACAGCTGAGTGCATTATACATTGATTGCATATTTAACCCTCCTTTTTAGTACCTATAGTAACCTTCACAGTAAACCATTCTTAGCAGTGAATATTATTGTATTAAAAGCCTGTCTAATTGTTATCTCAGTTCACAATTTTCTCAGCATTTTTTAAAATTCTAATATAATATTCTAAGTACCATCTGTGTCGAATTAACGTTTATCAAACCAACACAGACCAAGGATATACTCTTGCTTTCCTAAAAACTTTCTAAAAAAATAATAATAAACTACATCGAAAGCTCTGTCTTTCAAAATGGAATCTAAAAATAGGATGATAGAATATATTTTATTATGATGTCACTCCATAATTATTTTACCATTTCTCCCAAACCTCTACGTCAAAAAATAAGTATGGATTAAACAAAACTAAAATTATTAGGTTTTTTTAGGATAATTTATTAAAGTAAAAAATTCAGTTTCAAATTAAGTTAAGTATTTGCCATATAGATGGTTTACGAGTAAAAGGAAATACCTTATTCAATTTCAACCATTTTTTTAAATTGCGCTATCTTGAAAAAAATAATGTTCACCGTAGTTTTTTTTACTAAAATATAAGTGATTGATGTATAATACTATTCCTCATCTTAAATTAGCTGTGAAGAATGAAAAATCCATTACAGTAAATATAGAAATGAGACTTTCTTTCGTTTTCTAAAAAGTAGTAATTTTGACTTGTATAAACATCGAGTAGGTATTTCATTTAACTCACACTAAAATACATAGTTTTATGTATGTTATTTAACAATATTGTATTATTATTGACAATCATATATTACCAATAATATATTATTAGTTGTAGTTATCATTGGACAGTTAAAAAAAAAGTATCGAGTAATAGACTGGCTATATACTAGTAGAATGTATTGAAAAAAAATGTTGGATGAAACATACAATTTTAAATAAATTTATGGACTTGAATGACTGAATAATCATATTTAATAATTAATACACACCACAGAAGAAAATTGTTTTGCTGTACAGATGGGTGAATAATATGAATATTTAATCGTTTGGATATCCGTATCCCTATTCGAATGTATAATGTAAACACGGACTTTTTTTATGATAAAAAGTTTGCGATATTCATAATTTAAAAATCAACTTGGGTTATCATCTAATTATTGTTATCTATATCTATGTCTTAGTAATTTATACATGGCTATCTACCATTTGGTTGTTGATATATTGATGTTTTTTCCACGTGGATATTCCTCACTAATTGATCGATGATATTGAAAACTACTATTAAATTGTGGTTAAAAAAAAATTATTACCTTCATGAACAATACGCAATATATTAAACAAAACATTGTGGTAAATATCATAAAAATATCGGTACCTAAAAGCACCTATTATATTTATAGTATGAAATTGAGATTAAAAAAAACTAGTTTTACGATGTTTGCTATAACCAATCAATTACTTAACCACTTACTACCATATTAATCATTTTCAAATTAAATTAAGTGGATAAGTATACCAACTAGCTGATATTTTATTCACATACATAGTTTATAAACACACAGCACAATTTTCATTCAGCGATGCACCTAATTTGATGAACATTTGAAAATCTATTAATTCAATTTAAATATATCACCTCAGTGAACGTACCCACGTCCATTACAATAAGTATTTCAAATAATCGTTTAGAGTTAAACCTTACACATTATTTAAAATTTAATAACTATACCTACCTATTTCTACTTATTTAATTTTCAACCGTCCTAAAAGATAAAATGTTGAAAACGTTTATCTTAAAAAGCATTAAAGCAATTTTTACAACAACTCTAATTATATTTCTATATACTCTAACTAACATAGTTCCACCGTACATAAGGAGTAATCAAGTCGCATACACTATATGATTCCGCAAATGGAATACGCAAATATGTGTTGGAAACTCGACAAAAGAGTAATTACTTACAATTAGAATGACACAACAAAATACACTGTTCGTTATTGCTCGTGCAATTATCTTCCGTAATAACAATAAGAAATATTAAGCTACGACGATAAATTAAGATCTAGCTAAACATGATGTTAACCTTGAAAGCATACGTTTTTGAATAGATACTAGATGTATATTAATATATTATATAACAATGAAAAATAATATTAAACTTACCATAGGTACACATAAAAAAATTGAGATACAAATTATAAGTATAATATTATTTGTCTCTCACTATTTTATACCTATTAATATAGTATTATATACGATTATGATTTATGGGTCGATTTCGAAACCAGTTTTTACATTTAAAAGTATTCAAGAGTCTTACAAGATATTAATTTGTTCGTAAAAGTAACTTCCAATTCATACATAATACTTACTAGATCAAATACATTGAAACAATAATTATTTGCTTTCACATCTCATTAAATTATCCAAAGAAATCGTATTAAAATCAAGGCTGTAACTTACTGAAACTAACTGTATTTCAATACATATTTATTTATATAAAATACTTATAGTAGTTACCTATAAGGTTTGCAAAAAATGGCGTTGATTGAATCAAATAAAATAATGAATCAAAATCAAAAAAAGGAGGGCAAGTGAGTGTCACTCTACTGTACATTAGGTTACACGTAGGACACTGTAATGAATTGTGTTAAATTTGAATTCGATGATATATCATTGTATAAGAAAAACGATTCTGAGCGAAGACGGTCAGTCAGCCTATGATATTACTAAGTATACTTGGTGCTATTATTGTGAATAAAGGTATTTATTTACCTATTTTCGTGGAACCTTGTTTTAGATTTTCAATCCTTAGCTATAAACGTTGAACATTTTATAAATTTTTAACTACAAAATAATTTTAAAATTTGAAATTTGATAAATGTTGTCAAAATTTGAAATTTAAATACTTGTAGAAAAAATTATGCCTATGTATTTTTAATATTTTTCAACTGCTATAATAACAATATATTAGGTGCCTTGTATTACATTTTTACGCTTTTTGAACAAGCAAATACAAATTTATTGACAATTATAGAAAAAAAAAATTAAAAAAATTGCAAAAGCCCTTAAACAGCTCAAAACGATTTAAAAATTTTTATCGTGTATAGATTATGAAAATATAAACATTCAGTCAAATTTCCATGTATCTACGACAGTTATTGGTTTTTTAATTACAACAAAATAAGAAAATCACTACATGAAAAATGGAGTATCAAAGTATAAAGTATCACATTTTTACAATATTGGATATTGTAAAAATGTGAACTTTGAACGCTCATAAAAATTTAATTTGACATTCCAAGAGACGTTTTTTTAAAGTAAATGTAGACAAACTTATGAGGAATCTTGTATTAAATTTTAAAATTTTAAATTAAAAAGAAAAATTTTATGAATTTCTAACTCAAAATAATTTTCACATATTTTGGCAAAGTCTGAACTTTAAATTCTTAGAAAAAAAAATTGTGATTGCCATTGTAACAATAAATTATAAGCCTTGAGTTAAATTTTCAAGCTTTTTGACACAACAAATAAAATTGTATTGATATATATATATATATAGACAAAAACCCTGAAAATAATATAGAAACTGAAAATGTCCGTAAACAGCTCAAAACAATTCAAAATATTTTGAATATATTATGGTGTATAGCAAATTCTAATATAAATGTTCATTAAAAATGTCATATATCAACGGTCATTTGTTTTAGAGTTAAGCAAAAAACCAAAATCGATTTTGTCAAAAACCGATTTTGCGTAAAAATTTCTGTTTTTCTGAATTTTTTTTTTGTTTTTTCCCGGCGTTTTTAAACGCTTTTAAAAACTACTGGTAATAATTTTGACCTCTTCAATGCACCATCTAACATCTTCATTTTCCTATCAATCAAGATACTTAAGTTGAAAATCAAAGAATGATTTCGACTACTTATCGTGTACACAGACACAAATAGTTAATAGTTAGAAATTATGAACAATAATGTATAAGTATAGTAAGTACGATTTTAATATATTGTTCAAAATATTTATAACTAATTATAAAACTGAATAATTCCATGCACAGTTCAAATAAATAATTGTGACCTATCTATAACGAATACATTTTATTCATTATTATTGCAATAAATTCTGATTTATATCAATTTTGTATTAGCTCGTGTTAGCTTTACTGAATAGCTATTTTATTAATTTACTCTACATTATATTAATAACATATTGAATCCACTTTAGTTATAGAAAATATAATTTCGCTATTAGGTATACACGTGTGAAATACAAATTTAATAGACTGCCATTGTTGTGGTAATTTCAAAATGTATATCAACTGAAGATAAATTACACAAATACTATAATAGGTATTATATTATACGATGTATGTATATTATATTATTGTGCATTTAGTATTGTAGGTATTTTTTAAAGTGATATCTTTATTATTGTAGTATATCAGTATACCTATTTATTCAGTATTATCATTCATTATATCAAAAATCAAAATACTAATATTATAAACATTTTATATATAGGTTAAATCAAATAATATAATATATAATTGTATTATAAAAACATGACAAGAAAAACTATACCGTAAGTAGGTATAATAAATATAACAAAAGAAAAACAATTTTTAAAAATATCACTTATTCACTTGTATATAATATTATATATATATTATTAAACCATAATATTATTATAATATATTTATATAAGAAGATTAAAGTATTATTTTTAACAATATAACGCAGATTTATTTGTAAGAAGATCGTGATATAAATCATTCAGGTATACCTATTGTCGAATAGGGTACAGTGGATAAAACAAGTTTGAATAATGCATATAATACATCAGATAAGCTAAGCTGAAAAAACATTAAGAAGAGTAAGAAAAAATTAAGATCAACAAAATACGTTTTTTTATGAATGAAAAAATAATAATAAGAAGAACAATTTTGAAAAGTAAATAAAATATAGGGAGAAAAACAACTAGTGCAACACAAATAAAAGTGCAAACAATAGCACAATAGTACATTCATCGCTCCACTATCTAAAATGAAATGGGTTTACCTACATAAAATACAAGGGTAAATTATTAAATAATAATACGATATGAAGATATTGAATTTAAAGTACTATAATAAGTACCTATTTAAAGTAAAAAAAAAACGAATACGGCCAAATAATAATGGTCGTTTCGAATAAATAACAATCGACATTTTAAATGTTTTGAAAAAGAGGGAATAAAAAATAGATGAAATTAATATAAAATACCTTAAAAAAATTATAACTGAAGGTCACACATCAAATAATGGCATGAAAATCAAAAATTATATATTATGAGTTATAATAAATCATACTGATAGTAAAAAAAATTTCGGTATATAATACACATTATGAGTTGGTCTCAACTATATATTAACAATCGTTATAATATTTTGGACAATATTTTTCAACCAATTCATCATAAAGTTGCAAAAAATTATCAAAGACGACATTTTAAATCAATTATCATCAATATCAATAGATAATATAGAATATTAATCAATATAAAATGGAACACTTATTAATGTTGAATATAGAGCGAAAATAATACCTGTAAACTATTTTTGTGTGCCATAGTACCTACTACCTACCTATATTTTTTAAAATACGTATTATATAAAAATTACTAAAATTAAAAATGAACAATTTTTCATCAAGAAGCTTTGTCTAAATTAATTCTTAGAACAAAATACATGTATACCCACATAGATAATAATATAATACTTATCTTTCTACATATTATGGCCTAAGTTTACTTATAGAACTGAACAAACTAATGTTTTAATTTCACGATTAAAATAATAATTTATACGTAGTCAAATTTTATTTTATGATAGATTAGTTCATTAGATATTATTATTTTATAATTTATTTATTATAACACTAAAGTTTCCACACGCCTTAGAAGTATTTTAAAATTTACTTATGTTTTATTCTTAACACGTGTTACACATAACACACTTGTTTATGTAAAAACCTAACAACAAAACTTCCAATATAAACATGTGTCTTTTGATACAAAACAACATGAAGTATAAGTATAACTATAATAACGTTTGTGAAATGCTCTAGTAATAACTATTTGTCATGTCTTAAATCTACATTATACCTTGAAGCATAAAGTTTTTCTTATATGAAAACAAAAACGTGTATTTCTCAAATGTTATATTGTCTATATCGGCTATATTGTACCTTATCGTCATAATCAACAGTTCAAGATGGAAATAAAACCACATGCAGTTTATTTTTTTCTAAAGTAATGCATTTAGGTATGTATAGTGTGTTTCATAGGTAAACTAAAAAGCAAAGTTATCTTCAACTCTTGTGTCAAGTTATTGTTGAGTTATTAAAGAAAATTACTTTCTAGTTTCAAAATAACACGATTAAATTAATTTTAAAGACATTCGTAATAGGGGTTGTTATAAAAATGTGTTTTTGTTATTTGAGATATTCAAATTTGAAGTATCAACGACAAACTTGCTACTGGCTTAGTTATATAGGTACTAACGTTATTAAAAATAAAAATGTATCCACGTAATTACTGCAGGATATTCAAAATTATATATTTTCTTCTTAACGGTGTAAATTGAATTTCTTGTCACGTAAAAATTCGATTTTTTTTTTTCATTTGTATTAAAATTTAAAACCTCGTTCCCATTCACTGGATTGCACACGAAAAAAAAAATACAATTTTTGAATAAACTCCACGTACCTTTCACGTTATGTTATCAAATCCTTAATCCACGCTCCAGCAAACGTCGGACCTGTGTACGGACGAGGTTTATCGTCTAGTACAGTTGAGTAACGGTGATAATGCGCTCTGTAATACACCTATGGAGGTTAACGTGTAACCTAAAACGTCGCGATTGGAACTATTTAAAAATCGATTCCGGTCGTAATGTGTCTATTATTGAAACGCATCCGAATCGAACTATATAATATATAGTATTGTTATTATTATTATTGTGGTGGCTCAACGAATTATATCGGAGCACCATGAACGAACAACGGCTAAGCGGGCACTGCGTGGACGATAAATTTCACGATGAAAACATGTTACGCGGCGACGAACGGTTCACGGACCGCTGGGGTGTTGTGATTTGGTTTTTTTTTCTCAATGGTAGTGGTAAAATCACAGTGACGTAGCACCACGATAGCATTATATTGTGTGCACGTGAATGCCAATAGTGCAGGCAGGTGCTTACCGCGATGCGCACACGCGTAGGTGAAATAACAATGGCACTATTATTATAAAATGTCGAATGTCGGAACAACATATTTCATCCGAGTTGTCCTTATAGGTAGAGATGAGTAAATCATTATTTTCATAATTTATTATCATAGCATGATGTGTGCGTGTGTGTGTGTGTGTGTTTTAAGGAAGTAGTTGGTTTGTTCGTCCACGATGCCAATAGCAGAAACACAATTTTTGAATGGACGGCAATTTTTATTTGGAAGTGGAGCGCTCGCGATATATCCCGTCCAATTGTCCAAGACAAAATTACAAATGGGCAATGGCAAATTCATTCCATTATCAGTGTTATTTTTAGATTTTACAAGGTTCCGTCGCGTCTCACAGGCTGAGTTATTTATTATTAATACATACATTAATGTTCATTAAAAACTACAAGCCAATCGCCAATAATGAATGTGTTCAATTGTAATTCAAATAACAGACGTACCTACTGTAAAAAAACAATATTATACAACAAACAACACATTATTACATTCTTGAAGACATTGAAATTTATCATCATGAATATTATATAAATCACGACGCTATCGTGGGATTCAAATTGAGAAGTATAAATTATTTCACTAGGTACCTTTTACAAGTTACAATACTACCTATACCAATTGCAGCTGTTATCACAAATGCGGCTGATGTTGTTAGGCTGTCTGTAATATTTAGTATTTTAGTAAAATACATAGTGCACAGCGATCAATTTGCTTTAAATCACTTCGAAAATCGTTTTATTTGGAATTTATTATGCAATTTATAATACTTATAAATCATTAAATATTTTAATTGTATAACATTGAATACCGTTATAATTTCGTTTTGCGTGCGTACATTTAGTTTTCGTATTGTTGTAATTTATGCTGTATAATGAATAACGTATACTTAATTGTACGTCTTAACCATGTTTGACAATATTTTTGAACAACACACAAAGTCCAGTATTTTTAAACGAAACGAAATCGCTAGGTTTAACGTGGCCAGACGATACGGACAGCCAGTGCAAAACGTTGTTTTTCGAACAAATGAGCGATTGAGGGTTGACGTTTTGAAAATGCCATTAGAAGTAAACATGATGGAAATGTTGCGCGGTCATCAAATTACACACAGAACACTGAGAGTGAGAGTGTAAAATATTACATGAGACTTCCGAAGAACGCGTAACCGTCGAAAATTTAACGTGAACCGCCCAACAAAAATGTCTTCGAATCCCAACGGTATCACGTAGAGTACAACAAAATATTACGTTTGAGGTAACGAGTGCGGGCTACAGGTGGTTTAAAAAAATTTCAATTTTTTATGCGCAAATAGTGAAACCACACATACACACACACATTACTCTGCCGATCTGCGAAACGATAGCAATGAGTGAGTTTTAGTTTTTAACTGATCGCGCGACGTGCAAACGCTGCGGCTATATCGTGCAGTATAAACATTAAATGATATCATATTATAGAGGTATAGGTATGCGCTCTTTCAATACGAAAATGCACGTTGTACACGTTTTGAACTAGTTACATTGACACCGAGCCTTAGGGTCGCCTGGTGTCATTCGACTCATATTATCTGTCAACTATTTCGTATGGATAAAATAATTAATAACAAAACACCAATAAAAGATATTTCCGTGATCCTATAATGTACGGTACTACGGTCAGATTGAATTTACCGTTTCATTGTTCGGCAACTCCCTTTTGAAGTACCTATACATAATAACCGTCTAGTTTCATATTCTGTTGCATAACAAAGTAGGTAACGTTAAGTACAACATTTATATAATATTATTAATATTATGTATGTCAGAAAAATTAAACCCCTAGCAAAACGTGTTAAACGGTGTCGTATATCTAATATCTACATAGTATATTATATTAAATCATCATTATTATTATTTATTACATCAATTTTGATATGTGGTTATTGCTGTACAGGCCATAATACATTATTTTACAATAAATAGAATGTATATTAATGTAATGTTCGTATTTTGTTTATTTAATACAATTGTATTTATTTTGGCATATTACAATAACATTATTGTCTCTAGAGCACCGGAGACTATAATTCAATATTGCATTTCCTTTTAAAGGACCTAAAAATATACCATGAATACAGTAGATAACAATATAACTTTTATAGTAACTTGAATTTCCACAACGGTTAAAATATTTTTTTGAGACAAATATATATTATATAAATTTTTTTTTATCTACCTTTAAAGACTGATTCAGAATTAGGTATCAACGTACGCATATATTATATGATATAACATAGGTATATCAATACGTTCAAATAAAAAAATTATTTATGTCTAACAATTCTAACACAGATGTATAATCATTTTATACTATATTCTTAGATGTTAGACACAATATGATGTCGTGCTTCCATAAGCAAAGCATAATCTATTTTAAATTTATTTATAAAAAGTAATTTGTAAATATTAATTTAATCGTTATAGTACTATTACTTAATAAATACACCCTTATACTTTCCGATGGTGCCGCTGTCTCAATTTAAAACCAAATTATCCCCTCTCTCAGAAATACGTGTTTGGTTAGTGAAATTCTAAAAATATTATGTTTGTATAAATTTTAAATACACACACAGACACACATATGGATATTCGTACTTCGTACACACATAATAAATATTACTTCGATAGTCATCCCCACGACCACACAATGTTAACACAATCACGATATTGATTATATGGTAAGGCGTGGTATACTCGAATCACCGTTAGGTAACCGTAATTAAAAAAAAATAATATACATAGAACATTTTTAATTAACTTTAAAAAAGTGTTTGATGATCTGGCTTAGAAATGAATAGATTATTTAATTTAAATAATAGTGTCTATAAATGTTTAAATTCTGTGCCCTCTCCCTTCCTACAGTGATCCTGAGCACACCATGTGCCTGCTCTCAATGACGTCTCAATTCGTATTAAAATTTTAAAAACGTATCTTTGATGTATAACAAGTTAACTGAAGATTTTAGTATAATGACTATAGATTTTAGTATAAGTTAAAATATAAATTATATTAACTTAATTCATCAAAAATATATAAATTTACGCAAAACAATTACTTTTTGCATAGTTTAATTTGTCATCGGTGAATGTATGGTTAGTTAATAGTAATTTGTACATATGAATGATTTTTTTTAAAATTAATATTCTGTTATTTTTTTCTCATGAGCACTTGGTATAAATATTATTATATAATAGGTAATATTTAAATAAGCTTATTCAATTGGACGTAATATAATATTATTTTAATTAATTAACTTAAAAATGAATTCAGCGTGAATGATTTCAATCAAATACAGTTTCAAATGGCGTACAACCCTCAAACAATAATGCTCTAAAGGCATAAATATATATATAATATACCACGTGTATATAACACGCATGTAACGAATTAAAACAGACAATGATTTGTAAACGTCATCATTTATTTGAATGTTATTATCTAATGTCTGTCGATGATATTTTCATTCAGGAATTCAAAAAACAAACGCAAAGAGAGAGTTATATTATATTATTCAGTATTTCAGTATATTATAAAAGAATATTATCCTGCGATGTATTTAACTACAACGAGAGTGTATTATTTTTTAAGTGCATACCCAATTTATTTGAATCTTATTCAAGTGAATGCTGCAATAAAAGGAACGGACAACTATTCAAATGTGTCAGGTTTGGAAAAAATTTAATCGGAATATCCGCTAAGCCACGATGTTTTGAAAAGGTGAAAAAGCTTATAAATAGGTACCATTAAATATTAATAAATATTACAGGTCAAAATGTCAAATTAAAAGGCGTGGATGACTGGTGATTTATATGAAACACAATTTCTTGTAGAAGGAGCAGTGGGTAAATTAGATTAGAATATTTTGTTCGTGAACAACCCAAACGTCAATTATTAATAATTAATCAATACTTTTTTTTAAATAACAATATTCGTGTTAATACACATTCTCTATTTAACTACTAATTACTATACAATTTCTTGTTTCTCGATTTTTAAAAAGTAAAAAAACTAAATTGTTTTACTTATAGCCGATAATAGGTGAGTACACATTATAGTGTTATAATTTTTACATTAATGATCAATAAACTATGAAAATATTTTCATTTCGTCATTTTATACAATTATACAACTCGAAGTTTTTACTTGGTCTTTTGTAGTTCATTTCAGTTAACGCGACTCGATTGTGTATAATAATGTATATTAATAATAATAATAATAATATTACTGCGCCAATCGGGGACCAGGGTTATGTGGCAGCAAACCACCGTTACGAATGCCCTACACTCGGTATAATAATATGCATCCCATCTGATATTTTTTTTCGTTATGTTAAAAAAAAAAATGTTACGTTTTTTTTTAATCTTTATTGCCATCCGCCCAAGTGGCGCAACCCATCGCCTAATAGTTTGTTTTCCACGTGCGCCCGGTGGTCCGGATAAACACGTGCGCGAACCGAATACCGGTGGGATTAAAATATAATATGGAGACAAAGCAAACGGCTGGGCCCGAACACGGTGTTTAAGGGCAAATACCACAGTGCACGGAGACCGCCGTACGAAATCCCTCGGATCGACATAGGTATATATACTTCCAGCGAATAATAAATTTACCGTTTCCTTTTTTTCGCATTGTCGGCACCATAATATCGGCCGACGGCACGATCCGGCACCGCGACCGGACGTCAGTGGACAAATCGTCCGGGGACCGTTTATCGAATTCACTAAAAACCTTTTCTCTCCATCAGTTGTAGTTCTCTTTACTTCTTCACCCCCCCCCCCCTGCGCGTTCGAGTCAATATCACATCGTACACCGCCGGAATAAATGAGAGAAAAAAAATCCAAAAATAACCGCATTTGCCCGATCCGGATAACTTGTTGATGCCGAACACTTTTTCAAGTTAGCATATTGTTATCCAAAACTATTCGTCACGCAGTTTACCGATACACCGGCGGAAGCACCGTGCAAGTCAACGGGGTGCGTCTACGCGTAAAAAATTGTTGACACCCTTAATGGATGTCCGCGGTACAAGTAAACCGATATTATTGTATAATAGTTGTTAGCAAAATACGAATAGCTCAAATCATTCGTGTTCAGAATCAACTTATTTTATTCGTTGCGCGTTCGTACAAAATGCGACGATGTCAACGAAAATTCGCCTATCTTCGTATACTGGCGCTGCTTACAATATAATGGACACGATTCTAGTATAATGTGGTTTATGTATATTATACACAAAATATGTCCATAACATATACCTACTAACGGTAGAACGGTACAAAAACCTAAATTATGACCAAAGTATATACAATTTACTCTAACTCGAATAATGTTGTAAAATCAGATTAGTGACTAACATAATACGTATGAAATACTCCTGTTTTACCTAATAATGTACTTCTAATAGTATTCAACGTCAAGTGCAGTCTGTGTTTTCTAGACAACAATTTATTTTCGTACGCATGGTTATTACGATCAGATATTAACTCAAAATATGGTAGGTATGCTCAAATTTATTTTCCAAAGGGTACTTCATTATTTAGTTTATTTCAAAACGTCTTGTAAGCACTTTAATCAACATATTCGAGCCGCATTATGGCCTCACATTAATTCTCCATAGTATGTAAAATCCTAATCCGGAATTCACGCGTTCGAAATAGAGTTTATATATAAGCAAATATACCATAGAATCAATAATACGTCATATTTATCCAATATTGCCATGATTCTATATATGTACTTGTACTATGAACTATGTACTGTGATATTATATTTTGGAAAGCCATAAATAGTTGGATAGGCACAAATTTTAATCATTCGTTACCATTTGATTTTTTTTTTTCATTTCTGACGTCTTTTGTGACATTTTATTACTCATCGTAATATTATATAATATTATTTTTATTTTTTTTTTTTTATTAGAAATAAGCCTCAACAGCGATGGCCACTGGTTGACATTTGATAATCGACAATGATTTACATTTATATAATATTATACTAATAGCAAATTAAGAAAAATAAAACACTCCGTAGTTTAGCTCTGGTCAAACCTTATAACTTTATAAGTCATTTAACTGTAAGGAAGAAGTTTCATTAAACATGATCAGAATTGTTCACGCGATAATCTCATATCGGATGGCAAAGACGAACCTCCATTATGACAATGTACTATATGTACAAGTGATAATTAGATACATTATCGTTTACTGTTCAAATACTACAGAGGCTAGAAACGCATTCTACATATAATTATAGTACCAGAAATATCATAAAACAATCGGGCCATTGCAGATGTAAATTAATTAATGTCTTATATTTAAAAAAAAATTCGAAATATATAAATAATCTAATGTAAATCGTATAGTGTGTAACGGCCTTAAAATAGATTAATACCTGTAAGCTAATAAAATAATAACCTTGCAGTTAATGCTAAATATATATATTATGTTAAATCACCCCTTGAAATATTTCTGAAATCACAACGGTTAAATGGTTGTTTTACTAACTGTCGTAAGTATTTACTTCATTATTAATACAAAAACATCTCAACTTGGTTAATAATAAGTAATACTGTTTGCTAGTACATACTCGTATATATATTTTTTTTTTTGTTCTTTAGACAAAAACAAGGAAAGCCTTATAGCAGCCTTTATCGTCAGTACATAGTACTGCACTGGCAAAATTAATCTTAAAATATTCAGTTTTAAATGTAAGATTAAACAACTCGTATTGGTATTACGCTTCACATATAATTGGCATACTTCGGGCATCTTTTTTTTACAAACGAAATACGAATGTATGTACAAGACCGGGTTTACAAAAGCTTTTTACAAAATTAACAAGCTTCTCCGTGTTTTTTTGTTATTTACTCAACAGTTTTGTACTGTAAAGTTTTTTAGTTTACAATTTATGTTTTGTGTTTATTCATTTCAAATCTAGAAGACTAAAATATTATATAAATACGCTTGTTATAAAAAATAATAAATTGTGTGTTTTGAAAATATTAACACACCCCCCCCCCCCACCCCCCGGGAATTATTTGTTTGTGTACACGCCTAACACTAATCGGATTGATCAAAGATCTATGATCCAAGGGTCATATTAAAATAAGATAAATATTGTTAACATAATAACATTATAGCAGTACTGTTAAAGTGTTAATTTTCTCATGTAAACAGTTGTTTCTTAATACTAAATTGCTAATTTGTCATATGCATAAATAAATACAACATTTCGTATGATTTTCAATGTTTAAAATACAAAGAGGTTTTTAATTTTTTATTAAGTTCAGTAAAAAATATTTGGAAGCGCATCGCACCGGGGATGTATCTAATATGAACGAGTAAATGTTTATTGAATTGTTGTTTCAAAAATGATTATTTGAGGCGTGACATCAAAGCAGGGTTTTTTACAATCAGTACCTTCCCTAGTATTTCACTAAGACTTTAACCTAGTCAGATAATATATGTGTGATGAATTTAAAAAAATGTATGGCAGTGAATATTGATTTAAATAATTTACACATTTACAAACGATACTAACCGTTTAACAAGAATTCAAAAACAAATAATAATTACTATAAATTACATATAGTAGGTAAAGCGTGTTATTATTGTATGATACAAACTTTTGGAGCGAAATTGGATATTAATGCATTCACCGCCAAAACAAAAACCGAAATTTATCAGTTGCACCAACTAGTAAATAAAATATAATAACGAGTCCCAAATTATATTTCCATTAAATAATTAAATGCTAACCAATTTAAATTTAAATGTCAACTACATTTCTTAGATAATTTATTTAGTATAGCTGAAATTTAATATGGAAAATAAAACTTTCTGCTTCAATACGGAAATAGTACGTTTTGCTTCAATTATTATTTGGTTTACACTAAAAAATAGCATGTAATATAGTGAGTTTTTTTTATGCAATTTGGAAATAGTTCTTTTTGACATGATTTTTTCTATGGACATAGTGTATTTTGCAGAAATGATGAATGTTCAACATCAATTTTCCATGGGAAATAGACAATAGTACGTATTGGCAAAATCTGACATCACCATTCGATTCCTCGCTGTTTTTACAATCAGAATTTATGTATAACTCAATTTTAATCATTTTAGAAATAGCACGTGGATTTAACCCTCAAATAGGAACCTACGGGTATTAATAATTTTTAATTGATTGCTATTCATAGGAACTATAGTAAAACAACGATTGATAATAATTAATAATATTTGGTATTTTTAATGTACATTTTCAAATGTACTACATTAAATTAAATTTAAAATTATTCGTGTGAACTTATGACATTTCTAAATACAAGTGTTAATTGTTGTGAAAACAAAAGTAATAACTAGAAATTATTACTTAATTAAATTAAATAATACGAAATGTAAACGTAAAAAATAAGAATGAATTAAGGCGAACAAACAGATGAAAAAACTATTAGCATTATGCACAGTTGAGTTACATGGTTTTAAATTAATACAAGTTAATTTATTGATGTTTATTTTATTACACTTATTTAACTCGTTAAGTTTTATTTTCATATATCATAATATTATCATAGAAACTTAGTTTTTAGATGAAATAGGAGTTAAGAAAAATATTTTTAAAATGTTTCCATTTTGTTATAATAGTAATCACTTTAAATTAAAATGTACCTACTTATGAAGTTTTGTTTTATAAGTTTTAACGATAATGCATTGTGCTTAAAGCAAGAATACTTAAGATTATTCAAATTTAATAACTATAATCTAAAATTGTATTATATTCACACGCGTCTGTGTTTATTATTAAAAACAAAATATGCAACTAAACTTTAATATATTTAAGCCATTCTATTATTACTTATTAGATATACGATTCTATGAACACAGTATAAATAAAAATTTACAACATAGGTACTTTAAACTCAACGACCATTTCCCCATAAACTGACATTGTACTTAACATGTATAACTGTTTGTAGAAAAAAGTATTATTTTTCAATAAATTGTTTGTATTTTTGACATTTTTGTTAAAAAGTTAGGGTGATAAATAAGAAAAGAAATAAGAAATTCATGCTGGGATATGGCATGTTGAAAAAAGGTACAACAAAAAAGTTTGACCGAACAAATTATGCATTAGAAAAAATCAAACATTAATGGATACTTTAAACAGTTTAAATAAAAAAAATATGACAGATCACAGTCGATAGGGCGCACGCTAATATATTATGATGAATTACACAGCTTAATAACTGAAGAAATTGTGGAGCACACACGATCGAAAGGAAGGCCCAGAATGAGGTACATCAGCCGAATAATTAAGGACTACGTTAGAGGAGTCACTTTTTAAAATGAGCTCAAAGACATGGATAACTACAGCGTACAGGGAAGCATGGGGATATTATTTGCTATAGACTAATTTAAAAATGATAATAATACATACATTATTATGATTATTTAAATCGTAGAATGCATACTTCATATATTGCACTATTTAATGGAGTTAATTTATCATAATATTTTTTATTTGGCAATGCTAAAAAAAACAGAGCCATTTTTAAGGTTTACGTGGTTTAAAGTATCATCATATTGATTATTGAACGATTTGAATTTATAGTTTATTATTTATAAGTATTTGAGGTTCAGAGAAACGGAACAGTGCAGTAAAATTTCAAAGGTCGTCCCTTGATACACCTCCTACTGAACTTTAAATGCTTTAAAATAATAAAGTATTTGTTCAATGTTCGATATTTTTCAAGGACATTGTCAGGAAATTTCAATGTTTCGGCATATAAAACAAGAGTCATCTATAACCTAAAAAATCGTTACTAAGGTCAATAATATGTATTAATATAGTTTTAATTATGATATTATATGTACATTGTACAGCAAACTCAAAAATTGCTTAAGAAATTTCAGTGTTGACTTTAAAAATATGACATTAAATTCTTGGAAATGATTTATTTTTCAACATATTTTATTTAATGAAATGATAAGCTATAACTTTATCTAATATAATTGATAAAAACTATCGAAATAATTATTGTATTGGTAAAATAACTACTCCTGCAAATTGCGTAGTTCGACCAGTAGCGAATTTAACGGACGTTTAGTCAATAAATGTCGACGGACCTCTCTCATAATATTTAAACTGGGGCCCAACTAAATTATATAGGTAGTTCGTAGTTGACATTTTCAAAATGTTTTCTAAAAAAAAAATGTATAAATTTTAAATTGCAAACTACAGTATAATTTTCCATTGTGAGGTTATGTTACGTTCATAAAAATAACAATTTCGTAAGTATGATACTGTTATATTTTTTCTGTTATGGATTTGCTGATTTATTTATAACCCTTAAATCCACCACTGAGTTCAACTCATGTAAACTAATCCCGCTACGCGTAGCCAGGGAGGTAAGTATTACTGTACTAGCCATTAGGTATTCTAAATAGTAGATAATATATTCTAGTGTAGTCTAGTTAATGTAGTTCAGTAGTTCACCAATAGGTAGGTACATGTGACATAGTAGGAACTTATAAAACTGTTTTATAATAAATTATAACCAACATCATAAAATTCAGAGTAAATACACATATATTTTAATTTTTTTTTTCTAATAATAGCAGTATAGTTGAAATTTTTTTTGACCATTACTTTATTCTTCTAATTACCTATTAATAATTTTAGTATTTTTATAGGAAAAAAAATAAATTGAAAATGTCAAATTGCTATAAATAGCTCAAAAAGAGACGAAATATTTAGAAAATGTTATCATCTATAGAAAATGCTAAATAAATGAAAACATTTGAATCTCTATGAACGGGAGCAGTATATAGCCCTGGTTTTTACCATTCGAGTTTTTCGAAAATTAACTTGAGTCTTGAAGTACAAGTTTTTATAAATTAATTTGAGTCATCTATCATTGTTCGCAAATAATAGTTTTTCTTTTACCTAGCTTACCAAAATGTGCTGTTAATACTGATTCGTAATACGATTGTAATACTACTTGAACTGCTTGACTAATATTTTTGGTATAACCAACACATTTGTAATTCCATGTAACGACCCGTTTTTGAAAAATAAAATATCATTTGTGATCAAAAATTGATTTTTGTATATATTTTGGGTAATTATTTTCACCTATCGGTATTCATCCACTTGTAACCTACTGTACAGCAGAGCGACATCCACTTACCCACTTTCTTTACTAGAAATTCTCTATATTTTTTTTAAAGTGACGGGGAAAACAACATAAGAATTAAGGAAAAACGGGAAATGTTCAATTTTTATAGCTAAGGATTGAAAATTTAAAACAAGGTTCCACGTAAATAGTTAAATATATAAATTATTTTATTCACAGTAATATCATCAAATATACTTAGTAATATCATAGGCTGATTGATCATTTTCGCTCAAAATCGTTTTTCTTATACAATGATATTATATCATTGAATTCAAATTTAACATTATCCATTACAGTGACCCACTTGTAACCTACTGTACAGCCGAGGGACATCCACTTACCCACTTTCTTTGTTTAGATTTTGTTTTAAATTATTATTAACTTGTATAAACATTGAATGTAAAATATATTTTTAGGTTTTTTAAAATATGTGCTTCTTTCATTTATGGTTTGCCTATCTAATTTTCTATTTTGTTTATGAAGCTGTTAATAGTTACGATAGTCCGCATCACCTTGTTTTCGTTTCTTGAGTTAGATTTTAAATTCTGAGCGGAGCGATGAATATATTGATTTTACAATGATGTGTGTTTTTATTACAGTCAGATGTCACCTTTTACCTTTTAGGGTAGGTAGTAAAAGTAGCAAACTAGATCTAGTTGCTGTTTCAAGGGTCAAAAGTAAAATAGTTCTCAGCAACGGGAATTTGAAAAATATAACCAATAAAAAAATGTTATAACGTATTATATTAATGTATAGATTCCCCTATGACCTTTTTTCAATATTTATAACAATATAAATTATAAATTATATTTTTAATGATCAAATAGTAAAGCTACGCATTAATTAGTTAAAAAATGTAAGTAGAGCTAAAAAGTTAATTTATTTTTGACTTTTTAACCTAACCTACAAATTAAGTAAAGAAAATATTTCTTATACATAATTATTTTTTATTAATTCATGTAAAGTCGTTACAAAGCAACATTTTTGGAAAAAAACTATATTTTTACTTTTTTTATCGTTATAATTGTATAAGTTTTTACTCTTTGCAATATGCATTTTTATTTCATATTCCGAGGTAGAATAATATTTGGAGTGTTTTGATCTATAATAATCAAATTTTTGACAAGTTGCATAGTAATTATAATTTATAACTATTTCAGCTTTAGGGAAATGGAGTAGTGAACCAACATTTTGCAGTATAGGCAAAAAACGGTGTAACCCCTGTATGTAAATTTACTCTACTCATCTAAACTTGAAATATTTATAACTTATAAAATAATCGTCTAAAATTCGATTTCTGTGTACCAGAGTACTCTAAAAAATATTCATTCTGCTTTAGAATATAGAATTGAAAAATAAAAATGAATACTGTCATTAAAAAAAAAGTCGATAAGCGTAAATGATAATAATAAGAAATATTAAATAATTTAGAAAAAAATTTGTTTTTTAACGAAATTATCTCAAAAACGTGAAATAATGAGTGTGAGGGACAGAGCTCTCAGTTTAGCCGTGTATACCCACCATCGGCACGCGGCCCCCCGACGAACTCACACAACTCGATGAGTTATAAAACGATGGAACTCAGGTACAGGCCAAAGACGTGGCCGGCTATAACGGGTACAGTTGCAGTCGTAGTGGACGGCACAGCCACAGTGTATTTGGGGTCGAAGACGTTGAAGTAGGTACGTGTCGAATTCGCGCCGCAATTGCCCGCCGTCGTTTCGCGTCCCATTTTTGTTTCGCGTATTTTACATCCCTGACGGGACGGCGGCGACGGCGGTGGCGTTCATTGTTCAGTATCCCCTCGATGCGACACCGAGCTTAACGCTCGACACGCCGGCCGGACGATACGCGTAGGAACCGTTCACGTCAAATCCGTTTGTGTAAGAACCCGATACCTACTTGTCGTTGTTGTTATTGTCATTCGTGTTGCCGTTGTACTATACCTTTCATTGTTGTATGAATGCGAAAAAAAATTATTATTATATTATTGTAAGAAAAATCCAAGTGCCGGAAGTGCGTTTTTCGCGAAACGTTGCTCGCGGGTTCTGCTGCAGCAGCAGAGGTTATCAACGTCATTATTGCTGTTGTCGATACGTGAAAAACAACATTCATACAATTACACGATTACAGGTACAGAGTAAACCGCAACAGGATACGCACACGTCCATTGCACAATCCAAACAAATTTTGTTTGACGGCTATTTTGTTTTCTACATTACATTTTCGGGTTATTCCTGCTGGACGGATAAAGTCATTCCGATAGACTCTTTAATAATTTCAATGGGTGTTTTTGTTATTGTCATAATATTTTTGTAATGACGTAGGTAGTATACATCATGTTTGAATTTAAATTCCAGAAAGTAAATATTAAGTCCACCATATCTTTTTTGCTGAAATTAAGTATCACTCAATTTATCGATTGATTAGGTATTTGGTTTTTATTCATGAAATATTTGGAAAATTATACTCGTATAAGGTATTAACGTTGGAGTGAATTGATAAAATTTTATTCACGCTTTCCAAAGCCTGTATTTAAAAATATAATATTAGTACATTTTAACAGTCTTGTAATACACTTTTAGAATAAAAGTGAGCAATAGTATTTAATTGCATTTTAAGTACTCAAATACGTATTTTATAATTGTAAAAATTACTTGGGCGTAGTAGCTACCTAAGTACTTTAAATACTTTTTCTACTTCTGATAATGTCTCTAAAATCTAGTAACTGTATTTAAATTAAAAATTAAGGAAGTACTTAAAAATATTATGTACCTTATGTGTTATATAGTTACCATATTATGTTTCTTATATTAATTTTAATATTACCACAAGTGATTAGAAATATTTAGAACGATTTGGAAAACAATTTTTTCTAACTCAATTCTGCATTAAATTTGTAAAACATTTTTAAATTCCTTATATTATTAGACTAACGTATTGGTGTCAATGTACCATGTGAAAATGCAATATAATATGTATTTTAAGCCCAATCTTAACGTTGTCTCAAACAGGGCAAACGACCTAAAACAGGGCTGGGCAAGATACTTCAAACAAAGTATCTAAATACAAGACACAAAATACATTTATAATTAGTATCTAAATACAAGATACAAGATACTATAATATTTTTTAAAGATACCAGATATTAGATACATGTATCTGAGATACATATAAGATACAAGATACTATATACATTTATTCACATTTATTTATTTATTCATTTATCTTAGTCTCAATAAAAAATATATATTTATAAATTAGCAATGTTAGTTATTAACTATTAAATTAAATAACCTTGGATACAAAAAAAAAATATATATTTGTAAATGTGCAATGTTTATTAACTAGTAAATGTTTAAATTTTATTTATATTCCATATTTTGAAAAAAAAACTCTTGGTGACCTTTTAATGAAACTAATTTTTTAAAAGTTTCTTTTGACATGCTAGATCTGCATGGAGAATGAATAAACCCAGCAAATACAAATAGCCGTTAAATAGCAGCTGAAGCCGTTAGGCTTGTGTTATACTTTATATATAATAATTTTATTTTTGGATAGTTATTTAAGCAACTCAGTGATTTATTTTCATCATTCAAAAAGTTTATGAATTCAAGTTGGTTACTTGTCTGCTATCCTGACAGGTCTGGTTCAGAATAAAAAACAACAAAAGACTCTTCTGACTCTTCACATGAATGGGATTCAATTTTGTTATACACTATACAGTCTAATTCATTAATACATACAATTTAGAATCCGTTTTTTTTTCTCGATCGCTTAATATGTGACACTTTATAGTTTATATTAATATATTATCGCCAGTCCGACGTGACGGTAGACACCGGTTACTTTAATCTAACTTAGATTATTATTATCTAATATTACAAACTGGTAATTTGAAATTACTAACTACAAATTTCAAAATTTGCTATGGAGCAATAAGGAAAAATAAATAAAACATAATTTTTGAATGTATCTAGTATCTTAATCATAAAAAGATACTAGAAACAAGTCGAAAAAAGTATTTAAATACACAATACAAGATGCAAGATACAATATTGTATCTCAGATACGTATATCAAATACTAGTACCTATCTGATACACTGCCCAGCCCTGCCTATATAAGTTAGTTTTGACTAAACAGTCGACCGACGTAAGGAGTTTGAAAAAATATCTATAATTTTACATGTCAAAACATAATCAATCACCGAGAATGGATTGAGATAACTGCAACATCACTACCTATATAATATTTTTATCATTATACTCGTATTATTATTATTATTATTATATTTTTATCGGGTTGATCAGGCTTCAACGTCTGAGGTTATTAACCTGTAATAATGTTACATATTGGTCTTAACACTATAAAAGTACCTACATTATGTTTAACAGTTAAGGGAGTTTGTGAAACTTGAATTATTATAAGTTAGAAGAAAAGGTTATAGATACTCATAATTTTTATAAAATAAACAAACTAAAATTTGTACCCTAAGGCCTAAGGTTATTATGAAAATGCGTAATGCATAAAATGCAAGTATTTTATAAGAAAAACAACCACTCGTTATTGACCCATTTAACCTACTTTTGTTATATTTTTTGTTTGCTTCAGGAAAACATTAGGATTAGGTTCATAATTGATTATTATTTATACTATTGTACAAGAAAAATGTTTTTCATTGTTTTATGTTTCTGTATGCTATTATATTATAGGTACACTACACTATAATATATAAACATATTACAATAATCGTTATGTCTGACCATACTTTCTTAGCTGTAGTTACCAGTCACTGCTAACTGTTAGTCAGTAACATTTAAATTGTTTCATCCATATATGTCCATCATATTTCAATAAATGAGAACAATAATTTATTTCAGTAATTAATTAAAAACATATAGGTATGGATCAAATCTCAGATTTCTCAGAGTATTATGTCTCTACATTTGGAGCAGAAACTTTTTTATAATTGTATTTGGGGAAAATATACCTAAAATTATTCATCATTTTCAAAATATCAATGCATTTTAGTTTTGACAAGTACATTTATTTCTTCCTTAAATGAGAAAGGTATTTTGAGAGAGACATATTTTAGTTGTCAGTGAATAATTAGATGCTTGGTTATAACTTAAAATACTTTTAATGTATTTTATAAATGCATAATAAGGTAGTAACTAGGTATATTACTATACTTTAATACATTACAGTTAAATTCACTCACCAAAACCTTTGTTATATTATTATTATTATTAAATCATATCCATTCGTTCGAGTTAAAGAAGATAATCATAATAATATTGGAAAAAGGCAAATAGATGTTATTGGGAATCGTGTTAAGTAACATTATAAAGTAAAATTATAGTTTTCAGTGATTTATAAAAATTAAATATATATTCAAATTTTAAAATGCAACATAGCTGTGTTTTTAAAACGAGTTATGATCATTTATTTGTGCACCGATTGAGTGTATTCCAATTTGTTTTATTACACGAGTACTAATATTTTATTAAATTAAGCTGTTGTAATATCAATTTTAAATTATAATAATGTCAATGCATAATAACCATCCAAAGTCAAATCAATATTGAATTTAGCAATAAAATTAACTTAAAAGCACTTCCATTGATTCTAAAAAATGTTGATTGAAGGAAATGTATGAAAGTTATAATTTTAGCAAATTTAATTTAGTTCAACTATAGTTTTTCAATTATTTTAAAATGTATAACTATAGATTCTACAAATAGTACCTATACTGCAATGATTCTGTTACATCTTGTAGTGTAATAAACCAATTTATTTTATAGAAAATGTTATTGTTAGTGTACAAAAATTATTCAACCAATTATTAGTAGATAAATTTGTTTTTTACAATCAATTAACTGATTAAAATTTAAAAAACAAACTTAGAAAAATTAATTTTTATTATTGCGTACCCTAATAAATAATAATAATATTATTCATAAAACCCCCGTGATATAAAATAATATTGTGAGTTAAGACACCTATATTATTATTATCATTTATTTTATGGAACCTAAATAATTCAAAATGTGTGTACACGCAATGCGCACATTATATCTAGTAGGTAGGTGACCACTTTAATTCATTTTTTTTTTTCGCAAGATTAACACGAAGCTGTATATTACAGAGATTACAAAATCTTATGTTTTATAATATATACAACTTGTAAAATACGATCAAACCATTTATCCATTATTATAATCAAGGTATTTACATTTTTTTTACCATTCAAGTTTACGGTAAATTATTATAATTTTTTACGAAAAAAATTAATTATTAAATTATTTTAATGAATCCAACATAATTTTTCCTGTTTCCGTTGCATTTACAGAAATTGTTTTAATTTGTTTTTGCATGATATGTGTAGCAATAGTTTAAATAACGAATAACCATTACAAATAATTTGTATGATTTATAAATTATTTATTTGTTATTTAATAGCAGAGTAGCTAATAAAAAAACTATAATCGCCATAAAATAATGTAAAGTTCATAAACCAATACAACTTTGTAAAATGCTTTATATTAATTTCTTATAGATTAAAATAAAATAAAAATCCAATTTTACTGAATATCTTCAGATATATTTTCAATTGATATAGGTAGTATTTTCATAGCATTATGGAAAATCCAAAGAAATTATTTATCTTATAATTATTTCTTCACTCAATAAATTATAGGTACTTTTTTTGTATTAAGTAGGTAGGTATAAAAAAAAACGATTATATATTTGAATTGACCTTGACAGTGGAAGATTTTAAGATAACCGTGAAATTGCTAGTAAAAAATTGTTGAAATTATTTTTTTTATTTTTTTACGTGTCTGTTGTCATTACTCATTTGTCATTAACATCGATGGTCTAAGGTCAATATAGTACTACGCCCATTTTAGGTGTGTATTTTTTATACACTATTTGGTAGATTTCTTTTTTTTTATCTGAAGACAACATTTTTTTTATTAAAATATTAAGCTTACTGTACCTACATTAAATTATGAGGAAAACAAAGTACGGAACTGATAGTCAATCTCATATCATTGATCTCTGTAATGGCTACATTAATGTGTTCCATATTTTTATTCAAAAGCGTATACAAACCGTTAATACAGATTACATACATAATAAACCTCCTTTTAAAGTGTATACATTTATTTTTTTAAATATTTAAATTTTATCTTATTATAACCAACAATATAGTTGTACCTAATACATTTTAGAAGGAAATGTATGTTATTTTAAGAATAAAAAGTGTAACTATAATAACATAGTGTAACACACTAATGAACACATTACTGAATTCATACTTTACTTAATGATATAAACATTAATATATTAATACTAATAGGTAATTATGACGATTCAGAAATAGATAAAAAATATATATATACATCAAGTGTATAAAAAAAATTATGACCTCTTTCAAAGTCTCATGGTGTCACAAATCTTGACTAGGAACCTATCTATAATTATTATTAAGAAATATTTATTTACATATTACAATCTTCATTTAAAATTTATAATATTTTAAAATGTATTATTTCTAATAGTTATCAAAATCACTATGACAGTGATATGAAATAAAATAAAATATAAATATTTATTTTAGCTTACTTAAATATAAAATTGTGTTTTCATACTTTTCCCTTTGTTTTGTAGTTTTCTGTACTTAACATAAACGAATTTTCTACTTTGGTAAATTGCATACCTTTTGAAGAACCTACTATATGAAAATGTTTTAGTATGAAAATGTAATAAAAAAGGTTTACCATGTTTAAAGAAAACCTCTTACTGTACCTATAAGAACTACATGAATTTAAAAATTATAGATTATTTTAAGTATGTACTCTTACAGTGCTGGTATGTTTTTATTTTAATAGTTTGGACCATTTTTTTTAAAGTGATTTATTTAAGTATTATAATAAATTGTACGTATCTATAGTATATTCAATTGAAAATAATTGTTCTAGTTCCTGAATTATAACTCAATGTTGGCTGTTAATATGAAACTAACCTGTTAAACAAACTAACTCAAAATATTCATCAGAATATTTGTTTGATGACTTAAGTTACAACAGGGAATCTGCTCTTTTTGTGAATAGTATTAGTATATTTACGGTAACTATTCAGATCATACACACTACAATGCATCTATTGTTACACTACCAACAATAATCATAAAGAGACTTTTAGTTTTCGATTACTTATTTCTTACGGGATTATCGACTCTTTGGGCAATGAACTCTTCTGGATTTTCCTTAAAAGCTGCTAAATCTCATTTAACCTTCAGGATGGTTAACACGGAAACAGCTTATAACTAAATAGTCCTTTAAATAAAAAAAATAATATTGGCTTTCACACTTTTTTTACAAAGTTAACTCCACTCCATTACTCACGGCTCAATTCATCCAGTTCCTTCTGAACTTTGGCATTTATAGTTACATACGTTTCTGACGTACTTCTAGTAAACTTTCCATTTCATCACTACTACATTTTTAGTATTCACATTTGTAGAAAGTACTGTCGATGAAAATATTTTTTTTATTTTTATAATATAGATAAACGTTACCGGAAAATATTTACAGTATAGTGGCAGTATAATGGTTTTTAGCTTGTTTTTAGCATGTTGCGAGTTAGTTATGGTTCTAATAGTTAGGTACATTTTAAAGCTGGTCCCACATGACCTGCAACATCATAATCGGCATTAATCGCCGGTTCTAGGTCACTTTGTACGGTCAAACATTGAAAGTGCGAAACTTTTATATACTTACTACCTATCACTTATATTTACAATATATCCTTAAATATATAATAATACAAAGTTATACGTGATAACATTGCCTAATAAACTACGGAGATGGAGACAATTTCAAGGCAATGATATAATTTCCTTCCGCTGTTATGAATTGTCATCATTTCCTGAATTGTCAACATTTCCGGTAACATATACATGACTGGCTAGATTTCCATACGTGTTGTTTAATCTGACGTATTTAATGATTTATAATAATTATAATTTACCTGAATGTTATTTTTGATAACAAATTTCAAAAATATTTTCATTTGAAAATTTCTGTTTTGGCAATATAAAGACGACTGTTATCATTTACAAACTTCCTCTTACTTTCTAACATTCTGAAGTCAGAACTGTGGTTAATGTTTTATGTATTTCATAACAGTTTCTCGTTCTTAATATAACTAACTGTGATCTTATTATTTTTGAATAAAAATCAATAAGCAGTTTATTCAGTTTTTCGACAGTTATTATACAATACAGCATACAAAAAGTTGGTTAATCTTGCATTTTTTTTTATTTCTAACACTTAAAATATAAATTTTTAATTATATCAATGATTTAACGATGCGTTTTTCAAATCAAACTAAAAATTAGTTTTTAAAATAATCAATCATATTTGCTTTAATATTACACTGTTAAATTCGTTCTTCAATTAGGAAATTAAATTTTTTTTTGTTTAATTATTTTCAATTTATGAAACTTTATAACTATATAGTGCATAAACTTAATACTTTTTTTTATAAGTAACTATAGGTATAATTTTAATTCAAATTAATGTGGATAACCTATTTTTGTAATATAGGTAGGTAGGTATTATCAAACCATACTAATAATATTTTTAAAAATTAAATTATTATTATTTACGGTACCTAATATAATAATATTCTGAATTAGATAATTTTTTCAAAAAATATTAACGGTATTGTAAATTTTTTTTAACCCTTTACAAGACAAACATTTTTTTAATGTGTTTTTCTATTTTTATCGTTTCAATTTTAAAGTTTTCACATTATTGAATATTTGAATGACAGAACACCTCTGAAATTTCGTATTTAAAAGTAGAATGTCTTTTTTGTTAAAATTTCAATATATTAATATCGATTTAAGGATAACGTTAATAATGATAATCCACAAACGTATCTTTAAATATTATCCGTAACAATTTTACCAATTAGTACGGTTTAATGAAATTGATTCGGATGTACCTATCAATTTTTCAGTATGTGTTTGCTTCGTTTTGATTGACGTCTTTGATTAGTACGTCTTAAATTGTATAAGTGTTAATTGGTACCTACTCGTATTTATACTGTTTGATTTTGATTCGTGAGTAGTAGGTAATGAATTGATTTTCTAGACTCCATCTTCACAGCTTCTCCAACTTCTACAACATCTCTCCAAAAGTCTCTCTATGAATTACAAATATTACAATATATTTATATTTTATCATCTGATTTATTGAATAGGTATACTTACCGGTATTATAATAAATACCATACTTTTTTTTCTTTTCACAAAGATAGGTAGCTATATTTATCACGCTTTTTACAGTCTGCAAGAATAAAATCAAGGATTAAGAAAATCTAAATCATTAGTGATTTTGTTAAAATATTATATTCAGTACCTACTTATTAGACACGTTTGTGTAAACTATATACTATAAATAATAAAATATAATCATTGAACATTGCACATAGGTGAATAGTTATTTTTCTTATGATAAATTTCACATTAAATAAAGACAACCTTAGAATTTGATTTTATCGATTCAAAAAATCAAATATAACTGTAAAATGTTAAATGGATAGGGCATACAATATATACGTAACTTGGTTATTATAAATAATTTTTCACTTCGTCGTGTTCTACATTTTAATTGTTTTGACTAACTACTTGCTTAATAGTACTTATAATTTCGTTTGACATTGAGATATGAATACTGCTGAAATGGAGCTATTTTTACTATTCATAAGAAATAATTAATTATTTAACAATTTTTTATTGGTACATCAATTTCGATTGTATAATAATAAAGTGTGTTCATATAATATATTTATGTGCTACGTTTTGAATACCTACATGACACATTGAATTCTCATTCGCATAAATTGCATTGAAATAAAATCGAACTAAACGCTGTTGATAGTATACTTGGACAGTTGGACAGAAGCCCATTTGAATTTTAATAACCTGTCATGTCTCCTTATAACTATCTTGGTATACCCACACAAACTGGAGAAATATCTTTGATTACACAATAATATTAACTGTGCACTTAACAATTATTGCATTGAGCTTGGAAGAAATATAAATTATTCATATTACTATGTTCATATGTATATATTATAAAACTTTTAGAAAGTAATTGTTTTTGTGATTAAGACTAAAATATACAAATATATTATGAAACGGAATTTTTAAGAAGATTTTTGTCTCCTACGAAAGTGCTTTTATGACTTACCTGACAAATTACACTTGATTTAGATAACAATTGGCATCCAAATATGGTAAAAAAAAAATAATCTCGATGTGCAAGCCAAGTTAAAAATGAAAACTTTTTAAAACATTATTTTACGTACACATCGTTAACAACTCTAAATTATGCATCTATTATCCTGTCCAATTTCATATTTTTGTTTATCCAAAAATTACTTGTTTGCTGAAAACTAAAAATAAATGTCTATAAACCTCATTATTAATCCATGCGTTTTTTAAAATGTCTACATTTGGTTATGATGAGTTTTTGAAAGAAATATTATAATATAATATTTAATTCCCAGTTAGACTAGAAAAATCGTTGATCTACAAAATATTTATATTTTACAATTTTTTTAAATTTTTACTTATAAATTATAATAACAAAATATTATATTATATAAATAAACTTTTATAAATTTACTTAACATTGGATAACTAGAATTGTAATAATATGGATTTTCGCGCTTACAAAAAGATATGAACCATTATTTTCTTGTGTATCAAAAACAATGTCAACAAAAATTGACAAATATTGTCTAACACGACAAAATACATCAAAAAAATATATACCTATTATATATATATTTAAATAATAAGACCATAAAAATAAAATAATTATTAATATAAAGGTTATATTATAAAGGGTACTGACGCCATGCAAAATACAAAACATTAAACGAAACCTTTAAACGTTATACTGGCATTATGTTTACTTCTAACTAAATCCTTTTAACTAATTTAGCCGTACTGTGATAACAGTGTAAACAGTAAATACATGTAAAACTAAACCAACAGAAACGACAATAATTTAAAGTAAAAATACTATTTAATATAATTATGCAATTTAATTTTTGTGTAAACGTATGTAAAACTCAGATTTGTTTATGTATTTTTCCCTCAACGAATAATGCGTCCATGAATATATATCGTTATTTTACTGTGACGTTTCGTGTAGTAATAATTGGAAATAACTTATTTAGCGCAAAAGCATAATATAGAACTACTATATATGTCTATAAGTTGATGTATAGTTACAAATATTTCATATTTTAGATTCTGAGCGGAGCGATGAATGTATTGATATTACAATGATGTGTGTTTTTTAAATTATTTTTTTGTGACTGTCATCACCTTTAGGACAGTAAAATTTAATGCAAGGCTCTATATATTGTTATAATAGCAGTTAAAAATATTAAAAGTACATAGACACGCATTTGTTTATAAGCATTTAAAGTTCAAATTTTGACAACATTTATCAAATTTAAAATTTAAAAATGATTTTGTAGTTAAAAATGTATAAAATGTTCATTTTTTATAGCTAAGGATAAAAAATTTCAAACAAGGTTCCATGTAAATTGGTAAATAAATTACATTATTCATAATAGTATCATCAAGTATACTTAGTAATATAATAGCATAGGCTGATTGACTGTCTTCTCTTGGAATCGTTTTTCTTATACAATGATATTATATCATTGAATTCAAATTTAACACCATCCATTACAGTGACCACTTGTAACCTACTATACAACAGTACGATACCCACTTGCCCATCTTTTTAATTTTTAATCCAACTATTATGCTTTCAATCAAACAAATTATATATTAAACAATTTCTTTTTCAAACACATTTACTATGATTATAATTTTAAAACTAGTATTACTGCGATCAAATATACTAAAAACATACATTTGAAAGCTCAACAGGCAGCACCAGGGGCTGACCTAAAGGGGGGTTCAGGAGGTCAGATGACACAGTTAACATTTTCTGATCAAATTGGCCTCTTTTCAGATCTTGGGTATTTGGACACTTAGTCCCTCAAATAAACACACATACAGTATAAAAAAAATATGTAAATCAATTTTTTTTTTGTTTTATATACCTAGTACACAAGTATAGATTTATAATCTGGTTTTAATAAGTGTCCCTTTGAAATATCCTGACCCACAGTTTCCTAACTCTGGATCCGCCCCTGAGGAGCACGGTATTCAACCTACAAGTATAGTGGCATAATTTTTATAAAAAATAATGTGGCCTAATTAAATATCGGTTTGGTCTAGTTACTTTTTAACGTTAACAAACGCCATTCGATAAACCCTGCATGTAATTATAATTCGTCTGTTTATTTGTATATAATATATAAAACGATGATTGACAAATTTCAGCGAAAACCGTCAGGCAAAAAATGGCATTCGACGACTTTCTTTTGAAACCATTTTACATCGCATTTTTAACTGGGCCAACGCTTTCCACTGTAATATACATTATTATAGTTATTCAAACTATCGAATTATGTTGTTCCAAAACTTTTTAAACTGGGGTAAGACATCAAAAGCCTTGAACTTTGCATTTTAGAATAATAATGCCCATTTATACACAATATACCATACACAACATGATAATATATGCTCAAACACATACGCACTAAATTATATTGATTTAAGGGTCACCAAGGTAGGTCTTGAGAAAAACGCATACCTACATTACATCGTACAGTATGACCTTATAGCTACTAGATCGCTGTAAACCAAATTAGAAGTTATATAAATATTAAAATATATAAAGTGTTTATTAAATATTGTAATATAACATATTACTTCTATTTTGGTTTGGATAAAACAATAAAAAAAACGATATTCTTACATAATATTTAAAGGGTTTTGACGAACTGCGAATATATATATTTTTTTTTCATAAAAAAATTTATAAATTCAGTGGTCGTAGTTTGTTATATATTATTTTTGTGATGTTCATTCCAGTGACATATACTATGATATATTATACCAAGAGAGAAAATCGATTTCTGAATACACAATGTCCCCAAAGAAAATTAGTTTTATTCGTTGGACCTTGGACAAATACTCATCTTCTACTGTTTAAACCCCATGCCGGAACCATTGAAGCTAAACAAATATTACTTTAAAATTTTAGTTGGAAGGCAAATAATCGAAAATATCACTACCAGTTTTCGGTGGTTAAATAATTTGTGATGTGAAATTTTTTTAAACACCAAATCAAGATTAAAAACGAATAGATACTTAATATTGTTCCCCAAATAGTTTACGTCATATTTTTATAGCATATTAAATAAAACTGTATTTTACTTTAGATATTAACGGAACAACCCCGTAAACCCATTGGTTTGACAATGGGTTGTTTTTATGTCTTGTCTAAATTAGTATTAAGTTGTAAATGTGCACACACAGTTTTATGTGTACAACTAAGTGGATGTTGCGAGAACAATACTTCTTTTGGTTCTTTATAATTTCAACATCGTTATTTCTCTATACAACAACAACAAAAATCATAATCGTTACACATAGAAAACATCAGGTACATTGACCGACTGAGTAATAATGTAGCCGGTACATTTCAATTGCTGCACGTAAATAATAGCCATATAGATATTACATTTTGATTCGAAGCTGTATTTTAATATAGATAATCAAGCAGTCACAAAAGTGCACTACGATATTAAAAATTTAACTATTCTTAATAATTTAAATCCATTGTGTATTACCGTTCAAGAGAAAATTCGATACCTATAATTTGTAAATATGTACGTTTCATGGTCTTAATAAAAATCAATAATTTGAATAAACCGAGCAGTCTTATTAGTTAATATACATGTGTTAAGAATTATACTAAGATAATCATAATTAATCTTTATATGAACACGTGTTTAGTTAATATGTATGCAATCTCAAATAATAAATTTATTCTACGGGTAAATAATAAATATATATTATATACCTAATACATTTTAAATCATATTATAAATTTATGATTGGGGGGACGGAGTGGCCGACCCGAGTTCGATACCTTGGCCGCGGGCGGCATTTTTCTTCGGGCAAGTCACGGCGTCCGGAGAACAAGTACCGCCATCGGGCACCCGGGGCACGGCAGAAACCTACGGGTACCCCATTAGAAATTCTGCCAAAACTCAACACATACTTGTACCAACCTACCCAATTTAAAAAAAACCTACAGTGCCCTCCCCACACCCAATGGCCTATGTTGTCGCGGGTTACCCAATAAAAAAAAAAAAAAAAACTTTATGACTATTTATATAAAATTACATTTTGAAAAAATAACTTATAGATTATTCAGTAAAACAAAATATTGATATTATTTAAAAATTAAAATAATCAGTGAAAACTTGAGAAAATTCTTTAATAGTATATAATGATTACTTTTAGAAACATAACAAGCAGTGTTTTGAATTAATAACTGTTGGCCTCATTAGAGGTTTATAACAAAATTATAACATATACTATACAAACGAATGCTATGAATGTTAATTTATTAATGATTATCAATAATTAATATTTTAAGCATATTTTTCTATTACAGCGGTTGGTACAAATTATTCTCGGAAAACTTGGTTTTTTTTTCTTTTTACAAAATTATATTGTGCATGATATTATTATACATGGACTAACCTAATGTAGGGCATAAATAATTAAAACTGTTTTTGCAATATAATCAAACCTTTTCAATAATTAATTAAGAGTACTTTAAAAATAGTATATTCCCAATCTAGCAATTAAAAATGCCCTTCTCAACTTTCTATTAAATATGAACTTTGCTAAACAAATATAATTTTATAGTTATTTTTGATTATGTTATAAATAATAAAACTAAATATGAAAAAGTAGCCAGGTAATGAGATTTAATCAATAAATAACTATCAGATTAAACCAAAATTTGACTTATACTTTGACTTATATCCTTGAACGTCTCAATGTGGGGGGGGGGGGGGCAGTAGAGATCGTATTACAATTGATATATTATATTATATTATACCAAACAATCAGATCAGTAAATAATTACGACTGATTGAAAAAATAAGATAGTAAGTACCCGCAACCCTCCTATAGTCAAATACCATGTTTGCGAATTGAACAAAAACAGTAAAAGTTTATTTAATGACAAATTTAAATACACGCGACTAGAATTTCAAATATAATTGATTTTTTTTTTTAGTTTGCAAAACAACAGCAAATTTATCTAAACCGTATTTCTTTATTTTATCTCCCCCCCCACTAACTGAACCTCTCTTGTTCATTATATTTCTAGGTTTACACTATGCCTTATGTATGTATACAAATGTTTACTATATGACATATTATTTAGTGCACACAGAGTACAAGATCGCAGTTAAAATATTACAATGGAAATAATATAGCAGTTATATAATTTTATGATTTTAACCATGTACCTATATACTATAAAAAACTTATTAAACAATTCATTTGTTTCTCATAAACACTATACAAAATTTAATTATATAAGTTTAATAAGATTATTTCAAATGTTCATTATTATACATTTTTACAGCTCAATTTTATCAGCCAATTAAAAATAAAATCATTAATATCATCTTTTTTTAATAATTTAAAAGTCGTTCAATCCACAAATGTCCATTACATTTTACAATACTAAAGTATATGTCATGATAAACCTCTGACAGTTTGACATAAATTCGTATCGTAACAATAGAATCTATAAAATGCACATTTCAAGCAAGAGAAAACCACTTGAACGGGTGTGTTTGAAGTGCAGTATTCTCCAACCGCATTCTAAAACAATTCTGAGCCGATATATTTCGTTTTTTTCTTGAACACAATGGAAAAGTTTAAATACTAAAATCAAACCAAATGAAATTCAAGCCCTTAATTCCAATGGACCAATTACCGAAAAAATGTAATTTATGTTTAATTTAGTTACCTATTTTGAACGTATAGGAATTTTCGATACGGACAATATTTAAACCGCACAATCTAAAATATTGGACGCTGGCTACTACAACACAAGAAAACAAAAACACACATCATGGTAATATGACTGCGTAAATAATGTTTATATCAATAAGGATAGCGACGATAATGTTATTTTATAAAGTAACTTCTAAGACAGTATTAGAGTTTGAAATCGAAAACATTATTTACTTTTATTCTTGGACGTTTTTTCGTAACCGTGTCTTAGTCGTATGGCAAATTTCGTTATGGACTTAATTTAAGTGTGTGCGTGTGTGCAATTTTGTTTTAAATTAGGAACAAATTCTATTGAAACTTTTGAACTTTTGCAGCAAGTTTTCGGAGATGAATTGGACGAGCAACGCGTTATGAGTGGTTTAAACGGTTTAAGGAAGGTAGAAAATCAGTTATAGACCCTAAAGATCAGGTGTACCATCTATCGTCTCTAAAACGAATGAAACCGTGTCCCGTGTTAGTGAAATAATATTAACTAACCGTCGATTAACTATTATAGAAAAAGCAGAAGACGTAGCCAGAAGAATGTAATAAAAATATTACGGGAAGAGATTGGAAAAAAGGCAAGATAATGGGGAAAACAATGTTCTTGAATGATGCATCCCTAGCCCTTATCAATGTTCATTTCTCGTTTATCTTTTAGCGAAAAACGGAACTCCAGTAATTTCACTACCACCTTACTTATACCTAACCTAGCTCCATACGATTTATTTTTGTTTCCCAAGTTATAAGCAACGCTCGGGGGGGACGTAGTATTCTAACAATTTATTACTTTAAACAAAATACGAAAAGGACATTACCCTTAGTGCCTACAAGAAGTGTTTTTAAAAGCGGAAAAGAAAGTGACAGGGATGTGAAGTACATTGCATCTCAGGGAGATATGTTAGTGGTAATAATGTGTATTTTGATTATTATTGTATTAATAACATTTTATTTAAAAACCAGAGTATTTTTTATCACACCTCGCAGTAAATGACATATATTCTCCTCATATTTCAAACGTCGAGTTTCAGTATTGTTTATTATTCTCGTTTTCAAAATATTTTTAATTTTTGAATATTATTTATAATTTATACGTAAGTAAATATTTGGTTTAAACTGTGTTATGTCGTTAACATATTCTGCTATTGCTATATAAAAGTTGTTCAATACTATTTCTTTGCTCTCCAGGGTCTTCCATTATACGTTAACCAAGAACTGTTCAACTTGTTTCATTATAAGCTCACTAATTGGTTACTAGAAACCAACTATAAAATTCCCACATGACATATAAAAATTAAAATCAAAAGCTTTTTACCAAAATGTCAACATTTATTATAACCTAACAAAACATTGAACGTTTTGTATTATCGTTAAACCTTAAGTTTATTATTTTCTTTTAATTATTGACATTTTAAGCTAACTTAAACCAAACCTCAAAGTAATTTGTCAATGTTACATTAAATAAACTTATTTGACATTTATATTTGAGGTAGTAACTTCTATTTCGAAACAACAAAACTTCGAACACAAGTTTCAGGTATATATTTTAATACAATTGTAGGGTGTGAATATAGGTATTAGGTACTATATAATATATAAATATATATTTTAATATTTATATATAAACTACTTACATTTTTGGAGCACAACAAAAAAATAGGTCGCTTAAACTAGTGAATATTAAAAATAAAATGTTAGTCTAATCAGTCATATCATAAACTGTAGCGAAATCAGGTGACCTATTTTTAATACTTAGTTTGATTAACTTTCAAATGACATAACAATAAAATAACCCCAAAATATACAAATATAACTCAACCTAGATAGAAAGACGTTGTGTATTATTTTCCAGGCAGTTAACGTAATAGAAAAAAACACGAAAGTCGATATACTCCATAGTAGTTTTCAACTTTCAAGCGTAAAGGTACATCATTGAGTTAGCCACTGAAATAGATGTGTTAAATTTGAATTCAAAAATACACTATTGCATTAGAAAATCGATTCTGATTAAATACAGCGTGTCGCCTTTATTTCTAAGGATATTTTATAATTTCTTTATATTTATATAATTATATTAGTAATAAGATAGGTAGGGTTAGACACATTTTGTTCGTTAAAATGCCACGTATTATTAAAATACTACATCATATATTATGTTCGTTATTGAATTATAGTTACAAAAAAACCGACGTATTGTAGAATAGTGTAAATATGTTCGTAATATAAATAGCTTAAATTTAGTCAAAACATTTTAAAAATCGCATAGCCTATAGAAAATAATTATAAACGTTATGGTGAAAAGTTTCAAATCGCTACAGTTAATATTTTTTTTTGATTACAACTATATTTACCTAGCTAAAATCATCAAAAATATCAAATGTGACTCCAAGGTGAGGATAGACACAAAATGAACCAAATAATAACAATAATCATAATTATTACTCTCTCGTTTTGTAAATAAAATTAGGTACATTAAAGTATTAAATAACCGTCAAATTGATTTTTGGATGTCAGTGCAGCCGATGGTTAAATAAATTTTCTGCGACCCGCACATTATGATGATATTATAATATGACAACACCGACGTACCCAACTGCAAAGGCAACGGCGTATCTATAGTCGTGCGCGCCTTTGCATGATATTTTTCATGACACTTGGACACTGTAGTTGTCGTACTTGTTATTATTAACCATCACTGAGTCGCAAAAACAGTAATAATATTATAATATTATTTATTAAGCCTCGTCGGTTCTCGCGTCGCCCATGATATTATATTTAACGTTTAACGAACGGGTCACGTTGACGACGGGGCGCATTTAACCTGTTATTATTTACGACCCGCGTAAATCCCCATGGTTAGGAAAATTACGCAAACCCTTTCAAATTTTCCGGGAAAATGTGATGTAGGTAGGTCACGGTTACGACGGAGGAATTCGCATATCGGTGCGCACGTGTACATACGACACGGTAATAATAATAATAACAGTAAAACGCTTTATTTCATAGAGGTAGATGTACAATATTATAGTGTATATGGTGCGTAATATTTCGTTTTGAGCGGGTGATGGCCGCCAATGCTCTGTCCGTGTGAAACGTCGTAACGAATTATAAGTATGCGTATGTAAATATTTGACTGGTACACAATACATCCGTCAGACTCTAGAACTCTTTGTTTGTAGGGGTTGACCTTATGGTATCCCCAACTACAATAATTACAACATTACATTTTTTTACCTTTGTATTTTAAATTATATTTCTAACATTTTGGGTCGATAATGATCTTGTTAATTATTAAAAGCAAAAGTCCAATATATAAATAGATAATACGAACATGATTTTGATTATTAATATCATGCTTTTTTTTCAATTAAAGACGTTATTTGAAATATAATTGATTAAGTCTAAATTATCCCTTCAATATTTACTGTATTCCACTTTTACATAAATGTATAATTATTTAGAGGCACCTATACATATAATTAGTAATTTTTTTTTAAAACAAAGGTATCTTCAGGCTTATAACTTGCTCATACTGATTATATTTCCAAAAAAATGTTGAAAATTATGTTTTGGTAAGATAAAAGTTTTCTGGACTACAGGTGGTATTAATGTATAAAATGTACATATTTTTTTTGTACACATAAATATTAAAAATAAGGTAATCGAACTGCTTGGTGTCGTGTATACCTCGCCATTGAGTAATTCACTGTAATGTATGCCGTATGGGATAACTTTGAATTCAATGATTAATCATTGCATAGGTACTAAATACAATTCTGAGCGAAGACAGTCTGTCAGCTTATATTACTAATTACCTATATTTTGTGATATATTGCTGTAATATTACTACTATGATAATTAATTTTACCATAACTAATACGGTAGGTTGAATTAATTTCTGCCGAATACATTGCATTTATTATATTGTTAATATTCAATCATTATAATGGTGCCAATATATTTAATATTTATATCATATATTATTATTATTATTATTAAACTTTGAGTCAATACCTATACTTACCATTATAGAATGTGGTGTTAATAGGTTCGTGGTTTAAATAGGCAATAGCATAAAATTATTCTAAATGTATTGAAAATATAATTGTGTAGGTATATAAAATAATATTTTATATACACAATTGTATATGTTGTTCCTTTACCCCACAAAAAATATTTTTGAATTAGGTACAACAGTATAACGAAAATCGTTATTATTTGTTTAATATCTAATGTTGTCCAAATTTTAACTTAAAATGTCTATAAACAAAAATGTTGCTTATATATGTTTTAGATTTTTTTGTTCCATCTGGGATGACCTACTTACGATGACCCTTGTATTACATTTTCAATTTAAAAAGTGCCGACAACGGCATTCTTAAACATTTGTATATCTACTCGGTCATACATTGTGCACACAATTAAAGTTTCATCAACTTATTTCAATTCAGTTCTAAACATAAATAAATTATGCATAGAGAAGATGCAGGTTTTAGTATAGCGCCACTAACAGGAGATCTAGTTTACCAGGGTGTAGTGACAAACTAAAATGTCAAACAAACAATCAACAAAGTTGTTGTGCGATTTCAAATACCACAACAGTAGTATAGTACATATAATACCTATGTCTTGCGAAAACAAATAAACAATATTAATTATTTATTTGTAATATATTTAATGAACAAAACTCAATGGAATTAATGTTCAATTTTAGGTATTTACGTAGATAATTTACCGACAGTCAATGGACTCAGTAACGTATTAATTTGCAGTGATCGGGTAAAAGTGTCATATTTAATTTTATGATTAACAACGGTAAACAATTATTTACGAAATGTATATTATTGTTCGTTATATTAATACGATAATACGTTATCACGATTAGTTATTACGATAACCTAATGTTAGTTACCGATCACTGACGTCAATTTCCAAATGTTATCATTCACCGTAAAACATATACATTATAAGCCCCTAACCTAACCTAACATTCGGCAAGGATTAATAATATAAACAATTTTAATATTTAAAATGTATGAACATGTATGAATTATTTCAGCGAAAAAATTCAGCTTCCAAAAATGAACAAGAGTTTTTAAAAAAGATTTTCATCGGGTACCTATTCGCTACATTGCTACATTTTTTATTTTTATTTCTTCGTCCTTATTTACGGGTCCAATTGTTTAAATTGCATGTAATATTTTTTACAAGACGATGGTTCTTTTTTCCGACGCAAAAATACACCAATGTTATATTTGAACATTATTTTTAATGCGTCAAATGATAAATTATGCCTTAAATAAAGACAAACGACTAATAATAAATACATTCTCCAAGACCGTAAACATAAAATCAATACCTAATTGAATTAAACCGGCAAATATTAGCGCACAAATACACAATACAGTGTACAATTATTTATATTGATTTTAATAACAATAAAATTAATTTTAAAAACTTAATTCCACAAAAGCATGTGTGTATGTAATATGTATATATGTATTACTTATATAATATAATATATTAATGTATATACTTCACAAAGTTGGAACACTCGTAAAAAGTACCTACGTCTGATTTCAGTTCATTATATTATATAATATTATATTAAAGGACCAAATTAGTATTTATAACTATGGATATTGTGTTTTTTCTAACGTATAGGTAAATATAAATATAAAGTGCCTATTAAATCAAAAATTCAAAAATTATGCATTACATTACATTTTTATTAGTTATTTGTTAGGTATTGCTAATGCCTGATGGGAATGATAGATGATAAGTTACAGTTTGGAAAACAAATGTATTACAAAAAGTTGACTATTATATGAAACTAAATATTAAATTATATTACCTAACTATAAAACCAAACGCTATTCGGCGTTAAACAACGGAAATAAATAAAATTATTATTTTTTACTTGAAATGGATTTTTTTTTAATTTAAAATATAATATAAATATTAAATACTTTAAAGGTTCAGCTGATGTCAATTCTGAAATTAAATTAAATTTATCAGCCTCTTTACTACTACCTAGTAAGTTAGTAAAATAAATTGTTCAAATTATCGTTAGCCTAGAATATACAATGTATCCCTATATTATACAAAAAGCATCAACATACTTATATCTCTACGAATTTGATTGTTATGGCAACTAACATTTTTATTTTAATAATACAAAATATTACAGTTATGTGTAATATCAAATATTATATAAGGTTTGGAGAATATATTGAGGAACAGTGGAGGGATCAACCTGTTCTAGTTATTTTTAACAAAAAAACTCGGTTTCCGTCGATAGGTACAACGTAGAAAATATATCACGCGATATTGAGTATGATCTGTACCTACCGTTCTCTTCCATTCATCACTCTGAACTCGAAATTATCAGTTTTATATCCATGACCGACTTTAAGAATTACTTAAATTTTCAACTGTGGTGTACTCTTATCTGTAAGCTACCATGATAATATTGAAGTGGCACGATGTGGCCATGTGGGCCATCACCATCCTTAATGATCATATCAATTATTATGTTACACTGCAAATACTCACACATACTTACTGCATGCACAGATTTATGTTTGTTACCGTTGGTGTAGAGGTTGGCGTGGAGGTTAACGGTGGATACACCATATTATTATAGGGGCGTCTGCCCGTAGTTGTATTCATACATTTTTATACCATATTAAATTAATATTTTGATATTGTTGTATTCATGCTCCTGCAGTTGGGGATTGCTTATTTCCGCCACTTCCGTTATAGCTTTATTAAATTTAACCTAATGGACGAGTATACAACTATATTGGTACTTTGAAAAATGTAAAACTAGAATGTTCGCTTATGGTAGATTGGTATCATAGAGTTATTAATTATTGTTTTAATTATCATGGTCATTTATTCATTATATTCCTATAATCACATTTATAACTATTTCATATCTATAACGTATTTTTCCCTTTCTTATATACCATACAGGTATATCTATATTGTTCTAATATAAATCGCCTTTGAATATTTATGTCCTACCTAGCGCGGACAAGAGCTTATTTAGATTACATGAATTTGCTTTCTATATTGTGTTTATACATAGGTGCTAATTAATATAATATTATGTATGATTTTTCGTTTCATTTTTTAAAAACAAAATTTTGATTGAAAAAACTTCGTAGTGATTAATTAATACAGAAAATAATAGATATATTCAATACTCAAGATATTTAATATTTTAATTAGTTTTACTAGTTATCAGTCTTAGATTTTGAAGATGGTCGAAGATAGTGTGGTAGAAATGTGTGGTACAAATTTGTTTTCAAGTACATAATAGGTACTGCTGAAAGAAAATAATAAGATTTAAATGGGATGATTTAAATTTTAACGATAATCATTATTTATTTATGATTTCAAAGTGTAGATTAATATCAAAACGTAAACATCCACTAAATTCCAGTCACCTAGTTTAGGGATCGAACTCCAAAATTCAAACGATGAATTGGACGACCCGACGACAAACTGTTATACTATTATGTGTATTTATATTTATATTATAATATAGGCTATGAATACCTATAGGTGCAAAAAATAATAAAATAGAATTTCTGTTTCAAGCCCACACGCTGCACAGTGCACATGCGCGCGACCGTTTGTCCTCGTTCGATTTAAGCGTAGGTAGGTACCTATAACGGGGAACGATGTACGAATGATTTGTTTCCATCTCGTCGATACAATATCGGATATACATAAAACGGCGTCATTTCCCTGTGGACTTAATTCAGGTTCGTTTTTCTCCGCGGCACGTGTTATATATTAGGAGGTATCTATAAGTTATAACCAATACTACGTATAGAATGTATATATGGTATATATCTTTAAGACCGAGACGACTTAATCCTCCGTGGTGTCTCGTACGCAGCAATCCATCAGAGGCAACCCACTGAAACGTGTTGGGGGGGGGGGGGGGGGACAGGAATACACACACACCATAATATCCAACCCTATATCATACAAGGTCACACGAATCTGCAGCGAGGTGGCCTGTACAGGGAACATATTTTGCTCCCTCGACATTTTTCCATCCCTCCTTTCAAGGCATTTTGAAATTACAAACTTTAAAATATTCAACCAAACGAGACTTAGAACACCGCCTAATCTCATACGGTCAAAAATATAAAATTTAATGCCACTTTATTAATTAATTTTATTTGATTCTGCCTCACATTTGCCTAGTATCTACGGTGTCTATAATTTCTATCGTTGACATATAATTACAAGTATTTTAACTGAAAAAATATTAAATACAATTTTACTTTATTATAGTTATAATTATATATTATGTCTTTCAAATGGTCAAGATAATATTTTGTTTGTTGTACTGTTTTTGAATTTTTACAATTTGGAAATCCTTATCCATTTAATTTCTTGGGAATCTTTCCACTTGTGTATTACCTTATACACCAATTTGTATTTGCTTTTGATTCCTCCTTTAAGTTTAAAACTATTAGGAACTGTTAACAAGATCCCAAAATTATTAAAACCATGATTTATATTATTGACATTTTTAGTTCCTGATACATTGTGTATTGCAATTTTAGCAGTTTTGCACATTCGTTATTTTGTTGTTTTAACTATTTTATAATGAGCTATTTCGTTTTTATCGAGTATGGTGTATATATTATTATAAACCTACATTAAATATCAAACATAACTTCAATAATTTTGTGTTAATTACCTACTTGGCAAATACACTGTGCAATATCTGAAAATTTCTTTACACTACTCTAAACAACGACATGCCGAAACAATCGTTAAAAGCTTACACTAAATTTATTATGTTCAATGTACATTTCTTTTCTATAAAACTAAAAATTATAATTGTGTACCTATTATATCTTGGTCACACGACGAGGTTTTACTTTTATATGAGCCTCAAATAAACAAGTTTGGAAACCCCTGTGTCACATTATACGCTACTTGTATATTTTATTATTGAATTAGCACGAATACAGTTTCAAACCTGTTGAAATTTTACAACTTGCGTTATTATAACATGTTTTGATGCGTTTAATATTTACCATTCCAGTTAAATATTAAATAGTTAACTCAAATATGAAAATGTTAAGTATGTTAACATACATTTTGGTTTGTTTATGTTGAAACTTGAAATTATCCTAGAATATGAAGAGTTTTTTTGTTTTTGCTACATTTAAGTCTTTACCACCACCCCCCAAGAACAAACTGATAGTTGCAGTTTCACATGACTATTGAAAACTGAAATGATATTTTGTATTAATAAAGAAAACCTCAAAGTAGGTTCCACTGTATACACTAATAATCCACATAACATTTTGTATGAAAAGGTACCACCATTTCCGGGCCACCGCACCGAGTCGTCCTCGTATATTGTTTATTTCAAATGAAACCATATAATAATAATAATGTACTTACTACTTCTACTTATATGGCAATTTCTATATAAAATGCGGCGTACGATAATTTTTAAAGAAAAACACTACAGGCACTACACACAATTTTCGACGTGCAGGGTGCTGCATACGTAAAACTTCAAGTGGAAAATATTCTTTTGAATTGTATAATAGGTACTAGATGATATTGTAGATAATTATTCCAACAAGAAATACTCAATATTTTTTTACATTATCTGAAGTCATTTTATAACAAAATCATTGAAAAACAATTACAGTTTTTACTTATTTGAATTATTTTAGGATATTTTATTTCATATTCCTATATAGATTCATTTATTTTATGAACATATTATATTATACCACTTAATCTAGAAGTAATACATTTTATTTATAATGGTACCTACATATTTTCATACTACTGAATTTGCAAGCATTTCTAAATTTATCATTATAATTTTCTTTTTTACAGTGAGAATTTAATCTTATAGCTTTTACGAGTTTATTTGTAATTATTATTTTTTTTTTGTTATTATTAATAACGTGGTTCATAACAGTGGTTATTATCATAATTCTGCTTGAATATACAAATTATTGATTGTTAAATAATATATTGAAGAACGTTTAAATAAATAAATTTATTGTTCAAAAAACGTTAGTTTGGGGTTTTCTTTTTTGGGAACTTTTGAAGTAATTATTAAAGATTGTGTGTACTTCATTTGTGTAATTAATCTATTCTTAGACATTTTGTTTTTATTTTTTTGCTCAAAAGTTAACAATATATGTCTTAAATTGGGATGTATGCATCACGTAGGTGCATATTAGGCGTGCAATTGGGTTTGGACTTTTAAAATGTATTAATAAGTAATAACTATATTTGTTTTTAAATATTTTATTTTTATTCTGGATATTTCACTTTAATTCACATCTTTGTGTTGATCTGGTTGGCATGTTGATTGATTTGCTGATTTAAGTTCGATTCCAACGGTCATTATGCTTGAAGTTGAGAAAAGAAATTACTGAGGGTTGATTCTTGTTGACTGAATACGGTCAATGGTTACATCCTCAAAATTTGATTGCAATTCAATATTTTTGAAAAATATGATCGGCCCCGATGTTAATAGGGTCCTAGTGTCTTAAATGTTATTGTTGCGTGCCAACGACATGTATGTATATATATGCATGTATGTATGTATGTTGTTATACTTGTTTGTTTTTATTTTTATATTCAAGAAACATACGTAGTGACTGAATAATTTTTTTTGTTTTTTAAAAAACGCTGTGATCGCTGTGCCGGAATACCAAAAAGTAATAGATCCGTACTCAAAAGCAGAATAATAAAATATAGAATAGAAAGGCGTGTCACGTATTCGCGAGACATGGTATAAGAACCACAGCCGATTGACGACAACGACCCATTACTAAATAATGCCAGTGTACATATTATATACCTATACAATAAGTTAGAGAGGTGTAGTTTAAAGTTTATAAATTAGTTTGTGATATTACAAAACCAGTAAAAAGAAAGATTATCGAGCCAGATGGTGTATATACGACAACAATGTGAGAAAAGTTTGACGCCACGTATGAAATATGACAAACGTGAAGCGGCACGGCGTCAATGTGATCATAGTTTATATTAGAGGATTGTTTTTAACGTAGTTATTTCTCCGTGGACAATGTATGACGAGAGACGACTGAAATCGTATAGAATCCTGCAATATCGCATATATTTTTAGATAATTTAATAATTATCAATAGATTTATACTATACATACATAGAGGTATAACCTCTACTGTGAATACCTAGTTCTTAACCCATTCTTACAAAAATCCTCATTAGTAGCGGTCAATAATTTTTCGAGTATAGGTACAATCGGATATATATATTAGGTAGTGTCCGAGTTAATTTAAAACGTACATTTCGCAAATTTAAGTAAGTCTCCGATTTCACTAAAAATTCAACCATAATTACGGTGGCGTTTAGTGACCACAGCTGAGCCTATGTTGCAGCAACCGTAGCACACTTTTGCTGGTTACTATTAGAAAAATATAATACTATAAACGTATTGCTTTCGGATTTCGTGTATCCCTTTCTACCCACATTTTTCTTACTTAAAGGTCCTCTAATGACATTCTCTCAGCCGATGATTGATATCTCTGCACCATGAATTAAGATAATTTAAATTAAACCCTTACAACAGCATAGGAAGCCCATGTTCACCGATAATAGGTATGTCATTCCTAAAATCCTGATTTTCCTGCAGGATTCCTGTAAACGCAAGCTCCGATTAGAGTTCTGATATTAACTTTATTTATGTTTTTATTATTAATAACTCCAACTGGTTAATATATTTTTTACACGATAAGTTCAAACTGTATGTAAGGCAATCGTAAGTTATCATATTACGCTTTCGATAAACGGTGCTTATGTATGAAAAAGAATAAAAAAAAAATTTGGAGACGAATTTTTCAGTTGTATCACTACTCCATCAAAGTATTACACGAACTTAATTTAGTGACAAGCACGCAAGAATTGACTTTGAAAATAATACCCAGAAATAAAACGGCACACAAATCTAATAACAATCTATAACATTTCGTGGTATTGTATTATCTCATTAACTATACACCGTCCAACCATGAAATTCCGTCTTGCGAGATACAAGTATTATTCTAAAATAAAATTCCCACCATATTTGAAAGATACACTTTTCGGATTGTTGATTGCCGTTAGTCTACCAAATAAACTTTATTAACTTTATACTACAATGAGATATATATATATATATACATGCGACGTCATTTTTAATACGCTTACTCGTCTATTCCTTTAAAAACCCATAAAAGCAGTGAAATGTTCATAAAATATAAAGCAATAAAGATACTTATTTCGACGTATTTCCTCGTGCTGTACAATTTTTTATTTACATGTAGGTACAGATAAATGCATTAAAAACGAAATAAGGATGTTGCAATTTATGTATTATTGTATTATATTACGGTCTTGGGCGGCGTAACGATGTTATATACGCAGTGGAAAAATATACATTAAAATAGAGGTAGTCTAGGAAAATGCGGGTAGGCGTGGTGGAGAATGTGAAATTATACAGGGAAATACGAGTAATATCGTAGAGCATATAAGGAAAATAAATATTAAACTCAATTCGTCCAAAGCACGTATTATCTATACCTAGGTACTATTAAAGTGTAAAATAAATATCATGGCAAACGTTTCAATTAATGATGGTATATTGATGAACGATGACAGAAGATTAATTTAAACTGTCAAATTAATGTATATTATTAAATTTCGATCAACAATGCATATCACACAATGGAAATCGTATATTATTTATAATTTATCATTGATATGCGAATAAATTTGATGAACAATTAAATCGCCTACCATAAAATATATATAGTGTTACCAAAATATCATTATTATTGTATCTGATGAAAAATTATATATATTATCTAGTCTTATAAATCATTGCGTTCTATCTATGTATAACTAATAACACTGACGATTGCACGCAAGTGCAATTAGATGCGAGGGATTAAAGAAGGATTAACTCCGCACGATCCAAAAATAATTATTGACCTGTAAAAAAAAAAATTGGAAAAGTAGAAAGCTTACTAATGGCAAAATCAATACTTAGATTATTTTGCGCAAATGGATTATGAAATATTTTTACTTTATTGATAATTCGTTTAGGAGGACGCGTCACATCCGCATGTGGTTGTCTCCGTCTTACAAGATAGACGTCTTAAAATATTTGTATATTTTAATATTTTACATAGGTACTCATAACTCGTTTGAAAATTAAAATATCGTAAAAAACTAACGAGAAATCACAGTTATCTTTCTAACTTTTAAGATTCATTATATCAATTAGGTCAATTCATACTAATATTAAATACATAACACAAAATTCGTTTTACTGAATATTTATCCTCTTAACATACCTATTCTTTATTATTTTTTAGAACGTTTGAATAACTGACATTAATATGCTATAATTTGAAAAACTGTTTATTAGTTGTTAAACTTGAATTTTTAAATAATTGTTCAAATAAGAAAATTGGTCTTTATAAATATTTATTGTAGTAAACGTCTTATTTAAATAAGTATTTGACTTCAAATCTTTGTTCTTTTAAAATACATAGTTATCGGATAGTGATGCAGTGCAGATGAGTCCCGGTGCCTGTGTCGCATCCATCATGCCCACCTCAAATCCAAACAGAAAAATAATGATAAAATAATGTCTTAATCACGGCCTATAGGTATAGGTATACAATTTCCAAAAATATAATGCATACACACGATGTACTAATGTCGTATAATAATACACTTTTTATATTTTAACAAACGACACAACGTATTTTAACGAGCTTATAAGTATTGGATTGTAGGTACTGTATTACAGCGTTTTGATACTTCGATAGTCGTTTTGTAATTTGTGATACCACAGACGATTTTCACGTATAATAAAATAATATATAATAACGTTAAGTATATCATATTTCAATTTTTATTTTCAGCACGATGAATAGGTACGTGTATTTTGTAGATAATCGAGATGGCTGGCACGAAATGTAATACTCACGTTTAAATCGATAGAAAACATCAAATATAGGTAATGTTGCACACGGGCACTAATGAGTGGGATATTTCATGTAAAAATAACATAAGTGACGTTAAACGTATGCGCGTTTTTCCATATAACAATGAATAACATTATTATTATTATTATCAGCAGCGTCGGGTGGTATTGTACTAGTATAGTGCACAGATTTTTGGGTAGCGACATAAAAAGGAGAAGGAGAGAAAACGCTTTTGTCCGTATTCGTATACCGGCGATAAAAAAATAAGTGGAAAAGAAAACTTTCTAAACCTCGAGAACGTTTATTATGGCTTCGGAGATAGCATCTGCTAAACGACTCGAAATTCGAATGCTTGTACATAATACGTATACTTTGCAAAAAAAACTAAAACTTTTCAGATCGTATTTTTGTATTGTATTGGTTATTTTTTTATCCGTCCAAAAAAAATGAATATCTCTGACCAATATATCAATTATAAGACAATGCGAGCGGATATATATATATTATATTATATATATTTAGCATCAACTTCAAAGTTATTACCTACTCTTTAGTTTACATTAAATTATTTATATTATTAATTTTTGTTAAATAAATCATCATTAGTTTATATTTTACATCTGAAAATGGTCCGATTTTTTTTCTTTCCCCAAGTTTGAGGGTATCCACACTGCCTCCCTCCTTACGCCATTTCATGTTATGTACCTTATTTTAGCTATGAAATTTACTTATTGTATCGTATATAAATATTACAGATTGTAAATACTCTATTTTTATCTAATAAAAAAACAAAAGATTTTCTTTAGGAACTCGTTTCTAGCATCTGTAAAAATGAATAACAATACCAATATCTGACTGACATTTGTGCATTGCATCAAACAGAGGTCTGGTTTTTGGCATCATGTATCCATATTGTGTTATTCTCGTTTGACCTACTCTGAGCCAGTTTACAGTGTTATTGGAAATTTAATTTTCAATTATATGTCTTATTTCGTGCATACAGGGTGGGTCGTGGGAATATAAGGTCAAACTTGTGAAAAACTTCAGAATTCATTTGAACATCGGACGTTGCAGTGCTGTTCCCAATCGGGAATTCGGAAAACAATTTTGAGTTAAATAACTTTTTTAAACCAGAGTTGCGTAAAAGATGACGAACGATCAGATCCATTGGATGTTTGGTTTCAACAAGATGGGGCACCTTCACACTGTCAACGCTACAATGAACGTCGTACGCAAAATGTTCCCCGGCCACTTCATATCCATCACGTTTTGGGGATATGCATTTCCCCCTTATTTCATATGTTTGATGTATTTTTTAAAAAGTTAAATGGTATTTATTTATTTATAATTAAATATTAATAAAATAACTGTAAGTCTGAAATAACCAAAGTTATGTCTATTTATTTTTTGCGCTATTCTCCTGACCTACTCTGTATATAGATGTGCGCTTTGGGTGTGGCCGATTGTCCTAAAATAAACTTCTGAGCATCGCTTTGGTTTTATTAGGATGAGTTTTAGCGGGCGTACGGGGTTCTAGAAAAAATGAATGCTCAAAATATGAAAATTAGTTTGACGTTATTTAAAATACAATATTTCAAAATTGTTTTTATTAATTTAGATTAATTCTATCATTCACAGAAGTTGTAGTTTTATTTAAATTTTAAATAGGGAAATATTTTCTCTGGGGGGTCAGCATGAGTAGAATATACTAGAATCCTCATCTGCAAGAGACAAGTCGGCGCCAGTTGTACAAATCCAATCTTGTATATTGCTGTATACATTGGATATACGGATGATATTTGTACGACTTGTTATTCTAAAATAACTGACTGATTTCAGTTGACTTTGCCATTTGGTACCACCGTTAATGTTTCAAATGTAATTTTCAAAAACCAAATAAACGAATAAACACAAATTGAATAGGATCATATAATAATACGATTATGATATTGCGTCTGACGTCTATTATGTATAAGCAAAAACCGAAAAATCTCGGGAGACATTTTGGTAACTTGCGATCAATGTCTTGTACACATATACGGTTAGCTGGCAATATAGCGAGTGTGGTGATACCGTTTTTAGTATTCAAATTAAATTTGTTCACAAAAGAACCATATAACCTAGTTTCCCTTAACGAAAATCGTGTCGAATAAAAGGTGTGGCCGAAATAGGTTTTAGAATTGACGTCGTGATAAAAATTACGTCCTCGAAAAGTCGAAAACATTGAAGCGTAAACCATCAATATATTAATATAGTATAGGTGAACTATAAGTAATATATTTGTATTATATATTGTGGAACTGAACAAAAAACTACAACCATTTTGATTCGTCATATATATTTATTAATTAAAATTGTCGAGCCAATAGTTTTTATTAGGTAATATAATAAAATCAAGACCAGAAATTTACCCCATTTTACCGTCGAACTTGTGTACATTTTCATAGAGTGCCTTACTAATTATTGCAACAACTCGATCATGGCGAGCATAATATATTGATTTCTTATACCTTGATATTAATTTATTATAGTTAGTAAATAATTATACACTCAACATTTGTTGTTTCGAGTTATACCTATAATGTATGTTCCCTAATTATTTTTATTTTAAAATGTTTCATCTTACCTTGTAGATAAAATGATTTAAATTTTTTTTAGATTCTGAGCGAAGCGATGAATGTATTGGTTTTATAATGATGTGTGTTTTTTTTTTGTGTCTGTCATCACCTTTTAGGACAGTAAAAGTGCTTGGATTTTCTTCAACAGTAACTTTTCTGATAGGAAAGTGAATCTAGTTGGTGCTTTGGGGGGTCAAAAGTAAAAATTTCCCAGTAGTTTTCAAAAGCGACATGAAAAACAAAAGAAAAATTAAGGAAAAACGGAAATTTCTACGCAAAATCTGTTTTCGAGAAAATCGATTTTGGTTTTTGGTATAACTCTAAAACAAATGACCGTAGGGACATGACATTTTGACTGAATGTTTATATTAGCATTTTCTATACACCATAAAACTTACAAAATATTTTGACTCTTTTTGAGCTGTTTACGGACATTGTCAGTCTTCAATTTTTTTAGTTTTTTTTCTATAAATATCAATAAAATTTTATCTATTGAGTAAAAAAGCTTGAAAATTTAATAGAAGACTCCTAGGTTATTGTTTCAAAGGCAGATGAAAAAAATTAAAAATCCTTAGTCACAGTTTTTATTTATGCTTATATTTGAAGTTCACATTTTGACAAAATACGGAAAAATCACGAAAATTAGCAAATTATTATGAGTTGAGAATTCATAAAAATTTTTTTTTTTAAATCTAAGATTAGAAAATGTAATATAAGATTACTCATAAGTTTGTCTACCTTTATCAAAAAAAAAAAAGTCTACAAGAAACTTAAATTAAATTTTTATGAGCGTCTGAAATTTATATTTTTACAACATTTGATATTCACTCGATTTCTCATGTAACAATTTTCTTATTTTATTGTAATTAAAAAACGAATGACTGTAGATACTTGAAAATTTCAATGAATGTTTATATTAGTATTTACTATATACCATAAAATTTATATAATATTTTGACTCTTTTTGAGCTGTTTACGGACATTGTCAGTTTTCAATTTTTTAGTTTTTTTTTCTATAAATATCAATAAAATTTTATTTGTTGGGTAAAAAAGCGTGAAAATTGAATATAAGGCTCCTGATATATCGTTCTAATAGCAGTTGAAAAATATTAAAAATACATAGGCACAATTTTTTTTTATAAGCATTTATAGTTCAAATGTTGACAACATTTATCAAATTTAAAATTTAATGATTATTTTGTAGTTAAAGAGGTATAAAATGTTTAACTTTTATGGCTAAGGATTGAAAATTAAAAACAAGGCTAAACGTAAATAGGTTATATATAAATTACTTTATTCACAATAATATCATCAAATATACTTGGTAATATCATAGGCAGACTGACCGTTTTCGCTCGGAATCGTTTTTCTTATACAATGATATTATATCATTGAATTCAAATTTAACACCATTCATTAGAGTGACCCACTTGTAACTTACTGTACAGCAGAGCGACATCCACTTACCTACCTTTTTTGATTTAGATATAATTACTATTATTTATTATTTATTTTCAAAATCATGAAAATACCTACTACGAAAAATTGAAAATATATAAATATTAATTATTGTAATAATTTGTGCTGTTTACTCTGCTATATACTTTATATACATATCATGATGACTTTTTTTTTTATATTTCTATCTTATGATTAAATTCTATTATGGTTAAAGATTTTCCATCAGAACATAATATGATAATATGGTTTGTAGGTATGCGTTAAAATATAATTTAAAAATCGATATTTATAATTTTTATGTTTTGCAAAATAAAATTGATAAAACTAAAAAGAACTTAATAACATTTAGTTATAATTTATTATTATTTTAATCAGAGTGTAACAGTACGCAATTGCAGATTCTTCAATTGGGGCAAGTTAATGATCTCAACTTGTACCCGCCAACAAATATTCCAGCACGCACAATTATGCAAATTGAACGAACGTGACATAGAAATAAAGAATGAAAATGTATTATTCAGGGCACTTTATTGAATAATTAACTTTTACTTACTATGATCCAAAAACTGTTATGCTAGACAGACCAAAGCATTTATCCCAGAAATGTTTTTAACAAAACATTATGTCCACCAGATGTGGTTTTATTTTTAATTAATCACGCTCTGTGTTTTGATGAAAGTTTTACATCAACATTTTAGTTTTCAATACTATGGTAACCAATTCTTCTTTCACTAATTCACTGGGTCGTAAACTAGAACCATTTCGTTAGGTAATAATTATACTTGTATGTTATATTATATCAATATAATATGGATTTGGTTTGATGGACTGTGATGATGGTTGACAATCAGTTTTATAAATGCACATAATAATATATTTATACAACTAACCAAGTGGTTACACGTTTAATCTTTACCACGAAAGTGATAAATTAGGCATTCGAATTTATTTAAGTTAGAATTATATCTCTCCCCGGAGTATCCAAAAAATACCTTTAAAATACTTCTAAACACATTAATGTGTCAAATATGCAATTAAGAATATAAAATACTTTGTCAAGTATAAAAACTGACAACCTAAATATTTATGCAAAAATATGTAAATTTAAATTCACTGTTGCATGATCGGAATTTTTATTAAGGGCTATTCGTGTTTTAAAAAGTCTTACAAATTCGGTCATAAATATATTTTATTTTTATAATATACATAGTACATGTTATGAAACAGTCAATCAAATTATAAATCCCGTTGATAAGAAATTAATTATAGCCATGATTTCAAATAAAATGATTATAATTACTGTGTAGTTTATTTAGGTACCTATGCGTAACACTCCATTTATTGATTACACTCATTATAACAGTGAGTTTAACTTTTCACTTTAATTCAAAATCAAATAAATCATAATAATATAGTGCTCTTTTCTTGATTCAGAAAACCAAAATTTAAAGTCTATAGATAATAGCTTGGTATTTGTAACATAATTCAACGAGTTCTGATAGACCAAAGTATGGGATATGCCTCGGGTCAAGTACGTATGGAATACTGTAGGGACTACCGTTTTCGAGCACGTATATTGTATCGCTTGACTTAGCAAAAAAAATAATATTTATATCCAATACAAAAATAATAAACAGCTATATTATAAGTCACAACTTACTATGGATTAAAAAACATTGAAAAATTATCCAACTTGAAAAATTACCTGAGCTCTGTTTGCTGGTATCATTTGTGTCGTTTATCAAATTTTTAATTGATAAAAAAGGCATAAAAAATTTGGAGCATTGTTTCTAGCAAAAAAAATACTCCATCATTATAGAAATACTTAAATAATACACCGTATAGTAAAAGCAACGAGTTCCTTATTCTTCCACACACAACTTAATTTTGAAATATTAGTAAAAATGCTAAAAACATTGTTCGTAGAACTCGACGATCGTACACTATAATAATATTAAATAAATTATAAATACATTTTATACGTACTAAAAATTAAATAAAGTACTAAACCGTTTATAATAACAATTATTGTAAGCTTTAAAAAAAAAGAAATTGTAATTATAATTTACGTTCCAATAATTCATATCTGTTAATTTTTTATACAGTTTAATTTTACAAAAAGAAAAAGGTTTTTTTATTAGATATTTTATATATATGAAATCTTGCACGTTGTGCAGTTATCTCCAATTTACAAATGTTTTAGAAAATAACATAAAAATGATTCATATAATATACTAAACTCTAGTTCCACTACCATAAAAACCATTAGCCATAATTTGTTTGATAAATAATCGTTGTCAATATATAATATTATATTGCAGCATAAAAGCATGTATAGATTACTTCAACAGCCTTACATTTAATGTATTCAAGCAAACAGTGTCTAATTGTGTAAATACTTAAAATACAAACTCTGCATAGTATGATGTACATAAGCTATATTATATTATTATGAGCCTAGCTTGTGTGATATTATGATAATATTTAATAACATTGAACTAAAAGCGGGATTCAGGATATTATGGTTGAACACGATTTCCTCATTAGATACCAATAATGGCGAAATTAGAAATAGGTTAGATGTACATATTATATCATAATATTATAGTGATGCTGATAGTCGCATTATGACGCATAATTGCATTAATTATTTAATTTAATTTAAATGTGTACATATTATAGATTATTACATACAATTATGTACCTACGTATAGCCTATAGCAAATATGTCTTATTAATCGAAATCGAAATTACAATTAGTTTTCTCAGATATTTTTTAACTTTTTCATATTAACTAATTTATTTTTGATTAACTACTTTTATAAATGAATGATTGGTCTTTTTATAGCCATGTAATTCAATTTCTTCAATACAAAATTGAAATAATTTTTTTAAAAATAATAGTCAACGTCTTAAGAGGTTTTATTTATCGTTTTCAGAATCACAACAAAATAATCGGAACAAAAAACAAACTATCATAAAATAAAAATCTCTATCACGCTGTTCAAATTTTAAAATATTCACACGATTACACAAATAACTGAATATTACTATTTTGTAGATATAGGTAGGTTCATAATCCAACAGACTATACTTGATATTTATATAGTGGTAAGTTTAATCGATCAATTGTTATATGGCAATTTTCGACGTCGTTCATTTTTATATCTTTTTTTTATTGTTTAAGATATGGGCAAATAGCCAATGAAAATAATAATAATAATATTACAAAAGTAATAATATAGCCAATATACATTATACTTAATGTATTATAGATTATACATAGTATACAATTTTTCACGACAGTGACAAATACATTTATGTCAGTTAATACTTATTATCACAGTGGTACATCGGTATCTCGAACTCCGGTATCCCGAAGTTTTTGTATATTGAATTTATTTTTCAGTCCCGATTCATTCACATATTATTTTAAATGACCTTGCAGGCAACTCGAAGTTTCGATTTGTCAAATTTTTTTTTTTTTGTTCTCATGCGAGACTTTGAGATACCGATGTTCCACTATAATTACCTTTAATTATAAGTAGATACTAGTGACATATTCCAGGTCAAATGAAGTTATACCTAAAACACAATTATATATTTAGGAGACAAAATATATCATTCAAGTTCGTCAGAAGTAACCTGCATTTAATTGATGTACTTACCTATTCCTTGCACGACCTTTGTAATGAATATGAGATATTCTAATTTCCTTAATTTCATCCGTCCTATCTCTAACTTAATTAATCGCTGTAACCATAGTGCATATAGACGCATAACCAGATTGTTATTTCGGAGAGGTGTTCTAATTTGGGTTATCCCCCAGATAACTAACTTATGAACACCCAAACGGGTCTAACTAGTATTTCACAAAGATAAGGATTAAAAAGTGGGTAAGTGGATGTCACTCTGCAGTATAGGAGGTTATGAGTGGGTCACTGTAATGGATGGTGTTAAATTTGAATTCAATGATATAAATTATATGAATGTAAATGTATTTTTAATTTCCATACCCACAAAAACTTACGAGAAACGTTTCATTACAATTTCAAGTTTTTTGACCGAGGAAACATTTTTGTATAGACATAAATTTAAAAAAACTAATAGTAATCGACAATTTCATATGCCTATAAATAGCTTAACATGAGTCAAAATATTTTGAACATTTTTTGGTGTATAGAAAATGATTTCGTCTGAAAACTGGTATTGCGAATATCCATTTTTTTTTTATTGTTTCCTCCGATGATTTGAAAATCATTACTTATAATTTTTTTACTTTTAACCACCCACCTCTTCTCAAAGAGCAATATAAATTAAATTTGCTACCTACAAAGTTAAAGATCGAAGCATTTTAACTGCTCCAAAAGGTCAAACACAAAAACATACACACACACATACCATTGTAAAACCAATACATTTATCAATTAACTAATTCTTAAATCACTCATATGAATGTTGAATATATAAGTAATTTATAAATTTAACTATACAACGTGCATGGTTTAACATACATATTATATTTATATAAGTAGAGATATTTCTTTTTTTACATTTTTTTATTATTAAAAACGTGTCAAGTTTAAATACCTACTTTGAATCATTCATAAAAAAAATGGAACCTGCGAATAGAACTTCAATTCCACAATAAATAGAAAACACTTACCTTCCTAAATAGCTATCATTTTGAATGAAAAAATCATTAAAATACGGATATTATTATTTTTAATTCAACACGTCATGTACATTTTAAATAAACCTAAAATAGGATGTGTAATATATTAATACTCTGAGATTAACTCAAACGTATTATTATTCTGGTAAGGTGAGTTTAAATCTTACTAATTTGGAGTAGGTACAACATTTTTCCAAGTAATTTTAACAACAGTAACAAAGATGAGAGAGAGATTTTAACTCATTCTAATTTCTATTGTGGTTTTAGTTTATATGGTGTACTGTGTACATGATAATATTATGTGACTAATGACTTCCGACGCTGCTTTTCTTTTCTTATTCGTATATTATGTCGTTCTTCTATAATATGTAAGTATACGTTAAGTAAACATAACACGATATAGGAATGGAAAAACTCGATTTTACAAGAACCATGGGAAACTATTTCCATGAGCACATCCATCAGTGTCTGATTTTTCCATCTACTCTGCCATTGTTATCAAAGCATTTATAGGATACTATGAATCGAATTGATAAGCATTTCCGAAAGTTATATTATATTTATTTTTTTTACTCAATTTATTAGTATACATTTAGAACTTTTAAGTGATCCTAGAATGATCATTGTAATTAATTCCTAAAACAAATGTATATGTTCGTAAAGCTGAACAGTTAAAATGTACAATATTTAATTCAGTTCGTGACACAAATCTATATACCTACACTTTACAGAGGGAGTAACAGAAAACCTGAAAAATAAAATAAAAATATTATAAAATATATGAAAATACATATAAATACTTATAAAAGTTATATAGATAATGAATGATTTAAAAAATATACTTATGCTAGGAAATTTCCAAAAAGAATATTTTGAAAAACTTTTTACTTTCAAATTAATTTACTCCAAAATATATTGATATTTAAAAAAATTGTAAAAATTATACATCTTGACTTTAATAAATTTTTTCACCATCAAAATATGTATAAAAATTAGATTTACAAATTTGCTATTTTGAATTTTTCCTAAAAAAATGTAATAACATTTAATTTTTTTTATTATTTTTGGTGTTTAAAAAAAGTAAATATATACTGTACTTGTAGGGTTAGGGTCATAGCGCATAAAGTGTCTACAAATTATTCACAACAAAAAATATTAAAATATTGTTTAGGACTAAAGTTATTTTATTTGTCAGGTCTATCTGTTATAACATTTATAATAACAAATTATTGAAAATCAATACCTACCTAATTTTCAACATAATATATGGTAATTCTGGAAATAGATCGTATATAATCGGACATGAATGTTATTTTTCCAAAACCACTTAATTTCATATTGAAAATCGACTATATAATATTATTTCATATTTGTACTAAAATTCTTGACTTGATATTTTCCTAAAAGTTGAAAGCCAATAAACAATTATAATTTTTACATAATTCATTATAGCTTGTAGGAAAAAGAAGACTCGTGAACGTGTTTTTTTACGCACACATTTTAATACATAATTAAATTGTAAATATAAGTTCATTTAAAAAAAATATATTTCAGAATATAGACTCATCAATATAGTATAGTCTTGGTAACCCGAAATAAATGGGACCGATGTGTTGTAAGAACTCAGAATATCACGTTTGTTTTGGAATTTATTAATAAAAATAAAAAAAGGTGGGCAAGTGGATGTCGCTCTGCTGTACTGTAGGTTACAAGTGGGTCACTGTATAATGGATGGTATTAAATTTGAATTCAATGATATATCATTGTATAAGAAAAACGATTCTGAGTGGAGACGATATGTCAGTCTAGGTATAAGACATATTATACACTTATCTATGGTATTAAAAAAAAAATTGACCTATAATAAATTCCAAATTAATCATATCACAATATCCATTAGGTACATATAACGCGTTATACATCAACAACAAACCGTGATACTATCATCATAATATATCGATGAAAATATTACAAATTAGAAGTTTCAAGTGCCCAAGAATAATATTATACAATCACAACAAAATAACTAAAATAGTTATTCTAGGTTTTTATGTAATTTCGTCCAAATTAGAACTTAAAATGACTATACAAATAAACTGTGCTTGTGTATTTTTTAGATTTTTTGGTAACCGAATTATCTATTTACATGGAATCTTGTTTTAAATTTTCAATCCTTAGCTATAAAAACTGAACATTTTATAATTTATTAATTACAATGGTTGATAATTTTCGAGATTTTGATAAATTCTGTCCAAATTTGATCTTTAAATGCTTATAAAAAAAAACTGTGCCTATGTATTTTCAATATTTTTCAACTGCTATTGTAAAAATATATCAGGAGTCTTGTATTAAATTTTTACACTTTTTGGCCCAACAGATAAAACTTTATTGATATTTAAAGAAAAAAAAACTAAAAAAATTGAAAACTGAAAATGCCCGTAAACAGCTCAAAAAGTGTCAAAATATTTTCAAAATTGTATGGTGTATAGGAAATGCTAATATAAACATTCAGTGAAATTTTCATGTATCTACAGTTATTCGTTTTTGAATTACAAGAAAATAAGGAAATCGGTACATGAGAAATCGAGTGAATATCTAATGTTGTAAAAATATGAATTTAAAACGCTCATAAAAATTTAATTTGACTTTCTTGTAGAAATTTTTTTTTTGATAAAGTTAGACAAACTTATGAGGAATCTTGTATTAGATTTTAAATTCTTAGATTTAAAAAGAAAATTTTTTATGAATTTCTAACTCAAAATAATTTGCAAATTTTCGTGATTTTTCCGTATTTTTTCAAGATTTGAACTTTAAACGTGTATAAAAAAAAACTGTGACTAAGGATTTTTAATTTTTTTCATCTGCCTTTGAAACAATAACCTAGGAGCCTTCTATTAAATTTTCAAGCTTTTTTACCCAACAGATAAAATTTTATTGATATTTATAGAAAAAAAATTTAAAAAAACTGAAAACTGACAATGTCCGTAAACAGTTCAAAAAAAGTCAAATTATTTTCAAAATTGTATTGTGTAAAGAAAATGCAAATATAAACAACCAGTGAAAATTTCATGCATCTACGGTCATTTGTTTTAGAGTTACACCAATAACCAAAATCGATTTTGTTAAAAATCGATTTTGCGTAAAAATTCCCGTTTTTCCTTAATTTTTCTTTTGTTTTTCACATCGCTTTTGAAAACTACTGGGAAATTAAAATTTTGACCTCCCCAATGCACCAACGATATTCACTTTCCCATCGAACAAGATACTGAAGTCGAAAATCGAAGCATTATTTCGACTACTTATCGTGTACACAGACACAAAAATAAAAAAATAAAAAAAAAAATAAAAAAAAAAATTAAAAAAAAAAAATAAAAAAAATAAAAAAAAAAACACACATCATTGTAAAATCAATACATTCATCGTTTCACTCAGAATCTAAAATATATTAAATTACATGAACAGATATTATTGTTATTACTTTTAAAATAATAACACTGTAATTATTATTTTTGTAATAAAAATCCAGTTTGTTTATTTTTTTTTTAAATTTAGTATACCTAATTAGAATGAATTCATAGACGCCTTGTTTAGAAATTGGAATTTTCTTAGATAAAATGTCTAATTAGTTAGTTATAATTATTTCCAGTTGAATTTATCGATTTTATGAGGTATTGGATCATTATCATTGGAAATAAAAAGGAATTACAGAGTGTGTCGAACTATTTTGCATTAAGTGAGTAATCACCAGCCCAGACAACAATTTTTAATGATAATATTATTATAATATTTTTATACAACAAATTGCTGTCTGGGATAGTATCATATCTTTCGCAACAAAGATTTAATAATTATTTATATTAAGCTATTTATCATATACATGAGCCATTTGTAACTTTTAGAAAGTTTGAACTTTATACTTTTGCAAATTTGTAATTGAACTAATGTAGGGCCATAATTTAATGAATGTATACTTTTCAGTAAAATGTTAACCCAATTTTTTTTAGTTTTAGACAAATACCTTAGTATTATTAGATTCAGTGGAATTATTCGGAATTATATAAATCTTGACAATATACACTTCTAGTAACGTTTTTAATTAAATTATTATAATTTATTATAATCTCATTTAAGAAATGTTGCAGCAGATAAGATGTTGGTCCGACCACCACTAAATAATAATTGTATTAAAGTGTATATTTCAGAACAAACAATAAATAATGACAGATATTTTGATCAACAAAAACATAAAATTGTGATCAGATCTTGGCTTCTTGTAAATAAAAAATGTTTTATTTAAAAAAAATACCATAGCCAGTCCCTAGGTATTGGTCGTACAAAACGAAAATTTAAATAATTAAATATAATAAAAACACATAGTCTACTGTTGAAAGCAAAAAAAATTAAAACTTTTGATACTTAAAGTTATATGAAAATAAATACAACTAAACAAGATTATAAAAGTAATTAATAATTATTATTTTTAATTGCATTTCTTAATATTGTTCTTAGAATTGGTAACAATCGATAATAATTGAAAAACGTAGTATAAGAGTATACTTAAGAACTAATACAAATTGGAACAATAATTGGTTCCAATACAAACAATTTACAAAACATATTTACATAATTTTGTTTAATTAATAATTAGCCAGTTAACTGAAACATTACAATATTTTTTTTTTATTACTTTAATGCACGCGTACATTTTATATGACTTTTCTACGTTTTTCTGATTTGACATTGAATACTTGTTAATAATACAAATAAGTAAGGCGTAGGTTTTATATTTAAATCAGCCTACATCGATATCTTCACAGATAAACTTAGGTAGACAAAATATAAGAAATCTATATTTAAAAGAATATCTGCATGTTTCTGCATAACATCACAGTAGTATCTTCATCCGGTCTCACTTTAGAGACCGCCTGATTCGTGTGTATAATCTTATATAATAGCTTATAATAATAATAATAATATATAAGTATAATACATTTCCAGCATCAAACATACATCGTGCATAATATAGAGTGAAGGGCCTTATACGAAAGTAAAGTGTCTTTGAGTTCTGTAGTGCTCACTGTTCAGGCAATATACCTACCTATTCTTTTTTTAACGGTAACGTATAAAAGGGTTTCCGTAATGTATGTCTACGCGTGTAAAAAGTATTAAGAGCAAACTTAAATGGATAGCTCACTGTATGGACCATAGTCAACATAATATATTGTATACATTTACTTCTTCGGAGCGTTACAATAATAGGATTTAAGTGCATAATATACATAATGTGTGTGGTACATATAGTTTTAAATTCTCAAACAACCATCCGAAAATTGATTATTTCGTGTATCAAATATCAGCTGCCTATATCAAATGAAGACATGCCATGAAGACATGTCTCAATGCGTTGACGTAATAAATAACGTGTTTGGGGATTAATAACGACAACGATCGTATAACAAGGGACATATAAATCAATTTAGATATATTAATCATGTGCAATATAACAATGTACGAAAATCGGTCAAAAATATTAACCAATGGCTCATTTTACAACTGACAATAATATGTTAAGCTAGTTATAAAAATAAGCAACATGATACCATAAAAAAAAATTGTTTGAAACAATTTGTCTTATTTTTTACAGAACGTATGAGACTTATTTAATAAGATACAATTTTATAGTGTGGTAGGTAACAATATTAATTACTCATCGCTGATCCAAAACTTAAATGTACCGTTTAAAAATATTATTAGAAATGTGCATTATTACATTTTTTAATTATATTTTTGATTTTAGTGTGCAACGGTTTTAGTTGTTTTCTTCAATAAAGCAGTAAAGCACACAAACCACTGGTGCCAGTACAAACTAATTATATTTTTATTAGCAATTAGTTTAAATTAATTAAACAACAAATAAATATAAATCTACAATACCTTACGATATAAAATGTATAAATTTAATTTTTTCAAACATTTTCCAAGAATCATGATTCAATATTATAATTATTGCAAAATAAATATCAGTTTTAAGTGTAAAATAGGTGAGAGTAAAAATATTAATAACCTAAGAATTTAAATTTAATAAAAAAACAATAATATAGTACTTATATAAGTTTTAAAATTATTCGACAATCTGAATGATTTAAAAAAGCAACGTATCTAGTTTTCAATCAAAAAACGAAACGAAAAGACCATAAGCTAGTTTTACATTAAAACTTAAAATCGGGATACCTAATATTTACTGTTCTTTATATAATTATATACAATATATACTTACATCAAACGTTGCTCGACCCCCTCTTATTTAAACATAATATTCAAATTTGATTCCAACTCAACAGAATAAAAGTTTATTTTTAAAAACGATTACTTTATTGTTTCGTCACGATATGTAGGTAGGTACGTCGTGTAAATATGTAATAAACGTCATGCAACATGCTTTAATAGTTATTAGTTGTGTATAATTATCAAGAAGAGTGATTTCATTTATTATTATGATGTACTTTTGAAGTGATATGCAATAAATTATAGCCATATAATATAATTTTAAGGGGATTCCATCCGGTGATTTTCTGTCTTTGTCAAACACACGTGCGACATGGAATTTTAGACGTGTACTTTGCATAACATAGGTACCAATTAATTTAATGAAACGATAAGAATTCTAAAAACAGTTTTGAATTTTTTGTCAAGTCTACTTGAAATCGGCTTCCTTGCATTTTTGATTTTAACTACTCCAAAAATTGAAATATATGACAATTTTTGAATTACTCTTTTTGGTTTTTTTAATATAACGTTTTTAGGAATTTGGGTGATGATATCAAAAATGCGAGAGAGTCGATTTCAAGTAGACATTACGACAAATTAAAATCTGTTTTTAGAATTCTTATCACTCCATTAGATCAATTGGTATGTTTGGCAAAGTACACGTCTAAAATCCCATGCCACGCGTGTGCTAGACAAAGACAGAAAATCACCGGGTGGAATCCTCTTTACATTATATTGATAATTTGACAAAACAACACTTCACAATTTATAATAGTCCATTGAAAGTTGTATGGCGTACATCATACACAATATCATTACAATACTATTATAATATTATTAGATGCTTATGTGCCGGACGTTGTACTCAAACGCACCATGTGACCGCCGTTTATAGCAATAGGTAAGTATTTATTTTTTGTGCACAAAGAAAGCTCACATTGTAACAATGGATTAATTTTTAGAACAGTACCACGGTTGTCGTGTTCTCTATATATAACATAGTATACCAGATACCTGTATATTCTCCTATATTATAATATACTCGTATAAAAGGCGCAGATGTGTGTAAGTGGACGTCGTTTATAGACTTAAAATCTACACAATTATCAGACGAACATTTCAGAGATTGCTCTTTGAGAATAACCTTAGTAAACCATTTCAGTACCTACAATGTCAATTGCTTGTTTATTTAATTTTTTCGTTTTAATGTAATAAAAAATATTTATGTATTTCACCAATATATTCGATTCCGTCATTAAAGGTACATAAATATACTATGTAATATCTCCTAATATAAACCTAATTTTTATGCGTTTGAGTACAGATATTTCTTATCAATTATCACCATAGAAAACACAAAACGACGATTTTTATCCTTTGAATCACCAAAAATGCATTATAATAATATGTCGAAATTTAGCAAAAACTTAAATACTCCTCTATTTAGACGTAATCAATAATATTTTATTCCCGCAGTTTTGTACAACTCCCGTGAATTCCTACACGTTTTCGGGAATTATCCATCCCTAGGTACATTGACGACGACACACCCGTGAACTGAGATACAATCAAGCCAAAATTTACCGAGTTTTATATTATATTAATCATTTTTTCCCATAAAAAGTCATATGGCTAGTATATGTACATATTATATTATGGAGTGATATAGTATGTAATATGCCTTGAGAAAATAATATTATTAGAAATGTGTTTGTTTTAAATTTACCATCCGACCATCGTTATAATATTATTGTTTATGAATGATTCATTTATTCTGTAACGAGACAAACTCGAACACTCTAAGCCCGTAGCATACTCTCGTTACCAACCATCATCAAGTATATATTCACTACCGTGACGCGCTCTCGCGCAGTAATTATGCGCGAAACACCACAACAGCCGTTCCCAACGTCCGTCAGAACGCGTGCATCCCGCAACTCCGATATCACCGGTACGCCGCCCGCAAAGGAAATCTCATTGTCAGACAAAACCCCGTAACGTAGAACCCTTTCAAAAGCACCATAAAAATCAGCAGAACATAAAGAATACGATGCATATTTTACATTGGTTTTAAGTTACGCGGAAAGACACTAAGTTAATGAAAGTGTTTTACCTGTTTTACCCACCACGAAAAGGACCCAAGTAGCATATATACTACCTAGAAAACGCTGTCTGAGTATCATACTCCCCGCTGAGTACAGTACATCAGTGAGCCGGACGAGCATACCACTCGTTATACACGGACACTGTTTGCTGTACGCCCAACAGCATTTTGCCCCCAGACTGCGCAAGCCGGACGAGTTTTATACTCGTTATACACGGATGTGTATATAGTCTTGCCCGGCACCTCCCTTTTACCATCGCGCCGTCAGAGTGTGTGTATTAACACAACACCACGGACAACCTGTCGCCACGTTACACGCCGCCGCCACCAGAGCAGAGCCAGTCGTCGTAACCAGACCAGCATCACAAGCCGAACGTCAATAGAAGTTGTTGTTTTCCGCCAAGCCCGCCATTCGAGACGAGTCACTTGCAGTCAACTTCCACCAACAGCAATAAGTCGCGTATGTCATTAGGTTACCTGAACGGAACCACTGGACCTCTATTCGCACCCTGAGACCTTTGTGTTATACGCCGCCGTCAGAGCCGAGCCTATACACACCATTGCTTCAACAAAACCGTGAGTTTAATTGTTACATTCCCACCCCTTATATGTAAACCCATAATAAACTATTTTTATTGTAAACTCTCCGGAGTATAATTGAAATTGATATGAAAGAAAAAATGTTATAAAACATATATTTTGTATCAAAATAAGATGATGAGCATATTGGTTCAAAATAAATAAACAAAAATAATTACCAACCAATTGCGTTTCATTACAATTCATAATTGAAAACCAAACTTTTGAAAGTCAATAAACAATAATCAATATCGTATACCATTTTATTTTTAATCTAATTTAATTGATGGCCTAACTATATGTAACTGTGTATATAATTTAAATTATTCAATGTCATTTTGTATTCATTACATCAATATTAATATTTTAATATTATAATGGCTTTTATTATTTTTTTTTTTTAACCTACAAATTGATTTCAATTATTATTCTGTCAAACATTGGTCTTATAGCTTTACAAATTGTATTCTTTCTGTATAATATATTTCCCATTTACATGCCTACTTCAATAACAATTATTAATGGATTGTAAATATTATTTAGGTATAAACACGAACGTATTATTTTAAAACAATGTATATAAAAATAGCATTATTGTATTATGATAGCAACGAACAATAGCATGATAATATTATTATTGGTTTATGAAACCAAAACAATCTGATTGTCAAACATTTTCAAATTGTAATCATATTTTACAGAGTTTATTATGTTTTTATGTAAAATTAACGCGAAATTAACAATGAAAATATATTACTTATTTAATTTTAAAAGTGTATAATATTATAACATTGTATGTTCTGCCAATATTCAGTTGCAGACTTTTAGATTATACATAAATATATTGTTGTGATTTAAACTGCACTTAATGTTTTCATAAAAAGTGACCTTGACCACTTGATAATTTGGAGTGAGTCTTAAACTTACTTACTTTGGGTTTCTCTTTAATTGTCATAAAATGTATTTCACTCTTTATTACATCAAATTCCCTCTAGATATACGATTAACACTGTGCTCATCCTTTCAGCAAATGATTCTGCCAAGTATCTTTGTTTTCGTTTAACTCTTACCCTACCCTTTTTCTTGGCGAACACATTAAAGAAAAATTCTGTAATTCTTTTAAAATACTTGGCGAAAAATGTCTAGCAAATTAAAACTTTAATCAGCAATAAGACTTCTTTATTGTTCTTTAGTCTGTCAGATTGTTGAATACGTTGACGTTGTTTGGGACCCATGCACTGCTTTAGAATTACAGATTATTGAGCATGTTCAGCGTATTTTTCTTAATTTTGATTCTCAAATCCTAAACAGCCCGTGTGTGTCTCATGACTATCCTCCATTCCCCCTGTTATTCAAACTTTGAATTTAAGTAGTCTAGTTGCCACAGACAATCAGAAAAAAATATGTTGTATTCCTTTCTAAACGATTAACTAGTGAGATTGATTCATCTGCTCTGATGAACAGCATTAAGCCCCTACTCGCCATACTCATTTATTTATTCCTTTAAAAATTCTTTTATCTTCTTCCAATTAAATATTTCACTCTCCTATGTACCGTCTTATGGTCTTTCGAATGAAGACTCCCAATTTTTTTTTTTTTTAGTTTACAATTAATTTGTGTTACAAATATTTATCATTATAAATAATTTGAAAATAATCACCTAACTTTATCGTCAATAGTCTTATAAGTTGTACTATACTGTTTTTATTGTACTCATTTCTAATAATTTGATTTTGGGCTTCAGCCTGCTACGTAAATTCAATTTAAATTAAATAATAACGGAAACACATTTCACATTTTCTCTGAGAATAATTATTTTATTCTGATTACCACAATAAAAAGTAAATGATTTACTAGGAATCCAAATATGTAATATATATTTTGTATACACATAGTTTAGGTTCCTAAAATGCATACAAAAAATTAAAGGAAGTATGTAGGTACCTAATAGTTGTAACCTATATATTATTTGTATTGTGCACCAAACTCGAATAATATTATAGTAATATAGGTATGAGGTATAACCATTAACCATACTATATTTATTATTTCTATACTATTATCTATAGTATTATACACCCCTACTTACTACAAATATTATATAAATATAAATATACCTATTATGATTTTAGTGCTATTTTGATATTGTTATTAATTATTTAATAACGAATAAAATATTTATTTAAAACGAATGCAGTAAAATAGTTTAATGAAAACTTTCAAGTTTCAAAGTATCTTGGTTATGTTCCTAAAATTAAATTTTAGGATATTTCTCTGACATTTTAGAGAATTCGAAATAATTGGTACTGACAGTTGCAAACTATATTTAGTTAAAAGCTATCAAAGAACAACAAAGAAGTTACAAAATATAATATGCTAATCTTAATTTACATAAATTTAGTCTTAAATCATTAAACTAAAACAAATATTTCTTTTAGATTTTATAATAACTATTAACTATATGTGTAATAAAAAAAACCTAATTAACGGATTAAATTTAAATACATTTTTTCTATTGTAAATATCTATAAACTGATTGCATATTGAAGTATACAATTCAGTTGTACAAAATAAATAGGTAGTTAACATTTAAATATAAATATGCAGAACATCATATTTTACGAAATTGGTATTAATATTTTAATAATCACACGGCGTCGTATTTAGGCAAACAGTCATTGTTGTTTGTATAGTAAAATATACATTGATAGGTCCGTATAATATTAACTCACTCTCTTACATACCTCCAATGATGTTTTATTTTCAATAAATATATTATATAAGTACATAATAAAAAATATATAAACTGAAGTGATAAAAGGCTTGAATTCACGAATTTCTAAAATGTCAATCATACCTACGGTTAATTACGTTCTTATAATGTCCATATATTTTAGAATAACACACTTTTTCACGAGGAACAGAGTTTTAATTAGTTCATGACATTAACTCACGTCTACTATTTTTTTTCTCTTCGATTTGCTAAAGTACATACTGAATCCGTTCATATTTTATTAAAATATTATGTATTTACTCACTAAGTAAGTAAAACAATGGTGACACCTACCACATAATATAATATAGTATATTACTGTTATATTCATGTGTGATAATTTGAATTTATAAGGCACCTACCTAGGTATACCTACAATCCTAATACGTGTTTACTCGGCTGCTGTTTAAAATATGTAATACAATATTCAGGTCGCCGTGGTTAACATATTATTATATTTTACTTAATTAATATACACATATACATGCGTGCGGATTTTATTATGTAAAAACCAAATAATATTTTTAATATTATGTATCTTGGTAATTGGTTTTGTTATCTACTTGGCACAGGTACAATAGGTACATATTATTATATTTTTTTTATGAGACATTGTTGGGAATCGTTTTTGAAACGCGTATATACACTTACACTGCGTATACAAAAATTACAGCCGTTTGTGAATTATTCAAATAATATATAAACAAAGTATATCGATTACTTTCATTATCACATTATATCTTATCACTATATACGTGATCGAAATAATGTTCTATCTATAGTCCACTATTCGCATTATGTTTATAATAATATTGTGCCCCGTAGTGGTCCCAGGCGTTCAGGCCTCTATCCATAAATTAGTTATTTAATGTTTACAGATAAAACAAAATTGTAATACCACCGAACGTTGAATACCTAGTTAGGTACCTATAATATTATAATATCAGAGTATAACTCGACGATAATATATTATACAACGTGATGGTTTAAAGATAAAAACATCGTTGGGTTATAATATCGTCTGCAGGCGGAATTCAAACAGCCGACGGAACGTCGACCAAAACAGTAAATATACTAAATGCGTCGATTAAAATGCGTTATGCACATCGCATATCGATACATGATAATGGTTATTGATAATGGCATTGTACACAGCATAGAATTAGAATATTATACAATACACGTATTTTATACATTGCGCAAAGCTCGCGTGGTCCCACACGACACAAGTCCAACGTCCACGGCGCAATAGGTCACTAGCAGCGAAATCATTAGACATAATATTATTATTATTATTATTATATTATCACGACACCAATATCGTGGTCATTAATGCTAATAGTCGATAATTGGCCACTGTTCCCGTATAAATTATTATCATACGCACAGTACAATAATTTTGCGTGTGTGCCAAATATACCAATATTATAGGCAAGGGTCCGTTTACAATAATTGTACATATTACTATGAAAGCTAATGTTCTCCTGCGGATTTGATATCTCACCCTATACGGGTATATACTATACGTTGCCAAAAATATTATATTTTTTAACAGCTCTCCCGATCATACATCACAGAATAAAATACAACTTATTAGGTCACGTATGAGATATATAGTAATATTATTTTTTTTGTCTGACAAAAGTAATTGAAATCATTTCCAACCCGACCGCTGTGGATCGAATTTCGAGACGCGTGACCGACGGTAAACAAATCTATCTCGAACTCGACATATAACTCGGTCGTGTATCATATTATGTTACTCATTATTCTGATTTTGGCACTCTTTTTCGTCGTTTTAATTTTAAAATTGTTTACTCGCCATCGTGGACTAGTTGCGCCGAAGGTATAAAATAATGTCAGAAACCTAACGAATGTGCCAACATTTTGCATAATATAACAGTTATAGGTATACCTACACACATTATACAGTGTATAACTATATTTTGTAACGTCGTCGAAAACATTTATGGATATAGTATTGTACCACTAAACCAGTATGAAGTAAGCTGTTAGTTGAGCTATTCTTGCAAGAATGTGAACGATTATTTTCGAAGCTCCGATTATGCGAAGATCTAGTTATAAAGTGAGTACCTACCGTGAAACAAGATCGCTTGGGTGGTGTTTTTACTACATTCGTACAATTGTATATATAATATAAAAATTGATAAAGTAATTGATACGTTTATAATATTTACTCCCGTTGTCCGTAGGACGTGAACAGAAGGACGGAGTTGTAAATAGTAAGTTATATGAATAATAATTTATCAAATACAATACACTATTTTAATTATGTTTGTATATTGTTTACCTTTTAGTAGTAATTATTTATTTGTTTTCGTATGTAGGTATAGAATAATTAAGGATTGAGCGTGTCTAAAATAAATTCCTCTCACATTTAGCCTATTTTCTTAATGTTAATCATCCAAGGTACGACTACCTGCTTTTACAAAGTGTGTATTTACCAACTCTCTCCTCTCGTCATCATGCTTTCCATCCCCGATTTGTATCTTCTGTTCCTAATGGCTCCTTAGATGTTCCCTGCACGCTTTCAAACATCAGGTACCGTGTCCCCCTTCTTCTAATACATATAGAAATCGCATTCATTTCCTTATCCCCTTCCATTCATCATCCTTTTTTTTTTTTTTTGGTATCGAGGACCGGAGAAAGAACCATGTTGCCAGTACTTCTCCTCCGGACCATTCATCATCCTATGGGTATAATCATCCCTTTCGCCGTATGCTACGTTCTTTAAATAATCACATGACGCAATAAATAATGCTAAATTGAATATGCAAGAGAAAGCCTGCAGAAACAGTTTACTACAGGTAAAGAGTAGTATAGTATAAACTGAACTGGTGGCCCATGAGTATATACTATTAAGGGGATTCGCGTAATACAGCATGGGATGACTGCGGTGGGACCGCGTACCAGGCACACGTATATAAGTTAAAATCCCCATGAAAAAAATGTTTTTTTTCTTGACATGACCATGTAAGATTAATTTGTATGCTTACTTTATTATTATTATTATTATTATTATTATTATTATTATTATTATATCGTGTATCGTCGTAACTAACTTATTAGTCTTATTATTATTTGCAACCATTAGACCTTCGTGATTTTTATAAAGATCGATTTCAAACACTATGATAACGTCATAATAACTTACAGTCGACAAACTACTTCCCATTAGAATTTGTTTTGTAATGGCTACAATCCCTGTAACAATTACTAGAGCAGAACGTTGTTTTTCTTTTTCTATTTTATGGTTACTCAAAACAAATTTATGGAAAAATATGGAAAAAGATAGGCTAACTGGATTGTTTCTGATGAATATTTACTAACATTATAACTTTGACGTTCAAAATTAAGTTATAACTTGATTTTCCAGATTACTTCGAAAGTGTGATGTTATACTTAAATATTAATTTATTAAAATGTTTACACGATTATTCAATATCATAAATATATTAGATACAAATGCTTAATTCTTTTATTTTATGAACCGAATATTTTTTTTTTTTAATTGTCTGCGCACAATTAAATGAATCCAATTTCAATACTGTCTATAACACGCGGCTTATAAATTATAATTCTGGATCCGCTCCTCCATTCACTTTTCAGAAACGTTACACTTTACTGACATGAAATTGTCGACCATCAGTGTTGCGCTGAACCAGTGGCCGTCGTAAATACTAAACTATATAACCCGACGGCAATAACTATTATATTATATTAGATTGTATGCAATAATGGTAAAAAAAACACGACTTATACATCTTAACTTATTTGCTCGTTATTTGGGGTCGCGCAGTTTTAAAGTATCCACTGATGGCTAGGTTAGGTATATGTGATGTTTATTATTTGGTTGTCATAAGTTGTTTATTCCTGTTTTAATAAAACCCTTAAACCCTTATTAAACTTGAAAAATAAATAGATAGTTAATGAAGTATAAATACTACAACAATGCTTAGCTTAGTATCGGTAGATAATATAATAACTATAAACGTATCTGTAAGTTTTTCAGTTTTAGGACGTATAAACTATTAACCCCATTGTATTGTATTTAAAACATTTTGTCTTAATAAAAATGTTGATAATTACACAAAAAATAGAATGGATTTATTTTTGTAAATAATTCAAAAATTATAAAATAAAATGAGAATTGTATATTAATATATTATATTACCTTGTAGGTATTGAGTTACTTAAAGCTATAACATTTTTATTGATTTAAATTCCTTTTTTTTCAGCATTTAATTAGTATTTCACAATATAGATACGCCATAACGCATAAAAATCAAACAATATTAATATAAAAATGAGTAAAGGAGACATGAGAAAATATTAAACAATATTGACACGCTTTTTTATAAAAAAATGAAAAAGGATTGAAATATTTAATAATCGATTTTTGTAATCAAATATTAAAATATTTTAAAAACGAAAGGTCAGAATTAAAATGTATTTTTACTAGTCACTTTTTTATATGGATAAGTTATTAACCACATATTTTTCAAACTAATATAGTAAACATAAGTTCAATTACTTTTTAGTTATAATTGTATACACGAATGCGGAATAGGTAACTTGAACCATGGAAAAACATAAATGATTAACAGTTTACACTTATCACTTTGAACATTTAAACGAATAATACCCATTGAAATATCTCATTGACGTTGTTAAAAATGACAATTGTAGTCTTCAATACACACGTTAGTAATTTTTGAAAACATTTTAATTTCTATTACATAGTTTAAAGTAATTTTATCATAATTCACAAAAGTCAAACACAATTGTAACGTATCGTATCGTGTCGTATCGTATCTTATACAACCATGAAATTCAATTGAATCCGTTCCTATGAAATCAAAAATTAAAAAGATCATTTCATTAATCTGAGTATATGGGAACTCGACATCATCTTTTAAATGATTTCAAAATTATTAATGTGAGTAGTACCCAGTAGGTGCATAGTATAAACAGATTATTAACTAATTTGGTCACATTTATCGAACTAGCTAGGTAATTACGGAACTCAGAACACAACTCGTGTAGGTACTCTGAAAATTACATTTAGACTACATCTGTATATTATTACTTATTTAATTAGCGAACACTATTTGTACTAACTGTAAGAATTACGAAATATCATACCCCATATGGCTTTTAAATGATTAACAGTTTTTTATATATACAATGTACCTATAAATGTATAATTTTTTTTTTAAACGGAAAGTTAGACATTATGTAAATATGTTATATGTACAAAATGTTAGTAATGCAACGATATAATATTAAATTATAAAATATTTATATCAATTGGTATCAGAATGACAAAACCAAAATTTTCGTTGAGAAATAAAAATGATGCACACATTTCTTCAACATTATATTTGAAAATATCTTCACTATTTATGTAAATATTTCAGCACTGCGTGTTTAATTGTTTAAATTTAACTGAATAATTTGCGTTCAAATATTTACATAATTGGACAATTATTGTAGAATAGAATTTCAGTTATACAGAGTGATTCACCATGTATTATCAAATCAATCCATTTCTTCCTTTAATAAATTATAATTCTGATTTTTGGGATTAAATATATACCTATAAATAAAATATATTAAATACTAAAATGTTCAAATCATTATAGCCCCCATACCATCCAAACTGATTACGATGGACTATCCTTAACATACAAAGTTGAATTAACTTATGTACTAAGTACTCGACATCGACATAAATATTTTCAAAAACGTCATCTGATTAACGATTCATTGGAAACAAAGGATACCTCATTGAAAATAAAAAGTTAGTATCGCTTAAAGATACTAGGTAGGTAGTTAAATATAGTAGGTACAAAGAATCTAATCATTTTAAGTTTAATATCAGTTAAGTCATTACAATGATAATGATAATTCAGTGCCAAATCATTCTAACTTTGACCCAATTTCTTTTTTAATTAATTCTATTAGCCTTACTTGATTTTTATTCGTCTTTCCGTCTACCTGTGCATCTAGATTACTGTGAAACTTAGCGTTAATTGTTGCTACTCAAGTACTACTGCTGATCATGTGGGTCCATCTTATTCTATATGTGCTACTGTTAATATTAAGCTGTTTGTACGGTTCGAAGTACGCTTATATACTACCTCCGCTCAGTGGCGGATCCAGGGCTTAATTTTGGGAGGGCCAAGGAGGGGCAAAAGTATAAAATTGGCTAAACACAGTGTTAAACAGAGGAAAACTACGGTGTCTGGGGAGGGGGCAAATTCCCCCTTTGCCCTCCCACTGGATCCGCCACTGCCTCCGCTTCTGACTTCATACGATCAGTCACACCTATTACTACTCACATCCCTCACATCCATCACACAGTCCACTTACACTTCAGTTTGTTTTGTTCGTGTCTCAAAATATTCAAACAAAATTTATTTTATTGTCAATCATAGATAACGAGTCCAAACAAACACAACATTGAAACCTAGCGAACTAAGACCAGATCTGCCTCTTTTTCAACTATCAAGCAATTGAGTAATCCATCTGTACCCTCCAATCCCTTTCTAAACTGACAAATGTAATCATGCAGTAACAATCTTAATAAACAGTGTCCTGTCTGTTGACCAATCTCAAAGCCTATAGGATCCTAGCAGTCATTCTATTTGTCGTACCATTATTTTTAAAAAAAAACTGTATTTCTCAATATACCCTTTCATCTCATACTTGTATAAATAATCATTTGAGCCGTAACTGTTAATATTTTACTGACGTAGCGCAACTATATGTTACATCGTCTCTGATTTTAATTATTTCAAACAAACTAGATCATAATATTCTACATGTAAATAGCGTAAATCAAGTAATACTTTTAATGATTTACTATAAAAATGTACGTGGTCTTCGTACGAAATTATTCAATGCCTGTTGTAACTTGATTTTACTGTCATTTTATATATTAGTTCTAACCATTCCTACACTCACAACTTGCTGAACTGTAGTATACCTATTATCTAGTCTCCAGTTTAAGAAAGAATAATACATTTATAAACAACGCGTATGTTTATTGTTTAGACTATATCGTTCCATAATATGATTGTGGGTTGAATTTACTCATGTTATCGTGGTTTTATTACAAACATTATATGTCTGCTTTGGCAATATTAAACTATACCTACGGAAAGGTTAGGTTAGGTTAGGTACTACAGAAACATTTTTCTTGCATTTTTTAATTATTTACCAAAAATTGCAACTGTCTGTAATAGACAATAGTTATTAACACAACAATAATAACACCAACATAAGTAATATAATATCATCAAAATTCAAAATTCTCACCATAACGTCGTTATAAACTTATAGTTAAACGGCTAATAAAATAATATAATTTCGTACGAATATACAATGTATAATAATATTATTTGTAAGCCGGACAGCACAAATATTGTAATATATCTGCAGAAAAAGTAAAAAATATATTTCCCTAAATTATATAAAAAAATATACCTAATATAAAACATAGTATTAGTAATGTCATTATTGTGGCAATATATTAAGTATGCGAAAAAAAGGTACCTACGTGAGTACACAACATCCGTTTTCGATCCGTAAATGAACAGAATGTAATCATAATAATAATAGTAATAATATTAGTACCTAATCAACTGCACCTCAGTACTACATATAATATTATTACCATCTCGCAACGGTATCGTTTCGGTTATCTACCGACTAGGTACCGAGTAAATATTACTGATCGTTTGCGGTTCAGAGTGGCGCCACGTCGTCGTCGTCTTAACTTCTTATCTTTAGACGTCTAGACGGCGTTAGCGGGGACGGCCGTCTTCCGATGCCGATGGTCATTTATTATTTCGGTCACGTTGCGCACACTTAACAAAATGAACGGAAAATCAGTGTTTTCAAATTAATCTCAAGTCGTAATCGATGTTTTGGATCACGGTCTGTTCCTTACAAGTAGGTACCTATAATAGCTATCTAAATAATAATATTATTGTCTGCAAAGTGTTCGACCTTAAAGCATAGTGTCATTATTTTGGATACAGTACAACTAAAAGTCTAAAATCGTTGTTCTTGGTTTTAATATTATGTAATTTCGACCAAATATGAACTTAAAATTAAAGTAAGAATAACATTTTTATATATTTTTTAGATTTTCTTGTTAAAGTATAAACTATTTATAAGAACCCTTAAATCCTTAGCTATAAAAATTGAACATTTCATAATTTTTAACTACAAAGTAATTTAAATATGTTCAAGATTTTAATACATTTTGTAAATACTTATAAAAAAAATCGTCTTTAATATTTCTCAACTGCTATTATAACTTCTTATAACCTTGTACTATATTTCCAAGCTATTTTACCCAACGATTAATATTTTATTGACATTTGTAGAATAAAAAACTAAAAAAAATTAAAATTTCAAATGTCAATGAATTACTCAAAATTAGTCAATATATATATTAAATGTTTATAATCATGTATGGAAAATGATAAAATAAACATTCTTGGAAAATTGCAAGCACCTACCTACATTTATTAGTTTTTGATTAACAACATAATAAGAAAAACATTGCATGAAAATTTGTTAATTTACGTATGTCCAACAACAAACACTCGTAAAAAATTAATTTGACTTTCCGGTAATCTTTTCTTTTTTTTTGCAATTGAAGGGAATATTGTTGGAAGTTCTCAATGCTTGGATATAAAAAGAAAAATTGATATAAATTTCTAACTTGAAATAATTTGCCAATTTTCTTGATTTTGATGAATTTTGTCAAAATATTAACTTCAGACGCTCATTAAAACTAACAAAAACTTATAGGGAACGTTGTATTACATTTTAAAGTTATTTAAAATATAAATTATCGCTATATCGATTTGTTTCAAAAAAATCACAGCTTATCCTTAATTTTTTGTTTGTTTTTCTTACTGCTTTTGAAACTATGGGGATTTCTTACTTTTCACCCCCTCAAAGTACAAACTAAATTCACTTTCCTATCACAAAAGAAGCCGTTGAAGAAAATCGAAGCGTTTTTACTGTCCAAAAAGGTAATGACTGATGGCAGACCCAAATAAAAAACGCTTGCCAAGTCAGAGATCGGCATGTAAACTTTCTTGATTTTTAATTTTAGAAATTTATTAACTGATATCACACTCAAGCGGTATAACAATTTGAATCCAGAAAAATGTCGGTGTGAACAGCACCACAAAAAATCATGTTCATTTTCATTGAATGATTTCGTTGTTTGAGGTCTTGTTATATTCACATTGGTTAGGAGAAGTGCAGTGAAGATTTTCAGAACTTTATCTTTAATAGTTAATTCACTACAGAACATTAAAAAAAATTAAAACAAATTTTAAGGGCGTTTTTTGATGTTTTTTAGCTTTACAGCTTTGTAGCAAATTAACAATTGGAGATTAGGTTATGAAAATCTTCACTGCACTTCTCCTAGCCAATCTGAATCTAACAAGACCCTAAACAACAAAATCCGTTCTTCAGTTTTGGAAATCTATCTCGCTAAATGAAAATCTAGCAAAAAATAACTCTTTTTTTATCTGTAAAAAATTAAATAATTTAAAAAAAAAATTTTAATTCCACATTTAGTATCTACTTGATGATCCCTTTTTAATGAATTATCACCTAACTTTCTAGCTATCATAGTTAGGAGAAAAGTTAAGAAATAGAAATTTTGAGACTGTTCACGGCGACGTTTTTATGGATTTAAGTGGTTATACCGCTTGGGTGTGATATCAAATCCCTCTCATTAATATTTTATATTAAAGCTAACAAAATTACCTCCTCATCATTACTGAGTTACATTTTTATTATTTTCCTATTTAACACAAATTTTTGAAGATTACAAAATTCAGACTTTTTTCATTTCAATTACCATACTTACTTGATTAAAAATCAAGAAAGTAAAAACGCATTATTGTAAAATGAATACATTTATGACTCCGCCCAGAATCTAAAATATTAAGAAAGATTATTATAATTTTCCATCCACGTTGTTTTGGTGAGGAATGATGATTATTTTCAATTTTCAAAATCATTATAACTTGTCAGTTATCATAATAATATAAGTATTTAATATTTACGCTGATGTCACGACCGGTGTGGTTATTGGTTGACGTATTTTCCACTGACCTTAAAAGTAACACCACCGAAAGACAAAATAAAGTTTTAAACTTTGAAGAGTTCGCGTCTGAGATCATTATTACTGTTAGTGATTATTGATGTATTTAACATATTATTTAATTTATGGACCTTAATGCATTTGTTTTTAAACTATTCGGCCCATTGTTTTTCTTTACTGCAGTAAAAATACGTAACCTAAAAAATCGATACGAAATTATGACTGTTATTCAACACTCTCTTATTTCGGTTAATTTTGGTAATTTGTTTTAAGACGTTAAGGTCATCGATTTCTGGGCTCCCATGTATAAAAACATTACGATGGACTCACCCGCCTCGATACCAGCATTATAATATACGGCGCCGTATTATATGTAATGCACAAATAGGCGGCGGCGGCGGCGGAAGCAGCCGACAATAACATTTATACGGTCACCGCCACTGCTGCCGTCGATACTCAAAATTCTGTAAGAGACGTCGGTCGGTCGGTCGGTCGGTCGGTAACCCAATCGGCGAGACGAGAACCGGTCGTCGTCGTCGCGCGGGCGCCTTTTTTACGATCGTCTTGCGTGCCGTTCGTTTGCCAATTTCTGTCGCACAACAACCCTCCCCTCACCACCACTCTACCCGCGCGCAACCCCCTTTTCGTGGTCGCCGTGAAAATGTTAAAACTTCAATCGATAGCAATAGCGTACAAGTCACGTGTACACAGACACACACACAGACACACACACACAGGCACAACGAAATAGCGAAAACGTAACATAAAATAATATATCCGCACTGTATATAATAATATTATACGTCATAGCGCGATCGGTCAAGTAATTTCAGCACACGACTCTCTCGAAAAGTCGAATTGGGCGAGGATTATAATAACACTTATATCCTTATATGTATTGTATTTGTGTTATTATTTTGTTTTATTTATTATTTTCGTGTTAGTATTATTATCACGAGGAATTTCTTCGATTTTTAAATTGTAACTTAAACAGCAAGACAACAGTGTCAGAGCTCACTGCTGTGTCTCTAATACAGATGTATATAATAATATAATAATCATATGATTGATCGTTCACTATCGTTGGTATAATAGTATAATATATGAATGATTAAGTAAATAAAAATAATAACTAAGTAATAACTAACTTTTAACTAAATGTATAATATGTTTTCTATGTATCTCAAAATCTAAACCTCTAATCGTTTAACTTATTGTCTCATCAAACATATTATGTATGTATAATAATTTATAACAAAATTAAAGCGACAACACATTTCAAATATGACTTATTTCATTCGGTTTTCTTAGGCCTGCGATCGTTATTGTCTGTAGATTTGGACATAATACCTATGCAAGTAAATATTTAGAAGATTCATTTTGGCCTAAAGTAAATAATTACAATATGATTACGCGTGCTTCGATTTGACTGTACTATAATACTATTGAGTAAAATTGTCGAAGCGTTTGATTATAAATTTATAAATATATATGGTCCACACCACGGTATAATAGGACATCGTTCAACGGGTTCATACATAATACACAATAACACCTGTGTTTTAACATTTCGTTCGTTGAATGTTTGAGGTTTTATCGCAATAGTACACCCATCCAGGATTCTTCGATAAGTTTCTTCAGTCCTATCTAATGAAAATCGTTTTTTTTTTGTATTTTTTACCCTGGCATAAAAACTCCGATGGCTTACTCAGAATTCACAATCCACAGGATTTAAATATTCTTGGGAACACGTTTTGTCGTCGTTTTATACTTTTATCTACATGCTCTACATAACCTATTTGTCATTGTCAGTTTTATCCTTGAGTCTTGTTGCCACACACTATGGTAACCTTTTATTTTATACACAAGCGAGAAAAAAAAATCAAACCCATGTGGGTTTATGTGATACATCTGTATTTTTATGACCATCGATAATATTTTGTTTAGTAGGCACTAGGCAGGCAGAACAAATCTCAAGAACATAATATATATGTCTCAAAGACATATACGATTTTTATACAAAACTAAACAGAACTGCAACAATATTGACTTTTTGAAATCGGTATAATATTATTGTATATCGAAAAATTAATTTATATTTTATTTCCAAATAGTTCTTACGTGTATAAACAGAAATCATATTGAAAACACGAGGTATTTGTATATAATAATATATCATAATATAATAATATGTTTGTAGTTTTGTACTGTATTCTATATAGGTACAGTGTCTACTTGATTTTGATAATAATGATTTATGTGAGATATTAGAGAAAATCAAATCGTGCAAATTACATAATATTAATTTTACATTATTCTGTTGTACACGAGCTACCTTATTTCCAAATCCAAAAATAGCATACCTAAGATTATAACAATAGTAAATAAACACATTTTTTTTTATATAAATGATTAAATTGTTGACATATATATAAGATAATATAATATACATAACAAATACGTATTATAATATGTATGCACTAATGCATCCATACATCCATACATTTATTTTTAAACTGGAACTAGTTAATACATTTACATAATCATGCAAATGATAACATATCAACGTAATTCTTTGTTAAATAAAAACAATTTGTGACTTTCACATTATAAATATAAATTAGTAATTAGTAATTACCTATGCAAAAGTTGCTTGATTGAGTTCAGTGTGTTACAATATAATAAAATGTTTATACATTTTAACTCTAAGTCATTTGATTTGATGTGTATTACGATTAACTAAAACTAAACTGATTATAGTTTAATTTATGTGAAAGTTAAAATTGGGTTTGAGATATTTTTAGTATATAATTTAACAAACGTAAGCATAACTGTTCATTTTTAATGTGCTGTAAGTAAAATAAACAAATAAAATAACTTGATGATTCGTGATTTATCTGTAAAATAGTATGGAGTTATGAATAATTCATTATTTTTTTAATACTTTCAATAGCAATTTTGTAAGTATTTTTAAGTCTTATAGCAAAGAATTATGATGTCACATTTCATAGTAATTTTAGGGTTTCAAATATAGAATTGATATAATAAATATCATACATACAATTTATTATTTATTTTATTATTCTTATTTAGTATGTATTGGTGTGCAATATGATGAGTGCTTATATTAATTTTGTCTTTTAAGTCTGTCAACACGTTTTAGTGTAGAAAATATTTAACTTTAATCTTCAACTTTAAGAATGGATTTCGGTACAATATTTGATCTAGTTGTGCCTTAGTGAGGATACCTTTAATACAAATATATCTCGGTATAAGTATAGTAAGATCTCTTTTAAAAATAGAAAAACTCTAGTATTTTTCTTAATAATTGGGATTTGAGAATAACAAAGGAAGAACTAGAATGTTTGGTGTTATTTGAAAGCTAGGTATTAATTGAAGAAACTTCATACATTCCACAATTGCATAATTCATTTTCTTTATAATATAGGTATTAATCCATATTACGTATATTAATATACTGTTTACAAATCATACTATATTTTATTTTTTTATATGTTAACTGAAAAAATATATTTAATGTTAAAATGTTCAATAATAACCACTGTCACACTTTTTTATTTATATAAAATGTGTATAAAGATCAAATCAGTCAACTTTTTAATTTTTTTCTAATCCAACTGTCACCTTCACACATAGCGAATCTCCATAGTTGTTTTGTTATTATTTAAAAAAAAACTCGTACTATGTAGTATGTCAAAATCATACAATTTTACATAATATTTTGGTAGTATAAAATATAAATATGCATATTTGTAAGACCTTCCACTACACCTGGAGACTTTTCACACATATCGACAAGACAGTAGCAGTTACAGGTAGTATTCTTCTGATTTTCAAACAGGTAGTTTCGTTTGTTACTTCACCAAGTCACCTCGTTGTTTTTCGCTAAACATAGTTTTAATATCACTCACCATAGTTATTCAAAGTTAAAAACTTGGTTTTTAGTAAAAATAAACACGTGTGAATAAGTGAACCGTTTTCACTGCACTGCGACAATAATTGTGTTTATCTACAGAACGTAACTCACTAGAAATTTATCAAAGTTCTAACGTAATCGTTTTTATTAAGTCTATAATCTATAATAATCAATAATTTCGCCTTTTAAGATATCACAGGTAAGGGGACGCAATTCAGACATGCTCAAGAAAAACCCGGGATGTAATTAGTATTATACCTTTTTATACCTTTTTATACGGGACTGGTTATCAACATCGTACACGGGTTCCAGCACGGTTTGAATCTAGGAAAAAAAAGCCTCGGAAAAAAAGCCCCGTACCAACTAAATACATTATTATTTTTTAGTATGATTTACATAATTAAATATAATCATAATATAATCATTACATTTATCAATGTACCTAACACTTCTTTAATATAATATCTATAACTATAAAATATTTTATTAAAATTAATAAAAAATATTATATTATTAGGTATGTATCTAATTTAATATTTATTATACTAGATAATAAATTTATTTTATTAAAAGGTAACTATAAAAAAAATTACATCTAGTATATGACATTAAACAATAACTAATTATATCAGAGTTAAAAAATCATATAACATAAACCATAAATCAAAATATATATAGAATAAATAGTTCAATAACATATTATATATTATGTATTACTTATTAATTGTTTTGTACCTAGTTTTGTACTCTGTACTCTGTCTCCTACATTACTCAGCGCCAATTTTACTTGGTCTGCAGCAACTTCCATTTTCATTTTTTTTATTAAATTCCAAATTGTTGGATGCTTATGAGCACAGAGCTTTGAAAAGCGGTTATTTCAACCCTCTGTATTATTGTTGGTGCGATGTCCACTTTTTAATGTTAACTCATGTACATTCCACGTAGACGGTGGAAATATGGAAGGTATTTTACGCAAACGCAAAGACGAAGCAGTTCCTACTCGCCTGTATGTACCATTTACATAATAAAAATCAAAATAAAACAAAAGGTCTTCTGCATGAGGTGGTATATTTTCTTTCAAGCACGTCATTCCATCTATCACTTTATCCAGAGGCAGAAAAGCTAAGCTATCGATCATACCACAATACTTTCTAAAGTCACTATCTTCTTTGTAAATGGTTGCCAAACCAAGTTTTTGTAATTTCCTATGAATCGACTGACATAAATGATAAAAACACCCATTTATCGTAATATGGTTTCCTAAAATATTTTTAGCGGCATCTATTACCGCTAATTCAAAATCCAAGTGTAAGTATCTTGGAGTTGGATACATATCGCGGGTTTTACATTCATTTATTATAATATTAAACATTTCCTCATATGGAACTTGAGTCTTACCTAATAAGATACCTAATCAACCTACTCAGATACCAAGACTAGTTTCCAAATAGAGTATAAAATAAAATAAAACACCTTCATAATTTTTAAGATAAAGTCAAATGTCAATTACTTTTATTACCCTACTATACCTTAATCTTTTATATTTCAAATATTACTATACATATAATTATATATAGATATAGTTATAGAATAAAAAGGTTAGGTTACCTATGTACAAATATTAAATTATTAAATGTACACTATAATGAAAATGCGTTATGTGTTAGTTAATACGGGGCATTTTTTTACCGTGTTTTGACATCGGGGTTTTTTTTCCGGGGCTTTTTTTTCCAGGGCTTTTTTTTCGAATACCCACAGTTTACATCTTAGATCATAAATGTATTATATACAAGATCTAGCATATGATCTAAGGTTCACATGTTGATGCATCACACGGTGTAACCTGATTCACCATAATGTACTCTGATAACGATATTGTATGCCTCACTTCTTGTGGACAGTTGTCAGACACCGGACGGTGAAAAGTCAACTCGGCAAACCGGAAGACGAGTCAGCAGTCTCGGACTGATTGTCACGATTGACAATTTACGAAAGAGTGACAGATATCGAAGTTCGTCCGCGACGATGGTCTGGATGATGGTCAAACTGGTGTCCGGTGGTAATTGTATTCGGCCACATCTTATTTTGGAAAATGTAGCGATCTCCGTACACAATATAGTACAAAGACCGCAGTGGTAAAATCTACGTACATGTAAAAAGTATCTATTATGACTTCCACAATATCACAAAGTACCTAGCTGGTTCATTACAAACTTTAGTGGCGGAATTATATCCTTATTGAGCCCGGGCTGTGGTCAGTTTTATAGTTTTATAGACTCGAAAGAACAACATTAAATTTATTCGTTTTGCATTTAAAAATACATTTACTTCTAATGAATTCAATTGAAGTTACGAGTACATCAATCTCCTGCTGTCAGTTAGATTCAACAGTTCCAGATTCAACTCATAAATAAAGAAAAAGATAAAAAGTATTCATAGATATAATAAAAATAATTTAAACAACAATTCAATTGTTCTATATCATTGTTAATTATCGATTAAATAATTAATAATTACACTATACCTATATAAAATAATAGTTTCAATTTTTTTTTTTTTTATTGAATAAGTTGTAAATAATATTTTAAAATATTATATTTTTTACCAGCATATAATAATAAAAGTCAAAGAATTTTTTATAATAATTTCATAAAACTATTATCTATAAAATATCTTAAATAGTATTTAAAAGTATTTTTCATATTTCATAAATCGTATTAAATAAACATGATTACATTGATTTGGTTGAAACAAAAACCAAATCTTTTATCATTTTGGTGGAAACAATGCACACCCCATAAATTAACTATTGTCCAATATTATAGTGCCATGAGATGACAGTATAGAACCTATTCTAAATGATCGGTGTAAATGTGTAATCGGTATTTTCGTGCTACCACGACCACGGTCATAATATTAATTTAATATTCTTTTATCTTTATATTGAAGAGGTATGGTCATAATTATTGTAATGCATTTCGAGAAATTGTATTCTACATGAATTAGAATATACAATTTTAAACATGAATTAGCAAAAAGATGATGTATATGATATAATATGACGTTGGTATTCTTGTGTATATATTTTCATTTGGTTATAAACAGTTATTCTTGAAATTTTGTTATTTTCACTAAAATGAATTGCATTTAAGCCAAGATACACGTGAGGTATTTAATAATCGTTATTGCTACAATAACTATAAGATATTATTATTTTTATATTCTACTTTTGAATAATACAATTTTAATAACACGGCGATATGTATAGGCAATATGGCTACACGGCTGTCATGGGGTAATTTTTACTGGAGCTCCTCAATAATATTATTATGATATTGAACGAAAAATGAATCCGCGAGTGCACTGAATTCAAATAGTTATTACTATTATTATATTATATATTAAGCAAAAAGAACTCAACATCTTTTTTTTTTTATTGGATAACCCGCGGCAACATAGGCCATTGGGTGTGGGGAGAGAACTGTAGGTTTTTAGATTGGGTAGGTTGGTACACGTGTGTGTTGTGTTTTGGGAGAATTTCTAATAGGGCATCTGTAGGTTTCTACCATGCCCCGGGTGGGGGGATGGTGGCACTCAATATCTTTTATTTTGGAAATAAATACATATTATATCACGTCAATAAAATATTAAATTAAAATAATAACTAGTCATAATATTCCTATTTTTCATTATTGTTTTCTCAATGGCATACGAAGTAACAAAAATAAACTCAATTCTGGTTAAATCGTCAATGTTTATCATAGATTTTTGAAACATGTAAATATATTTTATTTTTAATTAATATCGTTTCGTAGTATATAGAACAATACTAGAATAATACTAAAATAATACTAAAATAATACTAGAATAATACTAGAATAATACATTTTAGACGTGGGTCGGAATTTTTGTGGGAAATGGTAAAAGAGGTATGTATCCTATGTATCCTGTGTTGTCTGAGGCGTATATTTATTAGTATCTGTATAATACCTGTAGGCTGTAATAATTATATACCTACTTAAATACAATAATATGCGATTAACTGATGTCTGATGAACTTAACGAGCTTAAGCATTACTGTTTCAAACATGAATATAATTGGTTGAATCAGACACACAAATAAATATTTTATGTTTTAAAAACATTATAGCATTATACTGATGAAGTAGATGAATATTGTTTTTATTTTCTGGCTGTTCAATTTCTTTACATTATTTTAACTTCCTGGAAATTATAAAAATGTATATTGTTGTTTAATTATTTAACCCGGGATATTATATTATATTTTGCTTGATCAGTTAATCGTATATTGTATCAAAATTAATTTTTTTTAAGATAATAAAAAAAGTGTAATTATTTTCACTTAATGCGACTTTGTGAACCATCAGCATCATGATTTTAATATTACTAAAAATATTTAAGTAATATCTAAAGATTTACATGTATTGTTTCTCCTTAATAGATCGTTAAAATACATTCGAAAATATCAACGAATTTTCAATAAAATTGTATTCAAAATTAAAATTATTTTCACAATTCTTTAAATTCTCTTTAAATAAAAATCTGTTGAAAATATCAACGAATTTTCAATAAAATTGTACTCAAAATTAAAATTATTTTCACAATTCTTTAAATTCTTTTTAAATAAAAATTTGTTGAAATGCTGAATATTTTTATTTTTTTAGTATTTATTTAAATTAAAATAAATTATTTAATTAATCAATAACATCTATTACGTCTTATATTAATAATTATTATTTGACTGTTATTGTAAAACCGATATTCCTGAGCTAACGTTTTTACTTTCAAGGAAAACAACGATAGTCTTTCATGGCTGAAATTTCTCACGGTAGTTTAGCACACTTAATGATGTACTTAAAATAGTTACCTATTAAACTGAAACGTTATAAACCAAGATATATACAATTGAAACTATTTGCTAACATTTGAAGGTATATTTGCAAAGAAAATCGAAAACAAAAGCACGTCGCTTGACTCAAATGAAAACGATATTAAAAATAAAACGTGAATTATTCTTACTAATATACTGACAATTAATCATAATGATACCAATGTAATTACCATTTATCTACATTAAAAATAAGATAACGAGAAAGAAAAAATACGTCTCTGCGAAGATATTTTTAAACGAATCAGGACATTAGACTCTTTTTACATTGACACACGGGTAATTATACAAATATTCCAGACTACTGGACTACGAATTTATGTTAATTAAAAAGTAACCACTACTATACTATACTACGGTAAATTAGTTATTTGTTTCTATTAAACCGGAATCACGTCTAAAAGCTTTTATTCGCGTACCGTGTTAATTAATGAATATATGACGTATTAAATGAACGAATACGACACGTTGACACGCATTTAAATTTTAAAAGGTACGAACAAATACGAATCAATCTACGAGACACGAGTATCGCTATATAAATGATAGAAATCATTAATAATATTGTGCCTATTATAATAGGCCCTTAATGGATTGGTTCCGCGGAAACGTATCAAGTGATGACGGTAATACGGTATCCGAAATGTGACTTTTGTTGTTGCAGGTGACCGCATGGAATGTAACTATTTATTAGTAAATGGGCACGTATCGATTGTGACGTTGTAGTCGGACTGGACTTGGTGAAAAGGTAAGCAAAATGCTTTTAGTGCCAAACCTATCGGTTGTGTGTGTAAGAGTGAAGGGCGGGTATACTATAATATGGGTACACCTACCATCACCGTAGCGGAAACCGACGAAATAATTTTTACTTCTTCTCTTTTTTTATTTACATTATTCTTTCAAATGCTCTTCGTGTCGGTTGTGAAGTAAACATCCGACGGGCAAAAACTCTCGACGAGAAACTCTTTAACGGAAGAAACGTGACGCAAATAATTATTTAATTGTCTTCACTGCACATATATATATTATATATATATATATATATATAAATACAACTATATGCACACCACAGACTCGGAGAAATATGAAAAAGACCGTCTCGACCCTACTCTAATCTAAATTGTCTAAGTTCTTGGAAACAATGGTCCTGATAAAACTATAATATGTAGAGGACATTATAATACCATTGCTATTGGTTTTCAATAAATACTATTGATTACTTAACTGTTTTGTACTGTTCAAAACCACAGCGCCCGCCAGCATGGATTTGTACAATTTAATTCCATAAACGCATTTTATTCTATTTGAAGTTAATTATTTTACAAAATATCATAGTTACTGTTTATACAACTTAAGGATTTATAAATTTAATTGAAATAAAACTTAATTTAAATATATTAGTTAGTAATATTGGTATAAGTTATATAAATTATAATGTATGTCAATGGAAAAATGTTGACCTGCATTTACTAATAACATAATACCTATTACTAAATCTACTATACTTTTAATGTATTGTGTAGGTAGGAAATATTTATAATTCTTGTGTGGGTATATATAATGTTAGTATTTGTCTTGTTTGTATCTTTGAACCATATAAGTTATGATTAAACAAATTTTAACCTTTCAAAAACAACAACTAACAAGTTACAACAGCTCACAAAATAAAAATAGTAAAAATATTATTGAACAATAAATAGATGATAGATCTATATATTTTAAAACTTTTAATATATGTATTATATGTATAATTTGCACTTAGGTCAAATACAAAAGCTATACTTATATTTATATGTATTTGATATATATATAGATTATGGATATGTTTTGATTAAGTTAAATGTTTCAAGTAATACAAATAAAGAAATATTTCTAACTGTAAAATTCATTGCACGGCATTTAAATTTAAAAAAAAATTAAATTTTAATTTCCGATTCCGGAGTATAATATTTTTAATAGTATTTCAATACATAGAATCATATTATAAATGAGTAGTTATAAAATTAGTTATAAGTATTTAGTTAAGATGAATCGTGTAGAATGACAGAAAGATACCTCGCAAAATACTAGTCCAATGTAATCCTTAAAGATCATACATTTTTAAAACTTTAAAATTATAAAACTTCACAATTCATATTGTAGGTGACTACCTACTCATTAAAAATTCGATTTTAATGTATTGAAGTACTCTGAAGAAAATTCTGCCTTGAAATATAAAATTAAAATTGTATGTTGTCTTTCATGAACGTTAAAACTTAAAAAAAAAAGATTGAAATAATGAGTGTAGACACTTAAATGGATCACTTTTAGAACTACATACTATACATAAAATTAAAACTTTTAAAAGCTTACTTCTTCTATCCAAAACATACACATTATTGGGACACTAATTTATTACTCAACCTTCACTCAGCTTGTAGTCTAAAATTAAGGAAACTTAGTATAAAGTACTATAGACATTGTAAATTGTAATCACTGAGAAATTACTCGTTCAAGATTCAAAATAGATACATCAAGATTGAAAAAGAATTATCCTCTTAATAAATTACAGTAAAAAAGGGGGGGAGTTTTCATTTGAAAAATAGAAATTTGTATTGTCACATGTATTGGTGGTCAGCCGGGGGGGGGGGGGATTGATCCCCCATGATCTTTTTTTTCAATGTTTAAGATATGATAACCAAATTATTTTTTAATAATCGAATATTGCATGTTAAAAAATCAGCCATATCCCCCCTTGACAAAATCATTTAGCCGCCACTAAAGTAAAACAAAAAATTTCAAAATAATATGGTCTTTTAAATATATTTAACATTTTTAAAAATCAGAATTTGAATAAATAAATTATTAAAAGAAAAAATTAGGGTGAGCATTATTGGTGAATCATCCCGTACAACGTTGAAAGATGAACTTTTTAGTAAAAATATGCACATGGTGTAGCTAAAGACATTCACATTGTATTTTCACCAATATATTATTATATATTACAATAACATAAATAATACACACACACATTATATAATATAAAATATGTATCTACCTATACAATATGGTATATTATATTATTATATTTAACAAAACACGCCAATAAATAACAATAGTTTATCATACTGAAGTTTATTAGCAGCGTATTAAAGAAAAATAATGAGAGTAAATGAACATCATTAAAAATTATTTAAGCTATTAAAAACAACATTATTTTAGATCAAAAATAGTGTATTACTCGATGATAAATATCGTTTAAACACCTTAAAGTCCATTTACTAGGTCCTTGTTGTTTAATTAAAACCCTGGTGAAAAATGATGATTACCCTTTTTGAATTAACTTAATCATAATGAAAAATGTATAAATTTAACACCAGTCTTAAACTACAATTTGTTTTCAAACTTATTTGATACATAAGACAATAACGTGCATAATCACTATTTTAAAAAAAAATAAAACTATTATTTGTTTAAAAAATATGAAATTGAACATAATACTATAAGAAAACTGATAAACTAGTATTCTACTATAGGGACATGAGGTCATTATTTATGATTAGGTCCTGTCTCGTATTTTCATAATAGTTGTCTTGATACCAAAATACATAATTCTATGGTATAGCTATAAATCAAATGTTAATAGTTATTTTTAATATTCAAATACAAAAAACTAACTATACAGATTAATAATTTTTAGCATATTTTATGTTAATTTGTATTAGATTAATACGTTATTTAAACCAATGGGATTGCTACATGTATATAGGTAAAAATATTTAAATACTAATTGTAATCAATACTACCAATATTAAAATAAAATAATGTTTACTGTAATTAATAAATAATAAAAGTTTGTTGCTTGATTAAAAATGCACAAATGATTTTTAATAAGTAACAACGCATAATTTTACCATATTAGACTTGAAAGTTCAAAGTTGTAGTATATTTAAAACTCTCTTAGGAAATACTGCTCAGCACACCGCAACATCGTTGACAATAATCGAAACAGGGATAATATTCATTACCAAATACAGGAAATTAAAATAGGTACAGAGGGTGTTTAATAAGCGATACGACAAGCCTCGCACCGACACCGATACCGCGTAATCACGATCAGTACCTACCCGACCCACTAGCGGTGTGGGTGAGCGTCGAGACTTCGGTCGCATTTACCGTCTTATTGTTGTTTTCCGTTTCTATTTTTTCGTTAGTTGTTTTTTACCGTTTGTACCCCCGTTCGTCGTCACCTATCACCGTCACCGTCACCGTCGTCGCCTGTAAACGTCAGTGCAACACCACCGCCGTCTTCAACAACACGGTTTTCTTTTTATTTATTTATCACTCAGAATTATTGTGAATTTTTTATTAGTTATTCCCCGCTGGCCAGCACTCATTTGTGCCCCAATTATTTATTTCGTTGCTTTTTAGCTTGAATAGTAAAAACACGGCAAACGAAAACCTCGAGCCTAATTTATTGTAACCTTTACCCTAATTATACAGTCCACTTTATCTTCGAATACCGAACAGAGGGTGCTATTCATTTAGGATATACATTCAATAGACACATTCGATAATATTATTGTTATGTATACATATTAATCTGTTTTTCAAAATATCACACTGAAGAGTGAAGAACGAGTCGTAACTACATCAAATATACTTTTTGTACAATTGCGTGCAGCACGCTGCAATCGTATTATACATTCGTTTCCACTTTGACCCTTATTCTAAAGTCTAAACATATTTTTACTAAACTGCTATTTATCGATCATGTCCGCATACCTAATATAATAGCCGCAAACACAATACAACAATATGTATACATTTTCATGTCTAATAATGTAAAATTGTTATCGACACGTTGGAGAAGACCGAATATCGTGTTTCGGGGGCGTCAACGTTTTACAGTGACTGAATGTACGTACAATATAGTACGACAGCATTTTATGTGAATATATGTGAACAGGAAAATAGGATAATAATGAAAAAAGCGAGCGAACGCTGAACGCTAAATTACCTACCAGCTCAATGTAATATAAATGTAGTGAATATTATATACTCAATGTGTATATATTATATTCATATACATCGTAATATGATACAACGGGTTCATTTTTCCGATGTATCATTAGTATGATACGAGTATAGTGTTTAATATTAATTATAAACTGTTCACATTAAACTGTGCCTATTAAACTGTCTTATTAATATTGTAATTGGAATTGAATTTCATAAATAAAGATTATTATTATAATTTGCAATTCGTTTTAATAATACGATTTGTTTAACATGACGATATAGAGAGGCCAAATAGTGGGTACATCACTATAGTGAGCGTAGTTTTCCATTGTATCGTGAGTGTGATATAATTTTTAATTTTAATGGCATTTATTTTCAATAAATCTAAGTATAATTATACGAGTTGTAGGCATATACAGAGAGAACTCAAGGCGTATAAAATGTCTACACATACAAAGTGATTCACGTAGCGTGATCACCTGCATTTTTTCATTTAATAATACATTTTTCAAATTCTGATTTTTGGATTTTTTTTAATATTCCTCAAGTCTTAAATTCTTAAGATTTTTATAGTAGGTACCTAAGAGTAACAAGTGTCGATACAATATTATATTTATCAAATGATAACCTCCTTTTTATACTGTAAATTATTTAATGAATAACTTTTTGAAAACGTCGATGTACCTAATTTAAAATTCGAGCGAATAGTTTTTCAGTTACTAAAATGTTTATACTAAGAATAATATTTATTCCTGAAAATAGTTATATAAAAATATATAAGATTAATTATATAATATAAAGAGTTCTCATTTTAGAGACACTCAATAAGTCGTACAAAAAATCTCAACAATTTAAAAATACAGTATTTAATTAAAAATTTCAAAAATCATATTTTGAATAACTGAATTATTGAAGAAGAAAAGGTGGTGTGCATGCTTGTTTCATCACCCTCTATAGCGACCAAAACTGAGAATTGATTGATTGTAATCACCTTTTATTTCGCAAACAAAAATGATGATTATGTTTTATTTTTTACAAAAATGTAAGCAGCACCTAACCATTAATTGTAGTGAATTCGTCAAACTATATTCATAATAGAAAATTATAACCATAATTGGCGATTCACTCATACCACACCCGACTCCCAGATGACCTCACTACGTCACTTTAGCAATAATGGTTACTGGTCATCGACCTAGTCACGTCACTTAACCATTTCTCAGTTTTAAATTGAAAAATGCACTTGACATACACTCCAAACCAACTTTTTATAAAATAAATGTAGCTATTTATTTGTATTCTATGAACTAAAATTGCCTTTAGAGTGATTGGATCTAAATTATGATAAATCCTAGTCAATTTAAAAACTCTAAATCTAATATAAACGTATGGTTGATATAAATATACAGAATGTACATTATTTTTTAAAACTACAAATTGTTGACAATGCTATTATATTATAATAATAGTTAATTGTGTTTACAGTTGATCACATTATGCTTATCGGCCCTTTATTATGAATGTACCATGGTAACTATAATATATAACTACTTGCATAATTTATAGTTATGGAGGTACGATACAAACATATTAATATATTATTAAAATTAATAAATAATAATAATGGTAATATCCATATCATACATATAACTATACTCTTTAAAAACTATTCTTTAACTCTTTAACATTTTTCCTTAAAATAAAAAACCACTAGAAGTGCGTTGAAAGAAGAAGTTCAAGCACATTAATTTGTCTACTATCTACATATATAGTTCTTGTAAAATATACCATATACGTCTGTGATGTACACACTTATTTCTTTCCAGCAGGGTAAACTAAATTTTTATGAATGCTTTGTATAAATAACTTGTGCTTTGTTTGTACGTACATCTAACCCAACCTAAGTATACTTGTTATTTACCGACTAATAATATGACAATGATCTACCCTGTGTGATTACCTTTTTTTGTAAAATATATTTCAAGGTACTACTTGCCAACACTTTTTTGGCAATTTAAATTTATACTTAGGTATCGATATTTTGATGCGAGTTCCAACATTTCTGTGCTAGATCAGTGATTGTTCAAAACGCGATTTCCATTGTTCGATTGCACCGAATCATGTAACACGAGCTCCGTACAATAAAGCATATTGTTTCACACAACTACACAATACTCCTCTATAAACTATAACAATAATAATGTATATTAATATTAGGGAATGGTCTGTACGTTATCGCATAATGGTTTCCACGTGTATTAAACTTTGGCGACCATTCTACCTACATAATATTAATGATAGTAATATTATGTAAATTCAGGCACGTAACCCGGCCACCCAAAATATTTACAGACCACCCCAATGGCCACCCCATTATATTGTTAAAATACCCAAGACTCAAATAATTGAGTAAAAAAGTTCAACCAAATTCAAAAATGTCTATTATGATATTTGTTATTATTACATAATTATATTTAACACTGTGTTCTCACAACGATTACAAATATGGACATAACAGCTAGTAATTTATCGCATCAGATACAATTCTATTTTTGAACATCATGGTCTGATTGTGGAACAAAATGCATCTATATTATGAACCCACATTCATATTTCATTAATTCGGCATTTCTCATCACGGTATTATTGCTTGGTTAGCGATAGTTAGTTTGGTACCATGATAATTATTATGCGTATTAAGCCGGGTTCACACTACACCGTGTCGTGTAAAATAATCACAGTTACCACTTACCACAGTTACCAAACAATACCGCATAGTTGAATACATTCAACTCTAAAGCCGGGTTCACATTTCACACTACATCATGACGTTTAAAATAATCACAGTTACCAAACGACACTGCATATTGAATAGGTACATTCAACTTTTGACCATGTGGATGTGGTTACACTTACCTATGTGCGGTAATGTGATAACTAAAAAAAAATTATATTATGTTATCATCAGGTACAATATTCATATCATTGGTATTGCAATTTGGTATAAACATAAAAACACGAAACGGTGTGCAATAATAGGTATACGTAGTTGGTACTAGGTAAATTTGAATGAAAAATAGCTTCACCTAGAATTTAAAATTATATTAAAAACAGTATAAAAATACTTATAAATTCAACAAGTACCGAGAAAAAGGGTAGTAAATTTTGTTCACTCAAGAAAAATGTTGGTGATAAGTAGGCCACCATAATTTTGTAATTCTAGCAACGTGCCTGAGTAAATAACTTATAACGGTCCGAAAATTGTTAAAATTTGTCAATAGCAAAATAAGCATTTGTCAACGCCGACAGTTCAAAAATCAACGATATCGATAAAAGTAAAAATACATTAATTTATGACATTACATGTAGGTGCGGTAAGCTAATAATTTTAAAATTGGTGGGACCTAATAATTGCTTACAACAGACTTACAAAATAAATACGAATAATAAAATAAATACGGTAATATTCCTTATCATATATATTAGTCCCTACCTATTTTAGATTTAAAAATATATATTTCACCGATTTTATGGTCAACAACCATTTTTGAAAGTTATGACAAAATTATTTTTACTAACCAAACGGAGTATATTATTGTAGCCTATAGGTACCTATACTAATACTAAGTTTAGAATTATCCTGCTATTATTTTAATTCAGCTACAGGTACGTCGTATTGGCATATAATAACGATTAGACCACGCAAACAATATATTACGCTTTAAGGCTATTACATATATTACCTATATCAACAATAGAAAATCCCATAAAATATTTAACGCACAAATTATGTTATATAGGCAGTGTATACATATCTGTATTGAGTATTCTGTACAAACATCAACGTTAATCGAGTAAATAAATTTAATTTCTATACACTTAAAACTATCGAAGTGGTTATTGTAATCCCAAAGACAGCACGACAGCTATCGTAGGGTACGTGTTATTTTAGACTTAATACATTATTGAATTATTCAACGAGTCGTGTTCCTGAATGTAGCACGATTTATGTGTAACACGAAATAACATATAGGTACCTAAAGCATATAGAATACATACGTATAACGTATTATATTATTATTATGAGATTATAGTTAGCAACTTTAGATTAGTTGACAAAAAAAAATGGTACATTTGCCAAAGTAAAAGAGAAAGTTTTGAAAAAGTTAGCCGATTTTTATTTATGATTATTGTTTTATTGGTTTTATTATTGCCACCTACTAGCGACAAACCTTATTAGTCTGAAGTCTCGTCTAAAACAGATACACCCAATCCCACGATTGTGTAAAACGTATCGTCAGATATATAGCCATATAGGGCTACACATATTATAGAGGAGTTTTAGACACCCTGCGTATACGTTTTAATATATTATGTGGGTAATAGAGAATAAAATATAACACGTTTTTCCACTCACCGGTAGTCGATGACAATTTTTTTTTTGCTTTTGTTTTAAGTTTCAGCTAATGAACAGCCTTGTTTATTGCATGAACCGAATAGCACACGGGTTGAAAATGATAGATCTATCCCAACGCGTTATAGTCAAAACTCACACGTCTTCAATCTGGTCTGTTTATCAAATGTGAAGTTGTTCGAAAACTTAATTGGTCTAATAATAAGGTACCTAGACTTACTACCTCTACTTATATTATGACAAATAACAAGTTATAATGGTTCTGAAAATTAAAAATAATAATCATTCCTGAGTGCTGACCAAAACAACGTGGATGGAAAATTACAATAATCTTTCTTAATATTTTAGATTCTGAGATGAGCGATAAATGTAGCGATTTTACCATGATGTGTTTTTTTTTGTTTGTCATCAACTTTTGGGACAGTGAAAAGTCTTCGATTTTCTTCAAATGCTTCTTTTCTGATAAGGAAGTGAATCTAGTTGGTACTCGAGGTGGCATCTAGAAAAACGAACAAAAAATTAAGAAAATAAAGAAAAAACCGGCCAAGTGCGAGTCGGACTCGCGCACAAAAGGTTCCGTACTATCATCAGCTATAAACATGTTGGCAACACTGTTTATATTATATAGTTTTTAGTATTTGTACTTATAGCGGCAACAGAATTACATAATCTGTGAAAATTTCAACTTTCTAATTTTCATGGTTCATGAGATACAGCCTGGTGACAGACGGACGAACGGACGGACAGCGGGGCCTTAGTATAACTATTTAATGTTCAAATTTTGACAAGGTTTATCAAATTGAAAATTTACAAATTACTTAGTAGTTAAAAATGTATAAGTTTTCAAATTTTATAGCTAAGGATTGAAATCATTGAATATTTAAAACAAGGATTCTCATAAATAGTTTCATTTTCGATTTTATATCATTAAATTCAAATTCAACACCATTCATTACAGTGCCCTACAGTACAGCAGAGCGACTTCCAACTACCCAATATTTTTTTAATTTCAAAGCTTAAATAAAATGAAATAGACCTAAAAAAATATTATATGTATGTAATAATAAAAAATATTCATCATACTAAACAAATAATTTTAATTTTAATACGCATGGCTCAAAAAACAATATTGGTAGGTACTGTACATTTTTAACACGTGTGTGTTGGCAAGGATTTGTCACTAAAAATCCTGGGTGGTCACCCATCCGGGAGCTAGTGACACCAGCCAGTGCGTACACTCAGAAGGGGTTTCATAACTGAATACACACACCGAGCCACAAAAAAAATTATCTTGATATTGGTAAACAGAAGTAATTTAACGATTAAAAATGTGTTAATTTTATGAAAACGTCGAATTGTATTTTACAAAAAATACGAATTTTATTTTATAAAAACCAATAATCAAAAAACAAAGTCAAAATTAATTTCGGCCAAACGCTTTCATTTAACACACATATTGTTGGTCGAATAACATCTACGAAGTATAGTTTAAATTTTAAGCATAACATAATGTATGACGTACATGCGACATACATACTTGATACTTGTATAGAATTGTCTATAAAATAGTTATACATATAACTCATATGTGCTTTGTAGTAATAATTTGCTTCGGTGCAAACTTTAAGTAGAAATGTATAATGTATGGCCACTTCGTGGCGTCACTTTTCGATTAAAAATTTACCTTTTCTGCCGCAATAAAAAAAAGTAATAATTTTGCGTATATTTCATACATCACGCGCGTTATTTATGCTTACGATCGCGTGCCACATTATTACCTACAACCACAATAATGTTTTTATTTAACAATATATACCTACGCCACAGCTTTCGTGTATAATAGCGGACCACAAAAACGGTATAAATATAATTCTGACCTAGTGCAACCCTCTGTGATTTTTTTTCACCCTCCGGGACACCACTATTATTATTATACCCACAGTAAATCGTATACTTACCTACTTTTAGTTATGATTAGTCTTACGCCTTGGCGTCAGATCAATATGCGGTCACGGAGTCAACAACATTTTAACGCACGATTTACCCACCTATTTCCAAAATTGTTGATTATCAAAATCTTTTCAATAAAAAACAATTTTTTTTTAACTAAATCATTTTTATATATAATATGAATATAGTGTTTTTCATTTTATATTACTAAATATGTATACCAAATTAACTAATTTATTAATTTATATGAATTTAAATGTATTATTATTATTTTATTAATTTATTAACTATAATAATAAGCTAAATACAATAAAATACTCGAAGCCACTGATAAAAATATATATGTTTTATTAGTAGGTAAAAGATAATTCTGTAAAAATAATTTCCATGAAATTATAAACAAAAAAACTTCAAATATATTTCGTTATAGCTTAAATCATAAATATGTAGAGCAAAAATATGTCCATTTTACAAATACATATTGAAACTATAATAAGAATATTTTATAGTATTATTTTCAAACAAGATGGTAAATAAGTTATTAATAAAAAAAATATAATTTATGGGATATGACTTGTAAAAAACATACCTTTTTTTGACTCGTACAAGCTATACATAATAAAGCCGTCGAGGAATCTATTTTAAGGGTTTACTTTTTCAAATAAAATTGACAAATTTTATAGCTGGAACAAAAATATTATTGGTTTATGGGAATAAAAAAAACATGAAATTATTTTACACGATAAAATATCTCAAATTTTTAGTAATTTCTTAATGCTTTATTAAAAATTATTAATTATAAGAGTGTATAATTTATATACACTATACCACTATAGTTAATAGTATATTATGATGATTTACCAATGCAAATTTAAATTTAAAAAACAACTATTTTCGATCGAAAGATAAGCGTCTACTGAGATTAATTATGGTATATTGATACATTAAACTCGTTTTAAATTAAATGAAGTTGATATTTTCATAAAAGGATAATTTATTTAAGTATACATATTTTTGTATTATAGAATTACATTGCTTCTAGATTCTTTAATAAATTCTAAAATGCTAGAATAATGCAAAGATTTAAACTGCAGTATGAAAAATACACATATTGTACAAATGACATCTGCAACGGTAATCTGATAAAATAAACTATAAATTAAACTATACAGTTATGACATATGAGTAAACACCACATCATTATTACATAGGAATTAATATTTTTTTAATTAGTTAAAAATGAACTATACAATTGTATTGTTATATATTTGTGTAGTATCGTTTTTTGTATTATTATTAAAAGTTTAATGAACATGTATACAAATATCTTAAATTAAATACCCTTTTTTACAACCATGCTGTATTGCATTGTTTTGGACCGTCAGGATTTATTATTGTATTAATAATATTATGATGTGTTTGTTTCAGATGCCATAGAATGGAACGAATATGGAGGCTGCTACAAGCGGCTTCCTTTCTCGTACCGTTACTACAAAACGTGTTATCAGATAGCTCAGACGTGTAAGTAAAATTATAAAATAAAAAATGACCCTACAATAATAATTGTTATCGTATTCAAAATAAATACCTATAAAGCTATATTATGTTTGCTAAAAAGTAAAAACTTATCAACACTTAGTAGCAAAAATAGATTTTTAACATATCGTATATTATAATGCCTGTCTCGACGTTCTCTTTACACTGAACTGGTTGAGTTTCTTGATAAAAACGGGTGCATTCGGATCTAAATCGCATCAGAAAATTATATTTCGATTGGATTACATTCACGGTTTTCTCCCGACAGGTCTGAGTTGCGTGCGTGAGTTTTTAACGACGGGTCAGAGTTAGGTGCCTACGTCCCAATAATAACTAAAAATTATATATTTTCAATCTCACTTACAGACCGAGGACTGCCATTTACATAATTAAGAGTTACAAGTAGGTACCTTTTGAACAACACCATCTTTAAATATTATAATTTTAAAACTTTTTAAAAGCAAACTTATAGCCATAAATAATGTATAATTGTTTACTTTTTTCTTTTAACATTTTAACAGCTTTCATTATTAATTAATAAATTTAAATTTCAAAAGTTAAAAAATGTTAAACATCGCTATCACAGGATGTTAAAACCCAAGTACAAAATTAATTTCCAGCTATATCGGATATATTGCTGGACGCAGATATATAATATTCTTTTTGAACGTAATTTGAACTCAGGCATATAAACAAGAAGATGCAAAAATAATAGTCCCATTGCTTCACTTTTTATAACAAATGGTATCCTTATTTTACTTTAATCAAAATTCCACTTTTGTGAACTGTATACCTACCTACATAATATAGATAGTTGTATCAAAATGTTCAAATGTTCCAAGTTTAAAAATCTGTTTATTTTAATTTGACCTATGTATTTACATTATAATTACACGAATTATTTATATACTGTAGGATGATTCAATGTGTATTTTAAACCAATTTAATGATTTGAACTTTCTATTGATAATAGTATATGTTTGCCGATCGTCTGTATTATACCTAGTGTATTAAATAAGTTTTATAGCTTAAAGCAACTTACAACATATATTATATAATTGTTATAGAACTTTAACTGTTTGAATTCATTAAATATTTCACTTAAGGTTTGAAAATGGAAAATCAGACAAAGAGATACTCGATAATTTGGTGAACCCAAACAGATATGACAAAAGATTATTGCCACCAGTGGACGGTAAGTAATTTTCAATCGATTAATATTTACTCCTAACAATGACTTTAAATCTACGGATCTCAAACTAATGAGGTGGAAGCCTTAATAATAATTTTAAAAACTATTTTTTAAATTTTTTTTTGCTTTGAAAGATCACTGTGTAAATGTGGAATTAAAAAAAAAGCAAAACAGAATATATAGCAATATACTCCAATTTTAGAGTCGCTTACTAACAAACAATTACGTTATTTATTAAGCTTCAAGGAAAGCCTAAAAATGAAATACGATAGTCATATAATATTATGTTCATCATATTCAACGTAAAAAAAACTTAATTACTTACATTTTTTAAAGATCTATTTTTTTTTTGACATAATTACATTTTATATTAATGAACATAATAACTTATTTAATAGTTGATTGTATCTAAAAAAATTATAGTAAACTTCAGTTACCGATTCCATTAAAACATAGTTTTATGGTTAGTAATTTTGTCTTAAAATGCATTAATTGTCAGTGTAGCCCTAGACTTTTCCCAATTTTTTTTTATAAATCTCTTATTAAAGTTCTTTAATTTGTATGCATTTTTATACTTGTGTCATCAATCCCCAACTGACCTTGGTCATATTTTATTTATGTTTTTGTTTGTATATTTAAAACAGACAACTTCTCATTTTTTTTCATATTATTAAAGTTCATAATTCTGTATGCATTATTATTTATTAATTTATTATACATTTTTTATAAATATTTTTTTTTGCTTTTTAAAATTAATTTGATTGCGGGTGTCTTTGCTCCTTTCACCAATTTATATTTCTTATATTATAGTCAAATTAATTTATTTTTATACGTTTTCTAGCGAACTCTAAGTCACAACTGAATCACTCGTTTTTGAAATTTAATTGTTAATAGTTTTTTTGAATTAAAAATCTGCATAGATTGCAGTCTCCGATTCCAACTGAACATCATTTTATAGTTAGTTTATTATTTTTTTTTGCTTTTTAAAATGTATTTGGCTGCGGGCGCCCGTGTTCCTCTCACGATTTTTTTTTTGTTTATACATTATGCTCAAGTTAATTAATTTTTTATACTTTAGCCAGTCATACCCGAGTGAACTCTGAATAATCATTAATTAATGAATTTTCCTGCCGATGCCCCGAGACGTAGTATTGACACAGTGATAATGAATTGTTTAATTTAATAATTTACACAATACCTACTGATAAAATGTTTATGAAGTAAATATACACGCATTACGCATAATATGTATGAATGCGGAATATTGCAAGCTTTAAAATGTATAATTATTCGTGGTTAAAAATATTGCATATATTTTCCAGAAACCTTAGAAAAAATATGAATAATTTATATCGTGTATTACACGGGTAAAGTAGCAACTGATGCGACCGCAGTGCAACCATTTAATCGCGCGACTCAATTCCGGACAATTTTAGAGTTTGTCTCTTAATTCTAGATTTTTTATAGCCCTTATATATTTAACACTGAGCCTTGTTAACAACCCACCAAATCTACATCGATATCAATATTATTATTTGTATTGATAAAATTACTTTATGATATTATGTGTTAGCAAATTAAAATTTATTATTATCTAAATTCTAATCTAAACTAGAATTTAATATATTTAATATTTATAAAAATACAAAATACTTAAATACCCAATACTTTCTCGGTACCCAATATTATAGGTACATCACCTAATTTTAGCTGTGAGACAAATGTATCACATATCGCAAATACCCTCTCACACCGCCACTGTCTGGTTCTACAATAGTTGTACAACAAATATTTTATAGTGTTTTCGTTATATTACATTCAATCGTTATGATAAACGTATAATATTTAATATACCTATAATATTTATTAATTCTTTTTAAACTTTTTTAATTATTAATAATATAAGAATGTTAATTATTAAAATAAATTAAATAGTGTCACAAATTATAAAATATAACCGACTCGAAAACCCAACCATCTCTCATTTATTTCTCATACGTATATATAAGGCATTTTTCATTTTTCCATCCCTTGTACTTAAAATTCACGCAGTGTGGTTTAGTTTCCATGGTCGTTTTACAAACCTCAAAACATATTTTATGGTATATAGGAGGTAAATATAATATAATACTATGTACCTATAACAATAAAAACAATGCACAAAGCGCTACAGACCCACTAAAATTATTCTCTAGTTTACTTCATTAAGCTCCGTATATAAGCTTGTTAAAAACGATATTTATAAATTATTATATCGCAGGTATTTATTTTACGATGTCTTAAAATGAAAATGTAATACAAGAATGTGTAGAATCATAAAAAAAAATCAGATTAAAATGTATGTACGAAAACACTACTGCAGTTAGCGTAGATAAGCAATTAAAACCATAACTGCAGTTACTAATTAATTCCGAAATTGATCACATATGTTTAAAAACAACTATTTTTCTGAAAATATAAAAACCATGTGCATGTTTAGATCAAGATTTTTGTTGTGGGATGAAAACACCTCAAGACGTGAGAGTGATACTTCCTTCGGCCAACAGACATCCTATTCGTAAAGGTATGTGCCTATAAACATCATACATTTGTTCAACATAACAATCATATTATAATACATGGTCATATCATGCATTTTTTAGGGCCTTTGTTAGTAAATGTCAGTGTGCTATTACTCAGTCTGGCCTCACCCGACGAGTCTAGTTTGGTAAGGAAAAACATTTGATATAAATCGATCGTTTTAATGATATGCACGTCCGTGGCACGCCCATTTTCCTACATGAATGCTCATAATATTTCGTTTGTTTCGTCTAGAAGTACGAAGTTGAATTTTTACTGCAACAACAATGGTATGACCCTCGTTTGCGGTACTCGAACCAAAGCAGGTATGATTTTCTAAATGCTATTCACCACCACGGGGATATTTGGGTCCCGGACACGTATTTCATCATGCACGGCGATTTCAAAGCATCGCTAATACCAGTACACTTTTCTCTGAGGATCTACAGGAACGGCAGTGTCCATTATTTAATGAGGTAATTATAACCGTACATCACCACTCCCACCCGGCCACATTTCAAATGTCAAATATTATGGGATATCTGGCTGGCTGGTAAAGTTTTGTAGTTGAATTGTTAGTATGTCCATATTATAGTTGTAATAGTATATAAGGTTTCCCGCACATTGGTTAGATCCTGACCGGTAATAAACATGTTCTCACACACTAGCACCCTCCTAAGGTGGAGCCAGTAAACCGCGAAGTCAGTAAATTTAATTTGCGTACCCACAACTACGAAACTTCAAAAAGCGGCCAACGTATTTATTAGTTTATTACTAACATGCATATTTTCCAATGATAAAATACGTGTAGAAAAAAAATTGACAATTTTTTCAGACGCCATTTGATCCTGTCTTGCCAGGGTATATTGAACATATTTCCGTTTGATGATCCGCAGTGCACGTTTTCAATGGAAAGCAGTAAATATTTTATTTTCATAACGTTTATATTATTAAGTGATAAATAAAATAACAAATTGATTTTCGTAAACAAGGTACGACGATCCGAATTATATCTTGTTTTTACGACACGACTCATCATAAAAGTTATTGGTTTGTTTTCATTGAAGTAATGAAGTGTGACTTAATAAAACGTATTTTTATGAGATGAAAAAGTCGTAAATACGATTAATGTTATGTTATATATTTCATTTTTGTGCGTACAGGGAACGAAATTGAATTTTTTTTTTTTATCACTTTTGATTGTCATCTATTCTGTTTAGTATCATATGAAATGTCAGCTATAAAATATGTGTGGAAAAATGATGAAAGCACTTTGAAGAAGTCACCATCGTTAAAAACTTTAAATGCATACTTAGACCGAAATCATACAACTGAATGCCCGTCTACTGGCAGTTGGAGAGGTAAAATAGTATATTTTATGTTTATGATTATAAATGTACGGCATTATCGATATTTAACTATTACTATTTCAGAGAAATATCGGCGTGCTTTAAATTAAAACTAAATTGCCAAAACGTAATTTATTATTTTGCTATTTGGTAAATATAATAATTGCCTATAATATAATTGTCTATAACACGAAACACGTTTAGATTACACACATTTGATAAAATAATTACCATTTTCCGGGTGTCACCACTCACCAGCTATCGTTGTAACAAAAAATATGGGCAATATAAAAATCCATCCATAATTTCACTTTAAAACAAAAACGTCAACAATTAACTTTATAGAGAATTTAAAACTATAAAATACACAAACAAATCAATAATATAGGTTCATTCAAATTTTTAAGAACCAACTTCAAATATTTTATGTTATAGAAATACTGGTTTAATTTATTAAAATTAGGTACAATCTGTTTACAATAAATTATTATTAATCAATAACTCATTTCTTGTAATTTTTGGTTTGTGAAAAAATATGGTAGTTTTTTTACTATGTCTTTAATATTACATATTTTATGTGAGTTAAGTAGGTATTATATTATTATGGATTATAATGTTTAAATACACAATTTTCACAAATAGTTTATTTTTTATAGGTAACTATAGCTGCCTTGAAGTGAATTTGATTTTTACCAGAGACAGAGCATTCTATTTTACTACGGTTTTCATACCTGGTATAATATTGGTGACTTCATCATTCATCACGTTCTTTCTTGAATGGAATGCAGTGCCGGCAAGAGTAATGATAGGTATTTTATTTTAATCTACCGTAACTATATTATTTCATTTAAAAGTCCAAATGAAGTATCCTCCATTTTTAATAATAAAGTTTACAACAATCATTAAGTAAAATATTTTTGGAATTTAAAATATTTATATATGTATATGAAATATTGTAATTAAGGATTTGTTTAAACAGCATATTATCATTTAAACAGTATTTAAATACATCCAAACAATCGTTCACGAAATTCAAAGCATGTACCAATCATCCACATCAACAATATAGATAATGTCTTCCATATAACATAATTACTTATTATAAAAATGAAAAACTCGATACTAGGTCACTATTATTATTTCATCAATCATAATAATTTTCAACAATTAATTCTAGTCTTAATTTTAGTTATACATTGAATCAACAAAGCATGAAATAATGTTTATAAATAAAATAAATACAATTTTTCATAAATAAAATCGTGTACAATATAAATAATAATTTTGATTTTATTCAACCAAATTCAATTGCGATTGAAATTCAGATTGAAAATCTTGATTTTAAAGCATGTAATTTTTCAAATTTTGTTCATCTCAGGAACACATTTTTGAGTAGGTAAAAAGAGTAATATTCTACATTTGCATGTATAAGTTGGTAGCTTAGTACCCCTATGAATGTGTCCTTTCACATTATAATTGATTTTAATCGGTGAAATAATACTTAAATAGGTTGTACTACAGTAGTTGTTTTTAAGAACTAAGTGGCTCCTTAAATGTATTAAAACAATTACCACTAACTAAATTTATAACATATTAACATTTTGTATATTAGGTGTAACTACAATGTTGAATTTTTTCACCACATCGAACGGTTTCCGAAGTACTCTGCCAGTGGTATCAAATTTAACAGCCATGAACGTTTGGGATGGCGTGTGTATGTGTTGTATATACGCCAGTTTATTGGAGTTCGTGTTAGTAAACTACGTGGGACGAAAACGTTCAGACTGGCCGTTACCAATTGTATACCAGAATAAAGATCAAGACTACAAACAAATAACGCAAGTAAGGTTTCATTATACTTAGTTTCTATTTTTATATTGTATTCGCATAGTATACGTATCATATTCCGACAACACTTACCTAGTACTTATATTATCGTATGGACGTCAGCTCCTTTAAAATATCAATGTTCTAATTATTTAAGCAATATATAATATGTATGTTGCTCCTGGATAATTAAATATCGTTAATTTTGTTTAGTGATAGGCATCTATTTTTTATAAGTTATGACCTATATGAGTTATCGCCCATCACTCATTAGTAATATTACATACCATTATAGAATATAGGTACTCGAGTTTAGAGATAAGTGCCTAACTAGAAGTGTATGAAGCACACCAAGCCGTCCTTTATTATTTAGGTACATCTATTATTTACTGATATTTTCTTCAATTTTACTTCATTTTAAATATTAAGTATGCGTATTATAAAAACATTACATCAGGCTGTAATTACAACGATTGGTTTTACATAATATAATTGTATTGCAACCACTCCAAGTAGTTATCTCCTCCAAACACCGATGAAATATTTTTTAATCGATTAGAAATGCATTTAGGGGTGTCTGTACTACACATTTTATTATTAAACGAAAAAAAATATCCAAAAGAGACATAAACTATTAAATTATTATACTTTTTATTATAAGCTATCGTTTGAATAGAGCAGTGGGTATTATTATAGAAGTTCTATAGGCACACGACGTATTTGGATTCAACCGTATAATATATGAATATATTATATAATAACTTAAAGATCGCTAAGGGAAAATCGAACCTGCCTCTTATTTTTTCATAATGTAATAACCTACATTTATACTACAGGTACATTTTTAAACAAAAAATATTATTAATAATAATAAACAAATCTAAAACTACCGAGGTGTGTACCAGAATGAATGTGTCACAAAGACTTTTCGCTTGAAAATATCGTACAATAAGGTTATTACCTACATTTGCATTTTAATATAAAAGTGATAAAAATACTATATGCGACTATCCTCTTGTCTAGAAAGTTCGTGTGTTATATTATACTTTATCCTGTTATGACATAATAATAACTTTATGAAACTTATAATGTCGCCCCGGCAAACATTTGCACACACGCGTTTTTCACAATATGTATATGCGTAATATAAACTCCACACCTGAAGACATCACAGTTACATTAGACATCTGTCTTCATTTATAAAAGTCGTTTTAGCGATATTGTATGCAGACGTGCAGTGTATTTTTAATTTATCAGATGCGTGGTTTGATATTAATATTCTAATCCACTCAGAGATGAATGCAAGATAATTTTGTAGGGGGTGTTACAATTATATTATTTCACACATTTATCAGATACAAAATTGATAATAAATATTGTTTCTTTCCCAAAAACAATAAAGGTCAATACGTGCGAAGGAGCTCCTAAGCACCCCCTCCCCCAAAAAAAAATATATGCACTGCAGATGTTGATTATTTCATCAACAATTACGTTGTAAATCGTATTTTGTACCTACTTACTTTGCATATAATAGAAACCAGAATAATATTCAAATGCATGAATATATTCTTGCTCTAGTTATCACTCATCTGCAATCATCACTTATCACACATCGATGTAACAAATGTAACGGCCGCTGCTTACCTAGGTACATTTATTTATAACAAAATTAGTACAAAGGTCTGGTCACGCCTATATTGAGTTTGGTATATAAATTAAGAAACGACTCTTCATTTCAATATACCTAAATTAGGTGCATACATATTGTATTATTATTTAGGATCTATACTGTAACTACTGTAAGTTAGTATATAATATTATGTACAATATTATAAATCATAACATAATTCGACTGTAAAAATGTAAATACCTATAATAGGCAATGCCGTCTATAACATATTGCATTATAATATGAACTTACCTATATATTATATGCAACGTACAAAGTTATATAATATTGTTAAAAACGTTAACGCCTTTTGAATACATTTCAGCTTTATTTCGTTATTTTTTTTTACACAAAATACGACAAAATAAAAGCTGATAAATTTTTTTCTCGATATTCCCACAGCGTTACTTAAATCGACAAGATGCAAATCAGATTAGTTATGAAAGTTATGTGGATAACGAAAAATATTCAATATACGTAAGATTTTGGATAATAATTAAGTAATATTGGAAGAAATCGGATACAATGTATTTATGTACCGTATTCCCGATGTAGTATATTATTATGATAAATGCCCTGCAGTAGAAATAACTGATTTAAGCAACAAAAAAACTTTTATGCAGCATATTATTATTTAGCAAGCTTACTTAAAATATCACAGGTATACATCCTTATAATAACGCTGTACGTAATTTATGGCATATATGCTTGATACAAATTTTAATAAATAACACATATTTATTGACTTAGAAGTATTTTACATTGTACAATATAAACACATGTAAATCGTAGATGGATGTTGGCCTTTAATGAACGAGAAACTTGGGTACCTATTGCGAGACGGAAACTATATTTTTAAACCATTTCCTGTTGTTTTTTTTTTAATTAAATACTTCATGTACAAATGTACATTTATTTGATTAAAATAAAATTATTCAATATCTAATTTTGTCTCGGATGTTGCTTACCTGCATATTTCAAATACAAATAAAATATTGTTAGCAGTCGTTTCGCTCATTTCGAACCATTTTATTACCCTAGTCCCTAATTTATATTTTCGGAATTAGTTTTCAGAACTTAATTTAAAATATTTACTCAGAGTACCTATAGATTTTATAAATTATTCGATTTTATATTATCGAATTGTTTTTCGTGGATATTTAATAATGACCAGACATATATTTTATAATTATACGAGAAAAGAAAATAATTCATTTATTATATAGGTAGTAGGTACATTTTACGAATAAGACCTCCTTGTTAGTGCATCATATACTCTGATTTCCCCGATTTCGGGACTATTGGTTTTCAATTCAAATTATTTGAATCAAATATTTTCATGATCAATAATATGACGTACCAATAATACAAATAATTAATTTGTTATTTTATAATATATGTCGATAATAAAAAGTACCTATTAGTATTTTTGTATATTGCCAACATTTATAGCCTCACAATATTTTATTCATAATCACTAATCACAATTTATGTAATGATAAATTAATACACTTACAATACAAAATAGATAGGTACCTACTTATTATTGTTATTTTTTTTATTCTTGGTACAGCTTCAATAACTTAGGTTATTACTTATTATACTTATCAGAGTATAACAATATTAAATATTAATGCTACATATTATGGTTGAATACAATGGTTTTTATAAATTAAGACATTAAGTTGTACATATCAATATGTTTGAGAAATTAGATGATTTTGTTGATGTTGTCTTCGATTGGGCTAAGAGCTTCAAAGAGATTGTCGGGCATTCCTAGGCTTTTATAATATAAAATTAAGTTTTTAAATTAAAATGATCAAATGTTGATATATTTTAGATCACATTAGAATATTACATTATATAAAATCATATACATTAGTTAAATCTGTACACCACAAAATTAACAAAATAATATCAGATACAAACATAAATAGCTAACAATAAACTTCCACAGAAAAATATAATACTATTAATTATTAATGATATTATACTTATATCCGTATGAATACATTAACCGAAATATAGAGCAAGATTAAAGTAGGTACTATGGTATCAAGATATATAACTAAATAATATAGTGAAAATGTGTGTAAGCCAAAAAAAATTATTTATTTAAATAGGTAACTTGTAAGCTAAGTTAATACAATAATAAATTCTCCTATAGGTACAATAAATATAGCCTATACGCCCCTATAGGTAATAATATATATAAATCACATTTATTAATTTTTGATCAAGTTACGAATTATAGCGTTAAGTATAAATAGGATTAGGTATTGGTTAGTTCAAAATAAATATCAGTATAAAATTACCAATTATGAAAATTGAGAAATTTCACTCACTTACATAATACATAACAAAATAAATAAATATTGTATAGTATTTTGGGACGTATATTATCTTTCAAATAAAATAATTAATTTTTTAATTAGTATTTTCTTGACAATTATTGTCTTAAACGAAGACAAGGTTTATTTTCTCTACATCAGACATATTAAGAGCTAGCTGTTATTAATAAACATATCTTACCTTTAAAGTTTACTAAACCTTGGCTTAACACACTTCATACTATTTTAGTGATATGTTTTATACCTAATAGTTATTATTAATTATTTCATCAGACTCTATATTTGAACTTTGTAGTAACTTAAAATATTTACAGTTTTCGCAACCTTAAACTTATAGTATTTTACCTATTTTACTTGAACAATATTTTTCTATAATTTGAAACTGTATTTCACCTAGGTACGGAAAAAACATCATAAAACATAAAACATGTATACGGTATAATGTGCGCTTAAATATAAACTACTTCCATTTACCTAAAGGGAAAGCAAAGTTCCCACATAATATTTGATATTTCCACAAGGAATAATTATAATAATATACTTTCTGGGATGCACTGTGTACAATATAACTGACAAAGGTCAGATCTACCACAATCGCAGTGGCAGTAGTTTGCGTTATTCCGTATTCGACCCATCAAAACCGTAACCTCCATTGCTGTGAAGGGGCACATAATATATATATACGCCCGTGCGAATTGGAACAGTTTTAGTAAAACATATTTCTATATTAAAAGCCGTTAATAATAAAATGCTTTAGGTACCTATTTAATTATCAAGCTGTAATGGTCAATTGACAACAGCTTTTATTTAAAACTTTAAAAATAATTCTTTCTCTATTATTTTTCTCCTGCTTAAAACAATTTATGTTATACATTATAATAAACGACACATTTCAATGTGATGAATAAGGCAGTTCCTTCAAATAATATGTTTACCGTCCTTTAATTTTTGTTTACAATTAATGCTAAGTGAAGGTGAACGACTATAAATTGTCCGTTCTGTTTTATTTATATTTTTGGTTAGTTCATTCTGAACTGCAAGGGTGAGTTAGATTTTTATTTCAGTTTCATTTTGTTCGTTTACTGTCTGAGTAAACGGTAGAATGCAATATGAGTACTTCACATTTTCACGAATAGATGGATACATCGTTGTAGTTTTATCTTTTATATACTATATTGTTTCGTTTACGAAAACTAGGGAAACACTCTAAAATGTAAAATGGCCAGTAACCGAATATCGTATTGGTATTGCAAAATATGACTATTGAAAAAGTTGTGTTATTGTCTTATTGAGCTTAAAATTATAAAATTATGAATTATGAAAAGTGACCTATTGCAAATACCTATACTAACCATTTAAAATGAATTTGCATTCTCTAAATAATTTTCCATTTTCATTATTATGCATACGATCATGAAGTAGATAAATGTAATTATAATATATTTTATTGTATTTACACACCTACTTATAATATTTTTTGTTATAATTATTTAAATGCAATACATATTTTAGTGTCCATAACATTTTATTGAAACCCTACTATAGAGTTAATAATATTTTATATAGTAATAATTTATTGCATTACTCTTGTTTTCATTTAGAGTGACAAGACCCAAGGGGAATGTTCCAGTTGTGGGCAAGGGGCGTGCACACATTCGTTATTACACAACACCTGCCCATCAAAAACAGTATGTACACTTTTGCAATAAACGTGTAAAAACGTTTATTAGAATAATTTAAAGTTTGAACTAAAGAAAAAAAAATGTTCTGTTTTTGCAACAGATATATTAAATTAAATTATTAAATAGCGTGTCGTGGTTAATTTAAATTTAATACCTGTGTGATTAGTATTGTTGAATAAGCTATTTATTGTTCATGTTATAATATAAGGTTTATTTGCATCATAATATTTACAAAGAGAATTGAGATTTACTATACAGTATACATATTAGAATATAGGTACATAAATACAATACTGTGGGTTAAAATACGGTTGCATTTATCAATTTGTATATCAGTATATTTCTTTGACGGGAAATTGTTGCATACCTATATATAAGTATAATAATAATTAATATAATTATAATTTAATTGATTTCCACAGACATTACCTACCTACAGTTTATCAGTTTTCATGTTATGCATTTGAAAATGAACTAAAACTTATACTATAAAGATTTTAATTTTTGTTACCTTATATAATCTTAAGCTAAATAATTGTTATTACCTACTTAATCTATGTATGGCTTAGTCCAGCAGTTCTTAAACTGTGCTCCGTGGCCCCCTGGGGTCCGTAACACTCATGCCAGGGTCCACGGCGACATGAAGTAAATCTTTAAAAGTTTTAGTTCTATTCCCTACAACTTATTTATGCGAAATAGCTTCTTTGCTTTAATTTATATAATAAAAACAAGTTCCGAAACTGCATAGAACACATAGGATCCGAACTACGATTAAAACTTTGGAGTATTGAATCTGATGTTCAAAAACTGATGTCCGAAATGCAACACCGCCTTTTGAAAATTACAAGACACTTTTCTAGCACTCTAACTCGAAAAAAGGGTTCACAGAAGAGTAATATAATACATAATAATATATTACAATGATTGCAAAGTTTCAAAACAATCGATGTTCTTAATTTCCGATGCACAGATACATCGAACATCATTGATCAAAATATTTTTCCCATCTCTATTTTAAATCCGTCATAATAACAAAAAATGATTGTATTGTTGATTTAATTGTACGGTATAATAATAATAATAATAATAATAATAATAATAACAATAAATATATAAAAAAACTTACGTTTTGAATAGTCAAATATTATAAATTTATAATAATATTGTGTTATTTTTTTTTATTCAGGAAGAGCAAAATATCAGAAGCAACGGCGGCAACAAACGTAAAATGCCGCCACACCCGATACGGATCGCTAAGACCATCGACGTCATCGCTCGCATCACATTTCCTACGGCATACGCAGTGTTTCTGATATTCTTCTTCATTCATTACACTAGTCATCCAAGCCATTGGTCCCAGTAGACATATTATTATGTATTATACGGGTGGCTCAAGAAGCTCAACGTTTATATATAGCAATATAATAATAATTTAATATAATATTATTCTAAATACGATCAATACCGGTATTGTTTACAACTTTGCATTGGACTAATAAATTCAGGGGTCCAGTAAAATGATTCTAGATCTATAGAAACGAAATTAATTAGACTTGATGAAAAAAATCTCATACCACGGACAAAAAACATTTATAAAGTGTAATGATATTTGGTTAGGTAAAATTAAATGTGTACATTATGAGGAAAAATAAAAACGTAAATATTTTTTATTATTTTTAATTCTATTCAAAAAAACAACAAATTATTCTTAACTGTAGCAACGCTATTAAACTTCTAAATTATTTTGGTACTGTGGATATCTTTCTCGTGTAGCTATGTGTGTAACTATCTAGACATATTTAGGCATTATAATCAAGTAATAATTTCAGAACTCACCCAAAGAAAATAATTTTTAATTATAAGAAGCATTAAATTACCGCTACAAAAATACCAACTGGAAAATAATCCAACCCGTCTTATAAGTTAGTTAAAAAAAAATTTAAACACATCATTTTATAATATACCTATTATTATATTATGTTTTGTATTGCCTACCTATATGCGTTTATTGTTTAATAAATTACCGCGATGTCGATATTATATATTGTAGGTACTTACCTACTTATGAAGATTTTTTTTCCGTTGTTTGAGATTTATTTTTTCAAGATTTTTTACCCAATAGGAACCACTAATTATGTAATATCATTTACATAATAAATATAATACTATCAGATATTCCGGCAAATGGTAGGAAGTTGGCGTGCAGTATTTTTGTGATCGTACAATGCAGAAGTTATCGAACGACAGTTGTAGGTAGTTGTTGCGTGTAGGTACAGATATCAACGCATTGGACGCATTGACTTCATTAACTATTATAAGTGCAATGTGCATAGGCGCATAATATTATAACGGTTTAAGATACGGGTAGGTGTACTACACGGATATTGTATAGACTTCAAGATATAATATTCACGTATTTTGTTTAATTGTAAATTTACACTCATGTGATATTTTAGTAGCATTTGTTCGTTAATTCTTATTGTATTAGGTACTATTGTTTTTCTTTTGACAATAAGTAACTTTTTTTAGGATTGTAAATTATAATTCGCATAAGGTATATTATAATTGCCCCTGTATTTTCATACACTATAACATGTCTTGGTACATGTTAGTGTTTTACTGTGTCTGTTTGAAAGTAACAATTAATAATAGTCTCTTGGCCATATTATTATACCTACTACCTAGTAACTTTTTTTCTATGTATTCTTGTGTAACATTTATATGATTTATGGATCATGAAAGCACTTATGCTTACTTACCATAGTTTCAATAAATATTTATCATCCAAATGTGATATGTAACTACTCCATTCCCTGGTTCTTCAGTTGTACGAACGATACTAAAAAGAACAAAAAAATGTCACTTAAGTTCACCCTTAGGTACATATTATCTAAATATCTTAATGGTACATTTCACCGTAACGTACATTTCCTAAAATTAATATCGTGAAAAAAATGTAACGTAAAACTCAAACGCGCCTATAATCGAAATGTTTGATCGTATTCGTACGGAAATAGCCGCATCGCATAGTCGTGGACCATAAAGTTATATTTACTTGTATAGGCAACCGTTGAAAAATATACAGGTAAAACATACTAGGCTCTCTTCAAAATATTTTAATATACTAATATTATAGGTGTATTAATTATACATGTATGATGTATACAGTATTCTATAATAGAATAACAATAGTTGATCCGATACGGAATCGATACAATTTCTATTGGTTATTTTTTCATTTATCATCATAGCTCAATAATAGTTTATATAAATAGGTATATATTGCGTTATTTATAGATGAAGATTTTATTAATAATTCTATTTCGATCTGTTAATACTTTCGGACAATCAGAACCGTTTATATTATATTGTGTACGTCTGGATCTTTAAACCGTTCCAAAATGATGCAGTAACTTAATACACACATACGTATATTGGCGCATATTATATCAGAAATAATTCTAAATACTACATTTTTTTTTAACAAACACATCAGGATTAGATTTTAAACTTTTTAAAATAATTTAAAACCGCCTTATCCACGCATTGTATAAAACGTAGGCTTATAAAATTTACCTATACATTTTACCGAATAGGTAACGTACTCTCCGATATTTAAATATCACGTACAGGGTCTAGTGTATATTTTTGCATCCAATATTTTAAAACTTTCAATAGATATAATCTTATTGGAAAACATAAATAAATAAAATTATAGAACAATACTGTCAACCAAACCCACCACCATTGTACGTCCTGCATTAATGCCTATATATATATTATATATGTTACTACTAATGACTAATCACAATATAAAAAAAAATATTCTTTTTGAAAAATAGTTTGGGTGTATAATCAAGAAATGTTTAAAAATGTTCCAACTTACTTAATAATAAAGTTCGATTGTTTAGTTTAAAAATATTTATGCAACACAAGTTTCGTCAATTCCTACGTTATTAATTTTACTTCGTGTATAAGTAATAAAGTTGACAAACATTTTATTAATTATCTACCTATATATTATTAATTCAAATTTTTTCATTAATTTAAAATAGAATGTCGATTTTTATAATAAAAGAAAATAATATGTAGGACGTATAGGTAGTATAGTATACGTCATATTGTATAATAATAATAATAACAACAATAATAATAATAATAACAATAATAATAATAATAATAATAATAATTATAATAATAAATTAGGTCCTTATTTTTTGAACAGAACTACAAATTGTGTACCTACTTACTCCCATAAATGCAATTTGCGCCGTTAAAAAAAAAATACAAACACACGCACATTCAAATTGTACGGCAATTCACAACATTTGTTCATCCTTAACAAAACTGTAATTTTTGCTTTGTGCTTCGACAGTTAGTATAAAAAATAACATCATTCATTTTAAATTATTACAATAATAGTCATTATTTTATATAGGTAGTCAGGTAGATACTTTTTAATTATGACACAATATCAATGTGTATCATTGCCTTATTAGTTGATTCTATTTTATATATTTTTTATAACCACACATAATACAAATTTTTTTTCATTCTGTGTTATCATTTATCGTTTTAGTCTTGTAGGTACATCTACGTGTTTTACAACATGCTTTATTTTTTACCCCATGACTTGCCTTACTTGGCATTTCACAGAAATTCTAGGAATATAATACAGTAGATATTCGATTTGCGGAGCCACACGAGTTCAAAACATGGGAAATCACTTAAGAAAAACGAACTTTTGGCTCTAAAAGGTCAACAGCTATACAATTTACATGCACCCCGTGTCGTAAATTATACGTCTAAAATATTCTTTATCAGCCGTGGTGCACATGACAAATTATACATAAATCACTTTCTGTGTATGAGTGTGGCACAAATTATATATATTTTTTGTCATCTTCTTGGCAAAAATTGCATAGTAGGTAGGTACCAAAGTCTTAAAGTCAAAACATTAGTTTGTAATAATATATTTTAGAGCATATATCATAAAAATTCTTATATTAAAATCAATACAATGTTACGATCAAAAACTTTATATTCATCATATCATTAAACACTAATTTTCGTGCATAGATATGACATACATAATATTTTGAACACACGACAATATCAAAACTATAAAATAGGTACCTAGTCTGCTACAGAACTAGTATCTATAGCCTATTGGCTTTTATATTAATAAATAACTTATGAAAACACAAGTCATGTACCTAACTACTTACGTTCAAAAAGCTATAAAATAACCTAGGTATTAAATACCTAATAGTTTTCATTTTTTATAACCTACCTATTTCTATTTAAGCCGTCGAGGTAGGCACGTCGAAATTTAGAATTTCAAAATGTAATATAGCCATACCATTTACCACTTCAGTGTATGCCGTTATATTTACTTGGTTTCAAAAACGGCTTAGGTAGGTACATTTTTAGGTTACCTAGGTAACCTATTACAATTGTTTTCGTTGTGCTTTGTATTTTCGTAACTTTATTGAATTTCTAGTGCACAACAATATGAGTTGTACCTATATCAAAATCAAACTTAAAACAACATTGTCATTGAATTTTTAATAAAACGATTTCTTATATAAGGTTAACACTTATTTATTTAAAATTTAAATATTTTTATATTTTTAGATAGGCACCTATATAATTATTAATATATATATTATAATCAATAAAATAAACATGTAATATTATTATGATTATACTCAATAATCGTAATTGATTTTTTTTCAAGACGAAAAAATTAAATAACTATGTAACAATAAATAGGTAGGTAGGTAGTATATAAATACTTATATTGAAAATTAACATTTTTCCAAGTTATATTATTTCCATTTTCACAAAAGGTATTAAAGTGATTTTATTTATTATTTTTACAGCTAATAGTCGATTGAAACACTAAGTGATAGGTAGGTATGCATAAATATTAAAATTTGGAACCGTTGGTGAATTATTTTCAATAACATATTCCAATATTGAGTAGAGTTGTTGTATAGGAAAATTCTCGGAAATTATAAATTTAAATGTGTCTTCTTACCTGTAGGCACTTACCTATTATGTCGTGGGTAACTCGCAATACTTCCAATGAAAGAATTATATTATTGCTGAGTGCTGACCTTCTCTCCTACTATGATACCTACCTATTGAAAAGAAACGGTTTTTAAAATAATATACATAATATAGTTTCATTGATTATAAATAGTATTTATAATCAATGGTAATAGGTAGAGGTAGTTTAATAAAATCAAATAATATTATTTTGTTCATCAATTTTGGAAAAAAACCAATTAGCCCGTAAGTAAAAATCAATAAAATATTAAGTAGGTAGGTAATAGGTATTCATTTTATTAAGTTAAAATACCTACGTAAAAGGTTAGTACGTACCTACTGCAGTCAAAATATAATATAGGTAGGTAGTAGGTACTATTAATCCTAGTACTTACCTATAAAAAAAAAAGGTTAGGTTAGATTAAGTATCTACAAAACAACTTATAATCCATTCATACAATAATATTAGCCTGACTAAAGTTAATTTATAACTTTTATTAAGCTATAACATAGGTACCTATAATATTTCGTTTTCATTTTTATAGTCTGATATAATATTTTAACCGCTTAGGATTTACTGTTTGTTACGGCGTGATACATAATTTATTATTAATATAGGTAGCAAACTCTATTTTACACTATCATACAATTTGCAATCATTACCTACTCATTATTGTACCGTGTACATTCCACATTTATATACAAAGGATTCTAACACCATTATAGTTATAAAATAAAATAAATCATCATGCGTTTTCTTATGCCTATTTGTATTATCAACGACCTGTATTTAATATTTATAATATTTTTTTAGGTGCCTAGGTATTATATATTATTACGTTATATTAATATATTATTAATTATTATCATCATGGCTTATTACGCTTTTCATTTTTTCTTTTTTAATAAAAATGTCAAACAGCAATGACATTTAAATTTTAAATCATAATCGTAATATGTAAGTGCCTTTGTGTAGTCGTATTGTTTTGCGAATAATGGTTGTAATTTAATATTGTTTATCAAACATTATAATAATGGATCAACGGGTATATTTGTAAATTGCAAATTGTAATCAAAGTTTAGTGGCACATTGAACGTTATGGAAAACACAATATTTCATTGTTGCGTGTGCGTATATTTTATTTGGGTATTTTTAAGCAGTCAAGCATATCAATTTACGCTGTGTTATTATTTTTAAAGTTGTATAACTCGTATTAATATTATTATTATTATTATTATTATTATTGTTATATGTCTATAGTGGCATTGGCATAATGATTTAAATTTTTGTTAGTTCGTTTTCATTACCTATATTATGGCAATTATTAATTTTTTTTCTGTTTGCATTGTTATTTTTTTATAAAATATTATTTTAGAAAATGAAAAACAACGTTACTGCTAATTGCTAATCGTACTCATGAAATATTGATACATTTTATATTCTCAATATAATAATATAATATAGGTAATATACTAATTATATATTATATTATTATTTATTATACATAATTAAATGTCAAATTGTATAGTTTACTGTTTAACAGATAATATTTATAATATTTTAACATATTCAGTAGTCTTAGATTTAATTTATATAAAATTTATAAATGTACCTATATAATATAAATAAAATATATGACTTTAGCTGAGTTTAGATTTAATATAATATGTAATTTAATATCAATTTTAATTTTCTTTAAATCATAGCGTAGCTACATAATTTGTAGTTTTTTCTTAACTAAAAATAGTTTTAAAGTATTTTTTTGGCATTTGTTATTTTATACACAGGTACTCATTTTTCTTGTAATAAAAAAATATATAAATATAGATATTTATATTATTATATAATATATTTGATACACAAATATTTTATGATGTTATTATGAGTAGTTGACCAATAACTGCATAACATCTACACACCACCTACCTAAACTTTAAAACGTACATAACATACCTACTATTTTAATACTTAATTGAAATCAGTGACTTAACTTTTAAATATTTTATATAATTCAAATTATTAATAAACTATAAAACTATGATGTTGAGGATGCCGGATTCTATTGTTTTTAAACCAAAAAAATAATTATAATTAAGTTTATAAATTAATGATTATTCAGAGGTGTAAATGTATATGTTTTATTTGTTTAAACAACAATAGAAGTACTCACCTAAGTGATTTTCCTGTGTAAATGTGTAATACATATATCAAAATTATCAAAATTAAACTAATTGTAAACTAAGATGGTTGGTGTAAGAAATGGTTTTTTTAGGATATATTTAGTCATTTAGATATGAATTACTATGAATTTTAAAAGTACCAACCCATACTTACACCAAATGATACAACTCACTTTATTACCTACCTGGTATTATGTATAGTATAGTCCAATTATTTTATCCGCATATAAGATTTGCATAAGAATTTTTAAAATATTATTAAATTTTCTTAGTACCTATAGTAGACAGTAGTTATATGCGCAAATTTAATATGGTATTACCATATTTTACTATCATAAATCATAAATCATTCCTAAATCTTAGCTGTGGAAATAAATATATGTGAACTTAAAAGGTCTGTAAAAAATTGTATATATGTTGGTATTTATAGTTTTTTAGGTTTCTGTAACAATAATTTATAAGGAACCATTTATTTATTTTTCAAGCATGAGCTATAATTTTAGGCATTTTGAACTGCAAAATAAATTTTAAATATTTTCAAATAAACAAATGATAAACATAAAAATGTTGAAAATTTCATTCTCTATAGAAAATGATTATTTAAGTGATTGGAATATTTCCAAGTTCCATTAAAGATTTAGTTTTCATAATATACTGTTTTATATAGGTTTAGACTAGTTATTAATATTATTCAAATAACTATACCTAATAATACACGTTGCCTTCTAAGTTCTAATACTATATGTTAATAATAATAACATGCTGATTTACATTGTGAATTTTATATTAAATTATTATTCACATTAAAATGTTAATGGAAAAAAGAATAATATGGGAAAAAAAGACCAAGTGCTTAAATTGTAATTTAGTTAGTTTTACTCATATTGAAAGTTAAATTTTTGTAATTTAAGCTTAAAACAAAAAAAAATTGAAAACAATGATTTAACATATAAAACATTAGCTATATGTATACTTCATTTTAAAATATACTATTCTATATAGATTCTAATTTATGAGAAACCTTGTAATACATTTTTAAACTTTTTACTCACAAGCATTTTCTGATAATAAATTCTAAAAATCGAAAAAAAACAAGTATTTTAAATGTCTACAAAAAGCACAAGAAGTGTCAAAAGATTTTAAATTATCGAAATTAATGTCATGTCTAGAAAATGTAAATTATAAATATTTGATGATTATTCAAGTCTTTACAATTATTCATTTTAGAACCACAACCAAAACTCTAGTATTATGTCAAAATTCCTTTGTCCTTAGCACTATAGATTATTTTTATTAAAAAAATAAATTCTTTAATCTGTAATTCCAAAGTACCAAATATATTTGATTTTCTAACAAAAAACACCCTCATAGTTGAAGTTTGAAGCATTTTTACCACTCCAAAAATATCATTGTAAAATCAATACATACAACAGTATGCTCAGAATCTAAAATCAAACTTAATCTTAGTTTAATAATTTGGTTAAATTTTAACAATTTATAAATAACTATGAGGTTACGTCTAAGAGACTATAACAACTCAAGGAGAACTGTCTCTGCGAGTAGAATAATACATATACACTAATACGTGAATCGATTACCTACATATATATTATATTAGTACGTAAAGCTATTCCTTTACAATGTGATAATTGTGACAATACAAGATTATCTCACTAAAAAAATTTTTTACCAAAACTAAACATTTACAACAATAAATATTCTTTTATTTTCTTAAGTACAGGACAAATTCTCAATTTCCTAAGTACCTACACAAAAAAAGTACACAAATATTAAATTAAATTTTTATTTGTTTTCTCAACATAATTATTCTGCACTATTCTTACTATAATTTCTCAAACTTCATTTAAAATTTTTGAACAAGGTTATACAAAATAAATAAATTGCAAACAAAACATTTTCATTTGGATATTTCAAATTTAAACTTATAGTATTGGTATCATTATAATAGATTGCCATAAAAAAAAATAACTATGACCAAATCAACAAAATATTTACCTAATATTTTTGGTATTCATTTTTTTTTACAAATTAAATAGCCATATCGTAATCATTATCATATCGAAATTGACCATTGTTCAAAGTGGTGATTCCCAAGCCATATAAATGGCCACAGTATTTTTTACTGTCAATCATTCCCTCGAAGTACATATCTCTGATTTTGAAAAAAGCCATGCCTGTTAATAAGGAATCGCTACCAGCCTGATGTTGAGGTCCAATGCGCTTTAATTCTAGCTGATCGGCCACCTCTTGCAGACCGCCCTTTAAGTTTTTACAGCTCTTCATTAGGTACTTAATGTCATACACGCATGGAAAGTACAGAGAAAACATCTCAAAAAATTCGGACTCTTCCTGCGGTAGTTTTTCATCAGTCAACACTTTAACTAAGTAACCAAAATCAAAACTACTGTGGAATGTCATCCATTTTAAATTATCCATCAACACTAAGCCAGATGTTATTATAAATTCAGCAAAAACTATCGGTTCAATTCCATTCTCTTCATGATTTTTAAATTGGATTCTATGAAACAAAAATGAATTTTAAGATATAGGTACTATATGACAATTGCAACATTAAAATAAATTTATCAGTTACCTGGAATTTGTCAATAGTTCTATACTGTCTTGAGCATACATGTCTTCTGACAAATTAAATTTAAAATTGAACTGCCATGTCGTATATTGGCCAGTGGGTGTTTTACCGTCTTCATCAAAAAACGAAAGCCCTAATTGAATGATTCTCAAAAGATCAACATTGCATCGCAACAACTGATAAAGATAATCAGCAGCTGTCTTGAAATCACCGATTGGTCGGGCTACGACCCCGGGAAATTCTGTGTCCATGGCCACATAACAATATTTTGGCAATAATTTTCGTATCGATGCAAATTCTTCTTCTAAATTATGAGCCCACACGTCTTTTATACCACAATCAGACCGTGCCCATGTCTGTAGTTCTGGTTCTTGTTCATCTACTCCAGTGATAGGAGTTAGATTATTATCAGACATATCAATGGTGGTTTTGCTTTACCTGTGTAATATATGTACATATAAGCCTTAAGAATTTTTTTTTAATTTATACATTTGTGTCTGTTAGAACATTAGGTAGATACCAAAAATATTCTATAAATGAACAGAAACATAAGCTATATAATGTCCTCTGTATAACCATTATAGGTACTATTGTTAGGGCATATTTTGTTTAATAAAATACAACAAAACAATTATAAAATAAATCTAATTTAAAAATAAAGAACCTTTATGTACCTCATGCTCATGTATATTTTCGATTGTACTATAGATTTATTATTAACATATTCTATTGTTGGATAAAAAAAAAATGTACCTATATTTTTGAATATTGTTGCATCTTTATAAGTTTATTCCCATATAAATGCATATTTTATTTTAAAAAACTAACTGTAGTATATAAGTAATTTATTAATAGAATCAGAATACTTGCATGTATGTATGCACATTGTATTGTACTTGTAGGTGTGAATGAAATTATTCAAAAAGAATTAAGTTATAAACTCCATAGTTTATACCACAACCACAATGTAAATAAAATGTATCCACATCATTTTTTTATTTGCATTGTGCTTTACACCTAAATTATAATATATAATATATCAGTCGTTATAATTTAAAAATTGGATTAGCATTAAAAACAATAGAAACTACAACAATAGAAACTGTACCTAACAAGTATACATGTTGGTGAGTGACATATTTGAGTTAAAATTCAATTAAAAAATATGTTTACCTTATAGATTTATTTTTTTCTTAATAAGATAATCTGAAATTCTGAACACTGAATTATGAGAATATTAATTATGTCCAGTGACATGGCAAAAAGAGTAATTGAGAGGCAGCTGCCATTGAGGTTTTTAAGGGATGGGAATGACCATAAGTGTTAATTTAGTATAAACTACAGTACCTATCTTAGTAGTAACTATGACAGGTAGTTACAGGGCCGAATTGATATGTATAGGGTCATTGAGCTTTTCACTTTTAAGCGGCCCATTAACATATTCACTGGCCCAAAATGACGTCTAAAATTGTTAGGAGCTTATAGGTGGTTAATGGTATTTTAAACATGAATTTATTTTCACCCACACTCACACGACTAGTTTATATAAAATAAAATTATAATAAATAAAATTTTAAAATTTTTGAATAGTAGCATGTGAATAATATCATATTAATAGTTAAATTTAAATATTGATAATGTGTTATGTTGGGTGGTATGAGCATTACATAATATTGTAGCACTCCCAATATTTTAACTCTAGCTGCGCCACTAGTATTACCTACCTATTTAAACTTTGAAGTAGCTACCTAGAACCTCTACTCAACGTATACCTAGTGGCTAGTACTTACATAATGAAACATAGCATTAATATCAAAGAACATTATTTATGATTCATCTACCAAAATAGTAAATACTAACTACATAATATTATAATAAAATAACAGACGCAAATTAAAAAATACATAGCTAATTAAAAAATATTAAATTATTAAATTGTTTTATTCTTAAAAATTTAAAAATTCTAAATAATGATGTACTACTTACCCACAAATTGAACACGGAACACAGTATATTATTAAGTATGTACCACTTTAATTAAATTAATATTTCTACAATATTAAAATGTTCTACACATTTTAGACGTCTATAAGAATATCCATGAATCTCGATATAACAACTATAGGTACCTACTATAATAATATATAATATTTAATCCTTATGAATTAATAAAGTGTATACCTAATATTGTAATGGACATAATGAGAAAATCAACTGGTTCAGTGTCAACTACACCACTACCTATAATAATAAGCATCATAATATATTATATAAACAGAATATTGTCGATCCGTAGACCGTCAATTATTATTATTATTATTTATTACGAATACGTTCATTCAAGATATTACGGGAAAACACATAGTCGTCACTCGCCGTGTGTATAAATAGGCGAGATAGAAACCATCATAATACCATAGAACAACAATACCTATTATAATATAAAATTATTAAAGAATATTTCCCATTAGGATTACTCAATTGCTGTTTACTGATTAGTCTATAACATAATACTACTAGTTGCGTCTGCCATTCCACCATTGTCCATTCCGCACTTCGATCACTTCGGACGGACTTTGACATTTTGACAGTCTCGGCCAAGATGTACTCCCATCGGCCGACGGCCATCACTATCGCAGTATCGCAGTTGTATAGTACAGAGTACACCAGACGGCAGACATAGATTCCTGCAGGATGCGATTTGTGACCTGATTATGTTGTCTCAACTCTTAATTTATCCGTATTAATTGATTAATGTCTCTCATTAACAAAGTTACAAACGTCCGTCGTCGTAGTGTCGTACAACAGCAACGAAAACTAACAAGTGACAACTGACAACATGGGTCGGTAATATGGTTAGGTAATATAGTTAATATTATTATTGGTAAATGGACATTTTTCCTTCAGACTTTTTTCGGTGTAGGACATCCCCCAACCCCACTATATATTTTTGATGAGGACATTTTCCACCAATTGTTTTAAAGTTTATTATTGATTAATAATATTGAAATTAATAATATAATATCATTTATTATTTAATATGAAATTATTTTTTTTAAATAAAATATAAAATATACTATAAATATTTTTAGATTCTGAGCAGAGCGAAGAAACTAGTGGTTTTACAATGGAGTTTATTTTATTTTTTATCCTGGAGCCGCCCCTGTACTGTACAGCAGAGGGACATCCACTTACCCGCTTTATTTATTTTCATAAATATAATAGTCAAATGTCAATAGATAATAAATGTATATGTTATATCAACTGAACTACTTAAAACAATAAAAATTTAAAAAAAAATTAGTACCTACCTTTGTTAAATAAAATATAATTTATAATTAATAAAAATGGCTAAGAATTCAGACATAAAAATGATACATTTTGTAAAAAAATATTTGATTTCTGATTCTTTTGTTATTTCTATTAACACATATTTTTTAGCCTTTGTAGTTTGTTCATATTTATAAAAACTGTACCAGTTTGGATATTTAACAATTTAACAATTGCTTGTGAATTTAATTGAAGTAGTTCAGTTGATCAAAAATATACATCTTAATTTATTATATTTATGAAAATATTTAAAAATATTAGACAATAGGCAAATAAAAATTTCATATTAAATAATAATATAATATTATTAAATAGTAAACTTTAAAGGGGGGATGGAGGGGAAATGTCCGCATCAAAAATATATCCGGGGGGAAAATGTCCTACTGCACCAAAAACAGTCGGGGGGGGGATGTCCCCGATTCACATAGGTCATAGGATATGGGTACTGGGTAGTATATTATTTGAGTTCATTTTCATAAAAAATTCAGAACCAATGTTGTGTTAACTTTTTTAATATAAGAGGGTAGAAGTGTAGAACACTAGAACATAATATATTATTAGGTACTTAAATATTTTAGATTTTAAAGCGGTCAATGGTTATCAAACTTATCAAAGCCCAAAGGTAAGAACATTATCTATGTTTGAATAATAATTATCAATCTTGTCATGGTTTGTACGTTGGTTTATTACTATTTAGTTACGATAGGTATTTGAATTTGTTGTTTGGCACAGACAATAAGCATTTTTGTATTATAATATTTTACATACCTACCTATATAGTCGTTAGTATACTGGCTTCAATATTAAAAAACCACGGTACAACCACATATTACTGAATAGACCAAATAAGATTCAAATGATTTAATCTAGAGAGCCTTTATATATAATACTAGCTGATGCCGCGCACTTCGTTGCCCGTAAAAATGACAAATCTTAAAAAAATTCTGATTGTTCAACTCTTTTTGGTTGTAAATCGTTGCAGTAAGTGCAACTCAGACACCCTGGTTCTGGTAGACCATCCACCTGCGTTCCCCTTGCAGACACGCCGATCAGCGGCTATAAGTGCAACTCAGCCACCTTTGTAAGAAATGTGTGAAAATTCGATTTGATGCATGCTTGTACCTGATCTGCCCGATAACCAATGGCAACCAATAAAATAATTTCTTCCATTTATTTCTCCTATAACCAATAGCAACCATTTATAAACAACAATTTCCAACGTAAATCTCAAAATTCCTGTTTGAGTACTTCCTCGGGTTGGACTTACCTGGTCAAATTGTGAATCTAAACCATCCAGGCAACTCAAACACTCACAAAAAAATTCATCAACATCGGCCCAGCTGTTCTCAATTGATTAATTACTATACATATTTAATTTTTTGATTCCACCAGCTGTTTATTAAACAATAACCGACGTATCATATTATACAGAATTTTTTTTTTTAATTAACAGTATATAGGTTAGAGTACTCTTAGTTTGCCATAATAGTATAAAGTAAGTTTTATTTAAATATAAACATTTAAAAAAACAATTTAAACATCGTCGTCCATAACGAATAGTTTTTATTGAAACATTAAAATAATATAACTCAAATACCTAGTGATTATTATTTTTACAAAATTAAATAAAATCGTCATATTATTACAAATTCCAGTAAGAGATTAAATGTTCATAAATGGCATACCTACAATAGGTTCAACTTTTAAAGTTTGTGGTATTCAATGACTAAATAAGCTAGAAATACCTATTTAATTTTATAAATTACCTAAAATTATAAAATCAAACGTAACATTTTATTTATCAAAAAAATTAAAATTAATGTTGTAAGAGTTTTAACTAACTATATACGTATAGGACATAGGTATAGGTAATTAATAAATATGTTTACATTCCTTGTCTATATGAAAGAAAACATGTCACAAAAATACTTTATAATTAATAGTGAGACAATAAATGTAAAAAGGAAAGTATTTTGCCCTCCCCTTGACAAATTCCTGTGGACGCCCTTGCGCCAAACTCGCATTTGTTGTTTCCATCTTACAATAAATAATAATTAATAAGTGAATTCGGTAAACGGGAAAATAATCCGTAAGAAAAAAATTCCCGGACTAAAAATCCTCAAAGCAACTACTTACCGACCTATAAAAATATAGGTATATTTCAACCTAACCTACCGAAATATAAAAATTATAGCCTGGATTTAAATGCCATAAGAATTATCCAAAAAGTTAAAAATTTCTAGGGGTGGGGGGGGGGGTCATAATATAGATGTATCGTGTCCTATATGTTACCAGTAGAGCGTCCTCTTAACACCACGAATACGATGAACGATTTCTATTAAAAGTTAGGTAGTTAGTTAAATTAGTTACTGTAGTGATGGGCTCTATCGAATAGTTAACCATATATATTCGAATGTTTTTAACATAACCGATTAGTAGTTTTTAATAAAAACTATCGAATAGTTCGGTGGACTATAGTGTGAAGACTAAGCGTTCTTATAGCGTGAAGACTGAAAATTGGGTTATTTAACTTGGATTATAGCCCAAATGGTTCTTATTTGCGTGAAACGGTTTTTATCATGTTGTACGTTTGTATTCTTTGTAAGACAGAGATGACAACATGGGTCACGAAGCACCCTCATAAGTTATTTGAATTTACCTTTATCGGTAAACGGGTCGCTGCTCTATTGTATTTTTTAGACTTTCGACTGAAGGCGGCATCGCATTCTTATTTGTTAAGATTAATTATATAGTGGTGAATATTCCAGCTGTTCTGGTTATTTAATTTGGTTGCGAGTTTAAAACGATCTTATCATAGAGGTCTATGGGCAACCATTAACCATACTTCCTATTCGATAAACTATTCGTATGAACAATTCGATAAACTATTCGAATAGGTAAATAGGGTGTAGATGACTATCGAATAGTTCGAATAGTGAACTAAAATAGTTCCCACTTCCCATCACTATTGGTTAGTTCTGGCAATCGGACCATGCTGTTCGAAAATCGAATTGCATTTGATGCTATAAATTACAAGCTGTTATAACTTATGTTTATAATATTTGTAATCGTCGTGAGAACACAGTGTTAAAGATAATTATGTAATAATAATAAATATCATAATAGATATTTTAGATTCTGACACATCATTGATTTTACTATGATGTATGTTTTTTTTTTTTTTATCTGTCATCACCTTTTAGGACAGTAAAAGTGCTTGGTTTTTCTTCAACAGTAACTTTCTGATAGGAAAGTGAGTCTAGTTGGAACTTTGGGGTCAAAAGTAAAAATTTCCCAGTAGTTATCAAAAGCAACATGAAAAAAAAAAGAAAAATTACGGAAAAAGGGGAATTTTTACGCAAAATCTGTTTTTGAGAAAATCGATTTTGGTTTTTGGTATAACTCTAAAACAAATTACCTTAGGTACATGCAATTTTGACTGAATGTTTAAACTAGCATTTTCTATACACCATAACATTTTCCAAATATTTTAAAGACTCCTAGGTTATTGTTTCAAAGGCAGATGAAAAAAATTAAAAATCCTTAGTCACAGTTTTTATTTATAAGCATTTAAAGTTCAAATCTTGACAAAATAAGGAAAAATCACGAAAATTAGCAAATTATTTTGAGTTGGGAATTCATATAAATTTTTCTTTTTCAATCTAAGATTTGAAAATGTAATACAAAATTATCCATAAGTTTATCTACCTTTATCAAAAAAAAAATGTCTACAAGAAAGTCAAATTAAATTTTTATGAGCGATTGAAATTCATATTTTTACAACATTTGATATTCACTCAATTTCTCTTGTAACGATTATCTTATTTTGTTGTAATTAAAAAAACGTATGACTGTAGATACTTGAAAATTTCACTGAATGTTTATATTAGCATTTTCTACCTACGATAAAATTTTGAAAATAAAATTCTTTTTGAGCTATTTATGGGCATTGTCAATTTTCATTTTTTTTAGTTTTTTTTCTATAAATATCAATAAAATTTTATTTGTTGGGTTAAAAAGCGTGAAAATGTAATGCAAGGCTCCTGATATAATGTTACAATAGCAGTTGAAAATTATTAAAAATACATTAGTACAATTTTTTTTTATAAGCATTTAAAATTCAAATTTTGACAAAATTTATCAAATTTAAAATTTAATGATTATTTTGTAGTTAAAAATTTATAAAATGTTCACATTTTATAGTTAGGGATTGAATTTTAAAACAAGGTTCCACGTAAATAGGTTATATATAAATTACTTTATTCACAATAATATCATAAAATATACTTAGTAATAACATAGGCTGACTGACCGTTTTCGCTCAGAATTATTTTTCTTATACAATGATATTATATCATTAAATTCAAATTTAACACCATCCATTACAGTGACCCACTTGTAACCTACTGTACAGCAGAGTGACATCCACTTACCCACCTTTTTTAATATGGTTTAACTTTTTTACTCAATTATTTGAGCCTTTGATATTTTAGCAATATAATGGGGTGGCCTGTAAATATTTTGGGTGACCGGACCCACCCCTTAGCTTCGTATAAAATATGCAAAATTGCAAACGTATAAAAATGCATTTCAAATTTCAAATGATCTGATAAATGTTTTTTTCTAACGGGTCATCTTTTTAAATTGTATTTTGACTATTGGTACAACTTCTTGAGAATTTAAATAGGTCAGACAAAATATATTATAGGGATGACTGTTCACCTTGGCAAATGAGAAAAATGCAAGCTTTTGTGTAATATCAACTTGCAAGGCAAAGTTTAGGGGCTAAAACGCTAAGTGGTTTGGTGTTTAATGGATGACAGACAGTTAAACATTTCAAACGCACAAGCACGAGTTCTTCTGACCATTCATTAATGAAATATTTTAGTTTTATTTTTCAGGAAAGAGACATATTTTATTAACAAAAATGCTAAAAGTAGGTGCAAGCCGCTTTTTGGGGGTTACAAGCAACTTCTAAGAATTGTGCCAACTGCTGGCTTTTTATTTTTCTCTGATGGAAAGTAGTAAAATTGTCGCTTTGCCCTTTTGCATTCAAGCCAGTGGCGCCGAAGTCCATGTTTATGTATGGTAGCTGCCATACATATAAACATTTAGCTGGGGGTGGGTTCATAGGAGAATAAAATTATGAAAATTAATAGGAATAGGATCACAAATTATTAAGTAATATTGCCCATCAAGAGTAATAACAATATTAATATTGTATACATAATATTATAATATAATATAAAAGGTTGCATTTTGTTTATTTTGTACTATCGTTGCAGGTAATTAATTATTATTTTAATATTATTACATACATATTGGTTGAAAAAAGAAGAGAAATCTGATCAAAAATAAAACAAAAGTGGATGGCAAATTGTTTGTGAGACTGTGAGGGGGTTTCAAATTTTTTTAGTGGGTTTTGTGGGGTGGGATGGGTGGTTGTCGGAGATCCTTACCATTCATTTAATTTTGTACTTCGGCGCCACTGATTCAAGCAGTAGATAATAGATATATTATTATAATTTGTATGAGTTTTAACTTTTAACTAAATACTTAACATTAAATAAAAATATATTGATATACTAACAGAGTAAGTAAACCGTGGATATAGCAAGATTCTTCCCTTTACTACATGCTTAACAAATTACATATTATGTACAACCAACAAGCACCTACAGAATAGGACTAATATTATAGATTTGGGTTTGTTTAATTAAGATTAAAATTAAGATCAGCATATAAATCAACAACTAGAAATAACATGGCGATAGCCAAATTTTTAATGAAAAGTACCTATCCATAATTGATACTTCAACCTAAAGTAAGCCACATACAAACCAACTGTCACAAGGAAGATATTTACAATCGGATATTCCAAATTCATAATCTGTTTAACTTTCCAGATATTGAATGCTCTTCTGTTAATATGAGTTATTTTATGAACTTAAGGCCTAGCAAAACATTAACATTGTAATTTGTAAGTAATTTTGAATTAAGTAGGTATGTATGATTTTAAATGAAACTAAAATAACAAAAATATTTTGATTCGATAAATGATTCAATGGAAATGGAATTACAAAGATTAATAAAAATGATAAATGTTGAATGCTGGTAATAACTAACAATTGAATAATTCAAAAAAATATACCATAATTATGATAAAATCTATTAAACAAAAATTATAAACTTTAAATGGATTAACATCAGTTTAAATCAAACCTATATTAAAAATAAATAAAAATAAAAGTATGAACTTACTGTTTAGTAAAATAATTCATAAAAAATATAGAAGACAAAATAGTACATGCAGATTTTGCTTTACAAATTGCAGTTGTTTAATTTACAATATGTTACAATCATATTTCTTTATAAATAAATAAAATTCATAATCTTAAAAAAAATATACATTAGACAAGTAAAATAGAAAAAATTATAATATTCAAATTGACATAGGTAAAGAATTAATAAATGAAAATAGGAATCCAGAAAGCACAAAGGCCAAAAGCATAATATTTAATAAATTTATGTTTACATTTTGCAAAAATAATATCAGTCAATATAGGTTAAGTACCTAGTGCTATTTAGCTAAAATTATTTTGTTCCTGTATAAATATGATTTCTATTGTGACCAAAAATATAAAACTAACAATTTGTTATTTAACAACAAAATGCAGACATCTTACAATAAATTATGTAAGTAGTATATTTTATTATTTCAAACATACTACCTGCAAACTATACTTTTACAGTTAAACAATCAGTAATTTATCTAATATTAATAAAAGAATAAAATATTTTTCCTAAAATCTATTTGTACAAAAATTATAATTTAAGTCTAAACATAATAATCATAATTTTTAGAATTGTAAAACGCTCCACTAACAATAAAACTATTTTAATCTGAAAGCATAACATATAAAAATAATATATTAAGACACCATTAAGTGTAAGTGTATTTATAAGAACCAATATTAATTAAATATAAAGTGAATTACTTCACCAGTTTAATTTTACAATTATTTTTAATATTTAAAAACCCTATTCCAAGTTAAATGTTAACATTTCAACTTTAAATATTACATAATAATTTAGAAATTATTATATTAATAATACTTAATAGAAATGTAGTACATCCTCATATTAAAATACCTTAATAAATAAATAAATTTACAGTAAATTGTTAGAGGAACGTCTTATTTATACTTAAATGTATTAAAATTAAGCTAATTTAACATATTAATAATATATTAAGTTAATAATAATTTAACAACCCCTTTAGTTATCCACAAGAGTGACATGTACACCTGATGTTTCCATCCGTTGTAACCGTTTTGGATCACAGTAAATTAAACAATTCCCAACTTGATTCGTCTTTTGATTAAGTACAGAGTTTTCTCCATCTTCATAAAATGTAATACCTGGTTGAAGAGCATATTTTTTCTTTTCCAGTCGTTCTTTACTAGCAAACACATCATGCCTTTCTGTTTTCTTCCATAAATAATAAAAATGAACAAGTTCACCAACTGTTCTTGTAGTCACTCTGTGCTGTTGAATCAGATAGAAGTTTTTGTTAAAACAACGAATACCATTTTCAAAATTTTTGCATTCTTCTTCTGACCACACCATCATGGCTCTTCGACCAAACATTTGATCATTTAATGAAACTCGACGTAATGCTTCTTCAGTATTAAATCCGCATTGCGAAAGTAAAAATAAAGCGTTTTCATCATCTCGTACATGCTTACCTTTGGGTAACATATTTGAACCGTGAGAAATTTCATGAATATGATGAAGATAGTCAGCAATGACTGCATCGGTTGTATTATGAGGGTCCCAGAGAAGTTTGTCAACATTTTGGTATGGTGGATCATCCCCATACTTGGACAATCCATCAGGAATTTGTGCTTGATAATCACTACCAACCATTATAGTTTTTTTCTTCACTTCATCAAAATCACTACCATCACTATCATCAGTAGGATCAGAATAATCAGGACGATCGTTTGTTACTCGCTTGGACATTATTTCGAGATTTTAAATCTAAAAAAATAATAATATATTTGTTAATTATGTACATTGTATATTAAAATATATTTAAAATGTTACCAAAAAAAATAACATAAAAATTTTTTGGTAAAAATAAACACCTACATCCTTTTTAAACAAATATTTATTTGTGTAATATACAATTGATTCTAGAATGTATATATTCTATTATCAATGATAACTACAATTATCTAATATTAAATATAATTACTATTTATTATTTTTCAAGAGAAAGCTTCTTTTTTGAAGTACATTCAATAGCAGTTATTAAACTAATATCTCCATAAAAAAATTCAGGATCCTGGTACCCAAATTGAAAATCAAGTAATAAATTAATAGTAATTCGTAACTTTAAAGTCTTGAGTATTAAATAATTAAATAATCAAAATGCCAAATACTGAACTATCCAATATTTATTTATTAAAATTAAATTTATAAATTATTATAATATGGAAGATGAAAACAGTAGGTAATGAAGACCGAAGTATCGGAGAATAATAATTCAAGTATTGAAGTATGAAACTATAAACTAATAAATAATAATTGTTTATAAACAATGCAATGCAAATATGCAATAGTACCAAATTTCTGGTTCCTGATAAACATATGTTTTTATTTTGTTGTCGATTTATATTCAATTTTGATAATATTATTTCATGGAATAATATAATTAATTATTATACGAAATATATAAAATGAATATATCCAAAGCCTACAGACCATAGAGTAATAACTAATAACTATTACCCTATGCTACAAATATATAAAAATACTTTATTAATGATCTATGACAAAATAAATAGGTATGCTATCAACTTTGTGATACGCAACTGTGTGTTCTCCCACCACAAAAATTACGTCAACCGTTCTCCGATATTATGTATATATTATTATTATTATTATTATTTCTGCTGGTGAGAACGGCTTACGTCACAGTTCTTGGTGAAGTGCGGGAGGGGTGCGCGTTCTCGACCAATATTAGTTACGTTGGTAGCATACCTATTTATTTTGTTCATGATATCTGTGCCACAAACTAATAGATTTCTGTATTCTGTGTGTCCACGGCACATTATAGAGTTCAGTGACCCACAGCCATATTCTTCATGGATTTACACGGATATATCATAGCAAGGTGTATTGATGTCGATACACCTTGCTTAGATCCAAGGTTTATAGATTATATGTAAATCTATAATGTATGATCTAAGCCAGTATAGTCTATCTTAAATCGTGATCATAGAATAGATAATAATATTTTAATAATTTAATCATGAAGACTTAAATAATCTTCATGATTTTAAAAACGCAAAAAACATGAAAATTCCTTAATTCCCATTGCGGGTTAAAGTGGCAACCCTAACGTACGCAGCCTGTGGTCGTTTAATCGTGCAACTCATTTCGGTACGTTCTTTCGTGCTGGCGGCGACATTTTAAAACATGTCACGGTCAAAAATTGTATAACTTCTAAATTTGCTTTTGAATCAGCTTTTGTTTGTTCTTGAAAAGATTATTATTTTAATTCCAAATTCATTGGACTCAGTAATATCTTCAGGGGCGCCATTTCAGTTTTAAAATAGGACTGCCAAATTTTTTACCAGGCCACAATTTTCTACTACCAGGCCATAGTTATAACAATGAAAATTGAAATGTAGCAATGTTGGAGTCTTAACTTACTATTAGGGATGAAAAATAATTAATATTTTAAGTGATAACACTGATTAAAGTATAATATCATTATTCATTTATATACGTTTTCTTTCTATATCATTGATATCTAAATATATCTAAGTATGTCCCTTTATTTATAAAATACTTTTATCTTATAATAATTATTTCAATTAATTCAATTTTAACTGATACATCGGGCATCGGCGCCGGCATGAAATTAAGGCAGGCCAATATGATACGGCGAAAATTAGGGCCGCCAATGTATATCCTGCGATACCCCAAATGGCGCCCCTGAATATCTTCAACAGTCACATTATTGCTACAATCATAATATCCACTATATCTACAAAGAATAAAAAAAAACTTACACATTTATATGATTCATTATCCTAATTAAAAATTTGTATTTTCTTATATACTTATGATTAACTTTGTCCCAATAAAGTTCCTTCTTAATTCACATATAGAATCTAATAAACATCAGACATATAACATAAGACAGCAATATTTGTCATAGTCAGGAAAATTTGCAATTTCTTTTAAAACATTTTTAAAAAATAAATATTTTGTTTCAATATTTGAAATCCAATTTCTAATGGCACTAGGGCTTGGTAGGCTAATTGAAGACCTTTAAATTAAATTATGACTGAGCATTTTGTATTTATAAACAATTTTACTAATACAATTTATAGATTTTGTTTAATATACCTGACATAACTGTAAACTTTAGGAAAATAAAAATAAATTGTTTTGGAAAACTTTTTAGCTAATACCTAACGCCATGCTGGTAATTTGTATATACAACTCGATAATAGTAACACAACATTGCACTGTTGCAGACATTATATGAGTGTTTGACCGTATTATGGTGGCTTATTTTCGTGTTAAAAATTACAATTATTATTCAACATCATATAATAATATTACATAATATTACTAAATACTGTAAAATAAAACCATTGATTATAAATACTAGTATTTATAATCAATGATAACACGTATTTCATTTCAATTTTTAAATGTTTTTTTTAATAATGAATAACAATCAATCTTCATTATTATGAATAATCTTATGACTATTAGATTTCACTAGTGTCACTATCAGAATTTACATCACTAGCAGGTCTTAGACGTTTGTTATTTTTTTCTTTGCCATCATCAACTATTTCATTGTTAGCACGTTTAGTGTTAGATGTAGCTAAACGTTCTTCATTGTCATCAAAAACATCACTATCTGAAACTAAATTGTTCTTTTTAGAATCATCTGAAAATAAAAATAAAAAAATTTTATAATTATTTATTAAAATTTCATAAATATTAAAGCAATTTACTATTATATTAAAATTGTTTTGTTTAATTATAATAAATAGTAATAATAGCAGTTATATAGATAATTGATAAAATTTACTATTAGTATATTATTTTTATCGAGTAAGTTAAAAGAGAAAAAAGATTGTCAGCTTCAGGGGAGGTTAAATCTAGAATAGATATATTTTTATTTAACCTATTTGAAATCTAGAAATTTAGTGTGATATTTAGTATATTTAGTGATATTGGGGTAGCCATACGTCCTGGTTTTGAATATAGCGTCCGGTTGTCTCTTTAACATGCTATCAGGACAGCAAATTGACCAGATCAAACTTTAATAATATATACGACCATTTTCTCATTTTGTCTTTTACTTAATACTTCAAGTAGAAAAACAATATTGTTTTAATAAATAATAATGAATATTTTATTGACTGATGAAATCTATCTTAAAATTATTTTTTTGGCTTAGTGACAATTATTACTGAATATTTTCGTTGTTTTCCAATTCCCTCTTTAGAATTGTTCTAATCAATTATTGTTAGTTGATAATTTTGTCGGTTACTCATTATGATTTGTAGCATTGAGTTAGTTTTTTCCTTACAAACTTATGTAAAAGAGTGCTGTCCATTGTGAGTGGTATTCTAGTTACGGAAAAATAGTGTGTTAAAACTGGTTGATCAGAGAGGAATGGTTAGAATTTTTCATAAAATTATATACAAAATGTTTGTCTCGGTTTAAGTAAAATTAATATGGAACCCTTAAGTGGGATTAATCAGTCAATTAACTTCAATTTTCATAACACTAATTATAATTTTATAGTCTTAAAAGCTAATCTGAGTAAAGTCAAAATAAATAGGTAGATATTTTTTTTTTTTAAATAGAGTCCTGATTATCCTTGAATATTTTACAGTTTTCCTAAAACTTCTGATAAATGACATTTTTTAAATTTATTTATGAGAATAGCGGTGCTGTATGTTACTTTTAGTTTTAAACCTATATAAAAAATGAAACATAGTTATGTTAAAATTTGATGCATACATTACCAGCGTTCAAATATCAAAGTATAAATAGATTTAAGATTCATCACCTTTTCTAGACTCATTATCATCATCTTCATTACTATCTGCTTTGTTTGTAGTTGTTATTTCCTTTGTACTTTCTTTTGCAGCTGGAAAAATATTAAAATAGATGTAGTAAAAAATATGTTAAAAATATTTAAAAAAAAAATAATGTGATTACTGACCATTAGGACAATTACGAAAAAAACCCTGATTCAAGCAGACGAATCTTATATGTATATAAAACAACTATTATTATTGTTTATTTTTTATTTAAATGTTTAATCATATATCAATCATTTAAAAGTACATGTACACATTTCAGTACTTTTTCTCTGATATTTGTCAAGGTGGTGAAAATAAAACGTTTGAAGTGTACAATTGTACACTTTTTTTCTATATTAAACAGTTAACTTATTGTACATTAGGGGGACGGAGTGGCCGAGTGGACTAAGGCGTCAGCTGTGACGCAGTCGACCCGAGTTCGATTTCTCAGCCATGGGCGGCATTTTTCTTCGGACAAGTCACGGTGTCCAGAGAACAAGTGCCGCCATCCCCCACCCGGGCATGGCAGATACCTACAGGTGCCCACTTGAAAATCTGCCAAAAACTACACACACGTGTTTACCAACCAACAATATGAACAAACAGCTAATGGCCATAGTTGCCAGGCTTAAGGGCCAATTAAAAAAAAATATATATATACTTTAAATGTACGAAGCCTAAAGGAATATTAAATATTCAGTAAAGATGGAGAAGCACTGAGTAAACTGATTGACTCACTAAAAAATAAAAATTTGATTATCTGTTTCTGTTATCAATAAGACAACAGAAGTGAACAAAATTCTTGTTTATCCTCTATGTAAGTTTTAATTTATATATACACAAGGATAATTTATAGTATTCATCCAATATTAATTTTTTTGTTTTATAGTAAATTATTCTATTTATTGCTTATTTAAATAAAATTGTGCAATATGAAGTGTAAATTAATACTCAGTAAACTATACAATTATTTTTACCAAAGCACTTTATTTTAAATCATTTAACAATTACCTTGCATTGCTTTTTTAGCTGCTTCCTCAGCTTTAGCTTCTTCTTCTTCATCGTACGGTTGTAACTGTTTTTCTCTCAATTTGTGAACACTGAATTCTTGTTCATTGATTGGAACATGACGAACAATTAATCTGGTATTAGAACTACTACTTTGTGTACCAATTTTTTGTCGCCTCTTACTTAAACGAACTCTAAAATGTATGTTCATTATATAGTCATGATTTAAAAAATATATTTATCTAAAATAGTCTAAACCAAACCTTGTTTCCAATTCATTATAAAATACTCCATCTGGCTGTACAATAAAAAAATAATTTTCCTCGTATCCTTTACTACTCTTGCTTTTTACAACCCAGTTGTATTCTCTGGCCATTTTGTACTCATATTCATAATCGTCAGCATATGGACGTGCTTCAACAGCATCTTCACGGTGTTTAACTATAGTTTCTTCAGATGGTAAAAAGTAAGCTACAAACTGTTCACCACTTTCATTCATTACACCTCTGAAATTTTTTCATAAGCTTTAGTTTATAATGTTATAACAATTTTACTATTACATAAAATTATTTTTTATTTTGATGGTTTAAAAATATAATAGTATTAATTACCTAATCATAGCTTGAGACATTTCTTCCACTTGAGCTGGAATAGGCCGACCCATTGGAGCTGGATCAGAATCAAAGATAACTTGAGCACACGGAAATCTCCAATTCTAATTAAAAATAAGTAAGTTACATTATTTAAACAATTAATCAATCTATTACAATTATCAAAATGTTAAATTTTACTTTGAAATCTGGAAAAACATTAAATGTCTCAACGGCATGGACATTTGGTTTTCTGTAATGTTTTTCAACTGGTTTTTTATTGTCTTCAAACGTCTTTTCAATTGCTTTCATCTGGCTGTCTCTGTCCGTGTAAAGAGTCTCCTCCTGAAACAATTTAGTATTTTGATTTAGAAAAATATTCATTTAGTAAAAAAGAGTTAGAAGAAGTTTTATTTTCAAAATTATACCTTAAAGTTCTTTTTGATACTGAACCCAACTTTAGCCTCAACTTTTTCAATTGTTTGTGGTTGAAACCTAGTTTGTTCTGTAGAAATATATTCTGTACGTCGTAACCATGATACACTTCTGGCATGACGTCTTGACCTAGAAATATTATTTTTTATGAAAAATATTTACAAAATCGATTCTAGATAGAAGATTTAGAGTTTAAACCAAATTGACAAATATCTTCAGTATTTATTAATCAATATTATAAATACAAAAACACAACAGTTAAAAATAACAAATAGGTTATTTAGGGCCATTCTTACAATGTCCGGTAAAGTGACGGCTAACGCTAACCGACTGACAACAGATTATTACCAGGAGAATTCCGCTGGTTAAGTGTCGGTTAACTTTAACCGGACATTGTTAGAACATATATATCATTTTTAAGATAAATTTAATTAAAATTCAAGTAAATTAAATGTTACTATTAAACTTCAATCTTTATTAACATCAAATGTTTTAACTAATAATTTTGACATTATGTTACCTAGACATTATTTATATACTATTATGTATAAAACAAATCATTGATTTTGTTTTTGGTAAGATAATTTATGTTATAAATAAAAAGTGAATGTAAAATTATACCTTTTAGAATCTTGTGGAGCTAAGGCATCTTCTTCCAAAAGTTTTTCATCAGCATCATGCATTTGTAAATTATAGTTTAATGCATACTTGTCTTTATTAACCAAGTTAATGTTGAGTCCTAAATCATGATCTACAAGTATTTCAAATTTGTATGATCTCTCTAAAGGCGTAGAGTTATATTGTACAAATCTATAAAATAAATTATCTTAAATGAATTTAAATAAAAGTTATAGGTAAGTGTAAAAAACAGAGTATCCCACCTTGTTGCATCGAAAGGATACGAGAGGAATTTTAAATCAAAGGGTATGTCTGGAAGCATATTGCAATATTTCACTTTACATATTAAATTGGATCTAAAAATGATGAATAATGATTACAAACACAAAATTAAAACAAATATATAACAAAGTAAACCGTGTTATTAACAACATACCTTTTTTCTACGGCTCGTAGTGGCCTTTTTTTTTGAGCTGTATTGTTTTGAACAGTTGAGGCCATCATTGAAACTTATACTATAGCAATCACCAATAGAAACTACCCCTGTATATTATTCGGTAAAATTTACAAATCGCAGTGGCTATTTTCACGTCTGAGGAAATCCTTGCTAGAAGGCGAAACGAAACGACAAGAAAATGACTAAATAAAAATATCTAATAAATATTGTGGCGATACGCGCCCTTATCACCACCTTACTCCTGTCTTTCCCAGTACTGTTCCGCAGCGAGGGTACTTGTATTTTATTCGTGGGTACCTAGTCTAAAGACGTGCAAGGGCCGGTCTGACTCGGTCCTTAAAAAGCCTGGCCCATAGTGACATTGGACCGGGCCGGGCCTTTTGAAATAAAATAAAGGGTTAGACCGGGATTTTTTAAGTCTTGGAATTTTATTCCGGACCGGGCTTGGGCCTTTATTTGTACAATTTTTCGGGCCGGGCCGGACTTCGAATAATCAAACAAGGGTTGGACCGGGGTTTTTAAGAATTTTTCTTCGACTGTAAATAATCACAATTTAAAATAATAAATCATGCCTTTTTTACAATTACCATGATTACATATCAAATATAAAAAATAACTCATTTTAAAATATATTTAACCTTACACTGCGCAGTTATAGTTATAGTTATACTCACGTTAATTTTTACATCCACACTTTGAATTTTCAAACTTAAAAATGTATTATTTAAATCTTTATTTTATATCCAAAGTTTGTTATCTTCTATATATATAAAAATAAGTGTACATTATAAATAAATTGAATAACTCAAGATCCACCAAACCAATTTCAGTGCATATTAAAATTGATATAAATATGGTTTCTGTGAAGCTTGTACGCTGTGCGATAAGTGGTTCCGGAGTTATGGCCTATTAAATGCACACCTCGCGGCATGGCCAAAAACAACAACGTCTATTCCTTGGTCGTCGCATCACGCGTGAACGGCTGGACCGATTTTGCTAATTCTTTTTTTGTTGTGTTCGTAATTGTCAGGAGAAGGTTTTTATGTAATACAATTTTAAGAAACTTAACCGGAAAAGTAGGAAATATGGATGAAACAAACAACAACAGTGGCGCCATCTGTCTAGAAAAAAATAAACTAAATAATAAAAAATTTAGTTGCAGATTAAAATGCTTGCTATTGGTGGTTACGATGGCCATGTTTGTTGATTTGTATTATTATTTTTCGTCAATATATATATATATGTATAATTGAATGTTTGTGTGTAGATTAGATCTCTGGGAAAAAGATAGGTTAAATTTGGTTTTTTTTATTAATCTGATTTTAATATGGTTAGGTTAGGATTTTGATTATAATTATCCACCATAGGTAGAATATGACAAACTTGGTATAACTTTAATATTTTAGAGTTAAATCATACACTTACGTGCAAACAGCATGGTGTCCGCGATCTACCGCCACCTGATAATGTACTGCTGCGAATCAGAATTTTTATTCTGGGCAACGGTAAAGTTAAGATTAATTTTGAACACCATACACCGAATATTAAATAACGAATTTATAGGTCTATGTGAATAGGTATTGTTGATATTACATTGTGGTGAGTACTGAGCACGATGGTACTGAGTTGTACTGACACTCAATTGAAATTGTATGTGATTACTGATTTTATAGATTTAAAAATATTATAGATATTATAGATTTAAAATATCAATTGGAAGTTGATTCTATGATTTTATTTAGAAGAAGTGTAGGTTAAAATTGTGGTTGAGGAGTGAGAATAATAGTAAGTTGACTTTTCTTTAATGTGATGTTTTAATTTTTTAATGTTTTTAATCATCTTGAGATCTACCTTGTTTGACTTAATTTTGTAGCTGATTTTTCGTAGGTAAATTAAAAGTATTTTCTGTTAGATCTACTTAGCTAGTTTTCATAAAACTACAAGTAAATGTAATAAGTATTAGGTACATAAACCCCAGTTATCATTAAAATACTTGTCATAAGACATTGTCATGTAAACATTTTACAAAATTTTTAAACCAGGCCTACAAAAAAAAACCCAAGTCTGGGCTTTTTTTTCACAATATTTTTTGGACCCGGGCGGGACGGGCCTGATGATAAAATTGATGGACCGGACCGGGCTGAAAATTTACGGCCCTTGCAGGTCTATGGTGCCTACTATCTACCTCCATCAATTTTATCCATATATTTTATTATATATAATTTTTAATAATTGTGATTATTTACTGTCGAAGAAAAATCCTTAAAAAGCCCGGTCCAACCCTTTATTTTATTTCAAAAGCCCGGCCCTTCCAGGTCTTTAGTATCTACTAGTTCTCCCGGAGTGGGATAAGAAATATGATTAAAAAAAAAAAATTAAATCATAGACAAAAATCGTACTCTAATACATGTATATTACATACATGTATGTCGCAGGCTCGCCCGACGTCATTTGGAAACGCGATTGCGAGGCGAACGAACCGATTTCGAGGAAAAAGCGCATATAAATGACTTTTACAAAACATTTACTGCACGATTCGGGCACGAACAGCGTGCAAAAAGACGAAACGGTTGAAGAAAACGAAAAAAATCGGTTAAAAAGTCCAGCCAGGAGAACATTTTGCGATCGACATTGCGACCGCTACGGATGGCGCGCGAATATAAACCACACATCGGCGGCTTCGAAAAAACGCGAGCTACGCGAATCAAGTATAAAAGGGGCGAAAAAGGCTCGAAAATTGTCAAAATCGTGTGAAAATGCTAAATTTCCAAAAATGTCATAAATCAGTGAAATGATAAAAAGCGGTGATAACGCGGCCGCGGCGACGGAATTTTTTTATTGGCTATTCCTTATTTGATCGCGTGAGCCTGGCGGAAGAAAACGAAGACTGTCTCTGAGATAATAGATAAGAAGAGAAGAGAAGATAAGAGATTTTATCATAATATCATGACAAATAACAAATATTTATTTTGTCATGCATACTATCATGGCCTATTAGTAATTTACTAATTTGGCATCTTAATTAATTATAATTATAATTTAATTAAATAATAAACTGTCTAAAATAAAAATATTTGTTACAACTCTAGTCAATACTCTCTGTATATTAATATATTTTGTAACTTCATCATAAATAATGGGTAAGAATGAATTGTTTTTATTTAGGTTCAACTATAGACGTTTCGTAATAAGATTGCAGTAAACCTTTAATAATAATAAATCTGTTAATTTTTAAATGCTCATATCTGAGGATAAGTAAAATATGTAGTAAAACAGACAATGGCGGATTTGACGGTCATTTAGTTAGCAAATGCCGACGGGACTTTCTCCTAATATAGATAGACCCCCATATCATAATTCATTTTTTTTAAATTTTTACCACAAAAAAATAATACATTTTATCTTGTAAACACATGTTACTGATGCATTTTGTACGAAGCCCCTTTTATTGATTTGCCGACTTTGTTTAAACCCTTAAATCCGTCTTTGGATAGAGACAACACTAATTATGGGTATAATGTTCTCTTAATAACTAATTAAACTTGAAATTTAGGGTAAAAATCATATTTTATTGATACCCTTATAGTATTATGTGAGGTAAAAGAGAAAACAACATTTTATGATAAACCATCTTACTAACCTAAATTTCGGGAAGATCAATGTATTATTTATTCTGCGGTATTAACTTGTTTAAAAATTTAATGGTTTTTGTATTGTTTATAACTCCACATATTGTAATGATAATTAATCTCATCACTATTTAATTTTAGATGTGTCATCAAATCCAACAACTTCTCAAGCAAATGAAACTGAAAGTCAGTATCCAGAAGTAAGAATTCGTCAAAATCCACAGACTCATAATGTACATGATGGAAATCAAACTGAACATAGGCCACCCCATAATTGGAGAACAAGTATTAAAAAGGATGAAAAGCTGAATATCTGTCGTACTTATTATATTGCAGGATTTTTCTTGTTGCCATTTTTTTGGTTGGTAAATTTTGTATGGCATTATAATGATGCTTATCTAGCTGAACCATTTGAAGAACAGCCTCAATTTCAGCGTTATGTTTTGAGATCTGGTATTGGCTTTATTTTCTGGTCTGTGTTACTTATTGGTTGGGTGTTTTACTTTCAAACGCAAAGGAATTATTATAACTGGGACTATCTAACCTTTAATTTCCCTACCGGTTCTGCTTAAATTGATTGTGGAGTTAAACTATTCTCTAATACTAAAGTATTTTATTTTTATACCTAATCTTTAATAACTATTAATGTAAAAATAAAAAAATAATGTTAATATGATTTTTATAACAAAAAATATTATTTTTAATTCAATACCTGTCAAAATTGTAGATCAAATATTGATATTATGCATTGTATGTAATTATAACTGTTAATTTGTCCTAATTAAAAATAAACGATAATTCAATACATACAACTTAGTTCTTATTTATACAGGTTAAGTTATTACCATGTAAACCTATTGAAAATGTGATGTTACTTTTAATTGAAAAATTGTAAATTATATATTTACTAGTTTACTATAAAATATTGATCTTGTAGCTCATTTTGACGTAATTTCCTACAAAATAATTTAAGATAACAATACAATGGATTATAAATTGAAGTATATGATGTTAAAGAACAATTTGTTTAGATATATAAAATTCTGACAGTAACTATAGTATGACCCGATTTACTATTGATAAATCATGATTATAAGGTCCAATGTTCAATTAAAAAAAAATGTTGCTTAAAACGCATTAAAATTATTTTTTTTATTACTGTAGATTGAAAAATCATTATTTCATAAACTATAATATAGTGTGTAGATATTTAACTATTAAATAATTATTAAACTTTATTTTGTATATACAATTATTCAATTACCAAAACTGATTTAAAAAAAAATACTTTGCAATATAATTGGTAAACTGTAAATACTAAATAATAATATTAAGTCCAATCAATTTATAATATTCCAAATCAAAACAGTTATGTTATTACATAATTTATATGTTAATCTATAATAACAATGATTTTAAAAGATCAAAAAATATATAACTATGTTATTACTTATAAGTTATAACTTTTAACAATAGTCAAAAATTTGAATACATTTAGTAGGTTTCATAAAAAATCAAATAATAATTGTAATCAATTATTTATTCATTCAAAGTTCAACTAACACATCTAAAATTTGAAATGTAAAACATTTTGTTATTATTTTAATAATGTTTTACTTTGAAGTTTATTTAACATTCTTTGTTTTAAATAAAATGTTTAAATAATTCATAAAATAACTTATAAGTTGCTAAATTTCACAAATTCAAACTAAATTCTAATAGTAAAATATCTTAATTAAGCATTTAATTTGTATAGTAAAAATTATATTATACCTTAATGATAAAATAATATAAAAAAGTGTTCATAATACAAATTCTATTTTAATCAATTTCTAATAAAATATAAAAATATTCTGTATTTACATACCTTTTACTAATTAGTGCACATTGTAATAGTAGATTGTTATAATGCAATTATTATGTATATATTATTTATGTTATTATTATAATTGTGTATCAACTTTGATCAATAATTATTCACTGTTGTCTTGGTTACTATTTTATTGAAATTGTTCTTAATTTTAATTCCCTTTTAGATTCTGAGCGAAGCGATGAATGTATTGATTTTACAATGATGTGTGTTTTTTTTTTTTATTATTTTTTTTTTTTTTTGTGTCTGTCATCACCTTTTAGGACAGTAAAAGTGCTTGGATTTTCTTCAATAGTAACTTTTCTGATAGGAACAAGCGACGTGAAAAACAAAAGAAAAATTAAGGAAAAACGGGAATTTTTACGCAAAATCTGTTTTCGAGAAAATAGATTTTGGTTTTTGGTGTAACTCTAAAACAAATGACCGTAGGGACATGCAATTTTGACTGAATGTTTATATTAGCATTTTCTATACACCATAAAATTTACAAAATATTTTGACTCTTTTTGAGCTGTTTACGGACATTGTCAGTTTTCAATTTTTTTAGTTTTTTTTTTTTATAAATATCAATAAAATTTTATTTGTTGAGTAAAAAAGCTTGAAAATTTAATAGAAGACTCCTAGGTTATTGTTTCAAAGGCAGATGAAAAAAATTAAAAATCCTTAGTCACAGTTTTTATTTATAAGCATTTAAAGTTCAAATTTTGACAAAATACAGAAAAATCACGAAAATTAGCAAACTATTTTGAGTTGAGAATTCATAAGAATTTTCTTTTTAAATCTAAGATTTGAAAATGTAATATAAGATTACTCATAAGTTTGTCTACCTTAATCAAAAAAAAAATGTCTACAAGAAACTTAAATTAAATTTTGATGAGCGTCTGAAATTTGATATTCACTCGATTTCTCATGTAACAATTTTCTTATTTTATTGTAATTAAAAAACGAATGACTGTAGATACTTGAAAATTTTACTGAATGTTTATATTAGCATTTTCTATACACGATAAAATTTTGAAAATATTTTGACTCTTTTTGAGCTGTTTACGGACGTTGTCAGCTTTAAATTTTTTTAGTTTTTTTTTCTATAAATATCAATAAAATTTTATTTGCTGGGTAAAAGAGCGTGAAAATTTAATATAAGGCTCCTGATATATCATTCTAATAGTAGCTAAAAAATATTAAAAATACATAGGCACAATTTTTTTTTTTAAGTATTTAAAGTTCAAATTTTGACAACATTTATTAAATTTATAATTTATTAATTATTTTGTGGTTAAAAATGTATAAAATGTTTAACTTTTATGGCTAAGGATTGACGATTTAAAACAAGGCTCCACGTAAATAGGTTATATATAAATTACTTTATTCACAATAATATCATCAAATATACTTGGTAATATCATAGGCTGACTGACCGTTTTCGCTCAGAATCGTTTTTCTTATACAATGATATTATATCATTGAATTCAAATTTAACACCATCCATTACAGTGACCCACTTGTAACCTACTGTACAGCAGAGCGACATCCACTTATCCACCTTTTTTTTATTAATTATGTTATTTCGAGATCACATTAAAGAAATAATTCAATATTCCATATTTATTTACTAAAAAATATATTTTATCTTTTTACATTAGGCATAACATGCATTAAACACTTAGGTCTTGAAAATAAAAATCAGTTGTTTTATACATTTAAAACTGTGAACAAAAATAAAAATTAATGCTTTATAATAATATAATTCAAAATATTTTTGAGATCTAAATTATAAATAAATTAATAATTTAATTGTGTCCAAAATAAAAATAATAAATCCCTTTGATAATCTGATACAAATAAACAATTACATATAAGGATCTTTACTCAGAATGTTATAATTTATTTATGTCAAAAGTTTTTTTTTGATAATATGTTGAATTGGCAACCGTAGAAAATCAAATTTTTAGAATATTATCATCTAACGGGAATTACGTATAGTTAATTATGTTTATGAATAATATTATTTCATGCATAATAATATTTACAGAGTTTATCAATCAATTTCATAAATTAGTTTAATGATGTAAATACGTACATAATATTATATCATGTAGACATGAGCACCTATAATAGCTGGTGATCAATGGTCAAGAAATTTATCACGTGATCGTTAATAACTAATCTGATGTAATAGAAGTACTAAAATAATAATAGCTGATAGGTAAAATTAAAAAAGTGGGGTGTATAATTTTCTATAAAACCACAAAACTTATTAGTGTTCAAATCAGATATTGTTTGTTGCATTGGCTGAACAACTGTGTTTTGGAAATCAATTTTTATCTTGAAATCCTCACATATACTTGAAACAATGTGTCTTGGTGAGTAATTTTTCATTTATTTATAATTTTTATATCCTTGTCTATATGTTTATATATAATAATAATTAGGGCTCGACTTTTGTTGCATTTGCATTTATTTATTTATTTCCCGAATGGTTGACATGATGCTTTCCAAGTTACAAATGTGTTTCAAGTACACACTATGCTAACAAAAAACTTTTTTTGGGGCATTTTTAAATTTTTTGAGGTTTTTGACATAGAAGTGAATTTTTAGGACATTATTCAATTTTTTAGGTCATTTTTTTAACCTATTTCTAGAAATATTACAAAAAAATAAAAATAAAAATATGTAAATACACATATTCTACTAAAACAACTTAAAGTAATCTGGTTTTTAAATATTTCACAAATTTATCTAGATTTCTGAAGAAGGTCGTGGTCAATTCCAAGGAATTTTTTCAAGGCATATTTTAGTGTTTTTAGATAATAAATGCGTTTTTCAACATACAACATTACCTACTTAACAAATATCTTTTATTTTATATTATTTTAAATAAAATATCAAGAATAGACATTTATTATCATTATCATTGCCTATATTATATTATAAATTGTAAATATAATCTAAATAATTTATAGAAAATCGTATATTTTATTTTCTACCTAAGTTATTGACATTTGTACTGAATTTAATTTTAAGCACAAGAAAATAAAAAATCAGTGGCGATCATTGGTTGTGGAGCAGCTGGATTAGCAGCTCTCAAACACTTTACAGCTGAAGGATCTCTGTTCAAATGTGTGTCATTTGAACAGACTGATAATGTTGGTGGTACTTGGGTATACACTGACAGAGTAGGCAAAGACAAATACGGCTTACCAGTTCATTCGAGCATGTACAAAAGTTTAAGGTATACACAAATTTTCAAAAATATTTATCATTTTTCTAAGAAGGTTTTTATTTTCAGAACGAATTTGCCTAAAGAAATCATGGAACTTCAGGGATTTCCCCATAAAGGTCCTGAAGACAAATCATACGTGGCAGCCAACGAAATGCTAAAATACTTGGAAGACTACGCTGACCATTTTGACTTAATGAAACATATCAAGGTAATAATATTAATGGATATTTATAAAATAAAAACTAATATAATATAGTGAATAACGTATTGTGAGTGATTATTTATTTATTAATCGTATTATAGTTCCATCATCATGTAAAGGAAATTAGTCCTTTAGAGGGGGATCGTTGGCGTGTGACTGTAATTGACTTGCAAAAAAATAATGTGGAAATATTGGAATTTGATGGAGTTGTTATTTGTATCGGGTAATTAATTTTTACATATATATTTTTTTTCATTATATTTACTATTTAAATTTTCTATTATTAATTTTTATAATACCTATTTCAGCAATTACAGTAATCCAGCTGTTCCCAAGGTTCCTGGAATAGAGAAATTTTGTGGAATTAAAATTCATAGCCATGATTACAGAGATTCTTCGGTATTTAAGGACAAAAGTACTGTGGTGATTGGTTGTGGTCCCTCAGGATTAGATATATCATTTGATATTGCAAAAGTCGCAGAAAAAGTAATAACAATATATTCATTAGAAATTTTTTTTCTTATTTCATTCCAAATATTAGTAAAGATTCAAATGACTTTTATCTTAGGTTTACTTGAGTCACCACAACCAGCGTGTTAAAAACATGACATTTCCATCAAATATGGTTCAGAAAATTGATATTAAAGAAGTAGTAGAAAATGGAATAATTTTCCAAGACGGATCTTATGAACAAGTTGATTCGATTTTATATTGCACAGGTAAGCAATTAATATTACTTGTAAATTAAATAAATAAATAAATAAAACATTTTAGCTACTAAAATTAACTTTAATTATTTTCAATATTTTGTTTTAGAAATATAAAGAAATTGGCCTACTATGGCTATAGAGAAATCTTATGGCCTATTTAGGCACATATCATCAAAATGTTCATGTTTCTATACTGGATTTTCTTCATTTGAATGACCTTTCAAAGGTCTAGAACTAATAAGATAATATTTTTAGTTATTTAATTTTTATTTCTAATCTTAAACTCAACTTAAGTCTTAAATTAATTTATATACATTATTTCACTTGTATGTTTGTATTTTCATATAATTTATTAAACTTTGAGCAGGATACAACTATAAGTACCCATTCTTGAGCCCAGAATGTGGTATTCGTGTAGAGAACAATCATGTAAAGCCACTTTTTAAGCATGTTCTGAATATTGAGCACCCTACAATGTACTTCATTGGAATTCCAACCAACACTGCTGGTTTCTGTATGATTGATTTACAGGTAATTCTACAAAGAGTACAAACTAAAAACACCACTAAATTCTAATATTTTTTTAATCATATGGAATAAAATAAAAAATAGATAAAATGTGTTGTAATATATTTAATACCTTGATAGACATATAAGTTATAACTGAGTTTATTTACAGGTACAATTTGCCAAAACATTTTTAGAAGGGCATGTGAAATTGCCAAGTAAGGAAGAAATGATTGAAGATACACGTCTAGACGTAGAGTCAAGATTAGCAAGTGGATTACGACCTAAAGAACTACACATGATGGGTCGCAGGTCAAAGGATTATTACGATTCACTGGCATCTTTATCAGGACTGGAATCAGTGTCACCCGTTGTTCTACAAATCTACTTTGATGGAATTGATAGATTTATGTGTGATTTCTCACACTTCAGAGAAGACAAGTACAAATTATTGGATAAAGATCATTACATGGTTAAATTTCCAAATGAAGAAGAACCAGTAATGAGGAGACAAGAGATTGTTTCAAAATAAGTTTTTGACTATAGTTTGATTATGATTTAGTAATAAAAACATTCATAGTCTATATGAGTGCAGAGTATACCAATACAAATGGTGTTATAAAATGATTTAACTGTAATTAAGTTAGTTTTGTATTAAACAATCGAACTGATTTGTATTAAATTAAATTTGTATTTGATATTTTTTGTACTAGTCGTATTTTTGTTTTTATTTTTATTTATTTTTTTAAAATTATATTTGTTTTTTTACATGTAAAATTATGTTGTTTTCATTACTAAGGTATTCTGATAGTATTTATAATAATTTTTTTTTATTGAATACAATCCCTCAACGATCCTAGCCAATCTTTATAATATATATGTATAAAGAAAATTATCTGAATACTTATTTTAAAAACATTGACAAATTATTTATGAGTTATAAAACAAACAAATGAAAAAATCTATGAATACCTCTGTTGTTGAATTTATTTTATGTAAAAATATTGAAACATACTAAGATACAAAACACGTTATGTATATAGATTACCCCATTACTTCAACTAAACGGTATTTATGGATAGGCAAGATTATATATTGCTTAGTATATTAATGAATACAATAAGAACATTTAATAGCATTAAATAAATTGTAACAACATTTAGGTAGCACAATGGCCTATCCTCTGCATTGGGATTTAATTATTTTGAAAAAATAATCAACTTGTAGGTATACAGATATTACTCTAGATATTATAATACAAAGAAAAATATATTATTTTCCTTCAATTAATTACATTAACAATGTAAGTAAAAAATCATTCATAAATTGTTTAACTTTAAAAGTACAAGTTAATTAAAAACAGGAAAATAGCGTTGGTTTTGTATTTATATTATAGTTATGGGTTACCAGGGTTACCTACTATTTCTATTATACAAATACAATATTTTTAAGCCGTGTTCTCCAAATAATAATAATTATTAGGTATGTAACTGCATTGACCACAAATATATTTTTTCATTAGGATTAGCCTTGTGCCCTTGTCTTCTAATATAAACCATTATAATCTATAAACCCATGTTTATTGATAAATGGATAAATATTTTTTTTTAATAATACCATTGAGTATAGGCATAACCTTTTATATGGCATAAAGAATTCAAGTCTCGAGATGTACACTTACCAATTAGGTAATAATACCTACCTACTAGACAGTATTGGTGTAAAACTTTAAAACTAGGTATATTTAAACATTTGGTTATTTACATTGGATCCAATGTTCGCATCTATTAAACTAAGTGAAAAATATAACCAAAACAGAAGTTATAATTTTACTATAATAAATTAATAGGTAATTTGAATTAGGTATTGATGAAAAAGTCAAATAAATATTATGTATTTTTATTGTAATTTTAATTTTGTATTGATAATCTAACAATATGACAATGAATTACAACTTAGGTACTTAGTACCAATTTTTGTTTAGTTGAATAAGTAATATTAGGTGCCTCCTTAAAAGTGTCCCTATATATATTAATAATAATAAATACCTAAATAATAATCATAACAAATAAATGTTTTTCTTGATCTCCAAATTTCTGGGAGTTAGGTATATACCTATTACCTATTGTATAAAACAGTGGCGTACTGATACTATAATAAGTAGGTATTACAAATTATAATTTAAAACTTTTTATATTATTTATAAATTATAATTCTATAGGTTAGGTTATTCAGACTACGCGTACGGCGTAAAATAATGATGATGGTTATTATATTATTTTAATCGTAAAACATTACTTTTCGGTTTTCTATGCATAATTATTTTTAAATAATATGTTGTCTGATATACGATATTATGATAATATGATATAATTGATGTAGTATTTATAATATATATTTATATCGTATTATGGATAATTAAACATTAATACATTATCTTTCTGAGTCCTTATAATAATTAGAAGGACACCAAAATTTGAAGTTGTGGACTCGTGGAAATTTGGGATGAAAACGTTTGAAATTTAAAATACCTCTGCAGTATAAGTAGGTGGTATACGCCCTTGAGTATACTTACGGGTTACGAGTAGTATCGACTATCGATGTTTATAAATACTACTAACTATAGGTAGTATAAATGGTAGTATGTTCTAGACGAAATGACTGCAAAAGGTCAATTTAAAAAGTTAAAAGATCAATAGATAAGTTGTTCAATTGATCGTATTCGTAAGCCGCACTAGCATAAAATATTAAGAGAACGCTACCCATACGTTTGTTGTCTCCGTCTTACACACGCACGGCATAGCAAATTGTCGTTCACTAGTTTCAATAGTGTGCTGTTAGTTTTGATACTATAAAATAGAGTGAATTTAACATAATTTTCAGGTAAGAGCAAGATATGGGTATGTGAAATATCAAAAATTAAAAATGCTCATATCTCACTTGAAAATTAAAATATCGAATAAAATCCAACGCTTAAGCACAGATAAGGTTACTATCTAAAAAATGTATGATAAGTCAAAATCGCTCTATAATATCAAAAATTCAAAACTAACAGCACACATTGCACACTATTGAAACTAGTGAACGAAAATTTGATACACTGTATATGTTAGTTGGAGACAACAAATGCATGGGTAGCATCCTCTTAAGTTTTTATTTTCATTAAATATTAAAAAGTACATACCTATTACAGGTACCTAACACGTTACACGAGTACACGACCAATAATAAACAATTAAATATATCCGTCCACTTAACTACCTATGGAATTAAAGTAATCATTATATTATTAAAAATGCAAATAGACAATAGCTATAATAATATGTAGTAGGTAATTTAAATTATTATTGTTAGTTGTTACTAATTATTATTTTTAATTACTTAAAATTTAAGTTCATTATTAAATATTTAATATCGTAGTGGTTCATTGTAGTCGGTCTCAACAATACGTAATATGATATAACCCTTGATTACGGAAATAAAATACATTTCTAAGGTATATTTTTAAACAAAAGGAAATAATATGCCGATGCCGATGCCAATTTTCCAGTGTACTAATAGGTAGGTATACCTACTGTATAAGTAGGGACACTAAAACCGAGAAAGCCAATCGGTTACCGATAGTAGCAGCGTATTTTATGTTTGTTCATTTTTTACCGAGCGAAGTCCAGTTATATATTTAGTAGGTATATCGTATACATTATACAAGTAAAAATAAATAAATCATCATAAAGTGCCTGAGACAGACTATCCCAATTCTTAAAATGATTTATTTTATAGTTAAATAACTATAAAGAATGCACTTCCCCTGATATATGCCTATGTCTGCGTGAATAATGTGGTGTAAGCTTTACACATATAAACTAGATGCCACCGATACAAAACCAACTCAAGTACTCAACTTCAAGATTTCTGATAATCTTGAAACTTCCCATTTTGAACTCATCGCGAATATAGGTGATGCCGATAGGTCATTAATAAGTAGTGGATTTCAATGCAAATTGCATTTTTTTTCTGAATGTCCTAAAACAACACTTTCCAGCACAAAATTCGTTTCATTCATCAGAGAATTAAAAAATGAAACTTTTATTTTGCATTTTGTGTCATTTTAAGTGCGTTTTTAGGGTTTTAAAGCATATTTTAAATATTTAAAATACCTCACTTAACTATAACTAATATGGCTATTGCAATATTGTACCCTCCTATATTGGTGAAATGTTGATTTCTAGTTTCTTCATAGTTGTAGGTATTATGTCTTATTTTAAGTTTTTATCAAATATAATATAATATATTGATAATTAATATATTATAATAATCCTCATATAAGTATAAGACAATTATATACTTACCACCTAAGTAATTAAGTAAAGCCACCTAACTACCTAAGTATTCTTCAAATCTATAATAATATAATATTGTGGATGTGAAGAGTATGGAATCATACATTAATGTAATCTAAGACCAACGTAGGTAACCTATATCTAAATTTAAGATAAAAATTAACTTTGCCGTTTTTTTTTTTGTTTTTAAGAGCATATTATGTTTTTGATCTTTTAAGCGTTCAACGCAGCATGTATATTTATTATTTAGTACATTTTTAGAAAATATAATGAGACTGCGTAATAGTTAAATTAGTATTATCATATTTTAACACGTGCTCATACCACTTGTCTGAATATTTTTTAATATAGGTGAGATTTAAAAGATAGTTTGTTATCCCTGTAAATTAATTTAATCGAGAAGTGCCTACCTAGTACCTACATTTAAAACAAAATGTTAACAATCACGTGATAAAAGCCAAGCCCGTGATGGCGTAATAGTGATCAACGCATAGGTCGTTGAATGGATCTAATATTTTTTTACGATAACTGATTACTTCTGTATGAAATAAATCATTTAGGTAGGAAACTACCTACTCGAAAAATAAATTTACTACTTCAAATGTTATTATTTTTTCACCAATTATTCTGTTATTGTATTGTGGATATCCAAACTTCCATTATTTATTACACGTGGTAGACAAAATACATTGATTCAACAAAATAATGATGCACGCCGGTAAGTTCGTACACTAATCATTTTATTTTATCGTATTTGAAATTAATTACTAACCTATTTAATGCAACGCATGATAATAATACACTTTGATAATGCTCTCATCTTATATTTTATTTATTCGAATCTCTTATTGCTTGTAATTAGAATTTTGTTTTGTACTTCGTACGATTACTAATTATTAGCCTAACGTTACATTGGGGTCATAAGTCGCCAAACGTCATAATAGGGCGGTGAATGGGCATGCCGCATAATACATGACGTAATATTATTATTATAATATTTTATATTATATACCTACGCATATTATCATATTCAGTATTATATAGGTACATAATATCCTTAAGTAGGTGCTAGGTACTAGTGGCGTATTTTTAGATACGAACTAAACAAACATTTTATAATATTTTTTATTTTTTTGCGCGTCAATGGTCGATGTATTTCATTATATTATTATCATGTTTATTGTTGAATGTTGATACTTTTATATGAAAAACGATATAGAATCCCAGTTTGGTATAATTTATGATACCCAGTAGCGTAGCTAGGACATATATTGGTGCGGTATTAGCAATAAAAAAAACTCTTATACAAATTAAATTTGAATTGTTTGCACTATAACAAACACTATAACCAAATATATAATATTAAATAGGTACATCCTATTGAAATGAATAATAATTTTAACAACTTTTTATAATATAATGATTATAGTAGGTATAATCCATTTATTACAAACAACTTATCTACATCTTAATGAGATAGGTACTAGGTACTAGGACCTACCTACTTATAATATTATATTATTATTGTGTCCAAGTCCAATCTAAAATTGTCATTCTTCTAGGAATTTTTTTTTATAAAAGAAGTCAATATTTATTTTTTAATTTAAAAATATTCGGCGAAAATACATCTAATAGGAGGGGGCATGGCCTGTTACATGTATACATATTTCGGTTAAAGTAGTTAATTTAAATTTTTATGATATCATGTGATATATTTAACTAGCACAATATAATTAAGAGTTAACACAGTCGAGGTATCTGACTAGGGGTAAGTAGGTACCTCAATAATAAATATCAATAAAAAATATTATAATATTTACCTACCTAGTCACTAGAGCAATAGATTATTTACTGATTTCTACATTGTATAGAAGATTGCCAAAGGTCATTAACAAATACCACAGTATATCTCAAGACTCTAAGAAGTTACCTCCTTATTCATGTATGATTACCAAATTTGGATGTATGTTATTGCGGAATGCGGATTCTTATGAATTACGATTATAGGCACTTCGTTTAATATCGTTACGTGTTTCATAACAAATATAATGAAACACATAATATTATTATCATTGATTATAAATTACAGCTGCAATGACATATTATATGTAAAAAATATTAACATATACAAGGCAATAAGGCATTGTACAATTTTTTTTATTGTTTCATTATATTATTTGTATATTGTAAATGTTTAATGAATTGATAATAAGTGAACTAATCCTAATGCATAATATATAAGTTATGTAATTTTATAGGTTGATATATAGGTACTCAAATTGGTAAAATAAAAGTAGAGGGACTCTGTTCACTTTTTAAAAAGAGATCGCCCCCATCATAATATATTTTATACGTATTGCTACTTTCTGGATAGTGGGGGACCACCGCTTTCCATTATCGCACAAAATGCATAACCCAATTATAGCACACACAAAATGTATGACACCGCAGTACCGCACATGTGCAAATCTACAGATTTATAAAAATATATAGCCTGATTCCGCCAATCCACCCACAAAAATACATAAAGCGATACCGCAGTACTGCACAAATTTATTAAAACCAATACAAATTGATATATACAGATTTATATAACATAAAATTCAATTTAAATTTTATAAAATCAAAATACACATTCCAAATTAAAAAATCAAAAATGTGTGTGCTACATACAAATAATTGAAAATAGCATCTATATAGTAAATGTAATATGCATATGTATAATATGGTGACTATATAGGTACGTCCCGTCGTCTCCTGGGGAATCTTCACGACACTAAAATGTCCCGTTTTCAGAAGGTAGACCAAGAATTAACGGATAACGGAGGCTGCTGAAACTGAACCAGAAATTATTTTCTTTTTTTTTATTGAACTTACGCCCGGCAACTATTGCCATTAGCTGTTTGTTGTTTTGTTGGGGGGGGGGGGGGGGTGGTTGGAACATGTTTTTAGCTTTGGCAGAATTTCAAGTTGGGCACCCGTAGGTTTCTGCTATGCCTGATCGGGGAATGGCGGCCTCATTCTCTAGACAGTTGCCTGCCCAGAGAGAGGAGCCACCCGTGGTCGAGGTTCGAACGGGCGACGGTTCGTGTCGGAACCGACGCCGTAGTCTGCTCGGCCACTCCGTCCCCCCAGAAATTATTATTGAACTACAGTAAAACCGACATTATAGATATTGTAAATTAGAACTTATAAGTTATAACACAATATTTTATAATATATCATATTAATTATATTTAATTTTTTTTCGGTGGATTTTTTTATCCGTGGTTTTTTTTTCTGGTTTTGTCGTATGTTTCTTACTTTCTTCTGCATCTCTTTTGCCACTAATTATCTAAGATTGTACATAGTTACTATTTACCTACTTAGTAGTTACTAGTTGGTATAAAGTCATAAAGGTATAAAATCATAAAGGTTCCAGTCCCTGCTATTACTTATTAAAATTATGACGTTAATCTTGGATTCGTCTAAAGATTCGTCATTGATTATTATACATTGTGTTTACAAATTATTTATGACTTGTGGACTGTGGGTGACTAGTAACTACACAAATAAACGGATCAAAATATTATTGCGTACCTATGAATACAATTGATCATTCGCCAACAACGAAGTTGATTTTAAGTAGAACCATTAAACGTCGCCATTTGTTATATAGGTACGACTACATTAAATCAATTGAAAAAATGCTTAAAAATGCGAACGATGTTTTAGGACTCGTTCCAATGAACACACACGTCAAAGTTTCAATCGTATCTATATTACGAATTTGTTTCAAAAAACACAAACACCATAATTTAACTCAAAGACGTTACCGGCATAGTCATGTACAAGGTAGGATATATGTTTATTATAGGTATTTGTTAAGCCATAACATAATACACTGTATAAGAATAATAGATAAATATAATAGATTTATTTTAGGGATATTAAAATATTATTTGTGTAAGAAAAATATTATTTATGTAAAAATCCCTCCCATTGGCACTATATATACGTTTGACTGTATTTAATATTTACTTATATAGAATTGTATTGGAGTAGATACAATCTATAGTGGACTTATTGTTCATTATTAATCACGTAAAAATATACTTATATGAAACACAAATAAATTTATATTCTATAGTATCATAGGCGCAAATAGCTTTTGGGATTTGGAGGGGGGGGGTTATGGACATTTTTGGGGAGAGGCTTAGCTTCTAAAGCACTCCTCCCCTATCCCCTAAAATATTTTTTATAATTATTTATTTATCTTATTTGTTAGATGACCACAAAAAACAGTCCATTAATCAGTATCAACACTTGAGCGTGACTCTACCTTCCTCTCAATTTCAAATGCCTAGCAAATAACAATGCCTATCTATATTATGTAATCTTTTAAAAAAATTAAAAAAAAAGTTTAACTAACAATTTATTAAATGCAATTACAACTTACAAGTAGGCAATAGTGCAGTACTATGCAGTATGCTTGAAGCTTTTATAACAATTTATAATTTATACCCTTAAGGGCGTCAGACAGGGGCGTGTACAAGGGGAAGATGTGGGGGTCAGATCCCCTTATTAGCCTTTTTTTTTTTTAAATTTATAAAATAGTGTCTTTAGTGTTAGGCGTTACAAGGAAATATAAAGTAAAAAATTAAATAAATTGTGTACTATAATATTGTTTAATTCAGGTGCGTCATTTAAAATTTTTTAAGGTATGCTAACAACTATAGTCTATAGGTAGGTAGGCAAAAAAAAAGTTCAGCAGACCAATATAATAATTATTACAAAACAATTGTTTTCTCGCTACACGAGAAAATTACAATCATTATATTTTTCATGTAATAATCTATTAATCTAATATCCAATATCTAATATATTATGAATTTAGTGTACCTAATAATACTAATTTTGTACTTAAATTCATTAATTTAGTAAGTTAACAGTTAGGTTAATGAAAAGCCAAAAGTAACTAGTTAAGTTATAAAGTTAAAATTAAATTAATTTTTTAACTCGTTAATGGCCAGCCTTGCCTAAATCATCGTAATTCTGTTTTCGAAAAAAAAGCTCACACAAAAATTTGTTGCCCCCCACAAAAAGTGCTGCCCGGGGTAATTGCCCACCTCCTAAATAGACCATTGAACGTGCGTAAATAAAGATAATAATAGAAACTTGAATTTTGCCGTGATTACACAGTTGCAAATAATATTACAGTTAGGCATTGGCATTGAGGCGTAGAAATGTAGAATAGTACTTAGAATCACAGTATACTACTATTATAGAATGTACTAGAATGAATATTATTATTATGTAGGTAGGTTATATAGTTAAGTATATATGTGGGATAACAATTAAGGACCAGTTATATCACCACCACTACGGTTTAACATCACCATTCTCCATAACAGAACGATAATTGCTATTATCTCAAATCTCAATTTTTAATAATATTATTATCACAATCACAATCACTGAGTTTTGTCTTCTGTGTTATTATATTTTATTATTACTTTTTTCATAATAACAATTGTCATTTCACATTTGTCAATATTGTCGGGTTGTCGCGCAATATTGCGTATTATGGGATTAAGCTTGTTTAAGTTTAACTCAACTTAGTCAATACTCAACTTCTAATACTCAAGTAGATAAATTTGATAAAAATCTCATCGTGGGATTTACAATTCTCAATTATATTTTCTAGTGGCAATTCTCGTTTCGTTCTGTTATTTAAATTTAACTTTCGCTGAACGTGCACGTCGGACGCATACCCATTACCCCTACACCCTATATTTGATTCCGGATTCGGTGTTTTTTGAACACATAAAATTTAAAAAAAAACATTACTGTAATTTATAATGTCTCCGTGTACTGAAGAATCGAACAAAAAGACCATCGGCATCATTGGTTGTGGGGCATCTGGTTTGGCAGCTTTGAAAAATTTTGCAGCCAACGATTCGCTATTCAAATGCGTAGCGTTTGAACAGACAGCCAGCATTGGAGGTACGTGGGTGTACACAGACGATGTCGACCGAGACCAATATGGCTTACCAGTACACTCCAGCATGTACAAAAGCCTGAGGTATATATGTGAATAATTTGCGATTTTTTGTTAGGAATTTAACTCGTCATATTATTTACATATGTTTCAACATGTTTCCCATACTATTAGGTCAAACTTGCCAAAAGAAATTATGGAGCTAAGTGGATTTCCACATACAGGTGTTGGGGATGCTTGCTACTTTCCAGCTGCATACATACAGAAATATCTGAATGATTTTACTGATCATTTTAATTTAAGACCACATATTAAGGCAAGTCAAATAATACTGTCTGAAATAAAAAAAATATTATATTTATTCCATGTTAATATTATTAGGTATATTTTTATGTATAGTTTCATCACCATGTAGAAAAAGTCAGACCTATCAATAATAGTCAATGGGAATTAAATGTTATAAATTTAAAACAACAAACTAAAGAAACTTTCATCTTTGATGCATTAGTGATATGTGTTGGGTAAGTGATATTAAACATAATAAAGGTTTTTAAGCAAATAATATGATTAACATTTTTATTTTATGTAAGGATATTAACCAATATATTATATTGTAAACTTTATACCTACTTCTCTATACTATTATTATTCATTTAAAATTATTGGCTGTAATTTAATTTTATGACTATACAGTACTAATTATAATATATAATATGTCTTGTATTGAATTTCTGTTATATATTTTTTATACCAAATCAAAGTTTAGTTTATTTAAAAATAAATAAATAAGTTTTTGCAAAAATGTCAATAGAATTTATAAAATATATTATATTATATATTTATACTGTGAAGTGATTTACCTACTTAAATATGTTCATATTCTAGTAATTATAGCAATCCCGCTATTCCAGATGTTAAGGGTTCCAACATATTCAGCGGGAAAATCATGCATAGTCATAGCTATAGAGATGCAGATTCATTTAAAGGAAATTCGGTGTTGGTTATAGGCTGTGGTGCATCTGGCCTAGATATATCATTTGGCGCATCAAAAGTAGCGGACAAGGTAACCTTTAAATTTATATTTAAGATTACCTATTATTTATTAATAATTTAAACATAATTTTAGGTTTTCTTGAGTCATCATAATCCTCGACTATTGAATTTGAAAATTCCATCTAATTATTTCCATAAAACCGATGTTAAAGAAATTGTTGAAGATGGTGTTATTTTTCAAGATGGCTCTTATGAAAAAATTGACACTATAGTATACTGTACAGGTAGGTTAAAGCTTAAAAAGTATTTATTTTATTCCTTGTTATTTATTGATTATATTTTCCAGGATACACCTATAAATATCCATTTTTAAGTAGCGAATGTGGAATAAAAGTTGAAGACAATGTTATTAAAAATCTCTTTAAACATATGATTAATATTGAATATCCAACAATGGGATTTATTGGTGTACCTAGGAACACTACAGGATTTTACCTATTTGATCTTCAGGTAATTTAAAATAGTTTTTTATATTATATAGGTATATTAAAAATACATATTTTTGTGTTATCATTTATGTAATATTTAATAATATACTATTTTCAGTCCAGGATTTTTAAAAAGATTTTAGAAGGTGGTGTGAAAATGCCTAATAAAGAAGAAATGCTTCAAGATACCTATAAAGAAATTGAGGCTCGATTGGCTGGTGGTCAGAGATTAAAGGATCTTCATGCGTTGGGTAAAACTAAGTGGGCCATGGAGTATTACACTTCAGTTTCTAAATTTGCCGGTGTAGAACACCCTCCACCAGTGTTATTACAAATCTATTTTGATGGAATTGGAAGGCTTTCAGAAGATTTTTTGAACTTTAGAGGTGATAAATATCAAATTATTGATAGAGAACATTATAAGATACAATATTTTGACCAAAATGAATCGATTATTAAAAAACAAATTTTGTATTCTTTATAAAACAATTAAAATTTAAAATTATATTTTGTTAAATATTTTTTTTAGAGTTCTAATTTGTTACATTGTATTTTTTATAAATGTTATTGTTTAAATATATAGTAAAGAATAGAAATATATTTCAAGTATCATGCTATTTGTAAGTGTCTTATAAGTTAACCTGGTTAAATATTTAAAGAAAACTGTGATTGTCTATTATTTTGTGTTGATTTAAAGTAAATATATTATCTACTAAGTACTAACTAATAAATATTAATTATAAGTTATAGCGACTTATAAATTAGTTGATAAAACATTATTGATTTTATAAAATATGTATCCACGTTAACTAAGAATATATTGTCATAGTTGTATATTTTTATATGATTGTTATCAAAATGTTCTTGTAATATTAATAAAATTTTAAAATGTATACCTATTTAAATACTATTTCAAAGTAATTTACAAGTGATCCCATATTTGTAGTATTACTAGGTATTGTATAAATGCCAAATGATATAAACACCTAAATCCAGGGCTTGAAACCGATATTTGATACAGATTTTGAATACCAGCTAAAACCATTAAAAACCGAAATCAATACCTAAACTGAAAACAAAATTGAAAAAACAATACTGGTAATCAAAATCGAAATCGAAATCGGAAAAAATAAACACCGATATCCGAAACCGAAATCAAAATCGGGAAATATATTTTCAGTTTCAAGCCCTAGTCATTATAAATAGATTTCCCACACTTTATCATATACGGCACTATTTATTTGTAAATCATTTAATTTACAATATTCAATTATTAAAAACTTGTTTATTTTTGTTGATTTCTAAAACGCTTTAACATAAAATGCATTTATATACTCAAAATCTTTAAATATGCAAAATCATATAAATTTAGTAAAATATGCAAAAATATGCAACATAAATTGTTGTATTTCAATAGTATATTATGGTTCATGAAACGAATTTGTATCAAATCAGATTTCAAATATGCAGAGAAAGATGCAAATGCATTAAGTTCCAAGCCCTGCTTATCACTTATTAGACAACTTACGTAGGTACACTGATTATCAAGTTGGCTAAAAAATCCCATATTTAATATTTTTTTTAATTTGATAATTTTTTTATTAAAGAATGAATATATTTAAAAACTTAGGGGGTCTTAAATAAAACTAGAGGGGGCTAAGCCCCCCCAGACCCCCCTAAATTGCGACTCGCAAAGTACAAACTTATTTATAAGCCATGAATACATTTTTAAATGCCGACGCCATTTCTGTTTTACACAATGCAGATGGTATATACTATATAGGTATATAGGTATGGTTGTAACATGTACCTAATTGTTCTTCAGAATTATCACTGTCAGTATCCTTCAGTATCATCAAAAATCTGTTTTTCCAAATTTATGTAAAATGCAGTAATATTTTTGGCAATTTTAGGGTGCATTTTTTCAACATGAATCCAAAATTGATTTAATGGAACATTGAAGCGATAGCAATCAAACCTGTATGAACATTGAACATTAAAATAGATTGAACATCACAGTATTACCTACTACAAATTATATGAAACACAATAGGTTTATAATATTAAAGTCTGTTTAAATTACTCACAGCGCTATATTTTTCATGAAATCGTTTTCCTTAAAAAATATATTTCAAATAATTTCATGGCGCCTTAAATTTAAGCTTAGTTTAAATTTATTGTTCTATGGTTATAAAGATATCTTATCATTAATCGTGGGTTATATGGGATGGGGACAGTTGGGTTAGATCATGGATCTAAGGTTGCAGTATTGTTGGTGGGATTTTTACTTTAATAAGTTGGCAACAACGAATTTTTTGTTTTTATTTTTTATTCTTATCACTCTGACTCCTGGAGATCTACCGTATCACCATTCGGCATTCGCCGTATTTCATTATTTCCCGGCCAGACATGTGGCCGTGTTCTATGCTTAGAAAATTTATGTCTTTCCATTCATGTCTGACGTATTGATAGCCACTTCGAATACATAATGGTACGGCACAATAATCAGTTGCCAAATAATTTACCACAGCTCCAAAATCTTATAAAAAGGGATCCAGCATCATATAAGGATGAAGTAAGTTTAAAGAAATTCACTACATACCTAGGTACTTTGATTAATATTGAAAACGCAAACTTTTTTTATTTTTTAGTTCTTACAACAACAACGCCATTACAAGTCACTATTGGCAGTTTTCACGTTGCGCCCGACAGATTTCAATAAAAGTCTTGATGAACTGGTAATGTTTATGGCCCAGGTAGCGCATTGCTATCCTGGTGAATTAGCCACTTTTGCGCAAGAACTCACAAATATGTTACAGACACATGGGCCTGTTCTAGATAAAGATATGCGAATGGTAATTAATAATTATTAATAATGATAAATAATAATTTTAATTCCAATGTATTATATTCTTAGACATTTTGCCGAGCTTTAATATTGTTACGTAATAAGCGATTATTAACACCTACAGATTTGCTTTCACTATTTTTTGGCTTACTCAGATCACAAGATAAGGAATTGAGAAAATTTTTAGAATCACATATAGTTTCTGATATTAAGAACTTAAATTCAAAACATAAAGATGCCAAGTTGAATCGAGTAAGTGTTATAAAAATAATATTTAAGTCATGAATAAATGTAGAATGTAGGTATTTATTGTTTTTTTTTTTTAGAATCTTCAAAATTTCATGTATACTATGCTTAAAGATAATAATGCTAAGGCAGCTAAAATGTCTTTGGTGAGTATAACACAAATTGGATACCTAATTGGAGATGAAATATTAATGTAATATTGCAATAATATAATAAGGTTTTCTATTTAAGGGAATAATGGTTGATTTGTACAAGAAAAATATTTGGAGAGATACAAAGACAGTGAATGTAATATCAACAGGTTGTTTTTCAAAAATTACCAAAGTTATGGTTGCTGCATTAAAATTTTTTGTAACTGTGGATAATAATGATTCTTCAGATGATAGTGATTCATCAAGTTCTGATGATGTAAATATTTTTCAAATAATATATTATGTTGTTCCTAAAAATACTAAAATTTTTAAAATAATTATTTAAGGATACACCAAATACTAGAGAAGTGATTATGGCAAATAAAGTGAGCAAAACAACAAGAAAAAGAACAAAAAATTTAAAAAAAGTCAAAAGATTAGTTGAGGTATGTATTTTTGTATCTTAACAAATAAACTAAAAATTATATTTTATTTGTATTCATAAAAAAGTAATTTTAAAACAACTCAATTATATTATTTCAGAAAAATAAGAAGAAGAAGAAACAAAAACAATCATCTAATTTTGCGGCTTTGACATTAATACATGATCCTCAAGGGTTTGCAGAGAAGTTATTTCATCAATTAGAAAAAAGACATGAACGATTTGAAGTGAAAATGTTGACATTAGATGTAGTGTCACGTTTAATTGGTTTACACCAATTAATTATTTTCAATTTTTACCCTTATATCCAAAGGTTCTTACAACCTCACCAAAAAGGTTATTACATATATATTGTCTTTCTCAGAAAGTCGTAAATATTTATTTATTTTTAAAAATTGTAAATTAAGTATATACATATTAGTTTTAATTTATTTGAATGGTTATGTGAGACTGTATATTTTATTTATTTTGATATTTTTACTGTAATGGTCAAATGTCATAATATATATTTTTGTGTTAATAATTTATTAGTATTCACTAGTGCATGTATAAAGTACAGTTAAATGCTGTATACTGAAAGTTATTATATCAGATTAACTATTAATACTACAATAATTGAATTAACAATTTTCTAGAGGTAGTACGAATGATGCAATTTGTTGCTCAGGCATCACACGAAATTGTTCCACCTGATGTTTTAGAACCTGTGTTACGTGCTTTAGTGAATAATTTTGTTACAGAAAGAAATTCATCTGATGTTATGGCAATTGGGTAAAGTTTGCAATTAATTAATTAATTTTTATAATAGCATATAATGTTATATGTATGTTTTTTTAGGTTAAATGCTATTCGTGAGATGTGCACAAGAGCCCCATTAGTTATGACTGAAGATTTATTAAGAGATCTTGCTCAATACAAAAATTATCGTGAGCGTAGTGTCATGATGGCAGCTAAGTCATTAATACATGTTTATAGATCTTCTATGCCACAATTATTGCATAAAAAAGATAGGGTAATTTTTTTTTTTTATAAATTGTATTAAATTTATATTATTTAAGCATGGTTATGTTATTATATTATCCAGGGAAGACCTACCGAAGCATCGTTGGAAATTGTGGCAAGAAAATATGGTGAAGTGGATGCAAAAGAGTTTGTATCTGGTGCTGAAATACTTCTCGATGCAGAAAATAATGATTCCGCTGATGATTCTGATGAGTCATGTGATGATGAATGGGTGAATGTTAGTCATTCGGAAAATGAAATCAGCGATGATGAGAATATAGATGATGAAGATGAAGATATTAATGATAGTGATGATGATAACGAGGACATAGAAAATACTTCTGATACTGAGGGTATAAATGACACAGATCAAAGTATTTCCACGCAGAACTCAACAACAAATGTAATAACAAAAAAAAAAAAAGTAATATCTAAAAAAGAACAATTGGCTGAAAAGAATGAAAAAGCAGCACAAGTTAGTTCTATGAGAATTTTATCAGATGAAGATTTTAAACGTATAGAAATTGCTCAATTAAGCAAACAGATGACATCTGCTAAAAATCGCAAAAGGCCTGCTGAACCCGAAGAATCATCTAGGTAATAACTTATAAACATTTTTAGAACTTATTAAATAATATGGTAAATTTTTATTTATTTTATTATTTTTCAGAGGAGAATTAGTTAGGCTGAAAGATATTGAAAATATTTATAAAAAAAGAAAACACGATAAACAAACAAGAATAGACTCTATAAAGGTATCAATAAATTGACAATTAAATAAATTACTTATGTATACCTACATTATATTAATTTTAGAAAGGGCAAGAGGGAAGAGAAAAGTTTGGATACAAGGATGGACGTTTAAATCCATTTTCTAGTAAGACAAACAGAGAAAAAAAGAAAACCAAGAATTTCATGATGATTAAACACAAGGCAAAAGGAAAAGCGAAGAAGTCTTTTAAGGATAAACAGGTAACTTATAAATTAAAAATAATAATCATTACATTATTTTTATCTTAAATAGTAATAATAGCTTAAATTCATATTCATGAATGTATTATTTTTGATTATTGGTTGCAACTTTTTGTTGTTTTTATAAATAATAAATAATGTCTACAAGATTTAATTTAGGGCATTCACTCAAATGTGATCAGTGGCGTGGTGAAGTAATTTTTTGAGGCCTGTGCCTCAACATAAATGGGTGGTAGGTGGGGTGTACTGATATGAGGCCATGAGAATAATATGAGATTGACTGTCATAATAGAAAATTAAATGTTAACAAATAACAAACCGTTGAGAAGATAGGGGACTTGTAAATTGTACAGTTTGTACTTATAAAAGTAATGGTGGACGGTGATAGTGGTAGTAAAAATATAAATGCATTGGCCATTGGGCCTCACACAATACACAATACAAAATAAAATTTTAAAAAAACATTTGATATTCGCTTAAACATGCCAGTTGTTATACTCCTAAAATGTAGTTGAGGTATGCAATATATGCACATGTCATCAACTAGTGTGCAGGTCTGTCAGAACACTGTTGGTCCATGTAAATACGTTTGGCTGTTGAGTGGTGGGGGTTAACAAATAAAATCTACCTCTGTATGCAGCAACTGTTGCACACCTAGTTGCTTATCTGTAGCGAAATCGCCGTATTACTTAACTCCATCCGTATTTTCTATTTTTATTTTTTTTCATTCAACAATTTTGAATTTGAAATTTACTGATATCTTTAATTTAAAGAACTTTTGCAATAATTGCATACCATCTACTTTAAACATCACAGGTCACCACTGTGTGTACCACCAAATATTTATCCATGAGCCGCCACTGGTTACAAATGGTTAAGAGTATAATTCTGTTCAGTCATTGTATCAATGCAATTTAATATATTTGTCATATCTACAAAATTAACTGAATAGCAAATATTTATAGACAGTGTGGCACAGAAGTTTTTAAAATGTGGTCAGACAATTTAAAGTAGAGGTTTTCTAATATACATTTACTCATGATCATGGCTTAAATATATTCATGCTCATAATAAAATTATGATGTAAATAAAAAGTTGCTGCTGGCCGCATTTATTAAAAAAAAAGAGGTCGGGCCATTACCCGACATTAACATGGACCCGCTGAGCCCCTGCTTATAGATTTTTAAATATTTTACTTTACTGTTTTAACATTTTATTTTATATAAAATTTAAAAAAAAAGTGATTTTTGTTTGTTTGTTACTATTTATTTATATTTGTATGTTTTTTTATATGTTGAAAATATAATTAGTAATGATGCTTCATAAATAGAATTTTGTTTTTGTCTTTTCAGATTGCATTACGAAATCATTTGACCAAGTTGAAAAAGATGAAATAATAGAATAGATCATTTCTGAAATTCATATATTTAAAAGTGTGAATAAAGTACAAGATAACCAATTCAAATATAGATGTTGATTTATTCGAAATTTATTGTCTATATGTAATATGTATATCCTATTCAAGTTAAGGAACATAGTTGGTGGCCGACTTGTGTGCAGGGGTGTGGCAATACTACACGGCAAGTGTATTGTGTATAGTTGTAATAGTTGACTAGGTGGGATGACAAACGGGTGTCGCCTAACTATTGCCAACAAAAACTGGTCACCGTTGATTGTGTTTCTTAACTTGAATCGAGTATAGTTGTTACTTGTTATTTGTTTCATTGAAAAAGGTTAAACATAGTTTTATAAGCCCAGTTATTTAATAACTATATTAATATTGACTAAAAAGTTATGGGTCAATCATCAAACCATTATAAACATTTTATATGTTTACTTCTTATAATTTGCAAAAATAAAATAAAATGTTTACATTTAATTAAAAGTAATTAATTATTAATTAAGCAAAAATAAAAGTCAGCTGAAAAAAAAATTACCTGAGAGCTAACTAGCCACTAGGTATAGAGATTAAACAATAAACTGAACACATTTTCCTGGCAACTTTTCCAATTTTTCTTTTCATAAAAATGTCATTTGGACTTTAAGGAATATTTTAGAAAAAAATTAGCTAAATCGGTCCAGTCGTTCTGAAGTAATGCGGGGAAACCAACGGACAGCATTTCATTTTTATTATATAGATTTATATAATAACTATAATAGGTACCTAGTGGCTAGTATAATAAATAAATTAAAAGGACGGAGATTTGTTGCTTCCGTCTTACAGCAAATTTAACGCTCAGCAGGTCACGTTTAGCCCCGTTCATTTAAAAGTTAGAGTGAATCGACTTACTATGAAACTTGATGGTAAGAATATTATATTTTAATTTTAAAGTAAGTTTTGAGTATTATATAATTGTAAATGGTTAGGTTAGGTCTACATCTTAAAATACTAATAACTCACTTTTAAATTAAAATATAACAAAATGCCCTAGGTAATAATCTGACCTTTAAATTTTATAAGAGGTCAATTCACTCTAATTTTTAAATTAACAGACCTATACTTGATCTGCTGAGAGTAAAATTTGCTATTTTACGCACCTGTAAGACGGAAATAACAAATGAGTTTGTAGCATCATCTTAATACTAAATATTAACAAGTTTAATAGTAGCCTATAGTAACTAATAGTTAATACTATATATTTTTACTAGGATTCGCCTCCAAATAGATTAGGTACTTTTTTTTTGTATTTGTTAAGAAAAATCGACTGATTGTTAAGAATATTATTATTATGTATCACTAACACGCAAAGAAAATTTTAATCTATAAACGGTTCGCTTACTAAATCTCAGTAATAAACTAAAATATTATATTGATATGATTAATTAGAAATGAAACTGTTTCAAGTCACGCCGAACTACTGAAGTTTCAAATTACCCAGATTGATGGTATCTACTTTATTGTTTGTTAAACTTTTTAAAGATCTTCATTTTGTAATCTAATATTGATATTATTGAATTTTAAATTGTAAATGTTAATGAATTAATAGCGTTTATCCACTTGTATTGTATATTTATACCTGTTGTAAATTATTGCCTTATGTATTTGAGTAGGTATGGTGTGTGCGTCTTTACTCTTTTGGCAACTAAAGTTTGATGGGCGGCTCGCTTTAAATAAAAGTTGCTTCTGTTTTAATTGCATTTTTCTATGAAAATAACATAACTATAGACTATATACAATACGTATATAAATACAAAATATCCAATATCATCTCAGTTACCTACCATGTGTTAGGTACCTACCTAGCCACCAGTAGCGGCGGGATTTAAGATTATTTGAAGCAATTGCTTCATGTCTGAAATGAGTGGGTGGGTGTATAAATAGTTATATAATCGTAAGACCTTAACACAAATATCATTAAAATATTATAATTAATAAATAATGATTATTAATGGCCCCTGTTGCTAATTTTGGTTCAATGAATGGTGTGTTGGTAAAAATATCTAAAATTTACAATAAACTTCAAAGCGTCCACAATTTCATGCCGCCACTGCTACCCACCGCCACATATTATTAGTTGTGAGACAACTACTGTCTCACACTAACCCTCTGACATCTTGCACCACCACTGCCAAGGTATATGACCCGCATAATATAATATACTATTGTATAGATTATAGATTATAGTTACCTATATACTTTAGTTTACCATGCTTATAATATTATTAAGAACTTACTGCCTACCAAGCTGTAATGATGTGCTCTCACACCATTAAAATAAATAAACTAAAATCTTACAATAATAAATAACGGGCAGACTGGCGTTTGTAGAAATCGGTCACATCCAATAAAACCATTATCAACGACAAAAAGAGACGATCCGTATGATATGTCTACGGATTAAGAGGATGTCAGCGCACTATTGGTTTTCTCTCTCTGGCCCACGCGCAACATAGACAAAACGAATTTGCGCAGAATCGTTTTTTCTATGTTTTTAAGTAATCTTACTATCTTAGAGTAAAATCACCCATTATGAAAAAAGATAGAGAATAATATTTTTGAGGGAATGTCATATCGATTTTTCTAAATATTGTTTCAAAACAATTTACAACATTTTTTTGTTTATTTTGAAACTCAAATGCGAAGTCAAATAACAATAAAATCTAAAATCGATACGACATTCCCTCAAAAATATTATTCTTTATCTTTTTTGTAATGGGTGATTTTACTCTAAGATTACTTAAAAACATAGAAAAAACGATTCTGCGCAAATGCGTTTTGTCTATGTTGCGTGTGGGTCAAATAGAGAAAACAAATAGTGCGCTGACATCCTCTTAAGATAACGGCACGCGCTTATAACGGTAAAATGTAGGGTATGTGACTTTATTATATGCCGCCAGACTGCCAGAGGAGAAGGAAAGGCAAAAAGGGTATCTGCCGCCAAAGAATAATCTAGTTCCTAAGCTCACGACAACCTTTTGAAAAAAGCCGCCTGCCTACCACTCTCTGGTCCCGTGTCGTAGTTAAATCACAGAATATCATGGTTAGGTTAGGTTAAATCATCAGTGCATGAGCACCAGCCACGGAGTAACAACCTCTCGAATCTCAATACCGATTTCAACGAGCGACATCTGGACTTCTTATGATGAGCGAATGTAGGTATAATAGGGATTCGTGGTATTAATATATGTTCACCTCGGAACTTGCCATTTAAAATGCTGGCTTCGATAACGTTTTTCATTAATTTTTGAATGACTAATCGCGTACCACCGTTTGCACAGTCGTGGCGGGTTCAAATTACGAAGCAAAACAATCGGAGATCCAACCTTCAATATTGTAAATTATGCGGTGGCATGCCAGGCAATTCCAGTGAGCTCAAAAACTCTGTTGGAAAATTTACAGCTTCGCTGGCATCGCGAACTGTATCAATAGATTTGTGTGATACCATTTTCCCTGGCAACAACTGTTCTATCTTCAGATTTAAATCGTCAACGTGCGCATTTTTTTGCCGCTAAAATTAATTGCTCTTTCTGCAAGCCACTCGTGATTTGTGTACTGTGTGTGTGTACATCGGGAAATATTTGTTCAATGAGAGCATCTTGCGAATTAATGATTGTGCAGAAATCGGTCGGTAATTTTACGCATCCGGTTTCGCATCTACAGTAACTTTTCCATCGCCGATAAGAGTTGTTTTGAGAATGTTTCGGCGGATGGATCTCGAAGCATTTGAACGCGCATATTTACTTTCAGCTGTATTTTTTCAACATTACGCCACAGTGACGATGATTTTAAGCAAGCGTTGATCTCATCAGCGTATGTTGAACACACACATATATACAGTGGCGGATCCAGGGGAGGGCAAAGGGGGCATTTGCCCCCCCCCCCTCAATCGCTGTAGTTTTTCTTTGTTTTACACTGTGCTTAGCCAATTTTGGAACTTTTTGTACTTTTGCCCCTCCCAAAATTAAGCCCTGGATTCGCCACTGCATATATATATATTGGTCATTTGTTCTGCGCCTATTGACTGTGAAACGGCGTGATTGTCGTTGTTCTAATCTTATTGCTTCATTGCGTTCAGCTCGTGTAATCTTCTGATCGTTCTCGACGTGATTGCGCCATGCTCACACGCGCATCAGTATTTTGTTGCTGGATTTGTTCTTCAGTTCTTTGGGCTCTTGTATTTCGCATGTTCTCGGAAACTACTGAACCGATTGTTATGATTTTTTTTTTAAATTGAAGAGCTCATTGCGGAGAAGGTTTATGACATTTGATCGATTCTCTAACTGAATAAACAAAGGAGTTATCAATTATTATAAATAATGACCTGTTACGTAATAATAAATAATAATAATAAATCAGTATTATTCTCAACTCTTATAACCCATATAGCAACCATTAATAAACAACAATTTCTATCGTAAATCTCAAAATTCCTGTTTGAGAACCTACCAGGGGTGATCAATTAAAAATTAAAAATAAATTAAGAATAAATTAAATAAATTAAAAATATATTAGATAATAGATAGTATTATGAATTATGATTTATGATTATGTTATATTATTGTGTGTCTCGCTGACCGGTATTGCCGCGTTCCGGCGTTCGTATGTTTCTACGTATTGCAACCTATTTACGTGGAGCCTTGTTTTAAATTTTCAATCCTTAGCTATAAAAGTTGAACATTTTATACATTTTTAACTACAAAATAATTATTAAATCTAAAATTTGATAAATTTTGTCAAAATTTAAACTTTAAATGCTTATAAAAAAAAATTGTGCTTATGCATTTTTAATATTTATCAATTGCTATTGTAACAATATATCAGGAGCTTTGCATTAAATGTCCACGCTTTTTTACCCAACAAATAAAATTTTATTGATATTCATAGAAAAAAAGACTAATGACATTGGAAACAGAAAATGTTCCTAAACAGTTTAAAACAAATCAAAATATTTTGAAAATTTTATCTTGTATAGGAAATGGTAATATATACATTCAGTGAAATTTTCAAGTATCTACAGTCATTCGTTTTTAATTATAAAAAAATAAGAAAATCGTTACATGAGAAATCAAGTGAATATCAAATGTTGTAAAAATATGAATTTTAAATGCTCATAAAAACTTAATTTGAATTTCTTCTAGAAATTTTTTTTTTGATAAAGGTTTACAAATTTATGTGGAATCTTGTATTGAATTTTAAAATCTTAGATTTAAAAATAAAATTTTTTATAAATTTCTATCTCAAAATGTTTTGAAAATGTTCGTCATTTTTACGTATTTTGTCAATATTTGAACTTAAAATGCTAATAAAAAAAATTGTGACTGGATTTTTAATTTTTTTTATCAGCCTTTGAAACAATATACTAGGAGAACTCTATTAAATTTTCAAGATTTTTTTAACCAACAAATACAATTTTATCGATATTTATAGAAAAAAAACTAAAAAAAATGGAAACTGAAAATGTCCGTAAACAGCTCAAAATATTTGAAAAATGTTAATATAAACATTCAGTCAACATTTCATGTACCTACGGTAATTTGTTTTAGAGTTACAACAAAAACCAAACCCCCCCCCCCCCCAAAAGTACCAATTAGATTCACTTTCCTATCAGAAAAGATACTGTTGAAGAAAATCTAAGCATTTTACCCACGAATATAAAATTGATATAATAAATTATAATAGTATGTTGGCTATAGTAAATAAATAAAAGTATAATACCGTGCTGGCTAAAAAGGAGAATATATTGTTTTGTATACACTGCGTAATTAATGTTTAATCGAATAGAATTTATTTATTTATTTATACTGTAATATTACAACAGTGAATTGTCTTAAATGTATCCAATTAGTTTTATTGTTTTGATATTTTTGAATTTTAGATTGAATATTAATTGAGTATTTAAATTTAAAAGTAAAGTTATAATTTAATTTAATTGTTTTTCCTCTACTTAAAATAATCTACATTCAACACTGCAGGTCGTACGGAAGTTGTCGAAGTAATTCGCAAGAAGTTCCGGCCACGTCGTCGATACCACATGGAAAAAAGGTCGTACGGAAGTCCATATTTTACTGCTCTCTCCCATCTCGCTGGTTGTGATTAGAAAAAGCACGAGTGAGAACATTTTTATTTTTTATTTTTCACGCATTATTAGTAGTTCCCAATGAGAATGAAATCTATAATAATGCATTAATGATTTAAAAATATTTAATAATAATAAATATAAATGAAAATAGTTGGTGCCGATGAGGATAGTATTTTAAATGTTATAATTAGGGCTCGGAAGTTGTAGGAGTTGTATATTATTCTATATTATGCTCTCAATTTATAGAACACTAAAGCTAAAAAAATCCAAGCTAAACAATTGTCAGTTAAAAAATTTAAAATTTAAAAGGCATATTCCGTCAATTTTAGGGGAATAGTGCATATCTTCATAAGCATTTTAATATATTTTGCATATTTAGTATTTTCTAAAAAATAAATTGATCTTTTTCTTTTTTAATCTGTGTATTTTAGTAATAATATTGAATATATAACTCCATATTAATGAAGATAGGTTGTTATCACCGCAATCGACTATTCATTTAACGACAACGGTGCGATACGCATTTAATCTTTATCATGCCTATATATTCCAATGTTGGTAATATATTTTCTAATATATTTTTTTTAAATATTTTTTTCAGATCAATAAAATGTCAAAGCTCCTATAACTTCTGAGCACTATAGTTATAACTTATAATATACATATTTTTACAGGCCGCTACTTTACAACAGTTTAAGTGTAAATTAAGTGTCAATTTAATTTATTTAAAATTACTTAAATGATTTATATATTTACTGTCACTATTCTAACGTTTGGTTTATTGTTACTGTTACATTTTTACCCAATATCCATAATCCCTATGTGAGTATTAAAAAAAGTGAAGTTCATAATAATGAACCCGTGTCACTTATTATTTTATGAGTGTTGGCAGAAAAAATTAACAGTACCTATTAAAATAAATTATTTTGTATAAAAATTCACCAGTGCGTGCGTTTAATAATTTAAATACCTAATTAAAGTCTTATAATATTTCCTATTGATTTAAACTTAAATCCACAAATTCGCCATATAAAAAAACTCGAGCTGCATCATCAAATTTCCTAATGTTCAATCCAATCATGGACAGATTTTTCCATATTTTACCATCATTACATTATTATTTTTCTAATTATTGTCATCTGTGACGGTCCTTCGTCAAAACAAATACTTATTAAACAAATCTTATACTAGGTACATTAAAAACAAAAACAAGTTAATTTTAATTAACATTAACAGTAAATTACTTTGTAGCGAAATTGTGGATAAAATTGACACTCTAGCTATTTGTACGCGTGGATTAGGCCTTAACGGGGATACCACAATATGTAATACCTTATGTATTTAAACGGACTTCATTATTCTAATGTTGTCGTTTTTGAGCAAAGGTGGTGTGGAAATTTGCACACAACTACCTGTTAAACAAAGAAATTACGATGTATAATGTTATACCTACCACCTACGTTTGCCTAAATGTCTTAATCTTCGATGCACTCTTTAAGCATTAAGCTATATGTTTTGTTATAAATAATTTGAGAACTTATCGTGTATCTATTATTGCATGCTCATCAATTTTGAATGCGGATTCATTAAAATTTTATTTTTCGGAATTTCTATGTATATTATATTTAGTCAAAGACTATATATAGTCATTGATAAGACTATATTACTACTAGGTATGTATTTCAATAACGTGTATTTTACGACGTTTAAAATCTGTATTGAGGCTATATCAATACCTAGTTATTCTTTTAATGATAATGTATAGGCAAGGTGGATTGATCCACCTTGGGTATAGGTATAATTATGCCCAATGTCCATATAGGAATAATAAAATAAATATTTCACTAAGTTTCAGAGTTATTATAGGTACTTTTAATTTTATACCCTACTTAGAACGTTTGACACAGAGGGTGAAACCTGGTGCGTACTCAAGGCGGTACTCATTATTATAAATAATATGAATTTTTAAAAATGTTGTCCTCTATTTCGGATAAGGGATGTCAGTAGGTAAACAATTAATAATAAATAAAACATAAATGTCTTATATACCTACTTATAAAGTTATAACATTTTAGAACTTTTTAATCTTGCTACTTTAGGATAATATAGGACAATATGTGTAAATAATTATTTATTATCTATGGATATGTTCGGCGTATGATTTTAAAAAAAAATAAAATAATAAAATAAAATAAAATAATAAAATAAAATAAAATAAAATAAAATATAATAAAATCATACGCCGAACATATCCATAGATAATAAATAATTATTTACACATATTGTCCTATATTATCCTAAAGTACCAAGATTAAAAAGTTCTAAAATGTTATAACTTTATAAGTAGGTATATAAGACATTTATGTTTTATTTATTATTTACACATCATATAGTATTGTTTCAATAGATTTTACGCTTTAATTAATAATATTATTATAGAAAACGTTTAAAGGAATACATTTTTTAGCACAAACAATGACGCCAAGAACAAAGAGTGTAACCCAACATTATTGCTTGCTCCTACACTACTGGATGTGTACATATCGAAAAAAATCTTAGACATTTCATCAGGTAAGTCCAGGTACACACGATTCGCTCCAACGGTATTTATCAACTGTACCAGGTTTGGATAGTTGATGATATCTTTTGAGTCACTACACCAGACAGTTAGAGTTGAGCCAACTGGCGATGTCTCCAACAAATATTGAAGTTCCGATATCGAATTGACTGCAAATGACGCTCGTACAGCGTAAGTCACAGGGTTCATGTATTTGTTTTTAAACAGTACGTCTACCATAGCATTTATGTGATGCTCTGAATACTTGTCTGAAAAGTAGGTACATCATTTGAGTTTATAATTATTAATATAGACATAGCAAGCGTATTATTATCACCGAACATGATTATATCACAGATTGAATTTAACATATTTTATTAAACATTCATTTAATCTGTGGTTATAGGTATAAATGTATAATATGAACGATTATGTACCTACCGTTATCGTTGCGTTTAGTAGTCCAGCCTAACGATAAAATTGAATCTGGAAAACTTTTTGACGATACTTTGAGGAAAGTGTCTGCGTCTACTCCAGGACTGTCTCCTGGACCGGGACCAGGTAAAATATCTGCATTCAACCAAGGTAAGCGATTTGGAGGTGAATCCTAGTGAAAATATAGTACCTATTAGTTATAGGTACCTATACTACCTATAATGGCTATAAACTAGTTAGTATTGAGTACTATAAATCATCATTATTAATTTATTTATTATAGTACCTACGTATATTATAAGTAACCTAGTTGCTGTATAAATATTTAATAAAATAAAGACACAATTATATCGATATATTGTATCAATTACTTCAATATTTTATTTTGTGTACAAAAAATAAAATAAATACAGAGTGAGAATAGTTGTCCTGCGCAAAACAGTTTTTGCTATGTTGTACATATGTAAACGGAGACAATATGTATGCGGATGTAGGCGTATAGCGTCCTCTTAAGGGGATTCGATACCATAATTGTCTGTTTTTGTCTAACACACACGCGACATAGTGTTTTAGTTGTGTTTTTTGCCAAACATACCAATTGATCTAATGAAGTAATAAGAATTCTGAAAACAGATTTGAATTTGTCGTCAAGTCTACTTGAAATCAACTTTCCTACATTTTAGATTCTGAGCGAAGCGATGAATCTATTGATTTTATTATGACGTGTGTTTTTTTTTTTATTTTTTTTTCTTGTTTTTTTATTTTTGTGTCTGTCATCACCCTTTTAGAATAGTAAAAATGCTTGGATTTTCTTCAACAGTAACTTTTCTGATAGGAAAGTGAACCTAGTTGGTACTTTGGGGGGTCAAAATTAAACATTTCCCAGTAGTTTTCAAAAGCGCCGTGATAAACAAAAGAAAAGTTAAGGAAAACGGGAATTTTTACGCAAAATCTGTTTTCGAGAAAATCGATTTTGGTTTTTGGTGCTACTCTAAAACAAATTATCGTAGGTACATGAAATTTTGACTGAATGTTTATATAAGCATTTTCTATACACCATAACATTTTTCAAATATTTTGAGCTGTTTACGGACATTTTCAGTTTCTATTTTTTTTAGTTTTTTTTTATATAAATATCAATAAAATATTATTTGTTGGTTAAAAAAGCTTAACAATTTAATAGAAGCTTCTATTAAATTGTTAAGCTTTTTTATAGCCTAGGCTCCTAGGTTATTGTTTCAAAGGCAGATGAAAAAAATTAAAAATCCTTAGTCGCTGATTATTAAAATGCTAATATGAACATTCCGTGAAATTTTCTAGTATCTACAGTCATTCGTTTTTTAATTACAACAAAATAAGAAAATCGTTACATGAGAAATCGAGTGAATATCAAATGTTGTAAAAACAACAATTTCAAACGCTCATAAAAATTTAATTTTACTTTCTTGTAGACATTTATTTTTGATAAAGGTAGACAAACTTATGAGGAATCCTGTATTACATTTTCAAATTTTAGATTTAAAAAGAAAATTTTTAACTCATAATAATTTGCAAATTTTCGTCATTTTTACGTATTTTGTCAATATTTGAACTTAAGATGCTTATAAAAAAAATTGCGACTATGGATTTTTAGGTTTTTTCATCTGCTTTTGAAACAATAACCTAGAAGCCTTCTATTAAATTTTCAAGTTTTTTAACCAACAAATAAAATTTTATTAAAAAAAAAACTAAAAAAAATGGAAACTGAAAATGTCCGTTAACAGCTCAAAATATTTGAAAAATGTTATGGTGTATAGAAAATGTTAATATAAACATTCAGTCAAAATTTCATGTACTTGGTCATTTGTTTTAGAGTTGCACCAAAAACCACAATCGATTTTCTCGAAAACAGATTTTGTGTAAAAATTCCCGTTATTCCTTAATTTTTCTTTTGTTTTTTACGTCGCTTTTGAAAACTACTGGGAAATGTTTACTTTTGACCCCCCAAAGTACCAATTAGATTCACTTTCCTATCAGAAAAGTTACTGTTGAAGAAAATCCAAGCATTTTTACTGTCCTAAAAGGTCATGACAGACACACAAAAAAAAAAAAAACTAAAAAAAATAACACACATCTTCGCTCAGAATCTAAAAGAGTATTTAAAAATTGTCGTATTTCAACTTTTGGAGAAGTTGAAATCAAAAAATCAATTTTGTTGGAAAGTCGATTTCAAGTAGACTTGAGTACTTGATGACAAATTCAAATTTGTTTTTAGAATTCTTATCGTTTTTGGGTATGTTTGGCAAAGAACCCGTCTAAAATCCTATATAGAGCGTGTGTTAGACCAAAAACAGAAAATCACAGTATTGAATCCCTTTAAACTACATTAATTATAATAGAAGTATATAGAACAGTATAACTACACCATTAACATGTTGAAACATTGAGCTATTGATTGATAATTTTAAACCATAGACTTATAATATAGACTTGTAAGGTTCTAAGTTGTTTTAAACTACGCTGTACCTACGTAAGTATAAATAGTTATTAGTTATTGATTTGAATGATATGATCGACGAATATACCAAAATAAAACATATAAACAATAAACAATTGATCGCGAGGTGCCACGATCACATTAAAAATACCTACTTTAAAAGCGTTTTCAATGACTGGCGATGCTAGTTTAAATGCTTCGGTTGATTTAAAATCAAGTTTTAGGATTTTATTTGAATTGTTCCATGCATTTAAGAATTCTTTAAGACTCAAGTCTGAAGTTATTGAGGGAGGATGACCCATTATTGGTATGCGGTCAGTCTTCTCTTCTTCTACTTCATCAACCAAATGACCAGTTATAACATCAGCTTCTATCATTTTGGATTCACCTGTAGAAAATATTTCAAGTTTATTAATCATTTTATAGGTATTATATAAAGGTATAGAATATAGATAGTAATCATATTTGCGTCCACCAATTATGGATGAGTTGAATACGTTGGAGTTTTGTTTTATATCTATTACTTATTAGCGATTGTTGTATATAAACATCATAATATATATTATTTACTGTGTGTTTAATAACTTATTCACAATTTATTATAATGATCAACTACGTTATAAAATGTTGTTTTTATTACTTTTTAATTACTTACCTAATCAAGACGTATAACCTGTGTTTAAAAAAAAACAAACATGACTTTCATTTAAACTTAACAGGACAATAGGACATTAAAATAAAAATATTATAAGAATCAAAAGAATTAAACCGTTGAGTAGGTATATGGAATACAAAATATACCACGAATGTTCATTACCCATAAAAATACATTTATATTATGTTAGGTATAAACTTATATTTACAATATTATTCCTAGTTATTTTAACAAAAATGGAAAACTAGGTAGGTAGGTATATGCCTAGCGGTTACCAATAGAATGTGAAATTCAAAATTCCATTGGTGTCATCACGTCATTCATAAGGTATCATACTATTCGTTACATTATATTATTGTTAATATTATATACAGGGTGATTCATGAAGCATAAACTCATTAGTCATTATATACTCCCATATGTTTTCCTGTAATAATGAATGTATCCAAATTCTAATGTTTGGAATTTTTAAGTATACTCTTAAGCACTATACTTTTAAATAGGTATGGGTACCTATTTATATTTTGTTTAAGGAGTGACCAGTATGTCAACATATAAAGGACAATTAAACTCAATATTTTGTTATTGTGACTACTACAGCGTTAATAATGCGTTCATTTTATTTTACGATAATATCTTAATCTGCAAGTAAAAAATATCATATAAATATAGGTCTAACCAACCAAACATTGCGTAAAGCATATATACGCGATGGACGGTGGCCTATATACAAATCAATTCCTATGGCAATAGGTACCTACTTACTTTTTTTTTATAGGATTTGATAATTTGGATTACCTATGTTTTCAAAATATTTGTTTCCTAAGTATATTTTGGTTGAGACCAACTGACCAACCTATACCTATTCGCCTCTAAGATCAATTCCATAGTCAATAGGTACTTAATGGGAAAGTCATGAAAGTGTTGTTCCATTTTATAATGAAACCCAGATTTGTATGATGAAAATTAAAGTCGAAAAAAATTTCATAAATATTGTTGATGGTCCCAATTACAGGTAAGTGTCAGGTTTTTAAGTTTTTGATATTTAGGCGTAAACTATTTATGGGCAAAATACCACTCTGTATGCCTACTACATTCGTCACTATGTGTTGTGTTGTACACGTATTGTATTGTTATGTTATTACAATCGATAGCACATACGTTTTGTATACTCAACGCGGAAGCGCGCGCGTTTGAAAAACAAACAACGAGACGCACTAGCCCCGTTATAGGTACCTATCGTATACAGGGAGTTTACTTGGTTTTTCGTATGCGAACTTTGAGAATAATCTCATCATTATGTCAGTGAGTGGAATCGATAACCATTTTGCGTTTTGTTTTGCGAATCTTGGATTTTTAACGGCATTAGCCACCTCGTTAAATTTTAATGTTTAAATTGCGTAAATATACAGCGTAATACTAAACACACACAGCCCACGAGAATGTTGTCGTCACCCGAAACCCATCCCTATAATAAGTGAATAAGTATAGTTTTATATAGTTACCGGAAGTATTGTAATATATTATATTATAGGCACTGCGGATTTGATTGAATTTCATGATGGGGGGAGGGGTATTAAAATCTTCCTACACAAAATTAACCAATTATAATAACATGAAAAATTCAAATGGTTATTAATATTTGATTATTAGGGACCAATTCCCCAAGCAACCTCTTGCACCTATCTCAAAAACAGCGCGGTCGGTACGTATACTTAGTACTCACCTCCGAAAAATGGCGAAATATAGGTTTTATATACTATACTCACCGACTTAACGAGATCGTTCTCAAAATCTGTGCGGAATACCCGGAAACACGCTGTATACATAATTATGGTGTTGTTGTAAAGCACTGCTGCACGGGACCCGGGTGGGTGTGCAAACACGACTGTGATAAAATATTAGAACATGTAACGTTATACCGACGATCGATATACCAAATGACGCGACTACCTAAAACAGTAAAATCAGTGCAGCAACACATGCGGCAGCGTTCGTCGTCGTTTTCGTGGGTGTACAAAAGTCGACTGTGCGCAGTGGCATTTCACCGGGAAAAAAGTAACAGCCGCTGGCCCGCGAACTCGCGCCTGTACAGCACAATAATAATACGACACCTGACCAAACGTAACCTTAACTTGCGGCGATGACGCCTCCGGTTCGACTGCCGTTGATATTATTGGCGCTGCAGCAGTACGCCGCAGTGTCTGCAGCGGTCTCGGGCTCGGTGGACGAATTCCAGTGCGCGTGCGGTTACAACGCGGCCGGCCACGTGCGGGTGGTGCGGGACACGCTGGCCGGCGGCGGTGACACGGCGGCAGCGGCGGCGGTCGAGCTAGCGGCCGGTTACGGGCCGCTGGTGTCGCGGATACTGTTCGTGGTCAGCAGCCGCCCGGAACCGACGGCCCGGTGGCTGTGGCTGTTTGATTTGTACGCCAACGGGGCCAGCCAGCAACTGACGGCGGCGACCGGCCGGCGGCGGCGCGGCGCCAGGTGGTTGGCCCGGGCCGTTAACTACGTCGGCCGCGAACTGGACCGGTATCTGGCCATCTGCAAGGCGCGGGGCGTGGGTGGTGGCGGGCCGTCGTGGCGCGATCAGGCGTCGTTCGAGAAGTACGTGCTGGAGAACGTGACGGCCATCGTACAGCGGTCCACGGACGGTGCCGCGCGCGTGGAAGACTTCGCGCCCCGTTGGTTGTACCTCAACTACGTGGCGGCCGACGACGACGCGCTGCGGGCCCGTGGCGTGATGCCTCCCGGCGCGGGAGTCGACTGGGGGTCGGCCGCCGACCGGCTGTCGTCCGTGTACCGCGTGGCCGTCCATAAATGGGTGTTCGGCACCAAGGAACTTGTCGTGTACCAGAAGAAGTTCATCGCCGCCGTGGCCGTCACCCTGATGGGCCACGTGCTCGCGCACGTCGAACACTGTCGCACCCACAGGCTATTGGCCGCGGCCCACCCGGGTGAAACCATAGTGACCCACTCGGACGTCTCCGCTGCTGCCACCGGCGCCACTGACGACAACGAGCATTACAATTTGAACGGTGATGTTGGAGGCCCGGTGGGCGAGTACGAGCTCACATGGATGTCGGTTGGGGCGCTGCTGGAAAAGTACAAGTCGTACTTGGCGCTGGGCCCGGAGAAGTATTACCGGACGCTGGTCGAGGTGGCCACCAACCCGGCGCGCGACGACCGCGGTTTCCGGTTAGCGAGACGCGCAATCGAGACGCACATGGCCGACTTGGGCGCGGGCCTGTTCGGTCCAGCGGCCACCAACTGGACGGCTGTAGTGGACGAGTCCACTACAAACGCTGCAAACGAAAAGCCACAAACGCTCATCGAGCTGATCGCGCTGGTCGACAACAACATCAGCACCGCTGAGAGGTATCTGAAGAATGTCCAAGATCTGCTGTCCAATGTCGATTTCAAAATAGTCAACAAATTTATGAGGAGTACGCACATTTGGCTGTTATGATCCACGGTTGTAATCATATTACATTATACAACACTAATATTATAAACATTAATAAAAACATAAACTGCAGAGTAATGTTAAATACAATATTGTATTTGTTATTTCAAATTTACTGTTCGTCGATAAATTAATATATGAAAACGAAATTATTTGAATTTCCAATCAGGCTGATTGTAGGTACATTATATTATTTTATCTACAGCAGCTATCAGACCTCAAAGTTTATACATGTTTATACATTTTATATAATATTACTTATTTATTTTTTCAAGATTTCAAGACAACTTTTTTTTGAACATATTTTTGTGGTGACAAATTCCTATGAAAAAGAAAATACTTTCTACCAATTTTTATCCAAATAAATAAACTTTTTTTCACTTTAATAATATATATATTAAAAATTATAAACTAACTATATGATGTTAATTTATAATTGTTAGTGTTGTTTATACGAAAAACGTATTAAAAATGCCATGAATGTACCTATTAATCTAAAACTAATGTTATGCATATTTCTACGTTTATACTGCATAGGTACAATATAACTACCTAATAATTAAATTTTTATTTGTGACATATTTTAACTTTTTTTAGTTCTTAAATTCCAAACCCTGATTATATAATATATGATTTATACTTGTAGATCTGGATGGATTATATTTAATATTTAAATAAATAACAATACATCTCGATGTATATCAAGTGGTATCTCAGGATACCAACTTGACCCACAATAACCCACTACCAGATACAAAGTCATCACAACTTCTTATATTATTTTATTACTTTGTATAGTAGATTGTTGTTTGTAAAAATAAAAATATTTGTTTTTGGTTTATTTGAAGTATAAAATATGTATCTAAAATTTGTACATGGAATAGTTGAAGGATTACTGCTGGATAGTCATAACCCGCGTGGGATAAGAAGTAAAACCTGTTAGTGACGCCAGGATTGTGATTTAAGTCTGTTTTTAGAATATGCACCTACCCAGCCATCAAGGGAAGATCTTAAAAAGGTGGGTAAGTGGATGTCGCTCTGCTGTACAGTAGATTACTAGTGGGTCACTGTAATGGATGGTGTTAAATTTGAATTTAATGATATAATATCATTGTATAAGAAAAACGATTCTGAGCGAAAACGGTCAGTCAGCCTATGATATTACCAAGTATATTTAATGATATTATTGTGAATAAAGTAATTTATATATAACCTATTTACGTGGAACCTTGTTTTAAATTTTCAATCCTTAGCTATAAAAGTTGAACATTTTATACATTTTTAACTACAAAATAATTATTAAATTTTAAATTTGATAATTTTGTCAACATTTGAACTATAAATGCTTATAAAAAAAATTGTGCCTATGTATTTTTAATATTTTTCAACTGCTATTAGAACGATATATCAGGAGCCTTATATTAAATTTTCACGCTTTTTTACCCAACAAATAAAATTTTATTGATATTTATAGAAAAAAAAACTAAAAAAATTGAAAACTGACAATGTCCGTAAAAGGCTCAAAGAGTCAAAATATTTTCAACATTTTATGGTGTATAGAAAATGCTAATATAAACATTCAGTGAAATTTTCAAGTATCTACAGTCATTCGTTTTTTAATTACAATAAAATAAGAAAATTGTTACATGAGAAATCGAGTGAAAATCAAATGTTGTAAAAATATAAATTTCAGACGCTCATAAAAATTTAATTTAAGTTTCTTGTAGATATTTTTTTTTTTGATAAAGGTAGACAAACTTAAGAGTAATCTTATATTACATTTTCAAATCTTAGATTTAAAAAGAAAAATTTTTATGAATTCTCAACTCAAAATAATTTGCTAATTTTCGTGATTTTTCAGTATTTTGTCAAAATTTGAACTTTAAATGCTTATAAATAAAAATTGTGACTGGATTTTTAATTTTTTTCATCTGCCTTTGAAATAATATACTATGAGCCTAGGCTATAAAAAAGCTATAAAAAAGCTTAACAATTTAATAGGAGTTTCTATTAAATTGTTAAGCTTTTTTAACCAACAAATAAAATTATATTGATATTTATAGAAAAAAAAATAAAAAAAAATAGAAACTGAAAATGCCCGTAAACAGCTCAAAATAAGTCAAAATATTTGGAAAGTGTTATGGTGTATAGAAAATGCTAATATTCAAAATTTCATGTGCAGTCATTTGTCAAATTTTTTTTTTAATGAATTTCATGAACATAAATCGGTGTAAAGGGGGTATGGGGCTTCAATAATTTGATCAATGGCTATGAATATCACATTGTTTATAGTTACGTAATAAATTGAGTATGATTATTAAGAGGATGCCACACCCGCATGTGTTGTCTCCGTTTTTATAGATTAGAGTGAATCGAACCTTGATGGTAAGAACATTATCTGTGTTTTGTTGGAAGTTTTTTTACAATAATTCAGTTTTTAAGCGAGTTATTAGCATTTTTAATTTATATTTATTATACAGGCATAACTTACTTAAAAACTTCCAACAAAACACAGACTATGTTCTTACCATCAAGTTTCATATTAGGTCGATTCACTCTAATTTTTAAGCTAACGAGTAACGGCATAAAAATTTCTGATCGTAAATTTGTTATGTTACGCGTTTGTAAGACGGAGACAGCACATGCGGGCGTGGCATTCTCTTAACCGTCGCGTACGTAAATATTTTTAATTAAAATATTATCTATACTATTTACTCTATTCATCTTGCAGATATATTATTGATTTACATCAAAGTATCAAACTCATTTGATTTGCAGTATTTTTATTTTTTAAATATTTTTATCTTTTAACATATGTTTAGAATTAATTTGAATGTCGTTATTGCTGAACACAAGTTATAGCCTATTATAAGTAACACCTCAATATCGATTTATCTTTTTATTTTGCAATTTTTTTTTTTTAGACACTTAAATGTATTATAACTTTTATAAAATTACTATAATTATTACAAGTCTACGCAATATTTATACCTAAAAACAATTTGAATTCCAAAACATACATTTTGTTTTAGTCATTATTCAAATGCTAACTGATAAGCAGATAATATATATTAATTGTAACTTTTTATTAACTGTACTTATTTAATTAATAATACTACATTTATATTAGGGTAGTTAAATTATCATGCAAACCTATCAAACCACGCAATTCGCTTTAGACCTATGTGTCTTGTATTACCTTGTCATCATGTAGTTTCATACATTTATCTGTTGTACGATTATGTTATTTTTTGGTGGCTTTTGATAACTGAATGCACAGGTATTGTGCATTTTCCAACGTCTTAAAGTAAATCATATAACTTACTATATTAGGTACTATATGTATAAGAGTATTAATATTATATAGAGTGTCTCAAGTATTCAACTTCATATAACTGGATGATGGTTAATTTAAGCAGCAGTAATTAAAAAATATATCCGGCCTAAAACGTACTTACTCGTCAAGGCGCTCTGTAGCTTGGCCTTGGAATTGACTGCATGATCCCAGGTGGCCGTTATCAAACTTGTTTCTGCAAAAAAAAAAATTAATAACCGTCTTACAACAATCGTACAAGACTTGATTTCTGAGGTCTTTGCTCCCATCTTCCTTATACACAGTACATTATAGTCATAACTCATAACTTATGTTTTTTTACCTATTATATGCACACATGTAGGGCCGGTCAATGTACTTACGGTCTGTTTGTGTGTTGAACACTTGCATCATCACTCCCAAGATAAAATCAAGGCACACCATCAAGTTCATCTGAAATTTCAAGAAAGTCTACGTGAAACGCAGTTAGGTAGACATGCCATCAGGTCGTACACTGGCATTTATTTTTATATATCGCCTCGGTAACCAATACAAACGTCTAGAACAGTGGTGCCCAACCTTTTCTCTTCGTTGTTCTAGAATAGTAAAATGTTACATTTGTGGTACTGTGGGAGGTATATACCAATAATACAAAAAAACATATATAATAATAATACGGAAAGAAGGAAATTTAAATATCTTGGAAACAATTGTGTATTTTTACCTATATATTTTTATTTTAACTTAAAAATTGGCGGCTTCCACGGGTTGGGCATCACTGGTATAGAACATTTTTCTGTATAAACATTGTAAGTGCGCGCGCACACACGTGTTGTATTAGCGTGGTGCGGGTGTTCAAATACGATAAATACGTTTGAAATGTAACGTAATCGTAAATCTACGTTTTTGTCTTTAAATTTTCCATTAACATAAATAATTGGTTTTGGTTAAAAATGGTTAAAAAAATCATTATATTATCGGTGAAAATCGTGTACAATAAAAATGTCTGATAATTAATTATAGGAATATACTTTATTCGTAGGAGGAATTTATTTTTTCGTTGATAACAAACAATTTCATGATGGAGAAGAAAATTGTGTAGCCTGTGCAGTTAATATTTTTGAATATTTTCATTTTTTATGTCACTAACCAAAAGATTATACTCGCGCAACACATTTTAGTTTTTACAGTGGGTTTTTTGGAAATTATCGAGAGGTTCGATCCTTACTCAACTCTCAAAGACTAATTTTCATATCTATGCAGTATATCATACCTATAATAGTATTAAATAATGTGCTAAAATGGATTTGAGCGAGGTTATTACGTAACCATCACAGGTATCCGAATATACTGACCACGTGGATTGGCAGAACGCCGATCGATAAAATATTTCTATGTAGGACGTAGGTACTCACTCGTAGGTACTCAATTTTCTTATTATATTATATACCTATATAATATTGTCTACACGCGACCTCGTGTCGACGACGACGTTTGTGTACCTATGCGTTTTGTATATGCGACAAAGGGGCAACGGCCGGCTACCGGTGTCCAGATGATTTATAATGGTATAATAAACTATATATAGTTATATTTACCTACGGTGGACACCTGGTTTATTAAACAAACTTGTAGAAGCGTAAGATTGTTGTTATTTTTACTTTTATTATTATCACTTGTCTATTAGTTTTCGTATTGTGCCAATTCATAATATTATGCAATGTTTTTCTTTCTTTGTTAAAGGGCTTTGGCCCGTTGATTTTATATAAATAAATAAATACAATCATCGTTTATTTATTAAACTTAAAATAATATTTTTTTTCTCGGTGTATTGCGTTTCGGGTCACGTTTACATTTCACATTTAAGGCGCTTGTAAATTGCGCCCACATTAAGCGGGTAGTACAAATACCCTAGTAAATTGCGCCCGGGATTTTTTGGTTTGTAAAATGGATATAGTAAATTGCGTCCATAGTATCTAAGTGGCCTTGAATTCATCGTTACCTATTATGTGTATTTTAAAAATACTGTTGTTCATAGATAATTTATTGGTGGATAAGCCGTATGTTTATGGCTATAATCGTTATGATATTAGGCTATTAGCGATATCAACACTTGTACGCGTATACAACGACTTAACGTATAGGTAATATTTTAATAAGCCGTTTGCGTGTGAAACAGTTTACAGTGAAACATGGATATTATACATACTGGATTTAGACAGAAATTATGTTATAATCTACCATAATTATATAAATTTTCAAAATTAAAACGTGAGTTGTCTTTGGGTGAAACTAAGTGGCGATGTAATGTAAAAACGTGTATTGAGTCGCTAAATGACCATCATAAAAATAATATTTCTATTGGGCGCAATTTACTACACAGAAATTTGTGCCTGAAAAATACCGGGCGCAATTTACGTTTGCCCCACATTTACATAGGTATTGTTTAAAATGTTAAAAAAAAAAATCGTAGAATACAACGCATGCTGCGTGTTATGTTCTTCTAAGTACAATATTCAAGGACGTCTTAACAATGATACCTACGCTAAACGGGCTAAAGACCCAACGTTTAGTGTCGGCTTACCTACGTACCGTTTAAAAAATCAATAATACATTTTACTGAAACTATTTGCGTACAACGTAAACTGAATTATTATTTCTAATCTTTCAAAAGTTTAAAGTCTAAACTCAACGATTATTGATGGTTAGTTTAAAAATGTTAACTATTAAAGTTAGTTGAGCTCGAAAAAATCGTCGGTAGGTACTCTATATATTATACTGATTTAGACATAGGCCCCATTAGAGAGGGCATCAGGGGGTTAAGCCTCCCGGTTTTATACGTAGCCTTCCAGTTTTTTAATCATATTTGCTGCTGATACAATTTGAAAACATCCCTAGTTGCGCATAGTATGGATTTCGGTTGTGTGATACATTGCCGGCATAGATTCTAGGCGAGAATATTTAGATAATAATTGTATCCAAATAAATAAATCATTTTTTTATACGAACAATCAATATAGGTATATTAGGTATTCATATATCCCCATATGACTATTGATTATACATACTCAGGTAATCGATTATAATCAATGGATATTACCATAGATTAATACCTCGTATACTTTAACATTTAAAAAAATTAAACAATCCGTATTTTGTATTATTATTTATTATACTATTTATACTAATAGTCCATAATATTATACGTGACGGTAGTATGGGTTATATAATCTGGTTCGGGTTGTGAATTATTGTGATAGAATATAAAATATGTTGTGATTGTTATAAATGAGATATATGTAATCTCCCAATCAAGAGCGTATTATTATTATTTTTGATTAAAGCTCGGCGTATAACTGGTGAAAAATAAAAGATTGTCAAATAATATCAATTGTATCGCTGTTTAGTAGTTATAATGTCTAACCACCAAATATCATTACTATTGATATTATATTATTATTATATATTAATAATTATCATGTTAAAATTTTCAAAAATTCTTTAGTTGTAGATAGGCTACATAGGCTTGGGACGTCTTATTATATATACAAAAAAAAAAATTAATAAGGAATGTTTGAATAAAATATATATTTTCAACTATTTAGCGATGTACACGTATTTACAGCATCTAATGAGTAATGACGTATAACTTTAAACTTCTGCAGTTAAATTTTATATCAAAGTACCTATTTGTCTATGATATTTCTTTACGATGGTTTTTTTAAAAATATATGCTGAATTATATGTATACATATATTTTAAATATTTTATTATTTTTATCCGTTTATGATAATATGATAATATTAATAATAATATTTTATATAATAAATTAAGTAAATTATTATACACAATAATGAGCTATATGCGTTTTATGCTTATATAGGTACCTACTCTGGAGGAGACAATTGGGGTTTTGGTTTTGCATCTCATGAACAATAGTCTTTAAAAATGGTATTACAAAAATATAAAGTATAATATGTCATATTGGATCTATTGTACTATATGTATTTATTGTACTTAATTTTACAAATTAAGAATGTTGATAGATTAATATTAAAAATTAAACACCACAATTTTAAAATCACCATAGCCCCATATCATACAAACATATTGTCATATTAAACTTAACACATACACAAAGACCTCAACAACTACCCGTTAAAATTGTGGTTATGATTCGTCAACATTTTAAGAAAAATTATCTACTAAATAACTAAATGTAAGAAAGGGGGGTTCTCATTTGAAAAACAGTAGTTTATATCATCTCCACAGGACACTCTTTAAGTAGTACAAAAAATGAATACTTTTCCAATTTAAAAAAATTATATTTTTATGTGTTTGGCATAATTGTAATTAAATTATTAAATGTATAATGTGCACATGAATTAAAAAAAACAATTTACTTTATACTCTTAAACCTTTACATACGAACTCGAAAGATGAACAAAGGTGGTGAACATGCTAACAGAGTTCAAGAAACAACACTGTATTCGGAAACGGTATAAAAACGCGTTTTAGAAAATTGCCTTACCCTCGATATTACCACAATCTATTCAATGAGCATTTTATTGGCGTTTTTTGTTTTTCATTGAATAATTGCACTTACAAATACAATACACAGGCACGCGTTTATAGTAGATATGTATACACAAGTATATTTGATAGTTCAAAAGTCAGATTTTGAATAACTGCATTATTGAAGAAAAAAGAGGTTGAGAATGTTTGGTGTAACACTATAGATTTAATAACAATACTACCAATTTTATTTATATTTTAAATTTATGGATTTTATTCGTATGAATTTTTTTAATAAATAACATATAAATATAAAATATATAGCATTTCTGATGTCGGGGTAAGGCCCTCTAGCCCTCCCCTACATTTGCGTCTGCTGCTGTCGAATTGAGATTAAAATGTATTATTTCATTGAAATGGCATAAATACAAATTTACATTGATTATTAAAAATATGACCGATATCTGTTTTAATTTACAAAAAAGTTTTGATATAATTCTGTTCACATTATTTTGCATCACAGGATTAACGATCATATAATTATTAGGTACCTATGTAGGAATTATTTTTCTTCAGGCGTTTATAATGTAAAACGCCTTCACGTTTAAAAATAAAAATTTTTTGTGGAAAAAAAGGTATGCTTTTTAAACGACTAATGAGTAGTATACTGATTGTGTGGTCGTGATGAAATACAACCACCTCTTATGAAGTTGACACTGACATGCAACAACAATGTCGCGTGTTGAATTAGTGCATTACATAAAATTATCAATGTCATGTATGATCTATACAGAGTGATTCACCATCCATCAGGCGTAACAAGATCAACAATTTTTTTTTTGGGGGGGGGGGGGGGTGGATGCTGAAAGTCTTCCATACATTTTCGGATTTTCATTTTCCTCATAAGTACCTACCCAAATAAAACTATTTGGCCCCACCCTCACATTATTAATTGCCTATTTTTACTATAAAAATAACAAAATATTTATTTTTACTCTAGTTTCATTTTTCTTTTATTATAATTTATTACTATGATTTTTACTACAAGTTCATGACTTGTTTGAAGTTTTCTTTAACAAATTTAAAGCCAGATGAATTGTAATTTACCAAGTTCTTTGTCTGAATAGGGCCTGTAATTAGACTAATTAGAGTAATCCGCAATGAAATGGATCAATATATAATTTGACAACAAAATATAAAATAATACACTTTATAGAACATTAAACAATTAAAAATGACAAGATGCCATATATATTATAAAGTTATTTATATTGTTGTGATATCGTTGGCATTGGCATTAAATAGTGCGTGTCATGTGCAATGTGGATTATTATTATATATTAATTTTTAATTTATATTATATGAGTTAAAAGATTAAAGAGGAAAGTATGAGTAACTTCTGGGAGCTAAGACCTCCCTAAAATGTTCAAATTACCATAACCCCCATAACTTACAAACCCACTATCATGGATCTATATTATCCGTGGTACACAAAGTCGAATAACTCAAATGCGACTCATTCGAATTTCAAATGCATTATTAAGTATAAACAAGGTTGAGCATGATTGGCGAATCACTCTGTATAGTTATACGAATGAGATGTACATTTTTACCTTTCACTGATATTTTATTCAATACTACTGTCTACTAGATGTCGAAAATTGTAGATGTAGTCAAGAATTCAAGATATAATTTAATGATTTTAATGTCTATAGGTACATACTCGAGATTATCTTGATTTGTAGTTTTTTTTTTTTTATATATATAATATAATATAAATTATCGTTTTACCTGAATGCAGAGTATTTCGATTTTTTCATCATGAGGACTTTCTTATTGGAAAATACCAAAAATGAAACACAGTTATGTCTACGACGAGCGAAATGAAAAGATTTAAGTACCAATGGTCTGACGCGCGGGTCACAAATCACGATAAACAAATAAAGTTTATATTATTTTGTTGTTATGGATTTACGGTACCTATATAATATCTCATAAAATACGTATAATGTATACCTAGTATAATATTTTAAATATTAGACGTGACTCACACTATCACAAAACCCTAAAATGTGTAAGTAATAAATAAAAACACCATAGAAAAATATTATAAGTCATTATCTATACAGTAGTATAAATTAATTAATATAAGCACCCAAACTAAAGAAAGAAACGTGTAATAGTTTTTAAATTAAAATAGGGTACTTGCACATCAAATGGTTATAACAGCTTTATTTAATATGTCGTCACATGCGATTGGCTACACGCCTAAACCTATCAATAATTAATTATTACGTTGAACGAGTATTATATAATATTATATATTGTAGTATTATAATTTATAGCAGTATGTAAATGTTTTCTTTTTTTTTTTTTTGTATGTATAGCATAATAATTTATACATAACTTGTGTAAACATTTCTCAATTGATCGGATTTGAAATAAAATTAATGACTTTTTTATCAATTAAAATAAGCAACAGTTGTTAAATCTGTATAAGAAATTTGTTTGAAAAAATTTTTTCGCCATAATAATATGTCGCATAAATTATTGAAGAATTTAAATTACTTAAATAGTTAAATGTGTCAAAATTAAATAAATATAAAAACATTAATTTTAAAAATCAATTATATATTTAATTAAGTAGACAAAATATGTATAATTGTATAAATGCTGTACAATCACAGAATTGTTGAAATTCGTTTATATAGTCTATAGTATTAATTAAAAACATTTTTACTATTGATATAATAAATATTCAACTGATATCAATGAAACGACGAATAAAATCAATATAACGTCCTAACACACCTTAACACACCGATAACAGAATATATTTGAATATGAAGATAATATGTGCTGTAATATTTTATGGTGCCTTGGCCAAGGGGGAGAGGGCACATCTTACTACTGCTAAGATTTTTGAAAATCTTAAACGTACATACGCGCAGTCACACGTCACTATATTTTCAAATCCCATGTGCCACAAAAGTCCCAAAAAGCGGAAAAAATATTCACCCAGTACCGAAAGTCCAATTTTAATTTTGAATTCCTCAATCTTTTTTCTAAGTTACGTATATCTAGTAACAAAGGAATTTTCATTTTTTTTTTCAAAATTCACTTCCTACAAAACACAGACAAAAAACGAAGAAATTCTAATATATTTTCAAGATTAAAATTGAACTTCTGGAAGTATACTTATGTTCGCTTATTAGTCTAAACGCACGAAAAAAAACGACCAGCTTTCAACAACCTTAATATATATAGTCTTGTATTCTTGTCAGTAAATTGAAATACTTAATATTCGAACTAAAAATAAAATATTTTGTTCACAAGTCACAGAACATATTGATATAATGATATACCTATTAATACATTTATATGAATGAATACATTAACCTATGGTTTACAATATTGTTAATACATTGTTATATCGAATGTAGATATATAGGTACCATGTTGTTAACATAAATATACAGTCATAAAAAAAGTAGATACACTTTATGAACAAGCACTTTAATAAGTCGTCGTCGTCTAAAGTTTCCGTTAAAATGTTTTTTGAAAATATATGATTAAAATATTTTGTAAATGTGTTTTATAAAATATTTTCAAATATATGAACTTTTGGGCCAAAGAATATAACTAAAATATTTCCCAATTATTTACGCAACTTTTTTTTAAAAATATTTTGACAACTATATTATATTTTCCTGAAAATATTTTTATGCTGTATGGGCGCTATGGGCACCTATTATACAATTGTATTTATGTAATACAAAACATCTGTTGTTATTTGTTATATTATTATATTATTGTTCAAACATTATGTGATTAAGTGCCTTGATCAATTATTCAACGCAGTTGCCTGTTTAATAAAATATAATATATTAATATGCTGTATAATATTGGATTATATGAAACATTTTACTAAATAGATTTTGTGTAGTCTATATTCTATTCATAATTATTATCAAAGAGTCCGTGCCAATTCAAGTATAGACTTACGTATAATAAATAAAAATACCACATAATTAGGTATATTGTTTATCCATTTATATATTATAACGTATCTTTTGTTTAATTATTCAATTTTAAAAGCAACTATTCGAGCTAAATAATATTAATACCACCAAGGTTGAACTGCCAGATGTAAAACTCATACGAATAGGGCATTATGAAGATTTTACTTCTCGCTTTGACAAACTATTTAATACACTTAAATACCAATACCTACTACCTACCTAGTTACCTTTTACGGTTCACATTGTACATTGTTTTACCTATGAAAGTATTGTAAGCACAATTATATAATAATATAAATATATATACAACTCATTTCGAGGGAACTATTTATAACATATTATCAGAGTTGCTATATCCGCATTTTAGAAGGTTAGTGTAGCTATAATTTTTCTGACAAAAAGGAGGACACGTTCTAAAAGTTTTTAATAATTGCCAATATCTAATGGATAACTAAATTTATAAAAAACTATAAAAAGCTTACTACTTAATTACTACGCCAGTCAATTTTATGTAAAATTAATATTTATAAATAGTAAAATAGTAAAAAAATAACAGTTTAATACTACTTAGTAGGTAGTTATAATATAATTAAAATAATTTATGATTGAATGACGATAGTAGTCACTACAGGAATGGTGTTGATTGTATAACTAAATCCTTACGCAGTAAAAAATATATTTTCATACAAATTTAAATTTTTTATTTTTGTGAATGCGGGATAAAGCGGAAAACGTGATAATCCTTACTAATTTGGACGTCTGTCGTCTGGTCACACTATACTCACACTAGGTATACAAGGTTAAGTCGCCATGGATAACTAATTAAATCTGAACTTAAAATGTTTTATTTAGGTGTCATATTGACATTGTACATTTTTAGTGTATACGTTACAGATTGTAAGTATTTCCTTAAATAAAATATAAGTATCTGCAATATTATTCAGGATAGGTTAGCCTTATAGTATTGTGTATATAAACATACAATAACAAGAATCTATGTATGTTCCCACATGTATGCACATTGTAGCATGAGCCTGTATGGAAAATGACTAATAATATGAAAATTTTTAATTGTTAAATTGATAAAGATGTTGGTATGATAGGTACTACAGATGTGACGTTAATTATTGTATATTTCTAAATTTAGGTAATAAACCGCATAAAGTATCTGCTGAAATGAGAGATATTGTTAATAGTTCTTAATTTTCCGATATTATAACTTATACAATAATATATGGCGGTGGTGTTATATGCCTGTGTGTATGCACACGGTAAAATAAAAATATTATACAAGTGATATGACTGTTGTACGTATGTGCTGATAAAATATACGCATCGGTCACTTGAGTGATATGTAAGTTGTTGATGTGTAAGCACACATGCGTTTTCTCATATGTAAGCGTGAAAAAATATGTTTTGCTCGAGTCGGGAGGGTTTCGTTGGTGGTGACTGTGACTGGTAATGGTGTGTGTTTTAGCGGAAAACGTGATAATCCTTACTAATTTGGACGTCTGTCGTCTGGTCACACTATACTCACACTAGGTATACAAGGTTAAGTCGCCATGGATAACTAATTAAATCTGAACTTAAAATGTTTTATTTAGGTGTCATATTGACATTGTACATTTTTAGTTTATACGTTACAGATTGTAAGTATTTCCTTAAATAAAAAAAAAGATGTTTATCGTCTTAAACATTAATAATATGTAATAATAACCTGTAATCCTTTTATGATATTCTGTTGTATAAACCGTCCGATTTGAACAAATTACGTTATTTTGGTTGGCTGGTTAGGTTATGCAAATTGGTAAAATTTAAAGACAAAATTAATTAATCCTATAGGTTTTCGACAAAAGATAATATAGATAATAGTTCACTGATTTGTTTGTGAATCTTACATTTGAAGTTGATTATAATGATAATACTTACGAAGTACTTACGACAGCCGACATGTACGCGAGGGAGAAACTGTAATAGGGCCATAAAAACATAACATAGCTTAATATATAGTTTACTGTTATAAAATACCTTGTAAATTAGTTTATTGGTATGATACGTATTAGTGTAAAAAGATAAACAATAATATTCATCAATTAGTTGCATTACCTTCCACTGTGAACATTTACAATAATATTATTTATTGATTTGAAAAATATTTTTGTGGTTGTCAAAACATGATTAAATAGTGTTTAATATTTCAGCGTAAAGGAGTTAATGGAATCAGACATGAACGTACAAATAAAAGTTGGTAGGCACTCACGTGAAAATATTATTACAATGAACTATATAATATTTACTCTGTAGGATTTATGATGAATTAATTATTATATATTATATTATATTATTATTATTAATATAATATATTGACTTAATTCGAACAAAAAAAAGTTACAATCTACCAGTATGTATATTTGATAAAAGCATACAAGGAGTAAAGTAAACGTACTACTATTATACTTGATAATTTTTCCGCAAAATGGAAAAAATGAATCATTATAGATATTTGTTGCACGTTCTTGTAGTCTAATGTCTTAGTGGTAAGACAACTTAGATCTTAGTAAAAAACAAGAATCAAAAATTGAACACTGGATTTACCACTATTACGAGACCCTCTCGTGGCTACCCAAGGCTAGGTTACATAAATGTGTTTGGTTTTGACCAGCCTGGAATAAACAGGTTTTTGGAGAATTCAGACAAATTCAAATTGTATTTTTTATTGTTAATTGGTTTTTCTTCGTGTTGTGCAGCATTTCTTTAATTTGAGACATTCTATAACTTACATTCTATAACTTACGTTTTTAGAAGTGTAGCATTCAGGTTTTTATCCAACTCTTTTAGTCTTTTGTCATAAAATACTTATGAATAGTTAAGATGGATATCAAATACATTTTTTAGACAAATTATATCTTAAATTAATAAAAAGTCTGTCATTTAAATTTTAATTTGGCGGAACATGTTGGTTACTTTAGCCCACTGTAGTACTGATCTGTATAAAGCAAATTAAAAAGTAAAGTTATAAAATCAAAAATCAAAGATGAATTATGATATTAACCAGTATGTATAATATCTGGCTTATATAGGTACCTATAGTATAGTATATTATAATGCCCTGTATAATACATTATAATACATTATATAGGTACTATAATATTATATGGTTGGCCGCTTAATGAAAGTAGGTATATATAATTACATAATATTATAACCAGTGCTTAAATTGAGGGGGTGGGAGAAGTGCCCCTCTTCTTTAAAAATATTTATGCATACACTTTCTAATTATATTCTAATTAATAAGACATTTAAATATTATTACACTTTTGCATTCCACTTCTATTTTTTTCCCAATTCAAGCACGCTGATTATAACCAGAAAACCGTTAGTACATATTATATAGCTATAACAATAGTCTGATATATTATATTAACAACAATAATATTATGATAAAATATTTTGGATAATTCACGACGCTCGCGGCACGGAGGAAGGGGCTAACATATTATGGCTGCGGACGATAAATTTGAAACGGCCCCCGCCATGGAAAATATATAGACCTATAACGGCTAACAACACATGATGGTCTAGGATCCGCTTCTGCAAATCGCTCCCAGTTACGGTCATGCAGCTGAATAATGGTTTAGCCAGTTATGTAGGTACCTATTAGTGTTTTCGTCCGAGTACGTTAGCTACCCGCGTTATCGTTGCACGTGCGATGGTGCCGTCGGCCGGTGCGGTTGTCGCGGGTATTTTGACATTTTACTCATTGATTGTTCGAGGATGCGCCGACGGTTTTTTAAGTACAGTGAGTGTTGATATACAGTATAAATATTTTAAATGTGAACAGACCACTCGTTTTCTACTTGATTCAAAGTCATAACGAAATAACGTTTCAGAAAAAGATAAATATATTTTTGCCATTTTTTTATTGCTATCATTTAAAAAAAAAAATGTATTATCTTTAAATGACAGCATGTGACGTATATTTTGAATATCTCATTACGAAGATAAATATTTTCTGATAATTTCAAAAACAGAATTTTGAACGAGGATGTAGGTAATTATGATTTATAAGTAAATATTTTAAATTTAGATGAGTGGAGTGGACCAAAATTTTTTTGAGCACATTTCTCACCACTCATATAAACATTAGATACTTACAACTTACAAGTTATAAGCTATATCTAATAAAAATTATACATCTCGTTCGAAATTTGTTGTTTATACATTGAAGTTTACAGAAAAATATTCTGCTACGGAATACCTATAAAATGAAAAATATATGCTGTAATTGTAATTTAAAAAAGTAAATCTTAAGAAACTTCAACGATTTAAGCAATAGAAAAAAATTAATTTTTTTTTATAAATGTTGTTTTATTATGTAAAAAAAATGTTTCCATAAACGATACTAGTAAATGAGTGTCAACTTTTAATTTATTTTATGTATAACCTATGTATATTATATTATAAATTATATCTATATGTCATGAAAATTTGAAACGCAGATATATATTTTATTTTGTTTACACTCTTAATCTCACAGTAGGTTAAATGCGATAATTAATACCATTGATTATAAATTTATAAATATAGGTACTACTATAATATTATAATTTCTGTTCACCGGTCGCCAGTTCGTATAAAAAATATGTTATCGTGGTTATACAATCTCTCATATCTGAACTAAATATATCTTGATTTAACAATACTATTAACTGAATCAATAACTATATTTCCGTATAGATATCATGAATATAATATTATTATTTTTTTTTTTTTATTGATCTTAAGCTTCGGCAACTATGGCCATTAGCTGTAGTGGTTTGTTTGTGGGTTGTTAGTGTCGGTAGGGGAAGGAACACGTGTGTGTTGGGTTTGGCAGAATTTTTGATTGGGCACCCGTAGGTATCTGCCATGTCCGGGTGGGGGATGGCGGCATTTGTTTTCCGGACACCATGACTTGCACGGAGAAAAATGCCGCCCGGTGGTCGAGGATCGAACTCGGACCGGCTGTGCCGAATCCGTCACGTTAGACCGCTTGGCCACCTCGTCCCCCTATATATATATAATATTATTGTGTAGTCACAAATATGTCTTATAATTTAAAAGTACTAAAAAAGAGCGAAGCGCAAAGGCTCTGTTGTAATGTCATACTTTCTGCATACCCCTGAACGCGCCAACACTGTGCCACTTCGTCCAAAGAATAAAATAAGAGATATATTTTAACGATTTAAGTGAAAATAATGAAAATATATTAAGATTTTTAATCATTATTATTATCAAACAAAAATAAGATTTAAATTACAAATTTAAAAAATCGGGTAAGTGCAGCGGGGTGGAGTATGTCAGCGGTGTTGGAAGTTTGTCCATCGTCCCCCTTTCCTCGCGGACAAGGATAGTGTATACCAATAGTATACTATTACAGTATTTTGATTTGAATGCAATTATTGCATTCAATAAAAAACGGTTCTGAGCGGAGGATCAATGTAACAATTAGTAATTATATGTAGCAATATATATATTTATATATGTAGTATGTTTAATAAATAATATTATATAATTTGAAATTAGATTCATAAATTATGTTTATGTTCAATAATTAATTGAATAAATATAAATTCATACATTTACAAATTTTTAGGGAATATTTATAAATTGTATTCGTTTCTATGGTGGTAAACAAAGCGTTAGAAAAAATATAGCTTAGCAATAGGGTATTTTGGTGATTTTTCCCGTGGCGTTAAAAAACTATTGATAAAATCGAAAAGTAACTTCTTCAAAGTCCATCTTGATCCAATTTGATAAATGATAAGAAACTATATTTTGAAATCGAAGCACTCCTTCTGGTAGAAATTTTGTTTACAAGATAAAAAAAAATAGAGAAAAAAAATTATATCTATGGTCTATGAAAGTTACTTAAAATACAAATTTGTATAGCCTTACAGGAAACTAAAATAAAACCTCGGCATAAACATGATTAAATGCAAAAACCTAATTAAACCAACTCTGTGTAAACACATTATCAGCCCTCCCTCAACTACCAAAGAAAAATTTTGGCTACGCAACTGTGTTCTATATAATATAGTACGTTCGTTATAAATCATTTTAAATGTAGGCACTACTACAGGAATCTATAAACAATAATATCGTCAGTAATTTTTTTTAGGGTCAACTCATTGAAAACCATGGTCATCAATCGTATAGCAAGCATTCAGTAATAACCGAAGATGGATATATAATTAACTTATTTCACATCAAAGGCCAAGGCGGCCCTCCATTTTTGCTTCTCCATGCACTTATGGGAGCATCCGACCAATGGTTACTAAGAGACGGAGATCATGATTTACGTAGGTAACACTAGAAGTAGTCTGGTATTAATATTGTGCTTCGTAAAAAATCTAAAATAATTCTGTTTTGGTTTTCGCAGCCTCGATTTTAATTAACAGTGGTTACGACGTCTGGTTGGGCGACTTTAGAGGTAACATATATTCTAAGAAACACACACATCTCAATGTATCTGATCCGGAGTATTGGAAATTCAGGTAAATTAAAAAAATAATATATATATATATATATATAATAATTATAAATTACTAACGAAACCATGTTCTTAATGAAAATTCAATAATGTGGCGAAACTTCCATTCGAATCGTAACTCTACACTTACCTATATTCGATTGCATTGAATTCGATTGGACTACAAATTGATATACGTGAAATTAATATGATTGTGTTGCGTGCCAATTTAAATTTTTTTGATTTTAAATGGTTTTATGACAATCATTTATCATATAGTCGGTCGTATTATTGTATCCTTATTCCATGCTTATAGAGATTTATATTTCGAGAAACAAGTGTGTTGGCTAAAAAGCTCAACAAGTGTTTTGATTATTATTATTTTATGCTCTTCGGTTGACGATTGTATTACATGTTGTTGCAGATTTTTACTGTATCTACATACTATTATAACTGTGTGCTAATAATAATATAGCTAATGTCTGTGTGGCTGTGTAATATAGTAAGTATAAAAACTATACGTACTACGCTGTACCAAGCCCCCAGGGCAAGTCCTTTTTTTGGCATAAAACCGGTTCTCAGATTTTCGCATGACCATATACCGCCTACCGTTATATACTGTTATTTTCGGAATGTTTGCCGGGCAACAGCTATACCGACAGTCGACCACACATACCATCATGATATCAACATACCGTCTTTATGGTTGTATGGTGCACACTACATCATTATAGTTAATTATAGTAGTATACATTTTACTTTGCAGTATGGTTATACACTTATTATACTAGTTTAGTGTACAGTGTGTACTTAAATTCTGCACGTGTCTGGTTTTTGTGTAGGTATAATACAATATTCAGCCGACAGCCACTGCATGAACAATAATTATTAACGATTATGATTATACCATCAAATTGCGGGTTATGATTTCATAACATATAATAATATTTAATACGTATCATTAGTGACCGTGGATTAAGGACCACGGAGTAGCCTCTGGTTCGATGATTGGGTTTCGCTCCTATCAATTCTTCGAATGACCCTGAACGTTCCTGAAATTATGCTAAAAATTGAATAACGCGCTTAGAATGATAATGAGTATTTAAAATAAAATTTGTTATATAGTTTATTTATAGTACCCACGTCAGCAGGCGATCGTTGTACCTACTACCTACCTACATTATACTGAGTACTATAATATGGATGCAGGGTCTAATAGAAATACTTAATAGCTGAAAATGTAATTAAATAATGTCTGGGTAGTACATATAGGTAATTAGTTTCAGTAGTTTAAGTATTGTAATTAGGTACCTAGTTAATTATATATTTACTCGTTTCTTGTTATATACCTACTCATATAATATATATAATATATAATATACTGTATACAGACATACAGTTATATGATGGTTACTACTTTTTGATAATACGATATACGAATTATATATTGCGACTGTTTCAGAATCGTTTTTCGGATGCGATACTTTCAAATCCAATTTTAACTATGTCAAAACAAAAATTATATTATAACACATAATCGGCCATCGCCGTGCCCCCACACGACCCCTGCTGTTTATATTGGTCAAAGATATTGAGGAAAAATCCCTAATAGACTATATATACCACTGCAGCGAGCTGCGGACCTAAGACCTAACCCGCTCTACGACCAACCTTTAACTCAAACTCGATATTATAAAATTATAGATATCTTATAAAAATTATATTCAATAACTCAAATCTCAAGGAGAATTAATATAAATTCTACTTGTGTATTTTTCGAGTTATATAGAATAAATAAATATACTTGCCTCAGATATGACTTGTGCGTACATTCGAGGGGCAAGAAACCATAGATAATATAAGAATATATCTAGAATATATCTTATATTATCTATATGCAAGAAACACATTTTAGTCGTTAGAGTTTTCGTTTTATAACGACTCCACTGTATAATATCTGCATAATCATTATAATATAGATATCCATTTTTTTTTGCAGCATTGACGAATGGGCGTATTACGATGTTCCGGCCATGATGGATTACGTGTGCAACAATACGGAGTACGATAAAATGTACTTAGTGACGTACTCCTTGAGCAGTGCCATTTTGCTGGCCACCGCGTCCGCAAGACCCGAGTACAACGACAAGATCATCGTCAGCTATCATCTGGCCCCGTTCTTGGCGTTCACCAACATCAAATCTCTACTGTTACGGATAGGCATACAATTTGGAGAATTTTACTTGGTTAGTCATATTAGCTGGTGTCCATTTTTTTTCCACGTCTCCAACTCTGCAGCAGTGGCACATTATACGCATACAGTATTATACAGGCTACAGCAGAGGAAAGTCTTTTAATACAATGATATTTTACTGAGGGGGACACTGACATGTAGAGTGTCTTTTGCATAATTGATTTTTAGTTATTATACCACATTCTGCCCTCCTCTAAGAATTTACCATAATGTACCTACGCCAATGGCTCTAACCATGGATATTTGTCAGCAGAGTTGTCGTTTAACATAACTTATAAGTGCAGAATACAAGATACGTGCTTTTTATTAAACAGCTATAAGAGTAAATTGTATTTTGTATGAAAAATAATGACGTGTAGAAATTGTTCAGCTATATATTATTCAAATCGCTGTATGAATATAGTTAGAATAGGTATGTAATATAATTTAGAAAAATATGAACTTCGTAAAGAATAATGGTCGAAAAATATTTCTTTTATAATTTACGGGCTTACAGCGGTTTTACACTCGAATTTATCACGATTTGATGTTACATTGTTACCCATATAATGTTAGATCTATACCAATCAATAATATTTTAGCACTTAAGGTCGATACGCACGGAGATAATAATATTAAACTGACGTTTTAAAAGTTTGAATGATAAATTAATAATTTCAATACACGCCATTGTTGCAGGCAATATCACGAAGCATCAAGAATCACGAATTGTTTTCAAGGAACCATTGGACAATGAACTCTATATCGCTGTTCTGTAATAAGAAATCAATTTTCTTAAAGGCGTGTGTGACTTTGTTGTCTGAATTTTTCGGATTCGACACTTCTGGAAACTCTACTGTAAGTATTTCGAAAGTCGTAACATTTTGCGGACGACACTCAAACTTTGTGTAATTTTGTATTTGTATATTATTCGGATAGTTTGTAGGCGGGTAAAATCAAATAGAATAAGTCTAAATAATTACTTCTCAGAGAACAAAAAAACCGTCTCTGCTCTGTACTAATTTCAGCATACTTATAGGTATTGCCTTTTCTATTTTTCACGAATAATAATATTTAATATGAGAAAAAATTACGAAAAATCCAATATTTTGACGATGAAAACAACCAGATAGGACATTTTTTTTTACATAAGACAATTCAAGTAGTCCAACGACTGTGAAATGGGCAATTTGACTTATTGGCACGCACACGTCTTATTGTATGCTACTACCCCTTTCATCAGTCACCACGCCGTTAGTGCTGTATGATACCCATTTTATTAAAAATTCTAACAATGCATAGATGTATACAAGTTTATACTGGACAAATATATCAGAATATTGGATGTCAATTGAAAGACAACAATATGGTGGCGGGCAGTTTAGTTATATTCGTTAAAGGCAAAATGTGTGAGAAAATGTCTGAAATAAGATAAAAACGGTACTCGACATATTATGGTATATGAGCTAGGTACTTTGTAAAATAGCAATTATAATATAATTTTATAATGATGAATTTATAATCGGCAATAAGTAAGGAAGCTATATAAATAATTAGGTAGGTAACTTAAAAAAATAATTGGTACCTACAACTTGTAGGCTATAAGGCTGTACTCAGGATAAATTTCCGGGGATGGTTTAAAAGTTAAAACTGAAATATTATGAAAAAAAACTAAAATTAAAACTAAATTTAAATTTCTAAGTTTACATAGTTCGAGGGATGTGAACACTTAATCTCCCAAGTTCCAGGTACGGCCTTGAAAACCTACAATAGTAATAAGTTATAAGTAATAACTAATAATACTGGACATTCTTAGGTTGATCCACTTAAGTGTCTACACCAGTGGCGTAGACATGATTTCTGAAGGGGGGGGGATCATTGGAGGAGAAAATTGGAAAATCTCTTACCCTCTCAAAAATTTTTACCAAGGTAATAAAAATGCAATGGGGGATCTGACCCACACACGTCCCTCCTTGTCTACGCCACTGGTCTACACTCATTATTTTGAAGTTTCAACTTTTTTGAATGACACCATACTTTTTAAATTTAATATTCCAAATCAGAATAGTATTCGGAGTATTTTAAACTTCAAATTTTTAAAAGATCAAATTTCGGACAAGTAGTTTATTATACTTATACCTAATCATTTACAGTTTAGATGAGTGGCGACGTGGAGTAGTGTTACAGGGGTATTACAAAATGTTGTCCACTCATCAAAACATTAAATACTTATATAAGTTATAAGTTTATATTTAATCTTTTAGTGCATATTTCGACGGTTTTTGTTTTTTTAGACACATTTGAAATAATTATTATTGTAATGTAGAAAAAAAAGTGGGTAAGTGGATGTTGCTCTGCTGTACAGTAGGTTACAAGTGGGTCAGTGTAATGGATGGTGTTAAATTTTAATTCAATGATATAATATCATTGCATAAGAAAACCGATTCTGAGCGAAAACGGTCAGTCAGCCTATGGTATTACCATTGATTAAATATACAGTAGTATATTTAATCAATGGTATTGCTAATATATTTGATGATATTATTGTGAATAAAGTAATTTATATATAACCTATTTACGTGGAACCTTGTTTTAAATTTTCAATCCTTAGCTATAAAATTTGAAAATTTTATAAATTTTTAACTACAAAATAATTATTAAATTTTAAATTTGATACATTTTGTCAAAATTCGAACTTTAAATCCTTATAACAAAAAAATTGTGCATATGTATTTTTAATATTTTTCAACTGCTAATGTAAAAATATATCAGGAGCCTGGAATTAAGTTTTCACGCTTTTTTACCCAACAAATAAAATGTTGTTGATATTTATAGGAAAGAAAACAAAAAAAATTGAAAACTGACAATGCCCATAAGCAGCTCAAAAAAAGTCAAAATATTTTTAAAATTTTATGGTGTTTAGCAAATGAAAATATAAACATTCAAGAAAATTTTCTTGTATCTATAGTTATTCGTTTTTGAATAACAATAAAATAAGAAAACCGCTACATGAGAAATCGAATGAATATCCAATATTGTGAAAATATGAACTTCAAACGCTCGTAAAAATTTAATTTTACTTTCTTTTTGACATTTTTTTTTTTTTTGATAAAGGTAGATAATCTTATAAGGAATCTTGTATTACATTTTAAAATCTTAGATTTAAAAAGAAAAATTTTTATGAATTCTTAACTCAAAATAATTTGGTAATTAACGTGAATTTTCCATATTTTGTCTATTTTTTGAAATTTAAATGCTTATAAAAAAAACAGTGACTAAGGATTTTTAATATTTTTCAAATGTCCTTGTATTAAATTTTCAAACTTTTTTACCCAACAAATAAAGTTTTATTGACATCCTTAGAAAAAAAGACTAATACAATTGGAAACTGAAAATGTTCCTTATTAGTTCAAAACAAATCAAAATATTTTGAAAATTTTACCGTGTACAGAAATGTCAATATAAATGACCAGTGAAAATTTCATGTGTACATTTGTTTTAGAGTTACACCAAAAATCAAAATCTATTGTGTGAAAAACCGATTTTGCGTAAAAATTCCCGTTTTTCCGGCGCTTTTGAAAACTATTGGAAATTTTAAATTTTGACCTCCTTAATGCACCAACGATATTCACTTTACCATCGAAAAAGATACTGAAATTGAAAATCCAATAATTATTTCGACTACTTATCGTGTACACAGACACAAAAATAAAAAAATAAAAAAAACGCACATCATTGTAAAATCAATACATTCATCGTTTCACTCAGAATCTAAAATATTATATTTTTAGTTTCGATTAATATTGAAATAAATTAATAAGTAGATAGGTATTGTACTGGTATAAACTATAAATTAATAGGTATAAAAAGTTTTCCTTATGGATTTAAACTATCAAAAAAACACAAATTATTTAGGATCCTAAGTACATTTATTTTAAAACACATTTTTGATATTAATTGATTCCCATTTTTTTCTTATAGATTAAAACTACCTACAAAACAGATATTTTAAAGAAAAGTATTTATAACAGTGTTCCATAATTTTAACTAAATACTCAAAAATATATTTTTTGCTAATTTTTTCATGCATATTCTAACTTTTTAGTGCATATTATATTTAAGATTTTTTGGATATCTTGGATTTTTTTGTATATTTGGTTGGTTTTTAAAGAATAAAAATCCGTGCTCTAGTTATAATTAATGAACTACTAGTCCGAAATTTGATCTTTATAGATTAAAATACTCTGAATAATATTCTGTTTTGGAATATGAAATTAAAAATGTATGGTGACATTCAAAAAAGTAAAAAACTTCATCAAATTATATTAAAACAATATTTTCAAAAAGTTTTAACTTTTATACCCTAGGGTACACTATAGGGTATACTATATAGATTCTATAGTATATAGCCGTAGCATACAACTATGCATATTACATTGTTAGGTAGGTAGGTAATAGGTATATAAGACATGCTAGTATGCAACCGATTTGATATAGCATTTATTGTGATAGGTAACTATAGGTTAGCAAGACGAGTAACTTATTCACCATTATTAGAGCGGCATATACCGGCCATTTACATTTTATGCATTACTTTATGGTTTTATGTAATTTCAGATGGACCTGGATTTTAAATTGACTTACTCGAGGGCGGGCGTATCGTTGAACAGTATAGACCATTTACTTCAAATGATCAAAGCCAGTAAGTATATAATATGATAATTCTATTATGTATTATTCACTTATATTTTTCGCTAATACCTACCGTCAAACTGCGGGTAAACTATATAGCTGCTTAAGAAAAATTTAGCGCAAAAACAGAACTGTGAAGCGTTATGCGTATGACATTTAATTTTAGTATCAACATTCAAATATTTTCTCCACAAAATAAAGTTACCTACTTAGTTTTGACATTCTTCATTTAAAATAAGTGCGTTTTATACTTGAATCGCCTACAGTAAATCATTAAAGACCTTCATTTTTTCCTACTGCAGTACTGTAATGATTAGATATAGCGGAAAATTAGATTTTATATTATAATAAAACTCTTTTACTACCCCAAGCTAGACACCTGCATCCTGTGTGGCGTATGGATGTATCTATGGTAAATATTGGTTCAGTTTCAAAAATAAAATAAAATGTTTAAAGGACCAATATGGAGTAAATTTAATTTTGATTGATTCCCACATAAAATAACTGGAATTTTAAGAACCTGATTTTTTTGCAACTTGGCAAAATTACCGGTCTATGTTTGTTTTTTATAATTTCCATTTAAATATTATAAGTTCAGGGCTCAGGCCTTAAAGCATTTGCTTATTTTTATGGGTTGACTTAAAATGTAGCAGAGTGCTATGGAAATGTATGTCGTGTTACGACACGTTAAAATTATGAAATTTGAAAGTGCTTTTTTTTTGCTTTTTTCATCGATTTTTCAAAAAAATGCTTATTTCCAGTTTTTCTGGTTATTTTTGCTTTTTTGACCAGTTTTTCTACTTTTTTATGGTTTTCTACTGCAAAGTTGTTTTTGATGAATTAAAGTTAAATCATTTAATGCAATAATGACGGTAAGATTAAATTAATTTTTTTTTCAACTATTTGTAAATATCGTTAACATTTTAATTTTCAGAAAATCCCTCAGAAAATCTATAAATAATAATGCAAATTGTCTCGTGGTATTAACTTTAGATTGTTGTGATTTCACAGATAAATTTCAACATTACGATTTAGGACATAAAAAGAATTTGCAAAAATATGGACAACCAAAACCGCCGGAATACAATCTAAGGAAAGTCACGTCACCCGTTGTATTGTACTACAGCAAGAACGACAGGGTCGTAGACAGCGGTGTAAGTATCTGTTAAATAGTAAATAATTATAGAATAACAAATTTAATTTGGTTATTAAAATCCTTGTTTTAAGTATATTTAATCAATGGTTTAAGTGTAAATTAAACTACTAATTAAAACTAATTGTTTTGTTATTCTGTTTTCAGACTATACACAAGCTGATCTCGGTTCTACCAAACGTCTACCAAACAATAATGATTCCTCATAATAAATTCGGTCATATAGATTATGCATTTAATTCAAATGCTAAAACATTAGTATTTGATTCGGTTATTAATATAGCCAGACAATTTAGAATTGCCCCAATCCATCAGCAATATGGTTATTATTATTATTAATGAAAATATTTTGTTGTAAATTTTGAACTATTCTATTATAATATTTTGTACAGTTTTTAGATATTATTTTTGTACAATCATTGTATTTTTATTGAATTAAACCAAAGTTAAATTATAGTAATATAGTACATAATTTATAATTTAATTCATACCTAATACAATAAAGTATAGATAAAATCTTCCTTAATCCTTTAGATCATCACAGTTGAGCTGTCGGCATTAAAATATAAAGTAGCCAGGTAGGTACATTATTTTAAATAATTAATAAATAAATAATATTTTACTATGTGTAAATAACATGTGACATAGCTACATCGTTTCAAACAGATATGGGATAGCTTGTTTCATTTTTAATATATATAATATACATATAATAACTATAAAATACAGGATAATCACTATTTAGTCGACGTACAGTTCGCTACTAAACAAATAGTGAAATATAACAGGTATTGAACATTTGCGAGTCTGTTTCACACCAGTCTATTGATAATAGGTATTTCATATTGTCATCATAAGAAGCATCTAGATCTAATAATGATGATCGGTGATGAGTGTTGAGTGATGACTGATATACGCACAATATGAAAAACGTATGCACGTATTTTAATTAGGCTTAATCAAATTTATGATGTTACGATGTAATTAACTGTTACTCTACCTTTATAATCGGTTCCTACACAATACTAAAATATTGAAGCCGGCTAAAATATTGGCATAATTATTAATTTGTCTAAAATAATTTTTTTAAGGAAAATGGTATCTTATTTTTGGAGGAAAATGGACCTGTTTGTATATTTTATGATATTATTGCTATTAAAGTAATTTTACTAATTAGTAACACAGAATGTTTTTAAAAATTTTTTTTTTACAACCAATATACAATCTGTATCATTAGATACAATAAGAATATAGGCTAAAAGTAACAAATATGACAGCCGACAGGTAACGATTATTTTGATGAAAGGAGCTACCCATTGATGACACTTCCTATGGTTACTTAATTATTATATACTTAACGATTTTTTTATATATATATATTTTGTAACAAATCACGACACCATTTGTGCTTTAGGCGTGTTGGGGGATTACCAAAGTATTGAAGTGGAGGTAAAATTTTTGATAAGGGGATTCGAATGAGTATTTAGATGGTTGTGGAATCTTTTATAGAAATATTTAGATTCATCACTTAATGTTTTTAGTTTTAGGTTTGAACGTAGAAAAAAAATTGAGACGTAGGGAGGAGCATTTGTTAACTTCCTTAGAGCAATGTTTTGGAATGCTTGAATTTGTTTGGACATAAGTAGACAGTAGTATGAATTCTGTATTATCAATAGGTATATTTTAATAATTTTTATAGGAAATAGTCATATAAAATTAAAAAATATATTAAGGCAAAAAAATGTTTAATGGATAAATAATATTATTTATAGAAAAAATCTTAATTTTATTAGTTTTGAAAAGGATTTTTTTTTACTAATATCATTGAATATATAAAAATGATAATAATGAAATAATAATTTACAACTTCATAACTTCATAAGATTCAATAAATAAGTAAAATATTTAAAACTTTAACTAAATTTTACTTTTATAAGCTAAACATTCTTGAATTATATTTTTAATTGTATGTATAGCAGCAAACATGATATATATTTATGGCTCATTCACATACTTTGTACTTGTATGAAATAATTGTAATGAGAATAAAGAAAATTTAAAATGTTACTAACATTTCCCCATCATTGATTTCCTCAAGTCTTTCTCTGTCTGGCACTAAGTAGTCTTTAATAGATGTTATGGCGCGTAAAGATAATCCATAAAATTCTCTTGGTGTTAGTGTCAAATTTTCATCAGCCAAATAACTCCATCCCAAATGGCTTTGACAGTTTGAGCACAAAATTATTGTCCATTTATATCTGTAGAGAAATTAATTACAATACTAATGACTAATAACAAAAAAAAAAAATGTTTTAATATACCCGGGAAACCAGCAGCATTCAGTTGACGGACTTCCTACTGATATCACGTCTATATCATCGTCCAGTTCGGTTACAGTTATCATTTCATGGATTATCCCCCAAGAGTTACAATAAGTACCCTGTGGTCCTTCAGGAGACATTGGAAACACATTACTCATATTGCACACTGGAGCACTACAGCCAGATCGAGCACACAAGAATTTTTGCATTGATTGCTATAATAAAAAAAGCGATAAGCCATTGTTGTTACTTTAATTCCCAACATTTCTTACAGTTTTATTCCAATATTGTAGTTCGTATTGAAGTCGTAGGTTTGTTGACTCAATACCAAGCAACTCACTTACTTGTTCTTGACTGAATATGCCAAGTCGTGTCACTTGGAATGACAACAAACAGGGATCATCTGAGATTTTTATATCTTTATCTTTAAAATATAATAATACACAAAAATGATTGAATGTCAGTTGTAAATTTGATCAAACATTTTTTTATGGTACATAACAAGCCTCAATGTAATTTACATGAAATTTGATTCAGTCACATTGTGTGCTTTTTAAATATAATTAAATAATTATTTTAAAATTGAATATACGTGTTACATTACTACTATATATTATAATTTATAATATATTAAAAAATTAAAAAATTATTCAAACATTTAGCCTTACACAACATTTTAACTTTTTTGGCAAGACGAGATGCCAATTCATTAACATCAAACTGTTTATAAACCCAATCTGGCCACTGAGTTTGCCACATGTCTCTTTTACGGCACCTTACATAAACATAATATGAATACTAAATATTAATATGTTAATTTTAAATTATTTCTATTTTATTAAATATTGTATATACTTATTACATTTCACCATGACTCGTATTACGTTTCTTTGGATGTAAACACAATGTATTATACGGATGAGTCAATGTGATATCTGGTATGATTTTGATTTTAGCCAAAGCAAGTGACTGTTCAAGACTAGAAAAAAAAGATAAATTATAATCACAAAGATAATCTGACCCAAGTAAAAATTAAACTATTTTGTATTAGTCAATTGATTTTTTATAGTGATGTTATGTGCAAGTCATTTTTTAGTCTCTGTCCCCTATTTTTTTTTTTTAGACCAAATTATAGATATATTTAAATAAATTCTTTAAAAAATAAAAATAAATTATATAATCTGTTAATCATTAATTAATTAAAAATTAGCAATTAATATTTAATTACAGTCTTAATTGTCTATTTTTTAAATTATATTAATTTCAGTATTTAAATGATTCACAACTATAACATTTTGGACTAGATCGTGTACTAAACTATACTCCGTTCCACGAGAGAGTGCGAACCGCCACGGACATCGAAATGAATTTGCTTCGACGTCGCGAGGCCAAATTTTCCCCACCATTTGGCGTCTGATTTCTGTAAACAGCGGCCCAAGTAACGCACCACAAATATTAACCTCAACTAACCATTATAATATAATATATCAGTATAGGAGTTATTTTTATGAAATAAGTATAATTTATTTTGATTATTACTTTTTTTTTTATTAAAACTACCATAAGACATGTAATAATAATAAACATGATTACACCAGTAATCGCTCTGTATATTATAACGTTGTTCGACAAATATTGAGGGTATACAAAATTGACAGGAATGTGGTGGGGATACGCGAAAATGAACACGTTTTGGTCGCCTCCCAGTCGCACTCTCTCGTGGAACAGAGTATACTAACAATATTCTTTAGGTATAAACAATAATAATTTTAGCTAACCGTAATAATTGGTATTACTGGTAACATAATTTTAGTATTTACTAAACTGAGTAAATAATACTATTTACTTTCTTATCTGTTGTTATACCTACTATTTAAATATCTCCATTAAAATATATTGTTATATCTCTACATTATATTTTATAATAGGTACCTTCAATTGTGGTATGTAAACACATACATAATATATACAAAATCAATCAATTTTTTTTTAAATAATTTAGAATTATCAGTTACCTTTCAGGAAATTTAGTGACTTGTACAATTTCAAATCGCTGATGGCCCATAGCTTTAATTTGAAATGACTGAGAAGTTTCAATTTCTACAGAATGTTCATAAACTTCGGCAATTGTTCCAAATGTACGCTTATTTTCATTACTAATAAAAATGAAGATTTTATATTATTATTATTTATAAATAAATAACTAATTATAATATATGTCTTACAGTTTGTAGCAAACTCCAAATGAACGATTACGGAATATGGCATATTTCAATATTAGTTTAACATCTGAAGAACGAGCTATAATAGGCAAAATTTGTCCAGGCATCAAATTTAGCTTTAAAAAAATAATTGGTAATGAATGAACAACACCTTCTTCATATACTGTGCGTCCAGTAGCTTCATGGAGTCCATCTCCCAAATACTAAAAGAATTGCAATAAGTTATAAAAATATTCAACTGAATATTTTTCCAAAGTATTATACAATATGTATAATTACATTAATATTATGTGAACAATTGATTTAATCTTACAGATGTATAAGATTAAATCAATTGTTTATTAGAATACTTAAATGTATGGCTACTCAATAAATTAAAATACATTTCCACCGTAGGTAAGTTTTTCTACATTAACATATTCAATATATCACATTGGATGTCGGTATATACTTGTCCCTTTGTTGGAAAAATGAGATTTTTAAAAAAAATCTTGAAGACTGAAAAAATGTATGTATTTACGACTTGAAGCACATTGGAAATCGAACTTATAGGAGACACTAACAAGAAACTTATACATCAATCGTAACATGACCCAAGTTATATTGCATTGAATAACAAGGTACATGAATCCAATAATTGGATTCATTCACCACTTGTGAATGATGTTGAATGCTAAATGTATGTTGTACATAGTACATAGTGAATGTGTAAATAATAAGAAAGAATATTACATAAGTAAAAATAATAAATCAATAGTTTATCAGGAGTTTGGATTGCAGATAAAATCTCTGAAAAAAATGGCACAAAATGAAGTATTTTAGAATTTATATTTGATAATATTGGACACAGACCATATAGGTACAATTTCATCAGGAAAAATAAATCTTTTACACAATTTCCAGAATTATATAGTCTGTGTGAGTCATAGATCTTATACTAGTACACGGAGTATGAATGTAGTTCAAGCGGTCAGATGTGACTTACACTGTTCGGTTTTTACCGAATTACACGTCGCATGAACACTATATAGATGATACAATAAACTGTGTTTAACTGTATATAATATATATATATTATCTCACTGTAAGTCTGTAACACAAATTGATAAGGACCGCACTATTTAACCCCACCGTCTATGTGAGGTCTATGGTGTGAATATATACTCGTCCTGTTTTCAGACGATGACTTGGCGGAATTCAATTTAACATTTGTTTTTGTTGAGTTTATTAAGAGGACATGATACCCGCATGTGTTGTCTCTGTCTTATAAGTGCGTAATATAGCAAATTTTACGCTCAGCATAATACATGTACTGTGTAGCTCCGTTGGTTTAAAAATTAGAGTGAATTTACCTCACATAAAATCTAAAGGTAAGATTATTATCTAGGCAATCCCATGGGCTTTTTATTATATTTTAATTTTAAGATGTACAAATAATTTACAAATTTAGCTACAAGTGTTCTATTGAGCGTAACATTTGCTATGTTATGTACTTGTAAGACGGAAACAACACATGCGGGTATCACGTTTTCTCAAGCACTGTTTGATAGATTTTTGTGCTAATAATATTAGTATTATTAGCATAATTAGTATTCAATAAAATCAAGTTTTTAAAAAATTGCTTAGTTTTTACTGATGGACAATGAAAGTTCAATCACCTTGTGTGCTGCAGTTAAGCTTCGGTCGTAGTGTGTTTCTAATTGAAGTTCTGGGGCTAAATATCATTAAAAATATGGATTAATTTATATTTTCAAGAAGTTTAAATGCTGTGAACAGTAATTTTATGTTCAAAAATATCAGAACAAATTTATTTTATACTTACGGATAATAATATCCCTTCTATCTTGAACACGCCGTTGAACAACTGCATTTGAATATACTTGCGTGTTAGTACTAGAATAAAGATTTGAATGATATTCAATACAATATTACTTATTAATTTTTGTTGTTATGTTTAGAGTTTGGCCATTCTGGCTCACTTAAAAAAAACTATTAAAACCATAAATAAATCAATAATATGAAATCTTAATTATTCTTTTATACTGTATACAATTATTTATAGAATCTAGTATAAATTTCAAAATTAATGTTAGTTGTAAAAACTGATAACATAGTGTTAAGTAGCCATACAAAATAAATAAAATAACAGGTATCTAACAACGAAACTTTAAATGTTGACAAGGTACATTTAAGTGATTAAGGGGCGTTCTTACAATGTCCGGTTAAGTATCCGTTAACTTTAACCGGACATCGTAAGAATGGCTCTAAGTATTTAAAGCTAATCATGATTAATGAGGTATAATATAGGTATTGGTCTTTTTCTATGCATTTTCCCAAACTAAAACTCAAAAATAAAATATTTACAATTGAACATCAAATTAAAAAAGCAGTCTTTAGACCGCTCACGTCAGGTGCCACTACATAGGCGTTCAGGAGGAGAGTAATTCCACTTTCTAAAGTAAAAAATACACAGAACCAACAGCTAGGATGACTAGCAATGCTCAGTTGAAAACATTTGTTTGGATACCCATAAAACGCACTCTTACAACAGAAAAGTTGAATAATCGACCCATGATTATAAATATTAAATAGGTAAATACTTACTCATCGTCATCATCATCGGAGTTGTTGTTAAAGTTGTTTGGGGTGTTCTGGGTGTTCATGTTGACAACGTTCGTTGTTCGAGTTGTTCGCTAACAACCAGCGAACCAGCGCCCGGACGTCTGGTTAATTAAAACGTTAACAGGTACCTATTGACGTTGAGTATCCCTCGTAAAAATAATATTATAATATTATCGTAGTGGTCCCAACACCGTTAACGAGAATATCAAATATTAATTAACAACAGTCAACAATCAACCATCAACATAAATATTAAATACAGATAAATAGATAATATAATTATAGATATTGTGGCGACCCACAACAATGATTATACTGTAACCGCGGTATCAGCTGCGCGCCCCTCTTTTTTTTTAACATTCGCGTCTATCTCCATGACGCGACCTTAGACAGTTAGACCTATTAAACTAGTTTATCCGACCACGGAAACGGAATACGGATTACCGATTAATATTAATCCATGCTTCCGACAGACGCACCCGCTCTGGCGCTCTCTTTTCGGAACTACACACGGATATAATATAAAGTAACTTACTTTATATATCTGTCATCTGTGGACGGAGACAACAATTAGCCGTATAGCGTCCTCTTAAGATAGTACCTACTATCTTAGTTCATGATTAATATCGACCGCTGGCCACATGCGACTTGACGGCGCGGGTTGGACACCCGGCATGCCATAGACCTTATACTATTCGACCACTATTTAACATGACAAATTAAATTTAATTTAATTTGTCATGCTATTTAAGATGTTATATGTTGAATCGTGTACTCAGTATCTATGACCTATGGTCTGTAGCTTATAGGTGTATAGTTAAGTGGGTGGGATAAAAATTAAGAACCAGTTCTATATCACCACCACAGAACGATAATTGCTATTTATAGTATTATCTCAAATCTTAATATTACCCGTTACCATATTATTATCATCACAATCGCTGAATTCTATCACTCTATTTTGTTTGTACTTATTATCGTTTCCAGTCCATTATAATATCTTGGTCTGTGGTTATTTCATATTTGTCATTTATTCATTTGTCAATATTGTCTGTTTGTAGACGTTATAGCATATTATGTAATACGGTTTATAATATGATATTCTGTGCCTCTGTGGTTACTCGCCAGTCCAAAAATTGTATGTGATAACTGATAGGTAATAACTGTTTTGAATTTGTAAATTGTTAATAAAATAATACAATAAATTGTATTTTACAGTCAAGTAGTCAACACTTAATTAGTAAAACCGTTATTATTGTTGCAAACCTGTTTAATTATTAATTGGCGATTATCGTTACTTACGTACGCCGATTTCGAAAAACCGTTGTAACGACAGGAACACAGTCGGCGCGCGCAGTCAGTAGGTACCAATACAAATTATACTTACCTATATCCTACATTTCTACTAATAATAAATTATAATAATTAATTTTCGACACATTAGTTAATAATTCAATACTTTAGTACTTTACTCTTGTTTATACATATCGACGTTATATACTACGTTATGTACTACGTAGTATAATATAATATTACGTACAAATATCTAATTTTGGATTTTTGACCGGTTCAGCCCGAACTCGGTTTGACGACGATGGATACGACAGTTTTCCGAAGACGCGGTAACAGCTGTTTTAAACCGATAGCAATGATTGCCGTGATCGTTGGCGTTTACGTTTCGATCGTGTCCGTCTTGCGTTTCGGCCGTTTCCTCGCCGCTTTCAACACTGCGCTACCGTCCGATGATGATTTAATACCATCTGGCTCTCGTAAGTTGCGAATCACACTTGTGTATACTACGAACCTGTAGCATTGTTAATTGTTATCTCTTATCAATATTATGATATTACATATCTTTTAAAATATTTATGTTATATATTTACATATAATATAAATTATTATGTAAGTGCGCGTGCAGTGAAAATATAGTTGGAAATTGTAAAAAAATCTTCCCTATAGCACCTTATATTCTCATGGGTGGATCTGGAGAATGAAAAATAAAGGAGAATTATAGACGGTTAAAGTTGCACTTACGTATATTATAGCATGTATTGTTTTTTTTAATTGCGTATTTGCGTCTAATTTGCCGCCAATAAAATGTTGTCGCTCCAATCACCTGAGCAACTCTGCCTGTAGGGCAGTGACGTGTTTCGTACAAAAAATTGGTGTTGCTTAAATAATTTTACGAGACCTACCCCTCATAATACTGTTATACTGGCCTATAAAATGACCTATTTTTTCATCTATCAATATCCACACACCCATATTTAAGGTGTTGCCTGAGCAACACTTGGACCTTATGTTACACGCCCCTGCTGTAGGGTGATCCAATGCTGTTCTAAATAGCAACGCATCATTTTTAATTTCATAATCTGAGTTAGAATAATAATTCTATTCAAATATTTTTGTGAAGCTATGAAGGTAAAAAGTTTATAGTTTTTTTATATCCATAAGCATTCAGAGTTAAGATGAATGTATTCTGTACTTCTGTACATTTTGCTCGGATGCAACTTGTTATTTAGTTGAATTGTGAAATTTTTAATTCAAAATGTGTGTATAATAGGTTAGGTTAGGCTAACCTAACCGCCGTAACTCTGTGTCTGGGCACTTGCTACCATGTCAAGAGTACAGACTAGCTATTGGTTGCGTCTGAACTCAAGACATAGGAATGCTACAGGGAAAATTAAATTTGCAAGATAGACCATAGAACTTATACTAATAGATGGAGCATATATGGAGGGTGAAAATGGGTGATGCGGTGACGGAAAATTGCATTACAGTGACGTATTACCTATTACAATAAGTCAATATTATAACACAAAGTTTAAAATTGAAACTATAGACAAGTTTAGTTTATAATTAGTTGAATTCTTTTGTAACTTGTAAGTTAGAAAATATTCATGAATTATTATATAATAATATGATAATATACGTATTTATGCGGTTTTTGTTTTTAACTATGCACAATTTGGTGTGGTCTACGCACATGCTCAGAAGTGTGGAACAACACGATCAGCGTAACTCGGGTTCACTTCGGGAAATTCCACCATGCTGGCTATTAGTATATAATGTATATGAGGAAGACAGACATTTAATTGATACAATTTTGTAAAGTTTCAAATTTTTAATTATATTTTTTAACAAACTATACATACATTACTTTACATAATGCAGAAAGCAATATAGATAATACGATTTGTTGAATTAGAAACTGAGTAATTATTTATCTCTTTATCTCGCACAAATAATCAAACGTACGCGTAGGTATCTTTGTTTTGTATTGACTTTTAATGATTTGTAAATAGTCGACCATCTTTATTTAAAATAATAACTATGTATAATTTTCCAAATAAATATGGACTCTAGTTGCCGAAATTATTTTGATTAATACTATATAATTATAATAATGTATGCGAGTGTATAACACACATGACAGATCGTGTACCGCCGTGAAAATGTTTATTGTATACACTATTCTTATATTATATACCTTATAAGTTATAATATATAATATTATATATACTTACCTACTCGATGATTCATGTGAAACACTTGACGGGGAAAGAAGTTATGAAATGAAAAGATTTGTAAAAGTAGACGGTTTCAACAAAATACCGTAATACATTTTAAAGGACAAATTTTTGTTGATAGGTGCTTTCCTTTTCGCTGTAAAACTTTCTTAAACGTATATGTTATATTAGGTTACATATGCGTTCACATGGATGATTTTTTTTGACAATGTGTAATATACATAAATAGTTTTAAAGAAGGAATTCAATTTATTCGTATTTTTTCTTCGGAATAACATACCTAATAATTAATAAATAATCTATACTAATATAAAAAGAATAAAAAATTTTTTTTTTTTGTTCGGGGTAATCTCTGGAACTACTTGACTGATTTTAAAAACTGTTGTACACTTGTACAAATATGACATGACAATATACTGCTCGCATAATCACAAGGGCGTCTCACGGGCAACGCCGGGTAGGATGGCTATAATATAATATAATATAATATAGAACGTGTCCTGACCGACTTAATGATAACTGAGCAACTTGAGGCTTGCCATTTTCACGGTACCTTCGTACCACCATAAAGTATGCTCTAAAAAGCATTTTCCTAAATTCGCATTTTTAAGTGGTGCTAGCACAAGTATTTTGAGATTCAAGATGATCGACGAACAATTTTAAGTCTTAACCACCTAGTATTAAAATAATGAATTTAACAAAGTTTGAACGATATAGAGTTGGAATTTTTAACAGGTATCGAAGTGCACGGGGTCAGCTAGTATTTAATAACATGAAAGTTGTTTAGAAAACTTTTTTTTTTGTAAGTGGGGCAATTTATTATTTATTATAAAGTGCTGTATTATAATGAATAATTATAATATTTCTATGTAACTGTAGGCAGGTATAGCTGGTATTTAGTCTTTAGATATTATATACTCGCATGTACTATTCTAAATCATCGAATAGTTCTGTTACTTATTTCAATTTATGGAATATAGTTTAAAATTATTAGAGTATAAAGTTTTATACCGTGTTGAAATATTTTATGTAGGTACACACTTATAAACTAATTTTATGCGTATTTGGGATCTACCTACTGTTTATTTAATACGTGTCACGTGTGTTATAATACTCGTGATAAATGATAAAAGTTCTGTAGTAGGTGTCTAATAGTTTAAATAGTGTGTAATAGTGTAATACTACTTTTACATTAAGTGTTTCATTTTTTAGATTCTTAGCGGAGCGATGAATGTATTGGTTTTAGTGTTTTACAATGATGTGTTTTCTGAAGACACTATTTTTATAGTAGAAAACATGCTCCAATCATTAAATTCGAGTGAAGTTTCTGGTAGAAAACTACTAACTAGTTTGTACTTAGGGATGTCAAGAGTAGATATTTTCTAGTTGGTACTACACTACTAACTACCTATTTAACGCAAGATAATACAAATTAAAAATTAGAATATTTACATAAAACTATTTTTTGGCAAAATCGGTTTTGTTTTAATTCAAACAAACCGTAGAGACTCGAGTAAAAAAGCTTGAAATACAATTTTATCCTACATGAGGCAATTAGACAATTATTAAGCGTTAAAGCCACATATATTTTTTACGATGATTTGATTTTAACATTTTGACATAATTCTACAAAATCGTTAATTATTTGTTGTGGACATATCGACTGATGGCAGAGGCCGTCTCTTCTCAAAATTATTTTCATTGTATACAATAATGATTTGTCATTGAATTTAAATTTTACATATCCATTACAGTGACCTATTCAATGTCACACGACACACCTACTATACAGCAGTTCTTCTCTATAAAAAAAATAGTAACTTTTTGTTTTAGATACCCCACAATTCGCGCCTATCATACATACATTTTTTCAATATTATTTGTTATGCGTATAAATGTATACAGTGGCGTAGCCAGGCATTCTGTATGGGGAGGGGGGGGGCTAAGTATAATACAATATTTCATTTATTTACACCTTTTATTTTCTTATTAATCTTGATAAAATAGTCTAAGGTCTACACAGTCAATGGGGGGGGGGGGGCTATAGCCCCTCAGCCCCTCACCCTGGCTAAGCTACTGAATATATACAAATGTTGTTTTTATTGTTTATCTTATCGTAAATATTATGATAATGGTGTACGTTTAATATAATATATTTTATAACAATTCGTAATTCTTATATAGGTAGTAGCCTAGGCGTACCTATTAATTATTATGATACATTGTGTATTTACGTGTGAATCTATATTATGCCTAACTATATTTAAAAAAATTCTATTGTTTTAGGTATTTATTTTAGAATAATTGTGAACTGGACACTTGCATCTAGTTATTTATATTTACCTTCGATAATTGGAGTTGTCATTGAACGGATTGGCAACTTCTGTGGATTACCTGATTGTTATTTCAAATTTACTAAAATTGTCTTGCTTTCATCTATTTTAAACGTAATAATTATTAATTAACAATAAAGATTTTTTTTGTACAATAACTCGATATCGTGTAATTAAATATGCACATTTATGTTAAAGGGAGTTATTGGCTTTTGGCAGGAAATTCCTGAGATATGTTTGTGGAATCTAAACATATTATATCATGCTGAAATTATACACTTTTATTTGCATTGTTCTATGTGGATTATATCATTTATGATTATGTTAGCAATTGATATTACTGAGATAACAGGATTTAAACCGGTAAAGTAAATTATTTGATTTCTATTTTAATTAAATATGTTTATAAAAATGTTATTGTGTACATATTTAGTATTGAAGGAATATTATTTAATTTAATTTTAAGGTTCTAGTAAATAATCTACTGATCTACTATTATATGGAAATACATTTCATACCTATTTATAAATGTAGTTTTCATGATGGGTATTATGTACATTTTTAAACATTTACATAAAAATCAGATTTTTGAAAAATATTGTTATAATTTAGTTCTTGCTTTAATTTAATTCAAGTGTTTTTATTATTTGTACTAAGTTTTAATTGAAATTAATATGATACTATTTAGGCACACTTTACATAATTGGTAGGTAGGATTTTGTATTGTGTAATTATAACTGCATTTCTAGAATGTGCACGTATTCTAATGTTTTTATGTTCGGATAAATTATAATTATAGAAGTTTTAGAGATAGTATCAATTAACATAATTGCAAGCAATGTAAACTTTTTGTTTTTCTTATGAATTATTTAACTTAAGATAGTAAAGAAAATTAGTGGCAATATGAAAAATTACATATTTTTATTTTATATTGTAAACAATAAATAGCAATATTCAGGCTAAAAAATTATATTAATTTAATCTTTTTATTCATTAACTATTTTTTTTAAATTTGGATATTATGCAAACCGTTGGGTTATATTGAATGAGAATCAAATTAAAGATTCATGTTCTAAATTACGAGCATAAAATATGAAAATACGATTTTTTCCACCATTCCTTGTTTAGATAAATTGATTTAAGTTTAATAACAACTAGTTTAAGTTTTAAAAAAAAAGTTACACAAAATGAAAATTCATAAATAAAATGTAGTTTTTATAATTATTTTTATGATATTGCGTGTAGTTACATACTGTAAATGATAGCATTATAGCAGCTTGTCACTGTTGTAAATGAGAGATATTTCCCAGAATATTGTCGTACCGATTCGCTTAGGTCCTTCGTTGACGTGTTCTACTGAAGCGCGTCGGTTAGTATTATCCTCTAATATAATTAAATTAAAATGCAGTTGTACATCGCTTTAGTAAAATGATCCTGTTTGGGAGTTATATGATACTTAAGTAATACCTTATGAAACGTATGTATTAAGTTATTTTTCTTTACATTATTTTAGACATTCAAAGTAAGTGTACCTACTTAACTTTTTTTTTAAATTAAATATTTAAAAAGTGAACATACGAGTACCTACATGGTTATTTGTTACGGATAATGTCTCAAAATCTAATGATTTTTCGAATTGGTATTTAGTTTGAGTATAATACAATTCCTATAGTATCTTTATGGCTTTATAGTATTTTGAAAGTCTAATATGAGTTTCCAAATTAATATACATAATATATAATATATATTAACTTAATAGTAGGGCTTAAAAATATTAAAATACATTTTAAATTTGAGTTTTAAACTTTTATGGTATCTAGTTAATTTTTAAATAAATAATAGATAATATAAAGAATTTGTAATATTTATTATAATATGGGTTTTTCACGATTTTCCCGAAATTAAAATATTTATAGTTTAAAAAGTAAAAAAAAAGTGTTGAAACTTTTTTAATTAGCCTAAAACTACTTTTAAAATTATTTAAAATTAGTTAATATTTATGTAATGAAAATAATAGATATATATATAATATATAGTTCTGCGTATATCCTAGTACGCGCATTACCTACTAAATTTCATTCGGAAATCCTCTGAACTGAGTTCTGAAGATGTACCTCTAAACCTCTTTATGTTTTGGGGTCACATAATCACAAAACCCTTGTTCTCTTTATCCAAATTTTAAATAAGTTAAACCATCAAAAAAATATTGTATTTTCTAAATATAATATTGTCTATACCTACAAAGTAAACTTAAATTAAATATACAGTAAAATATTTAGTACGGAATTTTTAATTCTCAAATAGTTTAGTAATTGGGAAATTTTCCACAGATTTTTTATTATTATTTAATAAATGAAAATTATTCTTCATTGAAATCTCGACAATTTGATCGATTTTTGTCAAATTTGGGATTCCCAGGATCTTCATGTCTCCTAATTATGTTATGGTCTCAAAAATTAATGAGGTACGTTAAGTTGTATATGGTTTTAGGTACCATATTAATTATTAGCTCACATAATAATTAGTATTTCGTTACAGTTTTGATAGATTGTTATTGGCTGTAATTTGGACCATAGGAATATTATCATATAATCAGACAGACGATAAAGATATAAAATATGTTGCCAAACAAATCGAGAAAAAAAAGGCGTGGATGTATTATTCAGAGAGGATAACAGTTTCACCGTTGAAATAAACCGTATTGTTAATTAGATAATATTTACAATTCTGTTAATCTACTTTTAAATGTTTAGGTCTTATATACATATTATGATTTTAGTATTGAGTTTTATTCTCAAAATATATTGTAATATTTGTAGGTCTAAAGAAAAAAAATGGAGGGATGCGAATTCTGTTCAAAATGTTTTATGTTATGTAGCTGAATTCACATTATTGTTTGTAGGAAATACAGTAATTTAATTTATTTCAGAACAGTATAATCTGTGCAACTAATAATCAATAATTGTTTCGTTTTATTCAGAATCTAAAAAAAAAAAAATTAAAAATGAAATTGATATATTATTGATTAAATAAAAATTGTATAATTAATAATTATACAATGAATATTTGTTATATTGTTTCTTTCATTATTTGTAATAATTTAAAAATATAAAAATAATCGACTTCCAATTTGATCATGGTTATCTTTCAGTGCTATTAATATTTTTCTCTAGATCTATAACAATAGGTACTTAATATTTAATAATATTTAATTACTCTTCTCCTACCAAAAAGCATTCTATCTATCCCCCATTTGCAGGTTCTAACTAACTTAGAATAGTGTCCCTCAAAAATATGTTATTACTATTTAAGTGTTTGACATTTATTTTGCATTATACATTGGGCTTAAATTTAAACTTGCCTTGCCACAACTAAGTTTGTGTTGCGTCATGATGTGATCGGGAAAGTGTCAAAATATCAATCGGCACGTATTTCTGTTTTGTCAGTTGTAATATAATATTATTTATGCAAAGCTTGTTAAATTATCCTGCAGATGTCCATAATATATACATTGTAGGTATGTTAAACGGCTCGAAAGTGAAACGTGGATTAGTCGGGGTAATTCTTGTAAGTTGTGTAAATGGTCTTCGTTCGCTTTTTTTTATCTTTTGATTTCCGCGCCATTAGAATTATCACCGAGGATCATAAGAAGATACTACACTTCAACAAATTATTCTATCATCTATCTTCTGCAACAGTTTTTGTTCTGAATACACTTGTACATACGAACAATACGCATTTGCAGGAATTTAAAAATATATTTCTTTTAACATTTTACAGGCGCTCGAGTGTTTGGTATACTCTATGCCATAATATAATGTAGTTGTGAGGGTATGAAAACTACTTGTTGATCACCATGGTCTTTACGAATACAAATCGTTGTGAAAACTCTATGTGTCTCATTTAAAAAATATCAAATTTTCCTGTTCGTGTCAAAAAAACAATTTAAACGTATATGTTTTTCATGTATAACAAACGGATTATATAATATTATATATGTTGTTATCCATCATGCTTCTCATAAGTCATAAAGTCATAAATGTATTCTACTGTACCTATGCATATTGTATATAATACACGGATATTGGTGTACATTATACTGTTATCCACGCGATCGTTATTCCACGTTATTCAAAATTGAAGTGTAAGTGTCTTAATGGAAATTTGGTAACTCTCGTAATTACAATTAAAGCAATTGTGGACATCCATATATATATACTTATATATATTAATGCACGCATGGCGTTGAAATTAACAGATATCACCACGCGAAAAGGGATAATAGCCTATTTGAACGGACCTCTGCCGGCTATTAAAGAGCTTTCGCCGGGTCGTCGGCGCATAATGTAGTTTTGATTTCGTTTCGTGCGCTTTATTCGATTTCATTAGGTCCGACGACGATTGCTGGATTTTTCAATTTCAATTTAGTCTTTCAACTCGGCGGGGACCTTTAATAATATGGTGACTTCGGTGGCGTGACCGGAAATGAATGTGAATATTAAATTTAATAAGAACGTACAGACCAGCACTGCATATATTGATGAGTTTATACTTTATTTATAAAAGCTAATTTGAAAAAATTGAAAAAATGTCTATAATAAAGTCAAATAATTAAATTTTTATGAGCATTTGAAGTTCAAATTTTTATAACATAATATTGGGTATTCAGTATTCACTTGATTTTCACCTCATGTAGCGTTTTCTTATTTTGTTGTAATTCAAAAACGAATAACCGTAAACACTTAAGATTTTTAAACTTAGATATTTTTTGGTTATTATCAAATATAAATATACAAAAAGCGGGTAAGTGGATGTTGCTCTGCTGTACAGTAGGTTACAAGTGGGTCAATGAGTAATGGATTGTTTTAAACTTGAATCCAATAATATAATATTATTACGTTTTTCTTGACTAACATTATTACAAATTTTTATTCAGTAGAAACCATTTTGTGATGTTAATTTAAGTGTAAGTACGAGCTAATAGTTTAATTATTTGTATTATCAAATTTAAAAGTAATTGAATATTATCTAGGACAGCTTGTGGGAATATTATTGATATTTAAATTTTGAATCAAATTATCAGCATTTTTAAGTTGCAAAATCATACATAGTTATAAATCTCTAAATTAATATTTCAACAAAAACCCTGCATGTGAATATGTGTTGCCCTACTTTATGACACCTATTTATATAGTTCAATAACCGCTGTGTTAATAGGCAAATTCATGGCAAAAGCCATAATATAAGGACTTTAAAAACCTAACCTGCTATTATTTATCTTAATTATTTTTTCAATACTCGTAAAATATTCAAAATAATATAAATAAAATACATTATGTGAAATATAGGTACATAGAATAATATTGAACTATTAAATGCAATTTTTAATTAATTGTTTATTTTAATCAATCCCCAACAGCTTGCCTAAATAAATAAAAATAATAACTACAGGTGTTTTACCAATTGATACTACAGTTCTTTACAGGTTTTTTACTCAGCTATGAAATATTATTGCTCACAGTATAATATATTATATTATAGTTTTATAAACGTAGTTGTGTGGATTACAATAGTTTAATGTCAAGTTGTTTTATTAATTTAAGTATCAAAACTGATAATTATGTAACGATAATTTTTCTACATAATATATTTAATATTTGAATATTAGTATTGTAAGATGATAGCGGAGATTACTAAAGATTTTAGAGATATTAACTCTCCGGTTTTTCGCATTAAACGTCTGATCAAAATTAGAAAATTCATATTTATATTAGTGACGATAAGTATATTCTTGATCGTGATCATGGCTTTTTTCTGGAAAGTAAGTGTTTTTCAACATAATAATTCTTTTTATACAAAAGCTTATCATCTATACATCCAGCTATAATTATTAAACAGCATGATTCACCGAGGATGCTCAAATCTATTTTATCTTATAACTATGCATTTATTCAAATTCTGAATCTTAGAACTTTTGATTATACTTAAGGATCCATATTTTCAAATAGATACTTTGATTTTACCATTTTTTGAGTGTTATGTGATAATACAAAAACTTTTATTTCTAATTCCGAGCGGAGTGATGCATTTATTGATTTTACAATAATGTATTTTTAATATTTTGTTTCCCACTTTTTGGAAGAGTAAAAATGCATTAATATTTAATATTAAGCGGGGTTTCTGGTAGAAAATCGGATCTAGTTGGTACTTTGGAGGGGGGGGGGAATCAAAAGTAAAAAAAATTCAGTACATTTAAAAATAATCCTTTTATTATGTAGGTATAAATTTATTTTTTTTTTATTATTAAAGAAGAAAGCCTCGATGACGGGACCATTGGCTCGTTTTACATAGTTACTTAAATAATTTAAACTAAATTGTACAATTTAATATTTTTCATAAATAATAATAATATTATTATTTATGAAAAATATTGTTGATGGATTCTTCGTTGAGGCTCAGTGCGTCGTGAAGGTGCTCAGGTATGTTGTATTTTTGTCAGGCCTCTTGCGTATCTCTACATTATGTAATGATGTGTTTGGTCGAGGTTGAATATCCGCATGTATGAAATGTTCTTGGGGGCTATTTTTTCATGAGATGGGCATGTGTGTAGTGTGTATGACCTATTCTGAAGTGATTTATACTACTTCGTCTCTTCTTTTGAGAGACATTGGGTTATTCCATTTTACTGTTGTTTTTTTTTCGTTTAATTTAGTGTCCATTTATAACCATTCGTTTTTCCATTTAGTTTTAAATCAGTTGTTTATATCTTTGTCCGATTTTATATTCCAGAGGGTTCGTTGATGTGGATTGTTTGTTTTTTCCTTGGAAAGTATGTCCGCTCTTTCATTACCAGTTGTTCCACCGTGCCCGGGTATCGATGATAAAATTATGTTAAATTTATTAGTCAAGTTTATTATTTTATTAACGATAACATTATCGTTGTTAATATTACTAAGGTTAGATAAAGTGCTCACGGAGTCTGTTAAAATTATATACTATTTATTTTGCAAGTGGCACTTATTATATAGGATAGGGCTTTATATATATAGTGAATGCCTCAGCTGTGTGTATACGATACAGTTATCCGACAACCTCTCAGAAGGTTCGGTTTGTTTGATGTATAAATAATAATTATATTAGGTATAGTTATTTGTAATTTAGTAGGTTTGAATTCATTTTTCCAAAAACAGAGCATTTATTATATTATTAGTTAATATATAAACATTATAGTGTATACTATTAACTATACCTCTAATTTATTATATTTTATTATATTATCATAAACTTTTGAGGTAATACCTACCTACTTAACGTAAAATGGTGTGAATAGGTTTGTGTATAAATTGGTAATAGCTTAAAATTAAACTAAATATTTTGAAAATGGAATTGCGTATAGTAAAATATAATAATATATTATATAAAAGTTTTAAGTATAAGTGTATAACTAAATTGTGCTTATATATTTTTTAGAATTTTAAGTTTTTTATTCTAACTGGTTATTGTATCTACAGTAAATATCAATAATAGAGCAATAGAGTATTTTGTGCTGAATATACATTATGCATTTATGCCTCATTATACCACGTGACATAAAAAAATAAAAATATACTTACAGTGGCATGGTTAAAAATTCAATTAACTATTAACATAGTTCTGCAGGGAACTAAATAGGAAGAACTATTCAGTAGGTACCTAATTATAAAAAGAAAGTATGAAACGTTGCTTGTTAATTTAACTATTCAGTTATATTGTCATTTACCATGAATATTAATACATCTGTTTTATACATATAAATAAAGGACTATTAATATTCATGGTAAATGACAATATAACTGAATAGTTAAATTAACAAGCAACGTTTCAATTGGCGCCCAACAAGAGGATCTTAACACGACCAGAAGACAGCACGAAAAAATTCCCGACGGTCCACGATGGCTAGCCGAAGGAAAGGAAAACAATCTGAATCTATGAACGACCCATTCCCAACTAGTGAACAATTCAGGCAGTTAGAACGATCGATGAGCTCGGCAAATACAAAAATTACGGAATTACATCAAGACAATATAAGGCTACGCAAAACTATTGATGATTTAAAAGCCACATCTGAACAGCAGTGTGAAATATTGAGACAGCTGATCAACGATGCAGAATCAAAATTTATAGTTGAAACAGCAAGACAAGACAGACTGATTAAAAACATTAATGAAGACGAATCAAAAAACGAGTACAGGGAGACTATGGAACCGGAAGACCAATAGTCAAGCATCCCGATAATTCCAAAAAACAAATAAAACGACTTTCGTATAGAAAACAACACATTAAGTTACAACCACACAAAAAAAAGGGTAACGAAACGTCAATAATCACTGCTAGTGAACTGACAAAAGATGAAGACTACAAGATACAACTGAACAATGAAAAAAACGGTTGTCCATACATAAACGTAAAAATACACGAAAAACAATATGAGATGTTAGTTGACTCAGGAGCTGAAATTAGTACGTTATCCACTAAATATGAAGCTGTGATATTAAAAACTGATGAATCAACACCAATCCTTCCACTGACGGGAATGATAATTCATAACGCGACCGAGGTTATGTTCAAGAAAAAGGCAATTCACCAAATACACAAAATTATATCATACCCCGATCAACCAGGCATGGACAAAAACATTGTTTGTTTGGTGGCAAATGGAATAAAAACAAAGGCAGAAAAAAGAGAAAATAGAACGAAGACATTAAATAGGAAAAAATACGAAGTTGGCCAACTAATACTTATTAAAAACCACCAACTATCGAATGCGGAACATGGTGAAATAAAGAAACTATTTAATCTTTTCCACGGTCCATATGAAATAATAAAAATAATTAGCCAAAACACGTTGGTAATACAAAACCTGGCGACAAAAAAAGAGCAATTAACGAACGTCACCGAAATCCGACCATATTACCAATCAAATCCATATCAACAATAAAAAACAATCACCGGATTGGCCAGTCGGATGGGCCAATCAAAATACACGAACCAATGCTGAATTAAATATATAATACCCCCGGAATATGATTAATTGATCAGTTATCAACCATCACTCACTATGGATACTTCAAGAATATATGAAGACCTGAAAAAAGCTGCTGCAGAAGCAAGACATATCTCACACAAAAATGACATAGTCAATTATCATGGATTAGCATCAATTCGACCAGTAAAAATAACCTCACCGGCCAAGGAAGCAGAGCGAAAAAGAAATAAAGAAAAACATGCCTCCATTATAAAATGGGTAACAGAGGTGAATGCTGCTCGACAAGAACACATCTCTGACTGGAACACTCCCACGGATTGGAGAATTGTCACGGAAAAGACCATTCACAGATATATTCCTTTTGAGCTAAAGAATATTCAGTTAGCGGGAGCTGTCAGATATGTAACGGAACGATTAGCTCAATTTGAAAAACCAAAAAACACAAAGATTGGTGTAGGAGAAGACACACCGCTGTGGTACCTATCACGAAACCAGCTACGCAGGGCACTATATAGGGCATCTATTTGTCGTGCGAAATCTTCAACAAATTAGCTCCTACTCTCTTCGCCACCCGGTCACTAATCCGGGGGGGGGGGGAATTGTAACAGGACATAAAAGGCTCTTAACAGAGCCTTTTATGTCCTGTTACAAGTAAGTGTATTTGCCTGTTGTGGTGTATATTTTAAGTAATGTATTCAACTCAAAGAGACATATAAAAACTATAAGACATAACTCAACGGCACGTAATATTTACGACAAAGTATACTGACCACAATCAATATTTAAATGTAGTATTGTATGCCATACGTGGATAATGGATATCACAAAATATATTATTATTATTACTATTTACTATTATTATACTTTATATACCTGTTTTAATTTTGTGTTTTAAATACTAATAAGTATTTGTTAATTGTTTTTCAGCATGACCACGTCTCAATCGTCAGTATTTCGTATTGTAAGATACCACTAAAGCCTAAAGTTCACATAATAATTTTAAATTTATGGTACTAGTTTTTTTGACATCGTACATAAAATTTCGTTAAAAATATAGGTGCTGATAACAATTTTACTTATTCGAGATTGGTGTGGCCAGAACAGTTGCCCAACGGTGACAGGATTAAGGAGCAAATGTATTACGTTCCAAAAGACTACAGGTACTCGAAGACACCGTACAAACGAATTTTAATCCAAACCGGAATCGGCAAAATATGGGAGATTCTTAAACCCGACCAGGGTGAGTTCTTTGGATGTCCCGTGAGTCAATGTTGGTTGACATACAACAAGTCACTGGGTCCGGATGTCGATGCGGTGCTTTTCAGACATAGTTACAGCCGTCCTGAGTACCGAAGGCCGCCCAATCAGGTAAGAAAATCGTGTCCCCCGTCAACGAGAAAACAATTATTCTGTCCAATGTAATTATTAGATTTCGCGTTTACTGAATATTTGAAAGTTTACAAATATTGGCTTATTTAACGTTAATAGTATTGTTACTTTTGGTTCAATACCAGAACGTTTCATTATTTTTTTTTACTCTCTTTCTACGGTTTCTGGTCATCGAGACCATACCACAGATATATAGAAGAATAAAATAGTACGGTGGGTAGGTTTAGTTTTTGTATTAAGACGACTCGTCGACGCTATACCCATGCGTTTGTTGTCTCCGTCTTACGTCTAAACGTACGAAATAGTACATTTTAATTCACTAGATACAATGGTGTGCTGTTAGTTAATAGTTTTGATATTAAAGTGTATTATCAAACATTCAGATGAAAACATCATCCAATCGTTGGCTTTTATTCGATATTTTAATTTTCAAGAGAGATATGAGCATTTTAAATGCACATATCTTGCTTGAAAATTAAAATATTAAAAATCTCCAACGCTTAATTATACAGATGAAGAGCTAAAAGTTTGATAATAGGTCAATTCACTCTAATATAAATATTATCAAAACTAACTGCACACTATTGAATCTAGTGAACGAAAATTTGCCATGTCTTACGTGTGTAAGACGGAGACAACAAGTACATGGGTAGCGTTATCTTAACACATTAAGAACACTGAAGTAAGTTGGTTAAAATTGTTAAAATAAAATATCTAAAAATAGTATCCAATTATTAAAATACATTATAAATTATAATAAACAAATTGATTAGGTTACAATAACACAAGATAATGATATAATGACAGTTATTGGCCGCTTGACCCGATAACCCTCAGCGCAACACACTACAAAACCTCAACCAACCTCCCAGTTTCGCCACCATCACTTCAAACGAAAAAACGCCGTCTAGAGAACAAGCATTAGTTTTTAACTCCATCGACGGCATCCGCCAAGTTGAATACATCCTTGAAATCGCAAAACTGATATCTCCAAAAGACATAATATATGTATCAAGAATCTCAAACAACAATCCGCAATTCGTGATTCATACAACCACACAAACCGCCACAAACGATGTCAAATCAAGATATCACATTTGATGAACACCCTACCTCCTTTCTGGAAGAAGTACAACCTCCAAATTCTCCAACCTTTGATGAAACCAACCTCCAAAATTACTCAGACCAGCATGAAAGAAAACAAGATGAAACCATAACCCCCGACTACGAAAATATTTCCAATTGTAATATAATAACCCAAACTCCAATCGAAAACCCAACTTACAACCATATAAAGAGACCTTTATCAGACACAAATTCACCAATGTCCCCCACTTCTCCAACGGCCTCAAGTGGTAATTTCCCTATCACGCAGCCCGATAAAAAAAAACCAAAAGTCGCCTCTAGATCTAACTCACTGATAATAACTCAGACTGAGGCCAGTAAAATAGATATAGCGTTACAACCAGCAGAGGAGTTTTTCACTTCCAAACTAGAAACACCTATAACTTTTATCCAGTTCAAATATATTCTCGAAAATTTTACAAACAAATCGATCAATATAAACTCACTATGTGAAGAAGCCAATATAGATAATATTGTACTTATGGACCTAATTGAAGAAGTCAAAAAAGAAGTAAAGGATCGGACCACTAAAGCTAGACTTACAAAATTATGTAACCTTCTGTTTCAAGCAGCACCCTCACCTCCACCCTCCCAGAATTGAAACCCATAATGAGTATAAACATAATTCAATGGAACATAAACGGCTTCGTAAAGAAGCTAAATGACATTAAAATAATCATCCAAAACCACAATCCAACTATTATATGTCTCCAAAAAACGAACCTTAATGACAACTTTACCCCCAACATTAATAACTTTAACAATTACACCACTAACAGGACAGACTGTCTCCGAGCCAGTGGAGGGGTCGCTATTTTGGCTCGTTCAGAATATCCAAGCTCACGGGTACCAGTTCAATCTACGCTGGAAGGGGTCGCTATATCCATTCAACTAGAGACCAAAATTACCCTCTGCAATATTTACATACCAAACCGAAAAAAATTTGATGCATCCGACATTGAAAACATAATTCATCAACTTCCAACCCCCTTCATACTAACCGGGGATTTCAACAGTCACAGTGCATACTGGGGATCTGATATAACCGATGACAGAGGGAAACAAATTGAAAAAATTGCCGAAATGGACAACATTACCCTGCTCAACAATGGAGAGCCCACCCGACTAAATTCAGCCAATGGTAAATTCTCTACGATCGACTTATCTATGTGTAGCACCTCCTTGGCCCAACGTATAAGTTGGTCAACCTTACCTGAAATTTACGATAGTGACCACATTCCAATAAAAATTGACTTATTCACCAGTAAAGCTCCTTTAAATAAATCGCCCCCCAGATGGAAACTCAAAAACACCAATTGGAATCTCTTTTCACAGATGGTTGAAATATACCTAAATTCAAATCCCCCACCTCCAGACGATCATATCAGCAATGATGCCTCTCACATAACAAACACAATTATAACTGCAGCTAACTTATCAGTAGGCAAAACAAACCCCAACTCAAAAAACTCCAAAGTTCCCTGGTGGAAAATGATGGAAAAAAAAATTCAAATTCATGGAAGTTGTTTACATCAACCATAGGACCCAAAAGCGACCCAAGCCTAGTTTGGTCTAAAGTCAGATCCTTGCGTGGTCTCAGCAAGGAAAAAGAACTCCACATTATAAAAGATAACACCCTTCATACCAACCCGACCGAGGTTGCTAACCTCATCGGAAATATTTTCTATGCAAACAGCTCTGACACCAACTATGATGAGTCATTTATAAATATGAACAACATAATTGACTCCCACGAACTTCATTCCAACATTAACCCTACAGACCAGGAACAAAAATATTTAAACTCCCCAATCAGCTTAAACGAATTAAACTGGGTCATAACCAATAGTTCCAGTCTCTCCCCCGGTCCCGACGAAATTCCATATATCTTCATACACAATTTGCCTCTGTCAGCAATCCAGTTCATGCTTCGCTTATTCAACAAAATTTGGGACAACGGACAAATCCCTAAGCTTTGGAAACATGCTTATGTTATCCCAATTTTAAAGCCCGAAAAGAATAAATTTGACTCAAATAGCTATAGACCAATATCCTTGTTAAATACAATGTGCAAAATACTCGAGAAGATCATAGACACACGATTGAGATGGTTCCTTGAAAAAATCAATTATCTCTCCCCACACCAAAACGGTTTTCGCAAAAATAAAAGCACATACAACAACTTACATGATCTACAAAATGATATAATAAAAACTTTTGAAACCAAACAATCCCTAGGCCTAGTAGCACTAGATTTAGCAAAAGCATATGACACCACATGGCGTCCACGCATAACACAAAAACTACACAAAATACTGTGCGAAGGTAACATGCTCAACTTTATTAAAAACTTTTTATCAGACAGAACCTTCCAGGTTAAAGTCAATGGCCACCTCTCTCAGGTATTCAAACAAGAAAACGGTGTGCCTCAGGGCTCCACTCTATCCGTCTCATTATTTCTAGTTGCAATCAACGACCTTTGAGAAGAAATCAAATTCCCCGTGAAATCATCACTTTTCGCAGATGACTTAAACATATGGTGCTGCGGTAAAAACACCCAAAATATACAACCCGTATTACAAGACGCACTCTTATCTCTAGAAAAATGGTCATCAAAATCCGGTTACCGTTTCTCCGCCCCAAAATCTCAGAGCATCATTTTCACCCTTCAAAAAAAATACCAGACATTAAACATAAAAATAAACAATACCCCTATACACAACACAAGACTTTTAAAAATATTAGGAATCGTATTCGACACAAGAAATAATTGGTGCGCCCACCTGAAAGAACTTAGAAAAACAACAATAACAAGAATAAACATCCTCAAGATGTTGGCCCACACATCTTGGGGCGCAAATTCGTCCTCACTCAAAATGATATACAAATCCCTCATACTTTCAAAACTAGAATATGGGTCCTTCCTCTTCATAAATGCGAGTTCTTCGAACTTAAAAATGATCGAAACAGTGCACAATGCGGGCCTAAGATTAGTCTCTGGAGCATTTCGTTCGAGCCCAATCCCCAGCCTACTTAACATTACTCAAACCCCCCCCATTTGCCTAATAAGGAAAAAGAATGCCATGCTTCTAGCCGCCAGGCGTACACAAAACAACCTCCCCATACATCAAGGTATTGAAAACCTCCTTCAAAACACAAATATTGATATTTCCGGAATTATCAGACATGAATGTCCCCTCACTCCCCCGTGGATCATGGATTTCAATATAAACACCACATTATCCTCACTCCCCAAAACCGATACTTTGCCCAGCATATACAGAAAAGAATTTCTTTCAATCTCGGAAAATCACCAAGAGCATACTAAGTTTTTCACCGACGGTTCTAAAACAAACTTGGGTGTAGGAGCAGCAGTGGTATATAACGAAACAAAACAAATGTTCAAGCTACCAGATTTCTGCTCAGTCTTTACAGCCGAAGCAACTGCGATTTCCCTAGCTCTCGACATAATATATGAAAATAGAATGAATAAAGCCATAATCTTTAGCGACTCTCTCAGCACCTTAACCAGTATCCTAAATATCCACCAACCCAACAGTATATCCGGAAAAATCCACAACCAGATACACCGCCTCAAATCCAATACACAGACCATCATTTTCTGTTGGGTTCCTAGCCACGTCGGAATCCGAGGTAATGAATTGGCCGATACTTTTGCGAAAGAAGCCATCTCCTCCCACCTCTCCCGACAAATCCACACCTGTACTTTTCAGGACCTCAAAACTACCATCGACAACCACATTCTAGCCCAATGGCAGATCCTATGGTCAACTCTACACACCAAGCTCAATAAAATAAAGCCCACAGTCTCCCCATGGCCATCCTTCTTATTACCTAGACGCCAGGAAGTAATATTAAACAGACTTCGGATAGGCCACACATGGGTGACTCACAAACATCTTATGGACAGATCCGAACCCGAACAATGCCAAACTTGCGGTGAAACCTCCACGGTTGAACACATAATATGTCACTGCCGTAAATTCACCGACATCAGAATTAACCTCAACATATCAGACAACCTGGAAGAAGCCTTTAGCCCACAGTCTATCAACATAAAGCAAATAATTAACTTTTTAAAATTAACGGGATTATATCACTTAATATAACCTAGATATTTCTCAAACATACTGTTCATTATTATGTACTCATTTTTCTATTTATCTTTGTATCTATCTATTGTTATTTTCATATTCTATTGCTCTGTACATATCACTATTAATGTTTCTTTTTGTTAAAAAATATTAATGTTTTAATGCCAATAACCTTTGCTGTTGCGGCTTATGTAAATAAAAAAAAAAAAGTTATTGGCCGCGTTGACGTGTTATATTGGGTTTTGATAATCTGATTCTAAAATATAAACTCTGAACTAAATAGATTTGTATATTAATTATCTATTCTGAGTAAATATTAGTAATAAAATTGACATTGATAATTGTGCCTTTGTAACGTGATATACAAAATATTATACATACCTGCGTACTCGCAACAGCTGCGAGTGGGTCACTGCAATGGATAATGTTAAATTTGAATTCAATGATATAAAAACATTGTATATTTGTATACGAAAAACGATTCTAGTCGAAGACGGTCTGTCAGCCTATAATATTATTAAGTATATTTGATGATATTATTGTGGTTAAAGTAATTTATTTTCCATTAAGCATTAGTATTCACTATTCAATACACCGACGACTACACTGGCCACCGACTACATCAATCGCCGACTTCCGTATACTTTCAAATCAACGTCCCGGCAATCCACGAAAGTGGTTCTTTTCAGAACTGTAAATATTAATATCGGCCGCTTATTTAAGCTTTGCCTTTCCGAGTCTAGCTCATCGGTTGTAGGGATGGCAACGATATATCGATATTTTTCAAAAAAATATCGATATTTTTATATCGATATTTACTTTTCGATAATATCGGTACATCGATATTTTCTCTTCTACATTATCGGTGCATCGATATTTTATCAATTGGTACGACTGTACGAGCCGATACTTCATACGTATCGGTTTTGTTTCTTTGAAAATCTAAAATATAGAATCGATATTTTCTGATCCGATATATCGAGGCCTGGAAAATGTTTGCCATCCCTAATCGGTTGGTCACCGCTTATTTAAGCTAGGTGCCAACGGTGGTTGACTTCCCTCTCATATCTGTGCCATAAAACTATTGTAAATACTATAACACTTTTGTACGCTTACGTCACGCTTTTGCCTGACGCCCCCCAAGCACCACCGACTGCACCGGCTCACTTAATTAAGTCCGGCCGGTACAGCTCGACACTTAACTAATCGTCCATAAACCTGTATAGGTATATAGATATAATAATACTACGTGAATAATATATACCAACCTGATACCTGAAACCAATCATGTTATTATTTTTAAAGATAGGTTGGCAAACTTAACCTGGCTACCCGTGTCAATGGTTATTGATACTATAGGTTTATAACTTAGATTATATACTATCATGGATGTAGTCACTCGGTATATGCTTGTGTATTAGATTTGAAGCCAAAATAACTGAAAAAGCTAGAGCCTTGCTTATTACTGCGTATGCGTAAATGACTGATAATAAATGAATATTACGTTATCACTTATCAGTTATCAGACTAAATATAAAAATATAACTAATCAGAATTACGCGCATACGCACAAACAGTCGGGGCTCTAGGTTATTCTGGCTTCAAGAATTAGCTCGATGACTACATCCATAGTATATGATCTAAGGTTTATAAAATATCTAGTCAAAGTTACATTTCAAAATATAATAGTTTTTGTAAAACGTTTTAACATAGATACATACTTACCTATGTTATTGGTATAACTTTTTTCGATGTATTTTGCATAAGAGTTTTGTCGTTATCACGATATGATCTATTACCATGTCGAGGTATTTGATACAGATATTTTATTTGTCAATCATAATTTTAAAAACTCATATATGAATTATGATTTAATCTTATTTTGTGCAGTGAAAAAAATATATAGTGGCACACTTCATTTCTCCTTGATACACGAGCAACAGCACATTTGCCTTCGGCAGAACGAATTTCTTTAGTTTTGAAATTAGCTCAAAAATTCTACCACAACCAAATTCGAAAATATATAAAATATGAATGGAACAGGACAATTATTACTCTTAAGTTCGAAAATATGAAAATTTCTGAAATTTTTTTTTGTCAACCTCTAAATCGCCATTTACATGAATGGTCAAGCCCAGTTTGAAAGGTCGCAATACGCTCCTTCTCCTTGAAAATCTAAGTCGGTCTAAATACGGTGCTTGAAGTACGATATTCGATCCCTTACCTAGTTAAAATAGACAATTTTGAAATATTTTTTCTGCAAAAATGTAACTTACATGTGACACTTCGAGTTATGGACATAGACAATATAATTTTATTGATATTGCATCTGTGTTATTATTTTGTCATTCATCGTATTATAGATTTGGATTTTATTAAACACCGAATGCCCGGTGCATAACTCGTATACACCTGTAAGTGACGCCAACGTATTCAATTGGACGGTCAACTACCGCTGGGACAGTGATGTACCGTTTCCTTATGGATACTTCATCGAAAATAATTCACCTCTGCCTTCTATCTATGAAAAAAATTACGCTCTTCAAAAAACAAAGAAAGTGGCGTGGTTCGTCTCGAACTGCAATCCGTATAACAAACGTATGATTTATGCAAACGAACTCGCCAAACACATATCGGTTGACATATTCGGTGGCTGCGGGAAACTCCAATGTCCTAAGACGAAAGAAGCGGAATGCTTTCAGATGCTGAAAAAGGATTATAAATTCTATTTGTCTTTTGAAAGTTCGCATTGCATTTATTATGTAACTGAAAAGTTTTTCAAGAATGCACTGAGGTGAGTCTAAACGTATAATAATATACTACTTTAGATATTTGAAAAATATGTTAATTTAGCCCTTATTATATTTTTGATCATTCTCTCAGAAATCGCTGTGTTGTTAGTTGATCGTTCCTATGATATTGAAGACAGTGCCATTTTTTCGGATTAAATTTAGATGTTTCATCTTTCATCAATTTAATTATCGCTGATTTTCTTTAGCCTCATCATCGATTTTTAGTGAAAGTAATTATTATGTAATATAACGTAACTATATATGAGCTGGTGGAATCAACTCATAAAAAAGTTCGGTGTAGTCGAAAGTTAGCGAAAGTTAGATAATTTTCTTACAAATATAAAGGTAATTTCGGATGTCCATGAAGTTGGCCTATTGACTTCGCAAAAATCCATTCAAAATCCATGCCAAAATTTTTCGAGTAATTTGTGAGTTATTTGCGAGTTCATTTCCGAAATTTGCTAGTTATTCCTTCCACCTCTATTCAAGGGTTTCAAATTCTAACAAATTATTCGCAAAATGTTGGCATAGATTTGGAATGGACTGTGCGAAGTCGGTAGGCCAACTTCATATATGTTAATTTCGGTGGAATCTATATACGCACTTACAGCAATAATGTTTAACGTTTTGTTTCATAAATAGTTCTCTTTAGTACAAATTATAATGTATCGCATTGTATAATATATTATTTAATCAGAAAACGTATACGATATATTGATGCGCAGTAACGACGTGTTGCCGATCGTCATGGGACCGAAACGGAGCGATTACGAATTAATAGCGCCAAATAATTCATTCATACACGTTGACGACTTCGGGTCACCAAAAGAGCTGGCTGACTATTTGCACTTGTTAGACGGCAACCACCAGCTGTACAACAAATACTTCCAGTGGAAAGGCTCGGGCACGATAATTGAGGACACTCGTTTATACTGCCGGCTGTGCGCGATGCTCCACGACAAGAACCAAGCGCCCAGACACTACGAAGACATCAACAAGTGGTGGAAAGGCCCGGGTACATGTCAAACATGATGATATATTGTTTTAATATAAACTGTAATGTATATATGATTTTTCCAAGGCCCTATCGTCACGATAACTGTTCAATATTGTAATCGTAATACTGACCCATTTAATTAGGTATCTTTCGTTGATCGTTTCATTAAAATATCATATATAATAAATTTAATTTTAAAATGATTTAATTTGTCTGATATATATATTTTTTAAATAATAAAAAAACAATGCCAATGCATAAATGTAAACCATGTATAAATATCAATAATTGGTACAATTTTTAAACTTATTAGTTATTAGATGTTATAAATTCAATACAAATATTACGATTAAAAAATATAGATAAATACATAATATAATATGTTACATTTAAGTTTATTATAAACAATTAAAAAATGTGTACCTGCAAATTTCTGTTAAGTGAAATCATTTATACAAAGACATCTTAGTTAAGTGCAAATCGGTTTGGGGCAATTCAGATACCAAATTGTTTGTTCAGTATACTTGTATACTTGCATTTATATTATATTTAATAAATGGTTTATATTATATATATAAAAAAAAACAACAAGTGCGTAACATACCAAATTTACGATCAGTAGATGACGTTTAGCTCCGTTAGTTTAAAAATTAGAGTGAATTGACCTCACATAAAATAGGTCGTATTATGAAACTTGATCGTAAGAACATTATTTGTGATCGCATGTTGGTTTTTTACGATAGTTCAATATTTTAGCAAGTTATGCGTATAATAATATAGCGTAAATTAAAAATGCCTATAACTCACTTAAAAACTGTATAATCGTAAAAACCAACATATTCGAACACAGATTATGTTGTTACCATCAAGTTTCATAATACGACCTATTTTATGTGAGGTCAATTCGCTCTAATTTTTAAACTAATGGAGCTAAACGGTATCTGCTGAGCGTAAATTTGCTATGTTACGCACTTGTAAGACGGAGACAACAAATGTCCGTGTGGCGTCCTCTTAAGCCCGGTAACTATGGCCATTAGCTATTTTTTGTTTGTAGAGGGGAGGTGGTCACCCATCCAGGAGCTAGCAATATCGGCACCAATATCGGCCGATATGTACACTCAGATAATTTCCGCAATTGAGTGTACGGACCGCGCTACACCAAGCCACGTTATTTTTATGTTTCTAATCTTATGACTTTTTTCGAATAAGCGATATATAAAAAAAACGACAGTGCGTACTAGTCGAAGGTTGTCTACATTTTATGAGGGACATTTACATTCATATCTATAGCTATTCAAATATATTTAATATACAATGTTTCAATTGTTCTAAAATTGTCATTAAAATATCAAACTCTTTAAAAAGCTCGTGTACGGCGTCCAAATGTTAAGTTTATTTTGTTCTGATAGCTTAGCTCCCAACGCGCCCCTATGTTATCAATCGGTGGTCACTTTATACATTTAATCAGGAAGGTTTTAAGGGAGCGGACCTATGCTCCTATGCCTACAACCGTGCATGTCCATGATACATTTATCAGTTATAACGTGGACGATTTACAATACTTGCTCCAAACCACGGACAGCGAAAGCCCTTGTAAGAAAATCTGGATAACTACTCGAACAATCCTTTTTTTCTATATCCTTTTTTTTCTGTTTTTCCTACTTCCTATTACTATACCGTCACTACTCCATCGATTTCCAGGATACAAAGACAATGGCATATGGATCACTTATTGTATTTTTATTCTAATTTTTTAAAATATTACTAAGTTATCCAGTATTGAATAATCATAATTTTTTTCTTTATATTTGTGGAGGAGAGGTCGGGGAACGAACTCTTATTTGACTCCTTTGTCTATTCTCTACAAAATGTTACAAAGCAAATATAGTTTATTCATTTCCAGAGTTTTTTGTTATAGAGTAAATATTGCTTATTGGTTCACTGAGTTATTCGTTCCGCAGCTAACGATAAGTCATCGAAAAGAAAACGTTCAAGTTTACGCGAAAAATTTAAATTCAAAAGTGTGGCTAAAATATACACCAAGCTTAGCTCCGATAGACACAAACTCTATTTGTACCGAAATAAATAATAAATTTTATTTGCTTCGGAACGAATAACTATTATTATGGGGAACAAATACTTTTTTTATAGCCCTGGAGTTACTACGAGGAGGGTCGAGGATTCAATTAAGAGTTTCTTACGAATGCAAAGACCTATTTTAAATTCAAGTAAATACTTCGCGTTTTATGATTTACACTAGGGTCTATGAGAAATGAGCACTGAATTATTTTCAAAACATTTTAAATTTAACGTACCAAAGTACGTTTATCTGAAATATGGACAAGATGATTCAAATGTTCACATAATTCAGATTTTTTATGTAACTTAAAAATTCCCTGGGGCAATACATACTTATTTTTGTTTAAATGAGTAATGACAACCGCTCTTTTTTTATTGTAAATTGTTTAACTCATTATTTTATCAAAACGTTGAGGCATTTAAATCAAAATTTTAACGAATAGTTTTTGAGTTATTAATCAATAAGTATATACTAAGTATAATAATAGTCATTCATTAAGTCCTTCATGGTCTTATATTAAATATAAATATATGTCATATATATTAGTCAAATACTGATTAGTTTATTATACCCAGACACGCCAGACACTTTTTACAAATAATCTAGTGTACCTATAAATATTATAAAATATAAATCATTATAATTTAAAAATCATAATAGTCCCCATGTATTTCAAACCTATTATTATATACTAATATTATCCTTAGTATAGATACAGTTAAACAACACAAAAAGTACTCACTTGGATTTTGATGTACACATATCGAAATTTTTATAAAAATTATTCAAGGTAAGTTTTTTTTATTAGTGATATTTGTGTTATGTAGATATATTAATTAATTCATTTAAAATGTTTTTAACATTTTTTTTGTTCGGTGATTTCAGTCACTCATTTTAAGAATAATGTCATACATTCATATTATTTAATATGTGTGTGTAAGAACACGAAACTGTATAATGTTTAAATGTATTTTCCGTTTTTTAACGACGATATTATGTAATTAGTAATTTTATTATTTTGTGTGTTGGCCAACTGGGCTGGTACATATACATATAGGTACATACCTAATGAATAATGATGTATTTATGTATTTGTACCACGTCTTGAATATCAATAAATGACTAAACATTAGTCGATGTATTAAATTACAATACGTTAATTTATATAATTCTGGGTGGGGTTTGGCGAATTCTTGATTCGTAAGCGAAGAACAGAGCACTTCGTTTTACGTACGAATGCTGGTGAAAACGCGCGTGAAATATACGACGTGTAGAATGTAGTTTGCAGAGAAAATTGTTTCCCCCTCTTGTAGTGGTATTTAATATTTTAGTGTTTTAATATTATTCCATCGAATTATGTTTTTGTTACAGGGCGTTGTTTGGGCTTAGGTACTGTTACAAATTAATTAATATGTGCTATTTTAATTAATTAACGCGTATAGAATAAAATTAAACACGTATGTATGCATATATTATATGGTTGCACCTATAATATACCGTAGGTGGTATGTAGGTAACAGCGTATCGCATATTATTATGCTTAACAAAAAAAAATGATAATAATAAAAAACACCAGTTGACGTATTTTTGTGTACCACGATATTCTGATTTATATGAGTTAGATTTCCATATTGTCTACTGGGAAAAGTACGATTGATAAATTCAATATCGAAAGGTTGCTCGCACACCGAGAAGATAAAAAGACAAAAACCTTTGTAATTTCGTTTAGTCACGGTCAACAGAAAGGGTATTTCGATGCCATCCGTGTGTATATAGTTGGACGCCATGTCTCATGGGGACTTCAACGTGAAACTTAGGGGGGGGGGGGGAGTTCTTATTGAGAAACACTCAATGAAAATATTTGCATAGTTTGCATAGACAAAATAATATTTATTTTACTTCACATAACAAAATGATTCTAATCGATGTCATTCGTATAATTCTGAATACTGTTTAAATAAAAACAATATTCATATTAGAGTCATAAAATATTATACAGAAATGAGGAATCAGCTGGCATTAATCAGAAATGAAATCCGTACGAAATTATTTATTTTTATTTAATCAACTGATTTTTAATTTTTAATTCGTAGAATAAATCGATAATCGTAATCTTGAATAATCTTGTTAAAATTTTTTTTATAATAAGTGTATGAGTGGGTAGTACCTTGGTAGCATATTATGGTTAGGTAGCATTAATTTGCTGATAGAAAAAAACCACTCAGCAGTGGCACTTTTACTTTTACTAATAATTTATCTATAAGTTGTATTGTTAATAACATTTCACAGTTGTACGTACTTACCTACTTAATACTGATACATAAATATGTAATAACTAATAATAAATATTTTAACCATTCACCATCGAATATTACAAAAATTGATGGGATTAAAAATATGCATAACAAATATCGTAATTGTGAGATACAGGGGAAATGGATCCAATTCAATTTTGGTCTCAACGTCAGTACGAAATAAGCGTAGTCACGTCAAAAGCTGGCACTGACTATATATTATGTAACTAACCTAAGTTGGTCGTCACGGATATTATACGCTCCGCTACGTGGTAAGTAAATATTGTATTATATGAGAAAAATAAGTTTCAAAATTTGTTGAACATTTTTTAATTATAATAATTTATTTCATTTTTGATTAAATGTTATAAAGTTTTTAGCTTACATCGATCTTTTAGCTTAGTATAAAATATTTAAAAAATACTTATTGCAAAAAGTAATGAATACCTAATATTACTTCTTGTGAAAATATTATCTTATTATTTAATACATATTAAATTTAATATTAAAAAGAACACGCGATTATTGGTGTTTTGAAGTGTGATAGATGAACGTAATACCTTATTCAAATTGACACGTTCAAAAAATGTACTCTGTCAACGTTTAAATATTTTGATATCTTTGCCATTCTGGTTTACTTAAAAAAAACTTTGTTGTCCGTCGACGCGTTAATATGTCACTCCCCTGTTCGATGTTCCTCTCCAAATGCCATAGTAAATGGATTGAATAATGCTTAAGATATACGTCATTTTCGATTGGCTGAGTTCTCATTTAGCGAAGTGGCTGTACCAACAGAAAAGTGTACTCCTCCTATACTTCCGTGTCCCCTTGACACTGAGTTTCGAAAAGTGGAAAATTAATGGTACGGTAATTTTGTTACTGTCCACTTGATCCTAAAAGCTTTTCTGGTTTAAGTTATTTTTATTTTTGGTGACGAAATATAATATAGGAGGACAGCAAATAAATAAAATCACCAAACAAAATATGTCTAAGAGCTTTGTGTGTATCAAATAATACATCCACCGGAAAAAAAATTTTCCATTGAAATGTATATGCACACGCATATTATTCGTGGTTATACACAGAAAATCAGATATTTTGTTTTGCAAAATCACATCGTTATAATTTATAACGCACAAACCCATAATTTGTAAATTTGTAAATTTCCTGCGTTTGAAAAGCTGACATTCAAGAACCTATAAAAAAAAAATGAAAATTTGAACATCTAAATTGTTAATAGTTTTGCTCGTTAATAAAGACCTAAGTATAATTCGTTATAAAAAATGTGCGTATCGGCATAATATTTATTTCGTGTTAAACGAATTTACTGTGATATTCTTTATAATTATTGTACACTTGTAGGATATTCAATTTAAATGTGTGTAGCAATCGCTGAAATATGACACACATATTATAAATGATTCACTTTTATTAAACTCACATTAAATTAAATTCATTTTTTCTTGTACGAGGAAAATTATTTCACACAGCTACTGCAAAATATCATACATTATAGTTTAGAGTTCCACTGCAAACCGTTAATGATATGTGTAATTATTGTAACTCTATAAATTAAATGTTGAGTTCATTAAATTTTAATTATTAGAATAACTTTGATACATCGTTTAAAACCTTCCCCATATCTTATCGGACAATTATTTAAATGATTAATATTCGATGAAATCAGCTCAATTCCAACTGTTTAATAAGGTTTTTTTTCATTAAAAATTATCTCGATTGTTGATTAGTTTGTTTTCATGTTGTTCTTTGATTAATTATGAATTATATTATGTTGGTACATTGTTACTTTACGGTTTTATAATAAAAATTTCTACTCATTTTTACTTCGATGTAGATAGTCTATAATAATATTGCTCATTGTATGATATTATACTGACACTACTGAGAGGTGCCTATATAAGTTATAGAATATAGATATTAAAATTTTCACAACAATTTGAATTTTGTTCAGCGTAGGTAATTAAATGAGTAAAAATGGTTATTTATACAGTAACTATAAAATATTAAATATGTAAATACTAGAATAATATTATTGTAATCACATTGTAACATCTGTAAATATCTTACAATCACCAATTGTAAATTATCCTTTTTACTTATAAATATTTAATTATCATGTTAATACCTGTTAAAACATAAGTATATTGTCAAATATCCCTAGACATAGATAGCCTTAGGCTAGGAATGTCTGAGTTTAAAATAATAAAAAAAAAAAAAAAATAAAATATTAATATACGATGGTTCATTTAAGGATCGTTAAGTGTAGCATATAACTGTTATCTGTCGTTTTTATGTGTAAAATCGTATTACATTAATTGTTATTTATTTACAAACGTATTATTTTTAATTATATAGACTCAGTTTTCAAACAATATTTTAATATTTTAAAGCAACAGTTATTCAAAGGTCCCCAAAACTTAAAACGTGATTCCTATTGGCACTTTTTGTCAAATTACAAGGATAATTCTTCTTTATTTATATCAAAGGGTTACTTGTAAGGAAATTCAAGCGGTGATTTTTCGTTTTTGTTCTACAATATAATTATTAGATTCTAATACATGTACCTCAACATAACAATTTAGTTGTGTTTTCATTCTAACATACAAATTATTAAGGTCCATTTCAATGGCCCCCCCACTTTCGAAATTTGAACTTCTGACCACGCCAAACGTTTGTGCATCGTTTGTGCAGAAATGTGCACCAAGTCCAACCGTTTGTGCACAAAAACTCCCAGCGCTATCCAAAAAACAAAGTGGGGGGGTGCCATTGAAACGAGACACCCTCTTTTTGGAAAATTGAAATTTTTAATGTGCCAAACGTTTGTGTATCGTTTGTGCAGAAATGTGCACCAGGTCCCGACGTTTGAGCACAAAAACTCCCAGCGCTATCCAAAAAACAAAGTTGGGGGGGGGGGCATTGAAACGAGACACCCTCTTTTTGGAAAATTGAAATTTTTAAGGTGCCAAACGTTTGTGCATCGTTTGTGCAGAAATGTGCACCAGGTCCCGACGTTTTTGCACAAAAACTCCCAGCGCTATCCAAAAAACAAAGTGAGGGGTATTAACACGAGGGTCCCCCTTTTTTGAAATTTTAAATATTTGTCATATTAACAAATGTTGTTTACGTACCTAATATGTTTAATAGAATTTTACTATTGCCATGTAAACGTATGACAAATAAAATATTCAAATATTTTTAATTTATCAAGAAAGCATTATCTTAAACATATTTTAATCATACAAAATTAGATAAACTAAAAGACAAAAATAATAAGTAAATACGTCGTGTTAAAAATAGTTTTTAATTAATATAGGTAGGACAGTTACCTATTATGTAGGTAGGTACTTATCCAAAACTCGTTTATCAGGAATTAAATAAAAAGGGAGGTCAATTAAAAAAAGGTGGGTAAGTGGATGTCGCTCTGCTATGCAGTAGGTTACAAGTGGGTCACTGTAATGGATGGTGTTAAATTTGAATTCAATGATATAATATCATTGTATAAGAAAAACGATTCTGAACGAAAACGGTCCGTCAGCCTATGATATTACCAAGTATATTTGATGATAATATTATAGTGAATAAAGTAATTTATATATAACCTATTTACGTGGAACCTTGTTTTAAATTTCTAATCCTCAGCTACAAAAGTTGAACATTTTATAAATTTTTAACTACAAAATAATTATTAAATTATAAATTTGATAAATGTTGTCCAAATTTGAACTTTAAATGCTTATAAATAAAAATTGAGCCTATGTATTTTTAATATTTTTTAACTGCGTGCTATTAGAACGATATATCAGCAGAAATATGAATTTCAAACGCTCGTAAAAATTTGATTTGACTTTATTGTAGACATTTTTTTTTGATAAAGGTAGACAAGCTCATGGATAATCTTGTATTACATTTTCAAATGTTAGATTTAAAAAGAAAAAAATTTATGAATTCTCAAAACAAAATAATTTGCTAATTTTCTAGATTTTTCCGTATTTTGTCAAGATTTGAACTTTAAATCCTTATAAATAAAAACTGTGACGAAGGATTTTTCATTTTTTTCATCTGTCTTTAAAAAAATAACCTAAGAGCCTTCTATTAAATTTTCAAGCTTTTTTAACCAACAAATAACATTTTATTGATATTTATAGAAAAAAAACTAAAATAAAATGGAAACTGAAAATGTCCGTAAACAGCTCAAAATAAGTCAAAATATTTGGAAAAATGTTATATGGTGTATAGAAAATGCTAATATAAGCATTCAGTCAAAATTTAATGTACCTACGGTCATTTGTTTTAGAGTTGCACCAAAAACCAAAATCGATTTTCTCGAAAACGGACTTTGCGTAAAAAATTCCCGTTTTTCCTTTGTTTTTCACGTCGCTTTTGAAAACTACTGAGAAAATTTTACTTTTGACCCCCCATAGTACCAACTAGATTCATTTTCTTATCAGAAAAGTTACTGTTAAAGAAAATTCAAGCACTTTTACTGTCCTAAAATGTGATGACAGACACAAAAAAAAAAATAAAAAAAAACACACATCATTGTAAAATCAATACATTCATCGCTTCCCTCAGAACCTAAAAAAAAAATTGGAAATGACTCTGCTGAACAGTAGGTTACAAGTGGGTGACTATTATGGATAGTGTTAAATTTGAATTCAATGATATAATATCACAGTATACGAAAAACGATTTTAAGTGGAGACGATTTGTCAGCCTAGGATATTGTATACTATATTTATATTGATATTATTAAATATTATTAATACCGTAGCCGGTTAAGTTGAATTATTATTATTTGTTTATTATCGTATTTGTATATGATAATATATTTTAGACGTTTCAATTACCCACGAATAATATTTTTAAAATAGGCATATGTATATATTACAAGTAACAACGAATTAAGAACGATATTGCAAAAAATAATTGCCGGAAATCATTAGTTTTTAACTGAAAACGACAGGGAAGTCTGAACTTGGCGGTCAGTCTTATTTTTAAGTTATATGTATTATAACTAATTGAAATTTTTGGTATTTTCATATGTACCCGGTATACCACACTGCTCTTGCTCGAACAATTAAAATCAAAAACATCCCTCGACTTGTTATGTAAAACCACCATGGGTGGGTGTCAGAATTATTTTTGCATCATCAATTTTAAAACGTTGATTTACCTAGATTAAAAAAAAAATTAATTTGTAATACTTAAGCTCGGTAAACTTTAAGCGTTGTACGGTTGCGTAAAACACCGAAAATCGTGAACTTCGTAAGGCTATACCATAAAAACCAATGATTTGAAGGTAGTCGAGTTTTGGACAAGTACATACATAGGTAACTTATAATAATTCATATTGTAAATTAACTAGGTACCAAAAAAATATAACTTCTCAAACACTTTGTCTATTGGCACTGGCGGGAGAATGTATTAGAATGTCTATAAACTTGCGGACCAGTTTGTATAGTTAAATTTGGCATGCGAACTATAATTGAAATAGAAAACCAGAATAGGTCCATTGCAGATCACAAAGATTTCTGTAAAAAAACATACGATTTATAAATATACCGTATAGGTTTACTGAGTACTTATATAATAATATATAAGTTCTTTGGATTTATCATAGTAAATAATATATTTTATGATATCTATGGCAATCGTCAATTGTCGAAATTCGTCGGCGACGGTTAACAATTCTAATAATTTCAGCAATACTATTGTATTATAAATATAATATATTGTATATTTTGATTTCAGTGAACAAAAAAATAATAGGCCACAAATATAAACGGACAGTTTGTTAAACCGATGATTAAGATTGGATGAAGATGGATGAAGATAGCTGTTTCTTCGGCGATGGCGGCACTAGCTATACGTTTCACCGGAAGAGTAGATGTTTACGAGTAAGTTTGTTTTCATATTATTACCTACTATTTTACATTTACTTTTTAGACTTAAATTAAATATTTATTGCCACGGACAATCTGTTAACTACGTGACGTAGAAGCATTTATAAGTTTAATCCCAATACCACACAGTATAAAATACGCGAGACCGTCTTTGTTTCACCACGCCAAGTTTAATACGCACCTTTTTGCATGTTATACTATACGCCGGGTATCACCTTAGGTTTGCGCGAAGTATTTAAAACAATATAATGTTATTAATCTTTATATTTTATATTTTTATATACATAAATACATTATACACCTCATATATTTTATTAGCATACTTACACCTTTTTTAGTGTAGTTTATACCCTAGATGGCTATAGATATAGGTATTAAATGTCTTGCAATTATATATTTTACTATAATTATTAATTTCATTATAATATAATATAACAATACACTCTAAATTAAATTAGTTTTTATCAAGACAGACAGTCTTAAAACAAACTCTTTTCTGGACGTTTTCAAAACGTATTATGCTTAAAAAAAATTGCACAGTTGTCGTAGCAGTCAGTTGCTAGATCAACCCGTGTGACATCAAATAGGAATTATTCTTGTTTTTTAAATAGTTTTTTCGAAATATACATAATATACAATAACATGTATAGCTCATACAATTATGAATTTATAGTTAATGGAAATGCGGATGTTTATACTTCATAGATATTTTTTTAGTTAATAATCGTGTAAATAATTTGATTAGACAATAAGGTACTTACCTACTCATCACTAGTATCGATTTTATTATATTACGTGTAAAATCACCAACACAAGGTGCAGACTGCGTTTAAAAAAATTAAAAACATAAAATAAAATATAAAATAATGTTGTAGTAGAAGCTGGAAACTGTAGTTTATTTTAATTTATAATCCAATTAATGTAACCGAGAATGTAACTATTAAATTCATCATTGAATGATTATTCAGAGATCACTTTGGGATAAATGTAAATTAAATTAAAAATAATTTAAAAACATTTTGTGAAAGGAACAAGATTACTGCTAATATTTAAGTCTTAATTTTTATTAACAAATAAATACAAATAATAGATTTTTTAATAGCTTTTTACTATTAATTTTCAGTGTAAATATAGTTTCTGATCGACTTACCAATATGTAATAAACCTATATGTAATAAAATAATTATTCATATCAAATAATCCTAACAATTTAATGCAAGGATTCTCATAAATTGATCTTACAGCAGCCTTAAAACACCAAAAATACATTTGTACATAATTTACAAAATTTTAGTTCCCTATTATGGTGTAGGTATTAATACAAACAATAAATTGCTATTCGAAAACACAATTTCGTATACCTATTATTATTTACTAAATACCTACAATTAAATTAAACTAAAAATAAACATATGATTACATACTGAGTCCCTATAATATAATATTATATATGAAAATTGAATCTTTATTACGAATACTTATCGTTTACACAGATCACAAGAAAAGAAAATTAAAAATATTAAAAAAAAAAACACATATCATTGTAAAAATATAGTTGGTATTATAGTATTTGATGAATTTACTGTGTACGTAATCCAGTAATCACATTTTTATTTAATAATTCATAAAATACAATATGCTCTTATAAAAATATTCTTGTGCTTCTGATATCTATTCACCACCTTAATCAATAATTAAATAGATAAACGAAAATAATAATTTTAATAATATTATTATAATTCAAATTCAAAATTATAAACTATTTTGGTTTATTGTCATATCAAATTTCAATGAACAAATTGGTCCTTAACACAGAACTCTTTGATATAAAAAGTTGCATTATATTATATCCGTGGATTTATCATATTGACGTACCTAGTATGATATCTATCATTTATTTATTTAATCTATGGCAAATCTCAAAGTCGTTGCAGAAGACACAGTTGATTAAAAATTCTAAAATTTCAATAAGCAAAGAAGATATGAGCAAAAAACTTACTGCGTTTCGTATAATTTTATTTTTCATAAATCACAATATTCTAAGTTCTGGCTGTATTCTGGAGCGTGTCCTCATGGGCGTCGCAGTTCACACACGTCACGGATTCCGCCGAAGGAGTTGATAATTAAAGTAAGTTTGTTTTTATATTCTTTTGGGGCTTAAATTTACTTTTAAGACTTAAAACAAATATTTAATGTCACGAAAATATGCTATCCAAGTGTTGTAGGCGCATATTTTAGTTCCGGACTAGAAACGTATAAAATACGCGAGATATAAACGCCGTAGTCGTTTTCCCAGTCCCTGTTTGTAGAATAATTTTAATTAATAGGTGCATACCTATACAGGGTACTTAATATAAATATATAAATATTTTGGTTTAATTTATAGAAATATATGTTATGACTTATAACTGATAATAGTCATAAGATACAATTTTAATTAATAACTGGTAATTTTTTTTCCAAATACAACGTTATAAGTTATAAGTAACTATTAATTTAGTGTCACATACTTAACTTCTATTGTTCACCTAATATCTATATTCTATATCATAGGGTCCATAGGGATTAGGGATGTATAACCATGTACACATAAAAGTATATTCACGGAATGGTCAACTGCCTATCCTGACGTGTGCGCACTTATGAATAATATACCTACTCATATACTCGTATAGGTATATAAATATACCTATATAAATAGTGTAATACTACATACACGAATGTGTTACCTATTATGTCCCTAAAAGTTCAACAGTTATTATTATATTTATTTATTTTTTAAATATAGTTAGGTACATTACAAGACTATCTAATTAAAATCACATTTATTTTTTTGAACACAATGTTTTAAAAATTATTAATTAATTTATTAATGATTAGGTAATGCTTTTATAAGTATGAAGGTAGGTTTTTATACCTACCTAACAAAATAAGAAAATACATAATGATTAATGTTATTTAATATGATTTGTAAGTACATAGCAGATTATACCTATCACTTGGTGACGATTATTTTTGTTTTATACGTTCTTCGTAATTCAGTTCCATCACGATAGTTTTTGTTTTCGTTAAATGTGAAATATACATTTTCTATGCATACGGGATACGGGCATTAAATATTTGGGTTTTAAGAGAACACCTCAAACGTACGTTTTATTTTGGGGGTTTTACGGGATATACCTATAGGAAATTTTCTTCAAATTTTCACATTTCACTATTTGATATTGTGATATTATTTGTACCTAGGTTAAGTTTCTGTTTTAGAATCGATCGATATGTTACCTAGGTATATCACATTCTTTAATTTAAATTCTGGTAGTCGAGTATTGGACAAGTACCTACGTAACTTATAATTCGTATCGTAATTTAATTACTAAAGAAATATAATTTCCCCAACAGTGTCAAGGGCCACCGGCAGCAGAATGCATTATAGAATGTCTATAAACTTGTGGTCTAGTATATGGTTAAAATTGGCATGCGACTAACAACTGGGGGCTTGTTCTGGAAAATTTAAATGATCTAATAAGGTTCATCTCATTATTTGAATTAAATTAATTTTCAAGCGATTGTTGTGTTAATCAATTTTTTAATTTATTCCATTCAACACACTCGTCTCAGTTTTCTAGTACCTCTAGATTTCTCACAAAATTCATATCGATCATCTCACAGCTTTCATATTCAAAACCAAAAAAATATGTATTTTTATCTTATTTCAATCTTTTTCATCGAACACCATTATATATTACAGATCATAAAGATACTAGTATTGTATACTAGATAAGTTTCAATTAGCGAGATGTAGAGAGAGATGGAGATGGAGCGAGATGTAGACGGATGAAGATAGCTGTTTCTTCGACGACAGCGTGTGCTGCAGTACAGCTAGGTTTCACTGGAAGAGTCGATGTTTATGCGTAAGTTTGTTTTTATATTATTTTGGCCTTGCATTTACTTTTTAGACTTGAATTAAATATTTATTGTCGCGGAAAATCTGTTAACTAAGTAACGTAGAAGCATATACGTTTAATACTGCCTACCAAAGGCGCAATGTATAATAATAATAAATTATACGCCAGTCCGAACAATCCAAACGCTGTCTTACTCGTAGTCGAGTTCTAGTTGATAACTGACTTGTGAATAAATGTAATTTTTGTTAGGTATAAAAATAAAACTAATAAATCCTTGAATACAACATTTAAAAATACAAACTCTGTGCAATAAAAATTAATATTAGGTATTTATTGGTAGGTTTATATAATATCTGTAGACTGTAACGCATAGGTCATTAGAATATTGTAGAACATTTTACTGCATAAGATGCGTGTTATTTCAGAAATGGTATTCGTCAGTGAACATTTTCAAACTGGGAATAATATATCATAAGCAGATTGAAATGTGTGAACGTTTCAGTGTTTCGAAGACTAAGTTTCGTAGCAGATTTTGATTCCGTCACGGGGTATGTATTTTCTTATTTCTCAGTAGGCTTTTTTTTATTATAGTTAACTGATCAGGGGATGTATTGCCCGAAAATTTTCAATATTTGTATTGTAACTATACTGGTATTACTCTATTCACGCTATCAATAAAGTCGTGTTCAAAATTAGAAAATTGGTGATGTATGATATTTTTTTAAGCAATTCTTTCGAGTAGGGAATTCGCTCAATGATATTTAAATATTTTCACCGATAATCAAGTACAATGACTTGTAGGTAACTAGAGAGACTGAGTGAATAGGAATTAGGAAGTGTGTAATATGGCGAAGATAAGGAAATGGGTCAACAGGATTTCAGAATGTTTGGTGTATGAAAGGGAAAGATGAAAAAGAAATGTAAGGTTGGGGTAGGTAAGTGGAGTGAGAGTAGCAGATATGTGAATAATAAGTAAGGTGTTAAGGTACAAAAGTGGATAGAATAAGAAATTAATTAATTAAGGGTAGTGTAGGGTAGTGTACATATTGTAGTGAAAACAAGAGAGAGTAGGTTTAGGTGGTTCGGTCACTGTATGATAAGAGATAGTGAGAGTGGCTATAGAAGTTAATTTAGGGGAGAAATGATGGACGAGAAGACTGAAGAAGAGATGGATAGACAGAATACCGATCATATGGAGGTGTGGAATGAGAGTGGCTGAACCTGTATATAGCTGTGAGAGACGGGGGAAGAAAAAGTGTAAAGGTAGAATAGTTATGTTAACAGTGCCGAATACATAGGAAAAGATCTTGAATTGCAAAGGCCCTATTGACTCTTTGGCTTCAACTAACCATAGGTTTACCTAACTAACCTTCTTATGACTCATTAGGACACTTTGAATAAAAAGATCCTGAGTTCCAGGTTGCCGAACTTAAGTGTTTGATTATCAAGTTGATCCTTTGATTATTGACACCTTAATCCATGCTATGGATGAAGCCCATAGACAATAAAGATATGGATAGTCCACGCCTATGTTAAATACATTTGAGGCCGCGTTCCCGGAGGGGAAGGCAATTGAGGCTCCTTTATATTGATAGTCGATAGTCGATACTCGATATAAGTATACTTTATTTGGCCTCAATTTATTGTTCCCCTCGAAGACCGCTGATAAGACCATTATGTCCTATCCATATCTTTATTATCTATGATGGAGCCAGACCCAGCTCACTCGTGTAAACTTGTTGCCGGTTGGGATGTCAGCGCACTATTTGTTTTCCACCTTTGACCCACGCGTAGCGTACCAAATGTACGATTAAGAAAACACTAAAATGATTGGGTCAGAGAGAGAAATAAATGGTGCGCTAAAAATCTGACATCCTCTTAGTGTTATCAAGTTGAAGAAGCAGTTGATTGTTGACAATTTGACATTTAACATTAACTGTGGTAGGTATTATGATTGGAAGTAAAAGTAATTAGCAGGGCTGTAAATTTAATGCAATAAAAAAGTGTTAAATATTTGCCTGCATGTATGCACTAAAATCAGGCAAATATATGCACTGAAATATTCAAAAATATGCACTTAAAATTCAAAAAAATACTGAATGAAAACGTTTTTATTAAAATTTTTTTAAATTGATAAATTATAATTCAAATTGGTTTACAAAAAAAATTCTTTATTTACACACTTGGTAGGTAGGTATGTAGGTAGGTAACTGATGAACCGAAAATATAAAAACATTTTAAGAAAATAAGCATAAATACGAAGAAATCATGAAAACATGCAATTATATTAACTAACAAAAAAAAAAAAACGCATATTGGTAACGGTGTTGTAATAATAGGGATCTCCCAAAAAAAATATGTACTAATAGTTAAAACAAATCATAAAAGACAACTGTAATAAATATTAATTTATGAAAAAGTATATTAAAAAGCATTATTATTATAAATGAAACAAAACTATGAACTATGGACCGTGACATAATATAGGTATTTCTATATTTTTAGCTCCATAATTTCTGTTAAAATATTAGGAAAATGTATTAAGTACCGTAAAAGTGCTAAATTTGAGCTATTACTTAAAATATTATATTCACAACAAATTATCATAGAAGGCTAGGTACTGTTATTCCACATACTTATTATAGTTAAATTTAACTACAACATTCTAGTAGAGTCTGATAAAATTTGGTTCCACGACTTTGATCATACAAACTTTAAATACTAAACTATAGGTCTGAAATTTAGTTTATATAAATGTAAATAATCCAAAACATATATTGCTTCAAAATATAAAAATAAAGTGTCTTGTATTGTAGTAGGTAGGTAACTTTCAAAAAAAAAACTAAAAAAAATCATACTTGAAATCTATGTATAATATACGTATATTGTAATAAATGGTCAAATGTTTACTATAGTACATTATAAAAAAATAACTTAAGTTCAATATAATACATTATAACAGGTGTTCAAATAAACATTTCATACCAAAAATTTTGTTAATTCACACAGTCTCTCTTCAATTTTAAATTTTTCTTCAAATTATCTACAAAATATAAATGTTTAGTAAATTGGAAGAATTGATTAAGTATTTAATCATTTATCTAAAAGAGATGTGCCGGGTCGCCACATTACTATATCGAGGGGCCATGGTGCAAGTGTCGTCCATAAATATCATAACATATATTATATTAGAAATACAAGCTTAATATTTCACTAACAGTAAATATTATAAAAAAATATTACGAAATGTACTATACTCATATTATATTATGTTATGTTACAAACTCTTGAATTAAGAGTTATGTTTGAGGATTTAATTAATTTCCTAAAAGGAAATGCCTCAAGGTTGCCTAAGTAAGTTGAGGGACTGTGAAAGTGAAAGTGCCGTCCACCAATAATGTAGATAGAGACTCGTTGATCGCTTTTATGTGCTTCAAATTGTTTACACGAGTGAGCTGGGTATTGCTCCATCATAGATAATAAAGATATAACATAATGGATAGGACATAATAGTCTTATCAGTGGTCTGATCTTCGAGGGGAACAATTGAGGCCAACCCGAGTATCGACTATCAATATAAAGGAGCCTCAATTTCCTTCCCCTCCGGGAACGCGGCCTGAAATGTATTTAAAATAGGCGTGGACTATCTTTATTATCTATGGGCTTCATCCATAGCATGGATCAACTTGATAATGAAACATTTAAGTTCAGCCACCTGCAAATCAGGATCTTTTTATTCATAGGGTCCTAATAAGTCATAAGAAGGTTAGTTAGGTAAACCTACGGTTAGTTGAAGCTATGGTAATGATAGACGACTACCATCACCGGTCGTGAGCTTTGCGATGATCTTTTCCTACTAACTATCAAGGTATTCGATATTGTAAACATAACAATGAAAGAAAATATTTAAATATTATTAATTTGGTTAGGTTAGGTTAGGTTAGGATTGGGCAGGAAATTAGATGTTAACTAATTATGATAGTTTTTAACACGGTCTTAAAGACTGTCAGCAAGAGTTGTACCAGTATAGTTATTAAAAACTTAAATACAGCCAACATTAAATAATGATTTTTTTACCACAACAAATTATAAAATGTATTTTAAAATATAACAAAATATAATTTTATTAGGGTTTTATAAGGTTTTCAATACTTATGAGTTTTTGTAAATAGAAAATGTATAAAATCAATAGTTTTAATTTAATATATGGTTTTGTGTTTTAATATCCTATTGTCAAAGAATTCTCAGGGTTTCCTTTCCACATTTTTTTACATTGTACTAAATCTAACTTTTTTCCGCACATGTTTACAAAGACTAAAACAGATATCTGACTATGTTTTTATTTGCATTTAGACTTTATAGTTTTTAATTTAATATTGACTGTAGACCCACCAAACACAATATTATTTTAAATTAAACATTTTATGTCTTTATAAATTACAATCACATAGTAGAGTCCTTGCAGGACCTTTTATCATTTAATTTCTTTGCATCCTTTCTAATTTACATTCAATTTTATACATTTTCTAATACATATATTACCGTGATACACCTCTGATCATAATAACTGTTCGCATTATTATAATGTAAACAACACCTAGTTTTTGGATTGTAGTTAATATGTATTGCAGTATTTAGCTTCCAGCGTATTCTTTTGTTTAGTGTTATTTCACCCTGATTTCTCAAACAATTTTTTTTTCACTTCATTGAACTCTAGTAGATTTTTTTGTATAAAAATTTTTCAAGTTTAACCGGCTATACCTGTGAGTACGCTGAGTACCTGTGTATATAATATATAATTTGAAAAGAGACTGGCTAGGTTCTTTCACGTTCCCCATTCAATTTATTTTTTTATATATTTAACTTTTTTTGATTCTTTTATATATATATTTTTTTAAAACATTAACAACTTGGTGCAATATGATTTTTTTAAATTTTTTTATCTGCTTCTTAAAATGCGTTTACCTGCGGTAGCTCAAGTTCCCCTTTCAATTTTTTTTCATAAATCTAATTCAATTGATTTTTAATATGAAAATTTTCAAATTTGTGAGTCTTCAGAGAATTTTTTTCTGTTATTTAATTCCTATCTAGATCTTTCTATACAGATTTTTTAAACACCGACAAGCCGGCGCAAACACCCTCCTTCATATTTTTTTTTTGTAATGTAACTCTACTTGAATATTTAGTATTGACGTGAAAATTGATAACTATTGGTGCCTGTAAATAATCATTCTTTAATGAATTAAATATTTTAAATAGTTTTTTTTGTTTAAGATTCTGGGCATTTTAGTTTGTACTTTGTAATGTGTATTCCTACAGTTCTTCCTTGTTTTATGAAATAAAAATTTTAAATAGTTTTTTCTGGTTAATATTCTGGGCATTTTAGTTTGAACTTTGAAATGTATTTTTCTTCTGTAAAATTTTTTTCAAATTTTTTTTTTTGTTTTCTAAAATGCATTTGCCTGCAGGCGCCAACACCCTCCTTCAATTTTTTTTTTTTAGTAATGTAACTCTAGTTGAAAATGTTGTATTGACTTGAAAATTGATAACTTGGTGCCCTATGATTATTCATTCTTTAATGAACTAAATATTTTGAATAGATTTTTCTGTTAAGATTCTGGGCATTTTAGTTTGTACTTTGTAATGTGTATTCCTACAGTTAAATTTTTCAAAATTTTTTTTTGGTTTCCTAAAATGCATTTGCCTGCGGGCGCCAACACCCTCCTTCAATTTTTTTTTTTATGATATTACCTCTAGCCAAATTTTTTAAACTTTGACAATCGGGTACCCTTGAGTAATCCTTATCTTTAATGAACTAAATATATTAAATGGTTTTTTTTGTTTAAGATTCTGGGCATTTTAGTTTGTACTTTATAATGTGTATTCCTACAGTTAAATTTATTCAACATTTTTTTTCGGTTTCCTAAAATGCATTTGCCTGCGGGCGCCAACACCCTCCTTCAATTTTTTTCTTAGGATTTAACCTTTAGCCAAATATTTTAAACATTGACAATCTAGTACCTCTTGAATAATCCTTGTTTAATGAAATAAATATTTTAAATAGTTTTTTCTGTTTAAGATTCTGGGCATTTTAGTTAGTACTTTGTAATGTGTATTCCTACAGTTAATTTTTTTCAAAATTTTTTTTTGGTTTCCTAAAATACAGTTGCTTTTATAAATATTGAATATTAAATATTGATTTTGAAGTTTTTTTGAATTATTCAATAATATTTGAATATGGAAATAGATATTTTTCATAGAATACCTACATAAATTAATTTTTATATTGGTTTCGCCATTCGTATAATTAGTAGGGAATGTTGGTATAGTTGGTTGGTTTTTTTAGTTTTTTAATACATGATAAATTCAAAAATGTGTTCAAAATTTAAATTATTCAAAAATTAATTTGGCGGGAAATTTTCTTTTGTCAATCTTAATGTCGATACTTTTTTGAGAATATAAATTTGATTTCAAGGCTTTGGTTGCGTTGAATCTTGAAGACTTTAAGTCGATACGACCAATATTGAATGATTTACGTTTTCGATATAATACGAATTTGAAAAATATATCAAACAATTTAAAAGGCTTGACTGCGTTGTCTCTTAAAGACTTCAAGTCGATAAGACTAATATTGATGAAGTTAGGATTTCAATTTTTTTTAATAAAACTATAAATCTAAAGTTCAATTTTTGGAACTTAATTTAACAACTGTGTTCCAGAATACAGAATATAATATATAGTGTATTATATATGGATACATTTACGACTTATGTTACTCTTATAAGTTATAATATATTTACAAGACTTATATTTATTTATTTGATTTTTTGTTTATTATAGTAAACAAATAATACCTTTTGGATAAATTAGGTATTCACAGAGTTAATTTGAAATTATGTTAACAAATCATAACCATTGTTATTACTTATTTGTTAACTGTTTTCAAAATTTACATTAACAGTAGTTATATTTAAAATAAAATTGTCAAAATTGTACTTCATTGTTAATGTAGTCGTTAAACGTCTGTGTTAAAATATTTCCTTATTTATATGAAAAAAACATTATATAGCCATATAGGTAGTATTATTTAAACATTGTTAATTAATCAAAAGTTCATATTATATAATATCCATTTATAACTTAGAATATAAATTTAAAACCATAGTACGTGCAGTGCTACTCTACCTATGTTGTGTTAAAATAAATTAAATTATTTATTAAGGTAATCACTGTAGCTTATGAAAAAAACAGTCTGTTGTGGCATTGTTCATGTACAAAATGTATCTGAACCACTCAGAACATCCTGAAAAAAAAGTTCTAATTATGTGCCTGATAGTTATTAATATAGTATAGTGCAGTGGTCGGCAACCTTTTGAAGAAGGTAAAAAGAAAAAAATAACTGTTTAAAACTTTAAAATAATAGAGCATAAAAATTACAGTTTTTAATAATATAATAATTATAATATAAAAGTATGGAAATTACAACTGCTTTAGGCTTAATTTGATTTTTGTTGTTGGATTTTGTTTATTATTTTTTAAATTTCCACATTAAAATTTCTTGTGCTGGCTCGAAGTACATAGTGGAGATGGTCATTAATTAAACGTGAACGGTATGGATTTTTAATTTTTTTCATATGAGAAAAGGCCTGTTCACACACGTAAATGGATCCAAGTATTTTGCAGCAATATTTTTAATTTTTGAAAATAATGCCGGAAGTTCAACGAAAAAAAGTAAAGGAGATGCTTTGAATGAGTCTTTTAAGATATCTTGTGACTGCAAATCTATTATTTCCATTTGAAGCTCAACATCAAAATCTTTATAATCAATATTAAATGGATTGGCGAGTAGTTGAAAAACGCAACGTTTTACTTTACTGAACCGAATAGAAAATTAATATTATAATCCAAATACACTCGTCGTATCTACTCTAGGTATCTTATCGGTAACTGTCAAGGCATATCTATCATTATAAAATATGACTGATAGAAACGTTCAATTATATATTTTATACAATATGATTTTTTTGATATAATATTCGATTAAATGTCGTTGTCGTAGAATTTAAAGCGGGCCGCCGGTTGCCGACCACTGGTATAGTGTGTACTGAAAGAATTCAGATTTGTTTGTTTAATTAATATAGTATTAAAACAATTTTGTTAATTTAACACAAGAAATCGATAATATTTTTAATATTTTTTAAAAAAATTAACTTAAATTATAAACTTGCTGTATATTTTATTATGATTGCTTCTAACAGTAATTCAAGAACGATAATGTGTTTATTGGTGCAAATGTATGTTTTCTTGCCAATTATAAAAATATTGAGTGCTGAGTGGGTATAATATTACATATAAATAATAATGTTTATTTTAGTAACAGTAAAAAACTGTATGAGGGATACATTTTCAATTCAGAATTAAATAAAAAGTGTAAAATTAAATGTTATACCCAAAATACGTATTATAAGATGTAACAACTAATAGTTATTAGGTTAAGTTGCGTTCGGTTGCATACGACTTAAGCAATTATTATATTAATTTATAACTTATTATTTTTAAGTTAGTATTGCTAACCTGTGGTTATAATTTATAAGCGGTAGTTATGTTTTTAGATATTTTAAATTAAGATTTTTGTATTTGTATTTTAGAAACACTGGTATTTAATTTTTAAATAACCTAGGAATATTTAAAACATAATATTATTATATTATTCATATTATAATAATACAATATTTAAATATAATATATTATGAACCTACTGCCCTACTATTTCTAGACGTTTACATGGCAATAGTAAAATTCTATTAACCCTATTAGGTACGTAAACAACATTTATTAATATGACAAATATTTAAAATTTCAAAAAAGGGGGACCCTCGTGTTAATACCCCTCACTTTGTTTTTTGGATAGCGCTGGGAGTTTTTGTGCAAAAACGTCGGGACCTAGTGCACATTTCTGCACAAACGATGCACCTAACCTAACCTTACCTGGTCAGAAGTTCAAATTTCGAAAGTGGGGGGGCCATTGAAATGGACCTAAATTATTGATCTAGGAGAGTGATAAGAATTCTAAAAAACAGATTTGAATTTGCTGTCAGATCTTCTTCGAATTGGCTCTTCTGGTTTTCTACATTTTCATGTTTATCCCTCCAAATCCTAAATAATTAATCAAATAAAATAAATAAAAATTTATTTTCAGAATTCTTATCACTTTACTAAATAAAAATACGTCTAAATTCTTATGTCCAGGGTGAACTACGAATCTGCTTGTAACGGAGTTGCTGTCACCACATAAAACGGTCCTTTTCAGGACTACCAATCAGCGGACAGTATGACAACACAAACCCCGCAAACCAACATTAGGAAACAATAATAAAGCCCCAAATAACAACTCATCAAATACAATAAGGGTTACATATAGGAGAGTAAGACGAATCCAACGACACCCTCCCCACGTCAATAACCCTAAAACAGAGTCAAATAAAAGGGGGGGGGGGTCAACGAATTTATTAAAAGGGTGATAAATAAGTAAAAAAATATGGAAAAAAGTGATTATTTTTCCTATTCAAACACCCTTCCCATCACCTTTTTTAATCACCTTTTTCAATCACCCTTTTTATCACCTTTTTTATCAACTTTTTTTATCACCTTTATAATCACGTTTTTTAATCACCTTTTTTCAATCACCTTTTTTCGATCACTTTTTCCTTCACCTTTTTTAATCACCTTTTTTCAATCACCTTTCCATCACCTTTTCCGTCACCTTTTTTAATCACCAATTTCAATCACCTTTTTTAAATCACCCTTTTCCATCACCTTTTTTAAATCACCTTTTCCGTCACCTTTCTATCACCATTTTTAAATCACCATTTTACATCATCTTTTTCAATCACCCTTTTACATCACCTTTTTTAATCACTTTTTTTATCACCTTTTCCGTCACCTTTTTTATGACCTTTCCGTCGCCTTTTTTAATAACTTTTTGTGAATCACCTTTTCCGTCATCTTTTTAAATCACCCTTTTACATCACCTTTTCAATCACCTTTCCATCAACTTTTTTCAATCACTTTTTTTAATCACCTTTTTCAATCACTCTTTAACATCACCTTTTTTATCACCCTTGTTAATCACCTCTTCCATCACCTTTTTATCACCCTTTTCCCACCACCTTTCAAAAAGGTGATTGTAAAAAGGTGATAAATTATTTTTCTTTTATCCATCTCTTTCCATCACCATTTTTATCAAAAAAAGGTGATGGAAAAAGTGATTGAAAAGGTGATGGAAAAAAGGAAAAATCACAAAAATCAATTGGTGTTAAGTTACACGTATTCGATGCTTAGGTCCTTCAAAAATTGTAATTGTTTTATAGAGATTAATTACAGTTTTGAATATTTAATCTCTATAGCGTGATGATTTTAATAAAACCTTAAATATAAAGTACAGAGGAGTGTAATCGTACAAGAATATAAATGTATTACCTAAACAAAAATATGAAAATATTTATAAGTGTTAATATTACTAATATTAGAAAGTGTAGTAGGTATTATATTACCTATATAAATGATGAGCACTGTATTGTAAATTTCTGAATGGGAACAGTTGCAGTTGAGTATCGTAGTGTCATATATACATTATTAATTATAAAATTAAAATTTTTTCTTTGAATCTTTTCAAAATGAATATAGTTGGCATATTAAAATTATTTGACTGAATACTGCTGTTGTGCAATACTCGTATGTACCCAAACTTCTGTAAAGTGCATGCATATCGTGGTATCAAATATGTTATTAACTCTGGATATAATAATGTACCTACTTACCTGTACAACTTTAAGTTCGGATTAAAATATTGTCTAGATGGAAAAATTGATTTTTTATGTCGACATAAAAATAAGAATGAAAAATTACATTTACAAAACGTTTAATCCAAAACAACAGACAAGATTATAATTCAGAATCTTAAACATATTTTATCGAACCAGACACATTTGATATGCACAAAACTATTGTTATTTACATTTTAGGGAGGTATATGATCTACTTTGTACACGCATTATGCATAGACGGAATTTAGTTGAATTTATAGTGCATGATTTTTGGGACATATATTTTGGAATTTCAAAAGTAAAGTTATTCGCACCCGGACTATCACCCACATGGTCTTTAGATGTATGTATACATTTTTTTTTGTGAAGGGGGGGGGCTAATAAAATTGCTGGGGTCTCACCCAGTATTAAGTACCTACCTATATTAAAATTAATATTATATTTGTTTATTATTTATTTATTTTAATGAGATAATTGAATAATTAAATAAAACTGATAACTTTGTATTACTTTTAGGATTAATTTATAATTTTCGTGACACAATGACTTAAAGCCAAAACACTTCGACAGAGTAAAATTGGGCCAACTTTGGCATTCCGCACAGGCTAGTGAATAGAATTATTATAAGTTGGATGGAAGGGTATAACAAAAGGAACAGAAGTATACGTGTTGTGTGCGAGGGAGTTTTAAAATTTAATAACGCTAACAATGCAGGACAGTCAATAGCACTATTGACAAGGATGTCTCAGAGATGTATCTGCATAGGCATATGCTCGCAAATCAGCTAGTGAGTATATATTTTGCCTATATATGCTTTATATATCGCTCAAGTTGAGCAGATACAGTAACATAATTATCTGGGAGATGCTTAATTTTTAATATATATAAAACATGTGACAAATTTTTGCTGCACCTTTTCATTTTGCTACCACCCTAATAAAATTTCTAGATCTCATTGAATAAGACTCCGAAATTGATCTTACCATAGAGAAACATAATATCTTCAGAGAAACGAACAAGTTTGAACTTGATTGACACGTGTTTTACGAATCCTAGGGATTTAAGAGATTTACAGGTGGTAGAATTATTATGTTTATGAAACGTTAAGTTTGTGGAGTATACAAAACCTAGATCTGCTTTGGAAAGGCTCATGGTAAGGGGATTTCATTGAATACGAAACGCACTACAGGGTCACATACCGTCGAGATGTACAGAATTGGATTTTATTATGTCGTTGTATAATATTATATTCCTATAAAAAAAATGTGTTAGGTGGGTGATTAGTTATTGCGCTATATTACATATTCCAAGTGCCAAGTTAATTTAAATACAAAATAATTAACTATAAATTATAATATTCCATCTTAGTGGGTCCGCAGGAACTGGCGTTTCAAATATCTGCAATAACTCTGGTCGTTTGTAGATTTTTCATTACAAATAACTCCTTGTCACGTGATTAGAGTTTAAAACTGTTGGGTATTTTTCATTAAATCTTTTACTCGCGTACCTATGCCGCCATAGTATATTTTCTCATTTTTAAATGTGTGGGATTTGATTTTTTCGCATTCAAACATGCATAAAAAAATAAACATTTCTTACTTCGAAAGACGATTATATGCAAAATAAAACAGGGCGTTGTTCGTACCAGAAGTCACTGGGATTTTCGAGCTAAAGATTTAACCGCATTATTTTAAATTACTGCTGTACACTTAGCTAGAGCATCAATGGCGAATAAATCGGATAAAACATTTTTCTCGCAGTCGACCCGTCGATAAAGTGCAAAGTATTGGTGGCGATTTGTCGACAACCGTGAAGATGATGATGATGATGATGATGATGATGATTATGTCGATAGCGTCAAGGCATACCCTTGTAATAGAGTTGTTTTAAACTTTTTTTTTGCATACTATTATCTGTCGTTGAAAAATACAAATTCGAAAAGAACATTTTTTTTAGCAGTCAAAGCAAAATCTAGAAAATTGCCACACTGTTATTTTTGATCACGTTAGGAGCACGTTAGAAGCACCATGATCGACGATTTGTTTGCGGGATTTTTTCTTTTCAAGTATGTCTAGGTAAAGGTCAAATTTTTTCGACGTTTATTTTTCAGCGAATTCTTGTCAAGGTTTGAAGTCGTGTCATATTATATTTTTAATTTTTTTATGCTGAACGAGTAAACGATATTACGTACCACGTGCTCAATTGATATTATTTTTAAGCGTTCAATATTATGTAATTTGTGATACGGTTTTATCTAACTATTGTTGGTTGATTTTATTATGTACCTATACATTCGTATTGTACCTAGATGGTAAGTCATTCATAGTAATTTGGACACATCAACAGCATAAAATGAAGGACGCAATATTTGCATATTTCATAATAATAATATGTATATATTATGTCATACCTTAATTTTTATTCGTATATTCTTAGGTGTATTGAGTATACATTTTACTTAGTATACTATTTTAAAGGAGTTTCTTGCTTGTAGAAAAATGTTGTTTGATTGTAAACAGAAAACGAATACCTATCAAAGCAGTTAAAAAGAAAAATTTAGTTGTAACAAATATATTAGTGGGTTATAGATTTAAAACGAAATTGGTCATTGAAAAGTTTATGTAACTATATTTTAACATGTGCTATACTTTCAGCATATTTAATTTAATTTATTGACTACTCTGAAACTGAACTGATTATTATAAATGCTATTAGGTACATAATTTTACATTCTATATACATAGGTAATAATATAATAAAAGTAACATTTCATTGTTCATTATTCAAGTTTCTATATGTAACGATATCGTTATAAATTTATTTTTATAAATTTTAATTTGTTCGGGTTTATAAAGAATCATTCTATTTTCATGCTTTATTATATTTTTTACGACGAAAATAACCGCTACGTTTTAGTGCAAAAGTATTATTATTTATTATTTTTAAAGTTCAAACTTAATTGGTAAGTTTTGAAATAATAAAATTTATCGATGTAGGTTCTCTGTGACACAATTTAAATTAAAATTACTAAAGTTTTATAAATAATTAAAAAATAATGTTTAATAATTATTTTGATATAAGTACACTTATAAGTTATAATAAAATAATTGTATTTATATATTTTAAAATGTGACATTCATACTTCATATTAAAATTCGTAAGTATATAATTTCAGGAAATAGATGCTAAGTTTTTTAACGCAACTTTTTCCCAAGTTTTTTTCACAAAGTCTTATTTTTAATAAGTTTAGTATAGGTGTTGAGTGTACCTAGTCATAGTGTACGTCACTGTAATTTATGTGGTAAATTTGAATTCAATGATAACTCGTTGCATACAAAAAACTTTTCTGAGCGATTCTGTCAGCTTATAATAATTATTATTTAGTATATTTTATGATATTATATTTATAGTGCTATAATTGGCATAATTTATTTCACTATTAGTAATATATTATGGTAGGTTGAATACACTTTTGCGAAAACATTGCATTTGAAAATATCATTATGTGTAGGTATAAGATATAATAATATACGTTCCCTTAAAAGAACTAAAATCGTTATTCATCATTTAAATATTTGATTTCGTCCAAATTTGAATTTAATATTTCTATATTTTTAATTTTTTTTTTACAGCATACCTAAATTACATATGTGGAACCGCTTATCAAATGTTTAAGGCTTAGATAAAAACAAATAAATTTGAATTTTATACATTTTTAACCAAAAAATAATTTATAAATTTTTTTTTTGAATTTGAAATTTTGAATACTTATAAAAAAAACATCTACATTGTGATTTTAAATAAAATTAAAGTTATCTAACATTAGATTGTGCACATATTTTTTTGTACTAATATATTTTAACGAAGCATCTAAGCATTGATCTTTGATTTTTTTTACAAAAATAATAATACTAATAGGTATTAGGTAATTATTGCACCCATTGTGCAATAATTTGTACCACAAACATTTATTAGATGTTGCGATGAAACATGGAACATTACAAATTGTGTTCCATTAATGTATTGAAAACATCCCTGGGACCGTATTTGTACCTCAATGATGTCACATATAAGTCATAATATACTGAACTATAGTTACTAAGTATTACATTTTGTTAAAAAACTGTTTTTTAGTGGATATACACACTTAAAATATTATTTAAGCAGTTAGGTAGCTTATTTTAATTGTTACTAATATGTTTATTCTGTGTATATTATCAATCGCCGGTATCGCTTTTATTAGTTACATGGTTGGTATTGCGTACATTTATGTTAGCATCAAGCTAACATAATAAGTTTTGTGTTCCTATGATTAAATTTATGAGCTGAGAGTAGTGAAACAAAGGTTAAATATTATTATGTTTACTTCGTTATATCATAATATAACGTTTTATTATCTGAAGTCCTTACTATTAAAAATGTCTTAATGCATTTATTTTCGTTATTTTTGTCTCATACTGTTCTTGTAAGTAAGAAGTGGTACATGTAGTTTCAAAATAATATATTATTAAATGAACGAGTGGTTCTTAACATAGGCACTTACGTTTAATGTTAGCAAAATTATGTAAAAAAAATTATACCTACAGGTATTATATTCTATAATGTTTTAAATACTCTTCTAAATAATAATACATTTAATAAAATATATGTGAATAATCAAGCTAAGACATTTTATTAAAATATACCCAAACATGTAAACAACTATAGCTTGGTGTGAATCATTAAGTTGAACTTGTAATTTGAACCTAGGTGAAATGATGGATTTTCCACTGAAATAACCTTGTATAAACTAACCGGGTATCGTATTTTATACCAACACGCAAGCTCATTAAATTATTTGAATGGAATTATATTTTTACCACATGGTGGTCAACCATAGATTTGGCGGAAGATATATAGTAACCGAGTAAAAACTGAAAGAGGTTAAAGTGCCCAAAGGCCAAGATTATTTCGCGATCATCTCGTAACGGATTGGCAAACAAGTCTCGGCATGTTAAGACGAATTTCCGATTTTGTACGCTCTCACGGGGGGTGATAGCGTGTTATTGTGTCGAAGACCCGAATGTATTCGTGTATCATGCGCGTAGAACAAAAAAGTTCTATGATGATTATTGATTAAGGTTTATAGGTTATCGGGTACATTCGTTGAATTTGTTTCTTTTTTAGATAAAATAATATATTTCAAACATATTATCAGTGTTGAGCCGAGACAAATATAATTTTATCTAGATAAATATAAGGATAAATTATAACAATGTTATCTAGATAAAGATGAACATTTTTTTTTTTATCTAGATAAATTATCGGTTAAATTTTTTTTATTGGATTATGTCACCCTCCGTAAGCTCGTAGCAATATAGAATAACTTAATAGAATGTTACCGAAAATGTCGATAGTTATTAGTAAATACTACCTACTTAATAAATTACTTAATTGTCTACCTATAAATTATAAGAAATAAAATAAACAAATTATCTGGATAAATTCATCTAGATAACGGTGATTTTTATCGTGTAAATTAATATTCTCTACTTTATCCAGATAAGATAAAAGATAAAAGAATATTTATCTAGATAAACTCAACACTGCATATTATTATAATAAATACAAATTATATAAAGCTTAAGAAAATCATTAACCGCGAACAATATTTAAATCATAGCGATTAATTTCACTATAATTTTTTTGATGACTAGTTTTTTCATAGTCAAATTGTATTTGTTTAAAGATCAATAATAATATCATGTTATCAATATTTTGATATCAGGTACGTTGACGAATGCAACGAATGCACCTACGTATATCAGTATCACACACCAGCTATGTATTATATACTTATTTAAATGTATATGTATATTTTTGAATTGAAAATATTGTAATATTTATAAACATTTGCCGGTCGATCGTATAATTATTTTTTCTGTTCAACACTGCAGTTGTGCACTGTAGGTACAAAAGTCGCGAACGGACGTCATCTACCCGCGGAATAGAAACAGCGTCGCCAAATAACGGGCGGCCGTACCGCAGAACCACTTTGACATTGGCAATTTCCCAACGCACGACGGATGCACGGCCAACGTTTAATAATTGTACGTTTTAGATAAGCCGCATATGATTTATTTGCGTATAAACGTTTAATTATAATGTAATAGTGGAACGGACAAAACTCCGTACGGTTTAAACATAAAAAAAAAAAATCACAAATTATTTTAAGTTATTAGGTACCTACATAATTTATAGGTAGGTACCCTATATATAGTAAGAACGATAAATGTCGCATAAAACAGTTCAATCCAATATAAGATTTTGTTTTAAATTTTTTATGAAATTATTTGTTGTTTAAAAGTTGTTCGTTAAGGTTGAATATGTATTAGGCGCAACTAAAAAAAACAAAAAAAAACTGATTTCGACGCTTATTATTTTAATTTTTACTTAACTACGTTTGCAATGTTGTACGTTTGTACACGACGGAGACATCACAAGCTGATGTAGCATCTTTTGAATATTAGGTAATAATAACAAGTGAATAGTTGATAAGTAAAATGACTTAATTCTCTCTATGCCTAAAACATATTTTTCGTAAATCTAGACAATCCTGCCTGGTGCCTGTCCAATCCCGAATGTTTGTTGGACATTTCACATTGCACATTGTTTATTTGGACAGACACTTGTTTTTACATATTATATCGTAGTTGTTCAAATTTAATAGACCGTTGGATCGGACATAGAAGAGAGAAGAAAACAATATTATTATTTTTAGGTAGTTTCTAATTGCTGTTTTTTTTATGGTGGTATTACTAAGAAACGATTTAAATCGAAAATATCCATCGAATTGTTACGAAAAACCATGCTGAACAAATTAAAAAAAAAAAAAAAGTCTCGGACATTTTAAATTAACAGGGAATAGAGGAATGCCTTTGCCGAGGAAGTTGGGGAAATATTCAGTTACTTGAAAAATATATATTATAGTCCACGATGGAATGGTACGCAGCAAGAAATATTCGAATATCATTTTTTTTCAACTATGTTTTAATAACTAATTCAGTTATTTTATAATTTTACACTAAATTAATTTTTTTCTGGAACTCGGGAGTCGGGATATTAATCAACTAATTCGTTTAAAATAAAAAACCAAACTTTTGAAACTAATTATTTAGGTTAAAGCTTCATTGCACTTTACGTTTATTTTGCCTCATGTTCTAACTATATCACATCTCGTGGTATACAAATTAACCCTTATACGCACTACACCGTTTAAACACGGCGAGTTCGTTTAAATGAATTCGCTTGGACACTGTTTATAGTTAGGTATGTAAATTTATGCGAATTTCGTTATTATTGATTTAGCTATGGAATACAACGCGAGGAGCATAGGAGCATATTATTATAATTATTCAAAACCCAACACAGAAAACAATATCCAATACCGATAAGTGTAGCGGTCAACATTTTATAGACTGCTAGTATTGGGTTATAGGTATGCTACTGCATCAGGATGACAATAATATAATATGGAACGAAGCAATCGATGATGAAGCGCAGCGGGCCAAACTACCTATTTAATCGCATAATGTCTGAGTCTGTAGCAAATAGCAATTCGTAGATTTATGTCGGCCAATAACGACTGTCCGTGCAAGAGAAACGACAAATAATTGTTTTAATTGAACAATAAACGTATTTTATCGACTGCACGTCTCGCGTTAACGTATTTGTCTAATAAATAAATCGTTAATACAAGATTCACCGTACCGAACGGATTTGGGATTAACGTGTAAAACAAAATCGTTTAGTCGTCCGAATCTGGGTTTCCAAGATTACCGAGTCGGTGTCTGAACTGATTAATGTTTACGTCCCAGCGGGGCAAGAATCTCCTGTGATTTAATTAATATATTTTTAGATTATTTCGAAACGATCCTCTGTTTATAAAATAACAACAATACGACACAAGCGTTCGATCGTGTTTTAAAATACAATACTGTTACAATATAACCGGACAACAACCGTTTGGCAGGAAGTATAATAAAAATATGTATCGGTATTCGGTATAGTTGTACAATTAAAATCATGGTATAGGCGATTGAACACAACGTGCATACTATTGAATTTGAATTGATTAGGTATACGTTATCTGGTAATATTATTGTGCCCATTAAATTATATTAAATGTTTTAAGGATTTAGCCGACTATATGATTCAGCTAGTAATTATTACGGTAATATAAAACGGTTCGCGTGGCATCAATTATCTTTAATACCTATTTGATAATCGGAAAACCTAAATCTAAAAACGTTTAACGGTTACTTCGATAAGTAATTCTGATTGCACTAGCAATCATGATTTTTAATGACTTCCCATATTATAATAGTATAATACATACGTACATTTTGAATGAATCTATTTAAACAAAAACGGGACGAATATCGGTGAAATCGATCGCTATAAGATTTAGACGATTTTGTTGTTATCACAATGGCTTTAAAAATAAGTCAATAAACTCTTTAAAAGATTATAAAATATTATTAGATAATATGGCATGCTACCTACCGGTTCCGAAATTTCGTAAATACATCCCAGTCATCGAAGTATAACCTTCAAGAGAGTTTTTCTTTATTCACTGTCACTCAAAATTAGACGTTATTACGTTCGATACGGATCAGTTGCCTCAAGACTGCAGTAGACCACGAATAAGGATATCCCTAGGGATATTATATGGTCTACGATTGTATTTGTTGCTTGCCAAGACAATAGATGTATGGCAGCAAAGTGTAACTGTACAAACGCTCTGTGGTTTCTACGCATTCGTAAGGACAAAATTACAATTTGTTAACGCTGTGTTTTTTATTTTAATTTGCCTTACGTAACAATAATTGAGCGTTATCTCAATTATCGACGATGATACTGCTGGACCGAAAATAAATGTCATATTCCTAGCTATGGACAGTGGGCATCATGTAAATAATATTGTTATTATATAAATATGATGTACATTTAAAATTCATTCATTTTATGTTTTATTTTTTTAATTTTTTTTGTTTCTAATCCCACCAGAATTAATTAGATTAAATTTAAATTCATAATACCATAACAAAACAAAGTTCCTCGGTTTTTTTTTTTTGAATACAATTCGTAAAAATAGGGAGACTGGGAAAAATAATATATTCAACATTTAACTTTAAATGCGCTCTCATGAATAATTTTGAGTTAGAACCTTTTAGTTTTGAGCCTATGACTTATATTATGCTGGTTAATAACTAATACAATATTCGTAAAGTTTCTCTTACAAAGTTGAGGTTTGTACTGTTTAGTAGTCCAATTTTAGTGAAGTAAAAGTATATAGGTATATGCAGTTTCCGCCTCGTAGTAAATTATTTTATACAATAAAAATAAATTGCTTTATATTCCAAATTTAATATTTTAGCATATAGTTAACGTTAGTCAGCTTATTATTCCGGATTCGTATTATAATTTTTCTAGATGCCCTAACAAAGAACTGGTATTCACTGAATGTGGGATGAGCACAGTAATATATTTCAGATTTTTGTATAAAAAATAATATATTATTGTGATTGGTAATGATATGAATACAAATTGTATTACTTTGTAAAATATATATTGCCGTGTATAATAACCTATAACCGTATATTTATCTTCATTTAATAATAATCAAACAGTAATTTTTAATTGTGTAACATAATAATAGTTAAAAACAGTACAAAAATATTTTTCCAATAACAAACAATACGAAGTGCTGGGTACATAAACCTTAAAATATATAACACCATGACAATATACTTAATATTAATGATAAAATTCAAATAACATTTCATGTGCATGTACCTACAGTATTGTGCATTATACATTATAAATAATAATAATCATAGTAGGTATTAGTAAATAATCAGTATAAATCTTTTCTACAAATTAAATTAAAAAAATTAGATTTATTAGAATAATATTTTATTATATTATGTGCCTGTCATTGCCAATTAAAGAATTTATGCATTTGTATCATATTATGTTATAAATTAAAATCATGATAATATGTATAATATCAGACATCAGTAGTGTAGCCCCGAAATTTTAAGAACATTTACAAATGGTTTTAGTGTTGTGTGAACGCATAACCGTAAAACGAAGGTAACCATGTATTAAAATTGTAAGTCCTATGAAGATTTTTGCAAAAGTGTTATATATCCACGCCATCAGCATACAAAACTTATAAAGGATACAGTTAAGCTTCGGCACCTCCCTGTTATATCAAATTATCAGCACACTCTTCCCTCCCAAAGTACGTCACTATATGATATTTAGTTGAATGATGTATAATCAACGGTAATAGGTACTTATGTGTTGCATTATATTTAAATTTGCTGGTAGGTATAAAAATACTAAAACAGTACATTTGTTTAAATGTTTGAATTCTTGTCAATCCATTTATATTTTATGTTGGTAAGTAAGTGTAAGTCATAAGTACCATAAATTGATAATTACGTGGTTATGTACTTATGTCTATTATTGATGTCATACAATGTGTGCAAAGTAAGTATTCATATAAAGGTATGATTTTTGTTGAATTCATGAAATTGTCATAGAACTCCGTTCAAGAGGTCAACGAGCATTACATAATTGTTTGTTAAAGCAATATCACAGGTAAGTACCTCTACAAACAACGAATTATTGTAGTGTTGTCAAAAAACTCTTTATTGTAAATGACAAATGATTAACTAGGTATTTTTAAAGATAAATATTTGACAGCTGTGCACTATTAATTATTTTATACATAATAAAAAATTGAAAATAATATGGAATTTAAATTTTAAATTCTAAATGTTTGATGATGTAAAATACTGTTTAAGTTATATCTTTGAACTTGACCATCTTAATAATAAGTCTCCGCGAACATACATCGAATCAAGATTGTCCTCAAAACTTCCAGAACACCTCTCAGAATCTCTCGGATACAACAGATCTTCACTAGCAGCCACCATCGAATTCAGAATAAAAGCAAAATTTCAAAACAAACTGTAAAGCCAATATAAATTGTTCACAAACTTATCTGTACATCATAAGAAATAAGTTACATCAAATAACAACTTTATCCCAATAGCCTATGTCGCCGAGGGTAATTTTATTAATAATAAAAAAAAAATAAGTCTCCGTTTTTTTTTTTGTTTCTGCAATAATTTTCTGATGGTGTGATTTTTTAGTAGGTATACAATATACATATATAATATATATTATATATTACATATATAATATTATAGTGATTCGCTAAGCATGCTCTCCTCCATTTTTTAATTATTTAGTTTAATAAATTATCTGTTCTAATACTGATTTTTGGAATTTTTAAACATACCTACTTATAAAAATTAATTTTTTTATGTTCCTGAAGTTTTGTACTAGGTGGGTTCTGTGGTGATACATACGACATACCTACTTTTATATATTTTAGATTCTGGGCGAAGCGATTTGTATTGATTTTATAATGATGTGTGTATTATTTTTATTTTTGTGTCTGTCATCACCATTTAGAACAGTAAAAATGCTTGGATTTTCTTCAACAATAACTTTTCTGATAGGGAAGTGAATCTAGTTGGTACTTTGGGGGTTCTAAACTAAAAATTTCCCAGTAGTTTTCAAATGCGACGTGAAAAACAAAAGAAAAATTAAGGAAAAACGGGAATTTTTACGCAAAATCTGTTTTTGAGAAAACCGATTTTGGTTTTTGGTGTAACTCTAAAACAAATGACCGTAGGGATATGAAATTTTGACTGAATGTTTATAATTGCATTTCCTATACACCATAACATTTTCCAAATATTTTGACTTATTTTGAGCTGTTTACGGACATTGTCAATTTCCATTTTTTTAGTTTTTTTTTTCTATAAATATCAATAAAATTTTATTTGTTGGTTAAAAAAGCTTGAAAATTTAATAGAAGGCTTCTTCTTGTTACAATGGCATTTAAAGTTCAAATTTCGACAAAATTTATCAAATTTAAAATTTAATAATTATTTTGTAGTTAAATTGTATAAAATGTTCAACTTTTATAGCTAAGGATTGAAAATTGAAAACAAAGCTCCATGTAAATAGGTTATATATAAATTACTTTATTCACAATAATATCATCAAATATACTTGGTAATATCATAGGCTAACTGACCGTTTTCGCTGAGAATCGTTTTTCTTATACAATGATATTATATCATTGAATTCAAATTTAACACCATCCATTACAGTGACCCACTTATCACCTACTATACAGCGGAGCGACATCCACTTACCCTCCTTTTTAATTTTAGGTTTAATTATTTTAATTTGTGAACAAACGCGCCAAACAAAAAAATCATTAAATTGTATATAATATACCTATACATAATATTATTATGTATTGAAAATTTGACATAAATGGGTGATCAGATAATATTTGCCACCTGCTTAGTGTTCAGTGATAATCAACATCTAAATCAAATATAGGTACGGTACAAGTATGGTACAACTATGATTAGTATATAAATTGTGACTATATACTACGATAAAAAATGTAACTTGTAAGCTTTTCAAATATTTATTTAAATTAATACCTACACTTATTAAGTGTTAGTGTTATTGTAGGTAATCTACATTGGTTTCTAGATACATTTTTTTAATCTAAATTTTTTTTTAAATTTATAAACACATATTACCCACTTACCCACCTTTTTTTTTTTTAAATTATTGATGTATTTACTTAATTGTAAATGTCATAAAATAACTTCATAAAATACAAATCCATTATCTTGGACTTATTATCCTTATTATCTATCTATTAGGTATTTATCTTATTACTATTCTGAGTATAAAATATTTAAATATCGGAAAAATTTCTACTTCAAATTTTGAATTAGGTAAGTACATTATATATATATATTTTTTATAGAGTACCTAGCTGTTTAAAAATGTCAGTATCTAAGTAATTCTGAATTCAGTTATTATTGCAATTTGTATTATATTTTTTATTTGCTGAATTCAATTATTCTTAAACGTAGTATTTATGGAAAGTATGTTTTCTTTAAAAATACTTTTTGACACTTTCAATTACATGATGAATTTTTTAATCTAAAATATTATTTAACTTCAACTATTGCAACTATTGTAAGCTACTATATAAATAATTAAAACTTAAATTACCTTTGAAGTATTCTTTTAAAAAAAATTAACTACCACCTATCTAGTATATTATTGCAATTGTTATCCGACGGTATTGTTATCAACCGGTATTGTTATCCGCCAATTATACTTTATAATTAACACACTAATACCCCAAGCATTAAGATTGTACTATTGTAGACTATTTTATTTTTTAGGTAAATGGTGATGACACCACTAAATCGACGGAAGTAAAATTATCAAGATGGATATTGTGGCACGGAAAGCGCTACTTCAATTTCTTCAGAAAGTGCCCAAGCTATGTGAAAAGAATCATGATTTGGATTAAGAAATACTTAAAATATGGTATTCGATGTTTTTCTATTGAAGATAATCAAATAAAACGTAGAACAAAGACCAGGTACAAATAAAAAAATGAGTATGAAAGTTAGGAACCAAATACCAAATTGTTTTAAGAAATCGATGGATTAAAAAAACTATACTCCCTTAAAATTAATATTTCGGAAATTATCTTTTAATAGTTAAATAATATTATTTAATTAAGGACATGGTTACAAATTTATTTAAAAAATGATCTTATTTAATTTAAGGTACATGGGTGTACGTGTACTATTGTAGTTAGGCATCTAACTAAGAATGATTATTTTTACTGTTATGACTGAATTGAATTATTAGTCAATTATATTTTTATTTTGGATTACCTAATTAATTATTTACCCTAATTTTATTAGTAAATATTTTTGTATCTACATAAGTGTAACTAGACATGCATTCAAAATTTTAAAAGATGCTAAAATTATGTATATTATTTACTAACCCATGGGGAGAGGGGGCTTTGTATCGACATTCTCACCCATACATTTCAAAGCTATTAATAACGAATTTTTGTAACAAAACTTCAAAATTATTATTTATTTGAGTATTAATTAATAATTAATATATTGCACTTATAAAGTAAATAATTGTCTTATTTATTACCATATAATAATATTCATGTAATGGTAGGTGGTGGGATAAAAATGTTGGATTTAGCTTCATAAAATATGCCAGAGTTCGACGCCACTGTCTCTCAGAATCGCTAACTTTCAGTTTTTAAAATTATTTTAGATGTAGTGACGTTGTCGAGGCGTGAAAAAATATGGGTAATGTATTATTATTTATTATAAAACTCTTTTCTTTGTTTTTGTGCTATACTTACCAAAAGCTGGTTTTGTTTTTATGTTATTTGTATCATCCAAGTCCCAATATTTAAAACTGACAAGTCCATAAACCGTTGCTGTAACATACGTCTTGTCCTCAATCAATTTTCAATTCATAGCATATTTTAAAAACTATTATTAAAGACAATTTTAATAGTAAGTACTAAGTGCAATAATTATTATAAAACGTCAAACGTATCAGAAATTTGAACACTAAATGATATAGCATTATAGCTGTCCAAATCCACTAGCTTGATAATTGAAAAGTTTAACGCTAGCCATATTGGCATATTATATCGGATCATACACAGATCCATAAAATATATTCGTCGACGTCGACTACTCATGTTAGTAAAAAAAATACCAGAGGGGGGGGGGGGGGTTGAACACCCTCAATGTCTACACCACTGGACACTCTCCTAAGCAATAAGTATACAATTCAGGAATCAAACATGTTCATAGAGTATGCATTGTTTTGTATCATAATCTTTCTAGATCACCTAAAAAAGAACTGGTAATCACTGAATGTGGGACGAGCACAGTAAATATTTCAGATTTTTGTATAAAAATAATGTATTATTATTGGTAATAACTAATGACTAATGATATGAATAAAAGTTGTATTACTTTGGAAAATCCATATTGATACCTACGTCGTTTTTATATTATTACATTCAAATATAGGTGCAAGTCGTTGTGATAAATATTTAACCTAGTTTACCGGAGTAATGTATAGTCTTGAATACGTATTTTCCCGAGAAAATTTGGGAAAACTTGAATGCGTGACGAGCCGATTGTAGCGAGGAGCTGCGTCGTATGAAAGATTCAGTCGGCTGTCGAGTTCACGCGGCAGCCGTTCGTGTACCTATTATGGTATACGCAGAAAGAATTTGTTTCGCTCGTCTCGGGCCGCAGACTCCGCAGACGTTTATTTTAGAAAACGCGTGTGGTATAAATTATAACTGACAGGCGGACGATTATTTTGGCAGGGAAAATATCCAGGTGAAAAGGGCAGGCCGACTGGAAAACCAGCCGGAATAAAACACGAATTTATAATATATATTATGTATGGATGTATAATTTATAATACATTATACACACACAGTATTAGATGTATACATTATATCATACTACCTATGTGCGTATATACTGCACAGGTATATAATAAATTATATAGGTAGATAATCGCGTATACAACGTTATCGATCTATATTATGGTGCTCTATACATATACAGTATGGTACTTTTAATAATATAATATATTATACAATACTCGTATATCATACACGGCAACATGATAATCCCCCGCATAAACGAGTTCATTGTGTGTCTTCAATGCAAACAATCGTCATTCTAAGAACTCCAGTAGTATCGTATAAAAAAAAACCTCTCTGCTGTACAGTAGATGTGTGGAGTGTATAATACACCGTCATTGAGTAAGTCACTATAATAGTATGTAACGTATTAATAGGTGTACCTAAGTGTTAAATTTGAATTCAATAATAAATTATTGCATATTATACGAAAAATAATTCTGTGCGAAGACGGCCCAGTTCAGCCTGTATTACCAAGTTTATTTTATGATCTAAAAAGTTTTTTTTTCATTTCTAATCGTAATTATTTTTTAAAACTTTTAATTTTTTTTTGACATCATTTATTTCAATAGGTATACCCAGAATAAAATTAAACTAAATGTTTTGAAAATGTCATTGTGTGTATAAATTATTATAAAGTACAATAAGATACGCCGTGGCTCACCATAGTATTTAGGTATGCTCTTTTACAAAATTTACTTTTTGATTATTTACAAATTACACATTAATTTTTAACTCAAGACGAGTTGCGCCATATGACGGTGCCAACGACTAGCTAGGTACGACATTGGGGGCATCTACAAGAGACGGCGGCAAATGCCAATAAATCTACCACTGGGGATACGGAATGTATTATAAGTCGCGATCGTCCATTTAAACTATATCAACAGTTATCGTTTATAGAGCACCCGACAGGCCGACGATGGGCCGCGGTGTGTTTCGTTGGGTTTCCGTTCACAATATTCTAATCCCAAATTCTCCAGATTAACACATACAGTCAAAGTTTTATCACAAGTAATATTTATAATATAATCATCGCCAACAGTAGCGTTTCTCAAACTTTTCCTACACCGGCAATAAAAATAACCTAATCTAACAATAAATAATAATAATCCACGGACCACAGTTATAGAAACGCTGATCAACAGTATTATGCGTTTACTCCCCTCGTTTCCCCCATGCAATATTAATCGGTCACCACAAAGTTAGCTGTCCTGGCCATCGCTTCCATTGACGTCGTTGCGGGCGCCATTTTTGGATACGTAATATATCATAATTACAATAACGGGTGATAATACTGAGTATCTAAATCAAGTTTTTTTAAAATTCATCCACGTTAATTGCCAACGAAGACAAAAACAGCGACGCGACGGTAGTTACCATGGGTATTTGGTGTTTTAATAATATTTAAAAATAAAACAAATACAATTTAATATTACGTTTATTTATTAGTTTATTACACAATGGGTAGACGATCCCCGTTTTTGTAGTTTTGTGTTCTACCGATTTTCACTACACAATATCTACATTTCGGAATACTTTTAGTAACGTGACTGTCAACGATGGCGATGCGGCCGACCTCGGGCCGAATAGGGACATCACTCTTTTGGACGGCCGGTGGACAGGTGATTTCCCCGATAATTTTGAGTCGTCTCTGGACGGAGTCGTAGTCGTGTCGTTTTCGATTTTGTGTGGCGGCGGCGGTTGTGAAACGACTTCGATCACTCGGCTCCCGGACGAGAGTCGAGAGGACACAGAACGGACAGTAACTGATGCAGGGCGCTCGAACCATCCCGAAACTGGTTAGAAATTTCAGGAACCAAACCGCATCGGTTGGGTGGTTCGTAGGCCTGACCGGACTTGGCACTGAGAACTGCAGCGTCGCTGTCGGCGGAGCTCGGATGTCGGAGCAATTGCAAACGACAAACGTAACGTACATTACATAATATACATCAGGTATGTAACATAACAAATGCAGCCCCGGATTTTGAGAAACTGCTCCCCTAGCCCTTTTTAAATATGCCACCCCTTCCCCCTCCAAACCCACATATGACTTCACCATTTTCAACTGACACAATTGGTTCTGATGATAAATTGTAGAATATTTTACGCATCCACATAGGTCGTACAGGGATGTATTGGTGAATACTGTCTTGTGTATACGCTATATTTATTAAAATGTATCTCAAAAATTTTTTTTCCGCACCGCTCGAAAAAATTGATCTCATTTTTTTTTTAAATACAAATAGGCACAATATTTTTTATAAGCATTTAAAGTTAGAATTATGGCAAAATTTATCAATTTTAAAATTATTTCGTAGTAAAAAATGTATAAAATATTTAGCTTTATAGCTAAAGATTGAAAATTTAAAACAGAGTTCCGTATAAATAGGTAAATTGGTAAATAAATTACTTTATTCATAAAAATATCATCAAATATTCGTCGTAAATCGTAATATTTATAGCCTGACTGATCGCCTTCGCTCAGAATCGTTTTTCTTATACAATGATATTATATCATTGAATTCAAATTTAACACCACCCATTACAGACTACAGTGATCCAATTGTAACCTACTTTAAGCAGTCAGCAGAGCGACACCTACATGCCCACCTCTTTTTTTTTGTGCACCCCCTGTTAAAATTATCTGGATCCGCGCCTGTAATCAGTACTATTAACAAAAGCCGTAACAATTATATTGTACTCAATTATACCCATAGATAATATAAGAATAGATAGGACATGTCTATACCAGTTCATATGGGGCCGTGTGCTTTTTTGGGGAAGAGAGAAAGTAAAGAGAGAAAGACGATATGGAGCTTTTTAAGGTTATGTGCAAAACTATTTTATTAAATAATAATGATAACATGATAGTCAGTTTGTATTTTGATTGTTGTACCTCTTGGGCCTGGAAAATTACTCTAAACTTTGTTAGAATATAGAATAATATTGTTAAATATCACTAATTAATCAATAATGTTATTAGTTATTACAGAATAAAATTATGTTATTTAATATTTATTATTATTTATCAATTATCATATCAATTTTTGCCCCATGTAACCTTAAAAAAAGTATCACTAAAGTTTCATGTGATTAGTTCTTATGTCCTATCCATTCTTATATTATCTATGATTATACCACGGTATTAGGTTATACGCGCGAGTATACCATATGCGACCTAATAGCTGATAACTGATAAGTGATATTCAATCGTAAAATATTATTTTTATTTTTACACAATAGAATTTAAAAGCATAATTTAAATCTTCAAAAACAATTAATAACATAATATACTCTTTTCTATTTACTGTTATTCACTGTATACGCACCGTATACTCAACATTTACCCACCGTACTTATACTTATAAAATACATATTTTTTTTAAGTATACGCATTTCTTTGTAAATATTGTTATGAGTATACGCTCCAATATAATACACCCCTGGGTTTGTAGCATAAAATAGGTAATTGCTTAAAATGTATCTAAATATTTTCAAAATTTCATTGCGTATAGTATATACTCTATCCAATTAGAGTACAATTAGTAAATACCTATAGTCAAATATAGTCAAATTTATAATTTAAATTGAATTACAACAAAATAATTATCATAGTTGTTATTCTTCGTTTAATAAATCATTTTGTCCAAATTTAAAATTAAAATGTCTATAAAACTGTGTTAATATAATTTTTAAATTTTAGATTATGAGCGTAGCGAATGAATGTATCATATTTTCAATGATGTGAGTTTTTTTTCTGTGTATCATCAATATTTGAGGTAGTAAAAATTCTCAAATCATCGAAATCATAATCTTTTCTGAAAGAAAGTGAATCTAGTTGTTACTACATCAGTAAGTTTTTTTTGAAAGCGTCTGGAAAAACCAAAAAAAACCTTGACAAGTGGGAACCGCTCTGCTGTACAGTAGTTGTAATGGATATGTTATATTTGAATACAATGATAAACTATTGTATATGAAAAACGATTCTGAGTGGTTATCGTAGTCCTTATAATATTGTTATTTTTTATTCATTGCTATTGTGATAAACAAAGCGTTAGAAATTAAAGTTCCATTTATAGCGGTTTTTCGTAATTTGTCGGTAGTTTTTCTCGACGCTTTCTAAACTACTATTTTCAATTTTGACCATCTAGATTCACTTTTCTATCAAAAAAGATGCTGGTCTCAAAAATTGAAGCATGCTTACTATCCAAAATGTTGCTGACAGACAGAAAAAAAAACACAAATCATTGTTAAATCAATTTAATTTTTAAACCAAATTAAAAATCTAAAATATGGTAACTTTTACTCAAAATTAATTTTTGAAAACATTTTTGATGTAACTGAAAGAGTAATTTATACTAGAATTTTCCATGTATCGTAACATTTTTGAAATATTTTTGAGCTATTTATGGCCTTGAGAAATTTTTCTAATTTTGTAAATTTTTTAAAATTATTCTCGATAAAAACTTTTTCACTTAGTAAAATAGCTTGAAAATGCAAAGCTCCTCATAAGTTCCTTTAATGGAAGTCCAAAAATATTAAAAATAGGTACTTAGGCACGATTAATTTTTAGATGAATTTAAAGTTCAAATTTCGACAATACTCATCTCAATCTCAAACATTTTCAAATAATTTTTCTGTTAGAAATTCATATAAGTTTTTCTTTTCACAGCGAACATTATAAATGTTAATAGAAGATTCCACACAAATTTCTACCTTAAACATTACTGTTAAACGTCCGGCGTTCCATCGCGTGAGTCACGGGTTCAAATCCCGTATGGTGCGTATTTTTTTCATTTAGTTCTCGATATCTCTCTCAAAACAAATGGCTCCGGACCGGAAATTAACCTTGATATTTTGCCACTTGGGGCTGAGTGGCAGTGTGTAGAGGAGAGAGAGTTCTTTCGTTATCGTGCTTGTACTTGCTGTCGATTCGTACCGCATCATGTACTTCTCCTACTCCTTCCCTCCACGAAAAAACTGAACATAGGGTTACCATCGGTTCGGTGAGTAACCCGGTTGCCATTCAACCATAACGAACGACGTTGGGAACGGTTAGGCGTTAGGTCAATGTGTCAATGTGTACACGATAATAGTTGAACGTGTGAGGCAGTAATGTGATCTTGAACTTTTTTAATTTCCCTGTAAAAGTTGACTCAGAACCACCAAATAAGTACATACTTCTGTTAGATAGAACTGTTATTAGTTAAGTCATACAGTATTGAATTCAGTAGACAGCAATATATCTTTATAGATGGTGTATGTTGAAATATAATTTACTTGTATGAAATAAACTAATTTTGTATTTTCTTTGGTTCCTGTGTAGATCACATGCATATTGTGGTTGCACAACATTTTGTTACTTCACACAGTCTCTCTTAAATTTCCTATTTTTTTATTCAAATTATCCCATCTACAAAATATAAATCTTTAATAGATCGGGAGATTTGATTGAGTAAATTTCCTAAAAGAGAATGCCCGTTCGTTCGCCTCATGAGGGACTGTGGTGCAAACGGCGTTCACCAATATCGGGCCTATATAAGAAATACAAAATGAATACTTCAAGTAACAGTATATTATTATATTCTTTCATAAAATAATATTACGAAATGAACTATACTTATTTATGATTGCGTTAGTCATAACATCTTGAATTAGTAGTAATATGATTAAGGATTTAATAAATTTCTTAAAAGAGACGTGCCCGGTCGCCTCACTAGATTGAGGGTCCATAGTGCAAGCGGCGTCCACCAATACATATTGTATAAAAAAAAAGATTAATTCAAAAAAGTATATTTTTTATAAGAGTAAGATTGTGTTAGTGACAATCTTGTGCAAATGATATCGGCTTCTATTTTTCAAATCTTCATAAAGAATACCAAAAATAAATGAAATCAGAAAATATATTATTACCAAAGAGAGACTGTGATTTGATTCATATTTTAGATTCTGAGCGGAGCGAGAAAGCTAGTGGTTTTACAATGGTTTTACATTTTTTTTTTTTTTTTATATCCTTTATACAAAATTTCTACTGGAAGGAGTGCTTCGATTTTAACATATAGTACCTTATATTTTAGCAAATCGGATCAAGATGGTACTTTAAAGAGGTCATTTTTAAATTTTCTTAATAGTTATTTAATGTCACGGGAAAAACTACTGAGAAATTACGAAAAACCGCTTAAAATGGGATTTTAATTTCTAACGCTTTGCTTATCCACCGTAGCAACGAAAACAAAATTATAATATTATAATATTAATTTAACTTTAAAGGCTATAATAAATATTATAAATATAAAAATCCAGACTGATAAACCGTCTCCGCTCAGAATCGTTTTCCTTATATACAATGATATTATTTATTTATTTATTATTTCTTAACGGGTGGAGCCCTATACAACAGTTTCACAATATATATTTTACAATTTACAATTTAAATAATTATTGCAAATAACACACATAGGTTTAAAAAAGATAATAATAATAATTATATTAGTATAATGGTAAGTATTAGAATTATAAAGAAGTAGTGTCTAATTTTACCAGTCTTGATAACTGGTGCTTTCATTGGCCGACCTCATCATGCGGTGTAAAGGACTATTTCTCCCATAATTTGTAGTGTGCACAGGAACTACGAAAGGAACGTGGTGTCTAGTAATGCGAGAAGGGACTTTGATATTGATCGATGAAAGAAGAGAGGAAGCATCAATACGACCATCCATCAGCTTATTCAAAAACTCTATGTTACGTTGATACGGAGCGTCTGTTCGTGACGTCCCGTGTCGTAAATACCAAATGCGTTGTGTATTGTTATGATTCGTTTATTATATAACCAATAAGTAATGTTTACAATGATCGGGGCAAGTTATCCCGGGCCGCGCGGCAGGCTTAAGGAAGCGGCCGCGACGGGCGGGTTCGGGCCTGAAGAGGCGCGAGCAAAACAATAGTCGGGACTTGCCTATACGTTTCGTAGAAGTAATACAATAATAGGGGAGAGTAGAAACCGTCCGTGCACGGACTCGAGCAAGTCGTGTGGGTTCGGTTCTTCCTCGCGGCGAAACTCGAAATAAGCTCGCCGTAGGGGGGAACGAAGTACTACTTGTCGGCTTGCTGAATAGTCGATTGGCCAAGTTACGTCGCGAAGTCGGTTCCCGGCGTGTCTTGGTATTCGTCCAACGGTGTGACTGGACTCGATTGAACGGGTGGACTGTCAGTAATGGATCGCCGGAGTATAATTATATTATACGCTGCCGTCGGTGGGTCAATCAGGTCCCGGTGTGGCGGCTATCCGTTGTCGTCGATCGCTGGATGTACACGGTAGGCTTGGCGTCGTCGGTCCGTGAAGTGGCGCTTATTAGCCAGGTATGCCGGGTACTGTTGAGTCTCGGCGGTATCGGGCGATCACGTTAGATCGGTGCGTTCAGGGTGCGTCGTCGTGGACTGGTTAGGTCGGATCAGCTTCGCCGGTGTCGTTCAGGTCGGTGTTGCTGCTGCGTTGATAGTCTTCGGGTCTTCAGGTCTTCGGGTCTTCTATAGTGCTTGTTGACTTGTAGAAGATATGTTGAAGACTGGTGTGGTGGAATAATTTGACCTTTGCTTTGCTTTGGGAGGGGTGGCTATGCCGTTTACTATTCCAGGCTTGTGCCTCTACTAGTGGATGGATTTTGGGGTTGATTGGTAGGTTCAGTTATGTTAGTCAGTCCAATTTAATGGGTATGGTTTGAGTAAACGTTTGGTGGTTGGAGGGGAGTGGGTTTTACCTAAGAGGCGGATATGATCGTATTCGGAAAAAGAGTTTTTGTAGAACATTGTTTTTGATTGAGAGCAAATGGAATTTTGAATAGATTTGAAGTTGGCTGATTTTAAAAGGGCCGAGTTTCTAACGATAGTGGGCATACCGGTTATCGTGCGTATGCCGATGTTTTGGACGGATTCAATACGTCTCCAATGGGAGGGGCCGATAAAGGGTGCCCAGGAAGAGCCAGCATATGTAAGTATAGGGGTCACGTAGAGTTTAAGTATGTTAAGTTTTGTTTTCAGCGGAACGGGACTGGTACGGTTAAGTAAGGGGTAAAGCATACCACGGACGCGGGTAGCTTTTTTGGTTACGTCTTGAATGTGTTGGTTGAATGTAAGTTTACGTCCAATCGTGACGCCTAAGTATTTGGCCTGTTTTGACCAGTTATCGGGTTGGTTATCGATGGTTAGAGGTGGAATGTGGGTTGTATTAGAACGCCCGAAGAGGACGCCTACTGTTTTGGTCGGGTTTATTTTGATTCGCCACCTGTGGAACCAGTTGGACGCGAGGTTGAGTTGGTGTTGTAGTTGTATGGTTGCACGTTTGGGGTTTTTGTTACTAGTGAAGAACATCGTGTCGTCAGCGAAGAGTGAGAGGTTGGCTTTAGGAGTCGTTGGAATGTCGTTAATGTACGTCAAGTATAGCGTCGGTGAGAGACAGGAGCCCTGAGGGACTCCTGCGAGTACGTGTCTGGTAGTAGAGAAGGAGTGTTCGATTTTAGTGGTAAAAGTACGGTCGGTGAGAAAGGATTGGATGATTTTTACGATTTCTAACGAGATGTTGAGTTTGGAGAGTTTGTAGAGTAGGCCTTCGTGCCAGACGCGGTCGAAGGCTTTCTCCACGTCGAGGAAGACGGAAGCAGTGTTTAAGTCGTTGTTAAAGTTTTCGCTCAGTTGGTGGGTGAGTTTGGTCAGTTGCAGTGTGGTCGAGTGTTCGGGTCTGAAGGCGAACTGTTCGGGACGGATTTTGTTTTTGAGTTTGTCTTGTAGGTGGGTGAGGATGAGTCGTTCGTAAATTTTGGACAGGGAGGAGAGGAGGGCGATTGGTCTATAGTTTTCGGGTTGTTTATGGTCTTTGCCAGGTTTGGGAATGGAGATGATGACTGCTTTTTTCCAGGCAAGGGGAAAGTAGCAGATTCTGAAGGCGCTGTTGATGATCCGAGTAAGGGACAGTATAACGTTGTTCGGTAGGAATTTAAGAGCCGTGTTGGTGATGAGGTCGTCACCTGGGGCTTTCTTTTTGCGAAGGTTGCGAATTATGTCTTGTATCTGGCCGGGAGTGGTAAAGAGGTTAGATCGGGTGATGTCAAGGCCTTGTAGGTACTGGGAGTGAGCGGTTACGTCTGGTAAGTCGGGGCCGGGGTTTGTTTGAAATTGACGTTCGAGCGAGTCGGCTATCAGCTCTGCTCGTTCGTTGGCCGGAAAAACTAGGCCGTCGGGGCCGGTTAGTGGGTGAGATGCTGGACGTTTGTGTAAGAGACATTTGTTGAGTTTGTATATTGAACCGTCTTGGTGGTCTAGTGAGTTAAGAAAGATGTCCCATTGGTCAGTATTGTGCGTTGCGAGTAAGGTACGTATGAGAGATATTTTGGCGTTTAGTTGTCGTTTAATTGTCGGGTCGCGGTTTATTTGCCATTCGCGGCGTATACGGTTTTTGTCTCGTATTTCCAGTTTAATGTAGTCTGGTACTACAGTGGACGGGTGTTTGCGTGTCGGTACGTATACGCTGGATTCAACCGCTTGTTGGATATGTTTTGTGAGGTTTTCGATTGCCAGGTCGATAGACTCGCGGTCGTTGGTCGGTTGAGTGGTTGAGTTCGGTAAGTTCGTGAGAGTTGTCGTGTATTTTTTCCAGTTAATAAACCGATTCGTAACCGGTGGAGAAGAAGAGATCGGAGTGCAGAGTGTATCTAGAAGAATGGGGTTGTGGTCGGAAGATAGTTCGTTGAGGTTAGTGATTTGGGTTTGATAGGGTAGTCGTACGAGGGCGATGTCGAGTATGTCAGGTCTGTATCGTGTGCATGTCGGGAAATGTGTGGGAGAAGAGGGAGCAGTTACAGAGTAGTCCGATTGTTGTGCGTGGTCAAAGAGGACACGGCCGGCAGCGTTAGTCGTGTGGCTATACCACAGCGGATGTTTGGCGTTGAAGTCGCCTGCCGAAATTTGCCATTCGGCACTCTTTGTCAAAAGGTCGAGGTCGTTTGTCGTTAGTAGGGTTCCGGGTGGTTTGTATACGGCTGAAATAAGTACTTCGTGGCCGTTGAGTTGTACGAGGATGGAAGAGGTTTGGATGGTTGTGTTTAGGGTAACTGGTTGGTGAACGATACGTCGGTTGACGAGAACGGCCGTGCCTCCGTGGGCGGGCGAGCCCCGCACGGGCGGCAGGTCGTTCCTGTACGTAAAAAAGTTAGGAATGTGAAGTCTGGCCGAGGGTTTTAGGTGGGTTTCGTTAAGTAGGATTATGTCGGTTTTCAGTTTTAGTGCTAAAGAGCGCAGTTCGTCGAGTTTGTGGTTAATGCCGTTTGAGTTCCAAAATAGAATTTTTAAGTTATCCATTTTGGGGGGATAGTATGGTTAAGAATGATTGTATCGCTGTTTGTATCAGGGTTTTGGGGTCCTGGTTGTTAACTATGGCTGTTAAGAGGTTGGTCAGGAGGTTTAAAATGAGGGACAGGTTAATTTGTGGGGCTTCGGGACTGGTCGGTTTTGGTGGTGGTGGTGGTGGGGGCGCTTGGCCGGTGGTGGCTGCAGCGTACGAGCGGGTTTGGGGTTTTATTGTAGTTGTTGGTGGGGGCAGGGGTGGTGTAAAAGATTGAGTTGTCGGTGGCAGGGTTTGGGGTTTGGTTGTTGGTGGTGCGATTTTGGGTTTTATCGTCAAGAGATGTGGGCATCCGCGGAAATTAGCCGTATGAGGCCCGCCGCAATTGCAGCATGTCGGGGTTTGGTCGGGAGTTTTTTGGCATTCAGATGCCAAGTGATTTCCTGCGCACTTGACGCATCTGGGTGGGTGGCCACAGTTACGGGAACCGTGTCCAAAACGTTGGCACGAAAAACATTGTGCCGGGCCGGAAGGTTTAAGGGCTTCTACCGAAATCGTTAGATAAAATAGGGAGTTGAGAAGGAAGATATCCTTGGCGTTCGGGGTTGCCGCAATGTGTACGAGGCACATGGGCATCGGTTTTTCGGGAGTACCGAAACGGCGGATGTATTTTGTTTGGAAGTTTAGGGTTTCTAGTTCGGATTTTAGATCGTCAGTGGTGATGTCGATCGGTATGCCCTTTAGAACGACCTTAAGGGAACGATCTTCAGGGAGGCTGAAGGTATGGAATTCAGTTTTGCTGTCAACTAGGACTTTCTGAATTTGTCGGAAGTGGGTGGGGTCGGTAGTTTGGACGGTTATTTGTCCATTGGATGTGGTTTTGGCTGTAATTGCCGATGGAGTGAAGTTCGGAAGTTTGTAAATGGTTGGTGCGATTTTTCGCCAGGACGCAGAGTTTAAGATTAAGGGGGGTGGCCTGATTTGCTTGGGTTTGGCTGATGTCGGGGTTTGTTGTTCGGATGTTTTGGCTGGTGGAGATTTCATAGTCGGGGCGGAGTGTTGGGCGGATTTGTTTGACTCGGTGTCGGAAGTGGAGCAGTTTGATGACATTGATATTGATGAGTCGGTCGACGGAGTTGGAGAGGGTGGGGAATCCCTCTGTGGACCTTTTAGGAAGGTGGACGGTGGGGATGGCGAGGCACGTGGACGTCCCTTCTTGGAACTCCCGGGTGTTTGCGCGGGGCCCTTCCGCTTGTTAGCTGTCTTGCCCATGGCAAGACCGTAACAAACTCAGGGTTTTAACAATAATTTGACCTTTGCTTTGCTTTGGGAGGGGTGGCTATGCCGTTTACTATTCCAGGCTTGTGCCTCTACTAGTGGATGGATTTTGGGGTTGATTGGTAGGTTCAGTTATGTTAGTCAGTCCAAATTAATGGGTATGGTTTGAGTAAACGTTTGGTGGTTGGAGGGGAGTGGGTTTTACCTAAGAGGCGGATATGATCGTATTCGGAAAAAGAGTTTTTGTAGAACATTGTTTTTGATTGAGAGCAAATGGAATTTTGAATAGATTTGAAGTTGGCTGATTTTAAAAGGGCCGAGTTTCTAACGATAGTGGGCATACCGGTTATCGTGCGTATGCCGATGTTTTGGACGGATTCAATACGTCTCCAATGGGAGGGGCCGATAAAGGGTGCCCAGGAAGAGCCAGCATATGTAAGTATAGGGGTCACGTAGAGTTTAAGTATGTTAAGTTTTGTTTTCAGCGGAACGGGACTGGTACGGTTAAGTAAGGGGTAAAGCATACCACGGACGCGGGTAGCTTTTTTGGTTACGTCTTGAATGTGTTGGTTGAATGTAAGTTTACGTCCAATCGTGACGCCTAAGTATTTGGCCTGTTTTGACCAGTTAACGGGTTGGTTATCGATGGTTAGAGGTGGAATGTGGGTTGTATTAGAACGCCCGAAGAGGACGCCTACTGTTTTGGTCGGGTTTATTTTGATTCGCCACCTGTGGAACCAGTTGGACGCGAGGTTGAGTTGGTGTTGTAGTTGTATGGTTGCACGTTTGGGGTTTTTGTTACTAGTAAAGAACATCGTGTCGTCAGCGAAGAGTGAGAGGTTGGCTTTAGGAGTCGTTGGAATGTCGTTAATGTACGTCAAGTATAGCGTCGGTGAGAGACAGGAGCCCTGAGGGACTCCTGCGAGTACGTGTCTGGTAGTAGAGAAGGAGTGTTCGATTTTAGTGGTAAAAGTACGGTCGGTGAGAAAGGATTGGATGATTTTTACGATTTCTAACGAGATGTTGAGTTTGGAGAGTTTGTAATAATTTGACCGGTGAATTGTCCCGGTATATATACTATTTGTTTCCCTTTGTTGTCCTGTGATTGGTCGAGGATGGTTGCTTTGATAAGCAATAACCACACCTCGACCCGTTGGTGTTCGCTTTGTTAATGTGGTTCTTGTTTGTTATTTCCGTGAAATTTTCCTGTTGGTAAACTACTTATTCTAATATGTCGCGTCTATTACTTGTGTCGCATTATGTTGCCATACTGTTGTGTTTGGTGGTCCTGAAAGGACCATTTTAATACAGTGACGGTTTATCCCGTTACAACTCCCCCCTCGGATTAGTGACCAAGTGGCTGTGTGAGCGAGTTGGTAGCTAATTCTAATCCGAAAGTGCGTCGTCATATCGATGCTTTGTGTAGGGAGCAGCGAAATCTGTTGCGTGAGGGATGTCTCGTTTTGATTGTCGAATAGTGTTTTTTGGTTTCTCGTACTTGGCTGGGGTGATTCTACGGGTTTATATACTTTTTTTTTTTTTTTTTTTTTTTTGAGTTTCTAGTCATTTTGCTTCAGTAGTGTCGTTATTATTTTTGAGTGGTTGGGTACACTATTTCGCCGTACCGACTAGTAAACGTCGAACTTGTATATTGTGTTGATTTCGTGGTCGATGTAGTTTCCGAGGCACGGGTTGGTTATTCAAACCTCCAACAAATCGATTGCGGTATTACTGTACCGACTAATAGACGTTCTTATCGGTTTGTTGGCGGGTATACTATTTCGCCGTACCGACTAGTAAACGTCGTACTTGTATATTGTGTTGATTTGTGGTCGATGTAGTTCCTGAGCCACGGGTTGGGCGCCAGTTGATACGGAGCGTCTGTTCGTGACGTCCCGTGTCGTAAATACCAAATGCGTTGTGTATTGTTATGATTCGTTTATTATATAACCAATAAGTAATGTTTACAATGATCGGGGCAAGTTATCCCGGGCCGCGCGGCAGGCTTAAGGAAGCGGCCGCGACGGGCGGGTTCGGGCCTGAAGAGGCGCGAGCAAAACAATAGTCGGGACTTGCCTATACGTTTCGTAGAAGTAATACAATAATAGGGGAGAGTAGAAACCGTCCGTGCACGGACTCGAGCAAGTCGTGTGGGTTCGGTTCTTCCTCGCGGCGAAACTCGAAATAAGCTCGCCGTAGGGGGGAACGAAGTACTACTTGTCGGCTTGCTGAATAGTCGATTGGCCAAGTTACGTCGCGAAGTCGGTTCCCGGCGTGTCTTGGTATTCGTCCAACGGTGTGACTGGACTCGATTGAACGGGTGGACTGTCAGTAATGGATCGCCGGAGTATAATTATATTATACGCTGCCGTCGGTGGGTCAATCAGGTCCCGGTGTGGCGGCTATCCGTTGTCGTCGATCGCTGGATGTACACGGTAGGCTTGGCGTCGTCGGTCCGTGAAGTGGCGCTTATTAGCCAGGTATGCCGGGTACTGTTGAGTCTCGGCGGTATCGGGCGATCACGTTAGATCGGTGCGTTCAGGGTGCGTCGTCGTGGACTGGTTAGGTCGGATCAGCTTCGCCGGTGTCGTTCAGGTCGGTGTTGCTGCTGCGTTGATAGTCTTCGGGTCTTCAGGTCTTCGGGTCTTCTATAGTGCTTGTTGACTTGTAGAAGATATGTTGAAGACTGGTGTGGTGGAATAATTTGACCTGCTTTGCTTTGCTTTGGGAGGGGTGGCTATGCCGTTTACTATTCCAGGCTTGTGCCTCTACTAGTGGATGGATTTTGGGGTTGATTGGTAGGTTCAGTTATGTTAGTCAGTCCAATTTAATGGGTATGGTTTGAGTAAACGTTTGGTGGTTGGAGGGGAGTGGGTTTTACCTAAGAGGCGGATATGATCGTATTCGGAAAAAGAGTTTTTGTAGAACATTGTTTTTGATTGAGAGCAAATGGAATTTTGAATAGATTTGAAGTTGGCTGATTTTAAAAGGGCCGAGTTTCTAACGATAGTGGGCATACCGGTTATCGTGCGTATGCCGATGTTTTGGACGGATTCAATACGTCTCCAATGGGAGGGGCCGATAAAGGGTGCCCAGGAAGAGCCAGCATATGTAAGTATAGGGGTCACGTAGAGTTTAAGTATGTTAAGTTTTGTTTTCAGCGGAACGGGACTGGTACGGTTAAGTAAGGGGTAAAGCATACCACGGACGCGGGTAGCTTTTTTGGTTACGTCTTGAATGTGTTGGTTGAATGTAAGTTTACGTCCAATCGTGACGCCTAAGTATTTGGCCTGTTTTGACCAGTTAACGGGTTGGTTATCGATGGTTAGAGGTGGAATGTGGGTTGTATTAGAACGCCCGAAGAGGACTCCTACTGTATTGGTCGGGTTTATTTTGATTCGCCACCTGTGGAACCAGTTGGACGCGAGGTTGAGTTGGTGTTGTAGTTGTATGGTTGCACGTTTGGGGTTTTTGTTACTAGTAAAGAACATCGTGTCGTCAGCGAAGAGCGAGAGGTTGGCTTTAGGAGTCGTTGGAATGTCGTTAATGTACGTCAAGTATAGCGTCGGTGAGAGACAGGAGCCCTGAGGGACTCCTGCGAGTACGTGTCTGGTAGTAGAGAAGGAGTGTTCGATTTTAGTGGTAAAAGTACGGTCGGTGAGAAAGGATTGGATGATTTTTACGATTTCTAACGAGATGTTGAGTTTGGAGAGTTTGTAGAGTAGGCCTTCGTGCCAGACGCGGTCGAAGGCTTTCTCCACGTCGAGGAAGACGGAAGCAGTGTTTAAGTCGTTGTTAAAGTTTTCGCTCAGTTGGTGGGTGAGTTTGGTCAGTTGTAGTGTGGTCGAGTGTTCGGGTCTGAAGGCGAACTGTTCGGGACGGATTTTGTTTTTGAGTTTGTCTTGTAGGTGGGTGAGGATGAGTCGTTCGTAAATTTTGGACAGGGAGGAGAGGAGGGCGATTGGTCTATAGTTTTCGGGTTGTTTATGGTCTTTGCCAGGTTTGGGAATGGAGATGATGACTGCTTTTTTCCAGGCAAGGGGAAAGTAGCAGATTCTGAAGGCGCTGTTGATGATCCGAGTAAGGGACAGTATAACGTTGTTCGGTAGGAATTTAAGAGCCGTGTTGGTGATGAGGTCGTCACCTGGGGCTTTCTTTTTGCGAAGGTTGCGAATTATGTCTTGTATCTGGCCGGGAGTGGTAAAGAGGTTAGATCGGGTGATGTCAAGGCCTTGTAGGTACTGGGAGTGAGCGGTTACGTCTGGTAAGTCGGGGCCGGGGTTTGTTTGAAATTGACGTTCGAGCGAGTCGGCTATCAGCTCTGCTCGTTCGTTGGCCGGAAAAACTAGGCCGTCGGGGCCGGTTAGTGGGTGAGATGCTGGACGTTTGTGTAAGAGACATTTGTTGAGTTTGTATATTGAACCGTCTTGGTGGTCTAGTGAGTTAAGAAAGATGTCCCATTGGTCAGTGTTGTGCGTTGCGAGTAAGGTACGTATGAGAGATATTTTGGCGTTTAGTTGTCGTTTAATTGTCGGGTCGCGGTTTATTTGCCATTCGCGGCGTATACGGTTTTTGTCTTGTATTTCCAGTTTAATGTAGTCTGGTACTACAGTGGACGGGTGTTTGCGTGTCGGTACGTATACGCTGGATTCAACCGCTTGTTGGATATGTTTTGTGAGGTTTTCGATTGCCAGGTCGATAGACTCACGGTCGTTGGTCGGTTGAGTGGTTGAGTTCGGTAAGTTCGCGAGAGTTGTCGTGTATTTTTTCCAGTTAATAAACCGATTCGTAACCGGTGGAGAAGAAGAGATCGGAGTGCAGAGTGTATCTAGAAGAATGGGGTTGTGGTCGGAAGATAGTTCGTTGAGGTTAGTGATTTGGGTTTGATAGGGTAGTCGTACGAGGGCGATGTCGAGTATGTCAGGTCTGTATCGTGTGCATGTCGGGAAATGTGTGGGAGAAGAGGGAGCAGTTACAGAGTAGTCCGATTGTTGTGCGTGGTCAAAGAGGACACGGCCGGCAGCGTTAGTCGTGTGGCTATACCACAGCGGATGTTTGGCGTTGAAGTCGCCTGCCGAAATTTGCCATTCGGCACTCTTTGTCAAAAGGTCGAGGTCGTTTGTCGTTAGTAGGGTTCCGGGTGGTTTGTATACGGCTGAAATAAGTACTTCGTGGCCGTTGAGTTGTACGAGGATGGAAGAGGTTTGGATGGTTGTGTTTAGGGTAACTGGTTGGTGAACGATACGTCGGTTGACGAGAACGGCCGTGCCTCCGTGGGCGGGCGAGCCCCGCACGGGCGGCAGGTCGTTCCTGTACGTAAAAAAGTTAGGAATGTGAAGTCTGGCCGAGGGTTTTAGGTGGGTTTCGTTAAGTAGGATTATGTCGGTTTTCAGTTTTAGTGCTAAAGAGCGCAGTTCGTCAAGTTTGTGGTTAATGCCGTTTGAGTTCCAAAATAGAATTTTTAAGTTATCCATTTTGGGGGGATAGTATGGTTAAGAATGATTGTATCGCTGTTTGTATCAGGGTTTTGGGGTCCTGGTTGTTAACTATGGCTGTTAAGAGGTTGGTCAGGAGGTTTAAAATGAGGGACAGGTTAATTTGTGGGGCTTCGGGACTGGTCGGTTTTGGTGGTGGTGGTGGTGGTGGGGGCGCTTGGCCGGTGGTGGCTGCAGCGTACGAGCGGGTTTGGGGTTTTATTGTAGTTGTTGGTGGGGGCAGGGGTGGTGTAAAAGATTGAGTTGTCGGTGGCAGGGTTTGGGGTTTGGTTGTTGGTGGTGCGATTTTGGGTTTTATCGTCAAGAGATGTGGGCATCCGCGGAAATTAGCCGTATGAGGCCCGCCGCAATTGCAGCATGTCGGGGTTTGGTCGGGAGTTTTTTGGCATTCAGATGCCAAGTGATTTCCTGCGCACTTGACGCATCTGGGTGGGTGGCCACAGTTACGGGAACCGTGTCCAAAACGTTGGCACGAAAAACATTGTGCCGGGCCGGAAGGTTTAAGGGCTTCTACCGAAATCGTTAGATAAAATAGGGAGTTGAGAAGGAAGATATCCTTGGCGTTCGGGGTTGCCGCAATGTGTACGAGGCACATGGGCATCGGTTTTTCGGGAGTACCGAAACGGCGGATGTATTTTGTTTGGAAGTTTAGGGTTTCTAGTTCGGATTTTAGATCGTCAGTGGTGATGTCGATCGGTATGCCCTTTAGAACGACCTTAAGGGAACGATCTTCAGGGAGGCTGAAGGTATGGAATTCAGTTTTGCTGTCAACTAGGACTTTCTGAATTTGTCGGAAGTGGGTGGGGTCGGTAGTTTGGACGGTTATTTGTCCATTGGATGTGGTTTTGGCTGTAATTGCCGATGGAGTGAAGTTCGGAAGTTTGTAAATGGTTGGTGCGATTTTTCGCCAGGACGCAGAGTTTAAGATTAAGGGGGGTGGCCTGATTTGCTTGGGTTTGGCTGATGTCGGGGTTTGTTGTTCGGATGTTTAATAATTTGACCTGCTTTGCTTTGCTTTGGGAGGGGTGGCTATGCCGTTTACTATTCCAGGCTTGTGCCTCTACTAGTGGATGGATTTTGGGGTTGATTGGTAGGTTCAGTTATGTTAGTCAGTCCAATTTAATGGGTATGGTTTGAGTAAACGTTTGGTGGTTGGAGGGGAGTGGGTTTTACCTAAGAGGCGGATATGATCGTATTCGGAAAAAGAGTTTTTGTAGAACATTGTTTTTGATTGAGAGCAAATGGAATTTTGAATAGATTTGAAGTTGGCTGATTTTAAAAGGGCCGAGTTTCTAACGATAGTGGGCATACCGGTTATCGTGCGTATGCCGATGTTTTGGACGGATTCAATACGTCTCCAATGGGAGGGGCCGATAAAGGGTGCCCAGGAAGAGCCAGCATATGTAAGTATAGGGGTCACGTAGAGTTTAAGTATGTTAAGTTTTGTTTTCAGCGGAACGGGACTGGTACGGTTAAGTAAGGGGTAAAGCATACCACGGACGCGGGTAGCTTTTTTGGTTACGTCTTGAATGTGTTGGTTGAATGTAAGTTTACGTCCAATCGTGACGCCTAAGTATTTGGCCTGTTTTGACCAGTTAACGGGTTGGTTATCGATGGTTAGAGGTGGAATGTGGGTTGTATTAGAACGCCCGAAGAGGACGCCTACTGTTTTGGTCGGGTTTATTTTGATTCGCCACCTGTGGAACCAGTTGGACGCGAGGTTGAGTTGGTGTTGTAGTTGTATGGTTGCACGTTTGGGGTTTTTGTTACTAGTAAAGAACATCGTGTCGTCAGCGAAGAGTGAGAGGTTGGCTTTAGGAGTCGTTGGAATGTCGTTAATGTACGTCAAGTATAGCGTCGGTGAGAGACAGGAGCCCTGAGGGACTCCTGCGAGTACGTGTCTGGTAGTAGAGAAGGAGTGTTCGATTTTAGTGGTAAAAGTACGGTCGGTGAGAAAGGATTGGATGATTTTTATGATTTCTAACGAGATGTTGAGTTTGGAGAGTTTGTAGAGTAGGCCTTCGTGCCAGACGCGGTCGAAGGCTTTCTCCACGTCGAGGAAGACGGAAGCAGTGTTTAAGTCGTTGTTAAAGTTTTCGCTCAGTTGGTGGGTGAGTTTGGTTAGTTGTAGTGTGGTCGAGTGTTCGGGTCTGAAGGCGAACTGTTCGGGACGGATTTTGTTTTTGAGTTTGTCTTGTAGGTGGGTGAGGATGAGTCGTTCGTAAATTTTGGACAGGGAGGAGAGGAGGGCGATTGGTCTATAGTTTTCGGGTTGTTTATGGTCTTTGCCAGGTTTGGGAATGGAGATGATGACTGCTTTTTTCCAGGCAAGGGGAAAGTAGCAGATTCTGAAGGCGCTGTTGATGATCCGAGTAAGGGACAGTATAACGTTGTTCGGTAGGAATTTAAGAGCCGTGTTGGTGATGAGGTCGTCACCTGGGGCTTTCTTTTTGCGAAGGTTGCGAATTATGTCTTGTATCTGGCCGGGAGTGGTAAAGAGGTTAGATCGGGTGATGTCAAGGCCTTGTAGGTACTGGGAGTGAGCGGTTACGTCTGGTAAGTCGGGGCCGGGGTTTGTTTGAAATTGACGTTCGAGCGAGTCGGCTATCAGCTCTGCTCGTTCGTTGGCCGGAAAAACTAGGCCGTCGGGGCCGGTTAGTGGGTGAGATGCTGGACGTTTGTGTAAGAGACATTTGTTGAGTTTGTATATTGAACCGTCTTGGTGGTCTAGTGAGTTAAGAAAGATGTCCCATTGGTCAGTGTTGTGCGTTGCGAGTAAGGTACGTATGAGAGATATTTTGGCGTTTAGTTGTCGTTTAATTGTCGGGTCGCGGTTTATTTGCCATTCGCGGCGTATACGGTTTTTGTCTTGTATTTCCAGTTTAATGTAGTCTGGTACTACAGTGGACGGGTGTTTGCGTGTCGGTACGTATACGCTGGATTCAACCGCTTGTTGGATATGTTTTGTGAGGTTTTCGATTGCCAGGTCGATAGACTCACGGTCGTTGGTCGGTTGAGTGGTTGAGTTCGGTAAGTTCGCGAGAGTTGTCGTGTATTTTTTCCAGTTAATAAACCGATTCGTAACCGGTGGAGAAGAAGAGATCGGAGTGCAGAGTGTATCTAGAAGAATGGGGTTGTGGTCGGAAGATAGTTCGTTGAGGTTAGTGATTTGGGTTTGATAGGGTAGTCGTACGAGGGCGATGTCGAGTATGTCAGGTCTGTATCGTGTGCATGTCGGGAAATGTGTGGGAGAAGAGGGAGCAGTTACAGAGTAGTCCGATTGTTGTGCGTGGTCAAAGAGGACACGGCCGGCAGCGTTAGTCGTGTGGCTATACCACAGCGGATGTTTGGCGTTGAAGTCGCCTGCCGAAATTTGCCATTCGGCACTCTTTGTCAAAAGGTCGAGGTCGTTTGTCGTTAGTAGGGTTCCGGGTGGTTTGTATACGGCTGAAATAAGTACTTCGTGGCCGTTGAGTTGTACGAGGATGGAAGAGGTTTGGATGGTTGTGTTTAGGGTAACTGGTTGGTGAACGATACGTCGGTTGACGAGAACGGCCGTTAATAATTTGACCGGTGAATTGTCCCGGTATATATACTATTTGTTTCCCTTTGTTGTCCTGTGATTGGTCGAGGATGGTTGCTTTGATAAGCAATAACCACACCTCGACCCGTTGGTGTTCGCTTTGTTAATGTGGTTCTTGTTTGTTATTTCCGTGAAATTTTCCTGTTGGTAAACTACTTATTCTAATATGTCGCGTCTATTACTTGTGTCGCATTATGTTGCCATACTGTTGTGTTTGGTGGTCCTGAAAGGACCATTTTAATACAGTGACGGTTTATCCCGTTACAACGTTAACTCTCCTGTCTGCTAGTGAGATGAGACAAAGTTCCTACATCACTAATAAATAGTCACGTGGAGGATGCTTTATTTTTAATATATAAGCTGCGCAAGATAAGAATTATATCATTGAATTCAAGTTTAATACAATCCATTATACATTGTAACCTACTGTACAGCAAAGTGACATCCACTTACCCGCTTTTTATAATTTTGTCTTAAATTTATTTTTGTATAGAGAATCTGAAGGTGAGTAGGCATATATAAGTGCTTATTATCAAAGTGGTGGTAGCCAACAATTTTTTTAGGGTTGTCAATACATACATTATTTAATACTATAATAATAAAATGATGGCCAAAAATCTCGGTGACGTACTGACATAGGGGGTCGCGGGATAATTTTTTCGATCCACATTATCGGCAGCGAAGTTGTCGTGTTGTCTCCCTGGTCAAAGTATATAATTGATCAACAATAGAATTTTAGAATTAGGTCAGTAATTTGTAATTTGAAATTTGTAAAGTAATTAAATAGTCATGTTTATCTATAATAGTTATTTGATACTGCTACCCCTGCATAAGTTTAAAATTAATTTCAATTTAATTTACTAATTATCAATAAATGTTGATTAAACATTTTTTTCACACACATCACTAATTTCAAAAGGCTCAGTAATATTGCAACTGGAGTCGCCACCGTCCCCCATGTCAACTGTTTTTACTTATAAATATTCAATACAAATTCTTTTTAAATGTCCAGGCCAATAGCAACAACTAAGAATTTCATTTTTTTTCACATGTAGGTTAGGTTACCTATTTTTGAACCTCAATGAAAACATTTAAATTTAGATTTTGTTATTCACTTAAGAATTAGAATAGTGAATACAATAAAACACTTATTATTCTTAAATGAAGTGTCCCAAATGCCACAATTAGTTCACAAAGCATAATCCGGACTGCGTAATAATTTTGAATGTTAGTATATTGTTTTTAAATTTTAAATTTTTTTTAGATTTTATTATCTGCATTCATTATTATGTTTTTATTTTTAATCGTATCATTAATTCCAGATAATTTAAAATGTCTAATATATTAGTATGCGTTAACCGTTCCTTTTTTTTATCCAACTGCATTAATTTGATCTATATTGTATTTTTATATAAAATAATAAATTATACTAATTATAAAATTATAAATATGTGTATACATTATAATTTAATTTATTAAGTCTTAAAAAATCCAAAAAACTGTACAATTATCTGTTTATATGAAGATAAAAATGATGTTATCTTATTTTTTATTTAGATCATTTTCAACGTATTATCTGTTATCTCATCTAGATAATTTTAAAGTTATCTATGCACAACATTGCAGTTTTGCTGTAAACCATTTTTCACACATTTGGTACTGTTTCTCGGCTGTGTGCGTCCGCCGGTGTACCGCCAAATCGTTGTCGTACACGTCACATGGGTATGATTTCTCGCCTGTGTGCGTCCGCTGGTGAACCACCAAACTCCTGTTTTTACTGAACGACTGGTCACACACGTTGCGATGGTACTATCCCTCGTTCATTTTAGTGTTGTTGTTAAGTTATAGACGTCTGAACACACGTGTGGTAATATCATGACGATCCGAAGATTATTGTATACGTAACAATAGTTCTTTAATTTCTTCCCACGTTAGATTACATGTGAATGTAATGAACAGATCTGGACGGCCATATGCGCGAACATATGTCATTGTAGCTTGTGCATATTCATGCATTTGCCGTGGGCTCCCTGTGAACGTGACCTGAAGAATGACTATTTTTACCAATTCATTGGGATTCACATTGCCATCATTAACAATACTTGCATCACGTAAATAAATATATCCTTCCGAACGCAGCGTGGTTTGATTCAATCGAATGTAGAGAAGATGTGTGGTTTCGATTTTCGCATACATATCGACAATATATTGATGACATATTTGTCGACATTTCAAGATATGATTTTTAGCGTTTTCACGAATCATCAGACGATATGAATAGTAATCATGACACTGACTTTTTTTATTCGTTTCCTCATCTGCTTGTGGATTTCTCAGTTTGATGTTAAAATGATATCCATCTTCACCTTGCCAAAATAAAATCGGATAGTGCAATCTGTCGTATGAGCGATGTGTTTCTGCGACTCGCTGAATATTACCATTCTTGCGATGAAGAATTATATCACGTGAGTTGAATTCTTCACCAACCATAAAGATCGCCACTTCATAAATTGTTGGTGCATTGTATCGTCTTTTATGTTGGCCGAGAGGTGTTTTGTCTGCTCTAACTACAACTCTATAGTCATCAGCTGGCATTTGGATTAGGGCGGTTCTAAACAATCGAATCAATTCGTTGTGTTGATCGAATAGAGTTTGTAATTCCTCGTCTCATGCCCGTATTGTATCGACATTGTTGATCGATTTGGTCTTCAGTGTTTCCCATGAAATAAATTTGGAGAAATTTATGATCCGTATCTAACTGTGGTAGTAATGATCCAGCACGCTAATATATTTGATCTTGCACTTTGAATGTAGGCATGTAATTATGACGCACGATATTCGTTGCTCTGAATGTAATTTTGAAACATGAATTGTACTAGCGTATGTTTGTTAAGAAATGTTTCGATATGCTCGTGTCGTCTGATACCAACGTTCATAATGGTTCGGGTGATGTTTTTGGTGATGAGATTTCTAGAAATTTTACTTTGCCCCCAGCACAGCGCATTTCTGGTATTTCATTCTTAAATTTAAATGCTCTACAAAATGTGCCTAGTACATACATTTTTCCAATATCCACGTTTGGATGAATGCTGTAAATAGAATTAGCATCGTAATGTAGTGCACAGAGATTCAAATCAGTGTGAGTGGTTCTCCTGGATCGAGCAGTAATCACTCGAATGGTTTTCAATCTTGCATCTCGTTGCTCGATTGTTTCCGAACCTCGTGTTTTTCTTTTCTCTCGTGTTTAAAATGTAGAACTACCGATCACTCGTTTTTTGGGAGGCATAACTGCACAGAAATTTCAGTTAAATCTGATGCAAATGAATTCAAAATTAAATAAATCAGTATTACGAAACACACCAAAAACATACGATATGTCGCTAAACAATATAATATACCAACAACAATAGAAACCATTTAAAACCAATGGCAACCAATAAATATTATTATAATAGATTTAAAATCCATGGCAACCATTTATAAACAACAATTTCCATCATAAATCTCAAAATCCCTGTTTGAACACCTTCCAGGGTTGGTCCTCTTCCTTTTAAAATTAGCTTATCTTCTGCCCAGAGGTCTAGTTTATCTCTGTACCAAATTTCATCAACATCGGTCCAGCTGTTTAGGAATGCATAAAGAACACAGAGACAGACAGAAAAATATTAATTATTATATATATAGACAGTGACGTGTAACATAGGGTCCAAGTGTTGCTCGAGAAATACCTTAAATATGGGTGGGTATTGATAGATGAAAAAATAGGTCATTTTATAGATCGGTATGACAGTATTATGAGGCGTAGGTCTCCTAAAATTATTTGAGCAACACCAATTTTTTTTATGTTACAGGCTACTGGATATATTATTGTTACCTTATTTGTACGTTCCGAAAACCATAGAAAAACAACGTTAGGTGTTTGTTTATAACGTTTTAATATTAAATATCTGAAAATTAGTTTGAAGAAGGGATTGTATTATTATATTTATTTATATTTTTTAGAGACATTATTTTTAAATTGATTTCAAGATCTAACTTTTTTGATTTAGTTATGACAATGACGTCTTCATCTTGTGTTTCATTTGATTGGCGAATTTTAGGAGATTTGGGTTCGAAAAATAACATAGTATTTAATCACTTCCATAAAATATTTAGTCATGGATGCCTGTAATATTGTTCTTTGATTTTCAAAATTCAATCGTCCTTTTAAAATAAAATAAAATAAATTCCCTACTTGCACTTTCAAATAATTTATTTTTTTATTTACCTTTCGTTAAATTCATAGAATTAATCTCTTTTCCAGGTTTTATCAATTTCTTTATAATTGTAGGGATCCCTTCCGAAGATTTCTCTGTAAATTGTAAACATTGTTACGTAGGTATTGTAAAAATTGCTTAAAGTTTAAATTTATAACAACACTTTAACGAACCCACCGTAAAAATTATTTTTGAATGATGTTTGTATTGAATAAGAATGTATTCTTGTGTAGATACAGCTTTTCGTCTAACAGCACATTTTCCTGAATGATAGAAATATATATTTTATTTTATTTTCATTAGTTATACTAACTGTTTATAGGTACTTACTTTAATCGGATTGTTAAACCATGTTCCAATTGTATAATACATTTTTGGAAACGCGCGTATTTTAAACATAGCTGTAGGATTTAAACATTTTATAAGTGGAATCTTAAACATTTTTAGGTTTGTTTAGTAATATTTAATTATATGATATACTTAATTTACAATAAATATTACAATAATATAATCATAAAAATCATAAACAAATATGAAAAATAATAATTATTTATTTTAATAATAATTGCGATAATAATTAAAACTATACAGGGTTAGGTGATTCTTTTATCATGAACCAGTCAATAACTTACGTAAGTATTAGGAATTTTTAAATCACTTTTGATTGTAGATCAATAATATGTGTATCTTTAAAAAGAAAGAAAAAATACACGTTTCTTTATTTTAACTGGCAATTTTTTTTTTATTATAATTTATAAATTTTAAAGCACTCAGTTTTCCCAACAGAAAAATTAATTTTATTTTTTATAACGGTATTAACTAAATATTTTTTGATGGATTAAGTTATTTTTATTTTTATTAATATCATAAATAAATACTAGGCCTCACTGAGTTTAAAACTCGCGTGGAGGCCTAATAATACAATTAATAATAGTTATTGATTATTAATTTTTAACAATAAAAAGTTCTCATTTGATGCTATAAAACGTTTCATTTAACAATAGTTGACGCCTCTATTTTGTAATAAATAATGAAAATATTGTAATAATATTGTAGCAATTTTTTTCACATATTATTATCTACCTAGTTGTAGCCTGTAAGTATTAAAAATAATATTCCGAGCGCGATACTCCGAGGTGGCTATTTTACGTTAAACGAAATGCATTCAGTGAACAAATATTATTAATATAATATTATAATGGTTATTAGATTATTTTATAATAATTATTTATGTTAATTGATTAAAGATAGGTACCATAATGTCATAAAATATTATGTAAACGCCTGCAATTTACAGAAAGGAATATCCAAGGGTCATAATAAACACAGTGAGGGTTGTAGGGTTTAGAGTTATAGCTATAAATTCGGATTTATAATGTAGCAGATGACGCTGTTATTGTGGTTTAATTCTGTTTTCGGTATTAATTTAATAACTATGGTCATGCGTCATTTCCATTTGTGATGCGCGGGTTGAAAACTTATTCCGGAAACAAGAGTAATTATAATCTGATAGGAACATTTTCAGGGCCAATCAACGTTGTATGATTTCGCCAACGTAACAATTTATGCGTATACGTTTGCAAGTGACGAACGCGGTGAATAATTACTAATAGTGAAGTGTGAATAAGGGACCGAGGGGAGTGTCGGTGATTGTCAAGGACGAGTCGAAGTGTGCGCGTAGTAGTATAACAATGTGATGAGTTCCAGAATGAGTAGATCATTAAAATGTAATTACTCATAAGTTAGTTTAAGTATTTGGTTAATAATAATGTGATTATGTGCGGGTGTGCAGGTGCCAGGTTATATGATTGAGATAACCTGTGTCTATATAGCTAGCGCACCGTAGGTACTATATTCTAACACTGTTAGGTATGCGCATATCCTAGGACTCATCAAATGAAGGAAACTACTAAATGTCAACAAAGGGAAACGCGCATAGACAATGCACATATATATTGTTTCCGTTCTATGGTATCTCATGGACCGTCTAATTACTCAGATGGTTTACCATGTTTAACGATCATCATTTGATTTTTTTCTAGTAGTTTCGACCTAAACGTAAAGCCGTATTTACAGCTACGTCGTGTGTCGTGTCGTGTCGATCAAATCGTATTGTGATTGGACATTTTAACTGGCTCAACTTCTAAACCATAGTGGTTACCAGTTGTAACCATAATAAATATATCCTCGCACGGCACGACGAACGACGTAGCTGTGAATCCGGCTTAAGGAAAAATTTTGAAAAATATTTCTCAAATTTCTGTCTTATTATATAACTAATCCTTTCAAAGCTGCACATTCTTATGCTTTTATCTGTAATTATAATGATAACTGTAATAAAATACTAATAATGTGATTATTAGTATTTTTAATGGTTTATCCTATTGATCAGTAACCACGAAATACTTACCTTTTTACCATTAAATGTGCATAGGTATAAATAAAATAATCCAAATATTTTTTAAATTAAAAAAAAGTAATATTCGAGTACTTTTTATAGTACTATTATATTTTTTTCAGTATCACTCAACTCAAACCAATACTAAAAATCATTGCACAAATTCTAATAATAGCCATATTTTTATGACAAAGTATTGCCTACATTTTAGTTCAATTACGATATTATTTCACAAAAGGACTAGCTGGTATTAATATTGTTCAAATACTTTGATTTGGTATCGACGACTGTTATGGTAAAGCTATACTTTATAAATATACCAATACAATAATTTTAAACCCTTGGGCAATCGAGTTGAATAGACGAGATGATAAAGGAACTTATATATACCCAAGAGGATTTATATTTTCATTTTATTTAAAGTATTTTTAAAGTTTATTAGGCACATTGTTTAAATATCTTCGTGAAGGACAATATTATTGCTATTGAATTCATAATGAATTGAAGAAGTGAATTTGCCTGGGGAACAAAACATTTAATTGCATAAAATTAATTTGAATAATGCATTTTTGTAACGTAATGCACGTTATTAATCAATTAAAAAAACTGTATTGGATAAATTCATTTTACCTCAATGATTTTTTAACTCTGTACAGTTTACAGGTCAACAAATTTAAATTATGATAATAATTCATTTTTTAACAATAAATTATAGTCTAACTACTATTACCGTAGAATTCTGAAATTATAAGCAATATTCAATTATTAATAACAATAATAATAAAAAATAATGTTCCCATCATTTTAGATTCTGAACGGAGCAAAGAATGTATTTACAAATGCTGTCTAATTTTTTTTGTGTGTCTAAAAATATTGATATTAAGTGTGATTTCTAGTTTCAATTAGGTTTATAAGAAATTCATAGTACCTACCTACTTTTCACAATTATCGGGGGAAACAGAAAAAAAGGCAACTAAGTTGGTAAGCTCTATGTTGAAAAGTAGGTGTCGAGTGTACCTCGTTATTGACTAAGTCGATGTATCTGATGTGTATGTTAAATTTGAATTTAATGATAAATAATTGAATACGAAAACTATTCAGAGCGAAGACCGTCTATCAGCTTATATTATACTAAATTTTATGGTTTTATATTAGTATTGTTAGTAAAGTAATTTTCATGAATTTGAAACTTGAAAAACTTATAAAAATAAATGGTGTCTATGGATCTTTGATATTTATGTCTATTTCTAATGAAAGGTATGAGGAATCTTGTATGTTAGGCAACGTTAGCACAATAAGTGAAATGTGGTAAAAGCTAAATTGGTGAATAAATATGTTTGTATTAAGGACCATAAATGTTGTATAAAAGTTCTTGTATATTATATAATATTATATAAATACCGTTGAAATTATATTTCAAGGAGTAGGCCTGTGTTACGGAAAAAATACTGTTGTTAAAAATATTATGAATATGTAGGTACTTACTTATTTCATAAATCTTAACGTATTTATTTAAATGCATCACAGTCAGTGCATGTGTCCTGCAGCAGCTTATCTTGCTACCGGCTCCGAAAACATTTAATTACACAAAAATAAATAACAATTACAGTAGGTACTCTTTGAATTAAATATTTAATTCAATAACACCATTTCAATTTTGTTATGTGAAAAAAAACAAAGGTTATACGTGAATAGGTAGTAATTGTAAACTCAAACGAAGAAACAAATCTTGAGTGCAGCATTTACTATGCACTTCCAAAGAAACTTCTTCAAAATAACGTCCACCAGACCGTGGTTGTTGGATTGAAGCATCGGCGGAGAGAATTTGTATTGCGTATATCGGCAAGTGAATTCTTAACTTGGGTATCGACCGGAAACTCGCTATATTCTTCAGAATTAATTGAACAATTTTGGGAACATTTGTAGATTCTTATTTATTTATTTATTTTACGGATGTAAGTCTAATTTACAAATGTCTAAATTAGATAACAGTTAATATTAGATATACAGTATGGAATAGATACATGCCAATTATGTTGAAATATTTTAAATATTAAATTAGATAACAGTTAATATTAGAGATACAATATAGAATATATAAATGACAAATATGTTAAAATATTTTAAACAATATACAATGAAAGAGAGGTAAAATATAATAGGCATATAATAATAAGCGATAAAGAGTTTAATCGATAGAAAAGAAAAGCCTACCCAGCTGATTGACCCAAAATTCAAGCACAAAGCGACTCTCAGGTCGACAGCCGAACTTACTATTGTCTCACCCGTGTACGGGTCAACACCAAACGAGAAGACTGCTGTCACGCGTCTACAACAGAACTACGTCCGTTACTTGACGCAGAAACTCCTCTGGTGATAGCTGCGATCCGCGATCCACGATTCAAGTCAATGAATGAGATGGACGCCTACACGGAAACCGTAAATTTCCGCAGTACGATGGTTGTTTAGTAATTGACAAACTCGATTTGATTTGGCAGTCGATCTTTGTTCGACATAATATGTCATTTGGATCTCAATTCCAACAAAAATGTGAACATGACGTAAGTTCCCGGCCGATACCCGAGCTGTGCATTCGGTTATCTATTTACGCAGTAAAAATTTCCCAACCGATTTCCCTTCAATCCAACAATTACGGTGTGGCGGACGTAAGCCCGTTTGGAAAAGGTCAAAGAACATCCTTCGGAAGTGCGTTGTAAATTCTGCATGCATATTTTGTTTCTGCTTATACATTTTCCCTGTAGGATGGAATAACCATGAACTTGTTATTATTGAATAAAACATTGAATTCAAAGTGTACTTACAGTTATTTTTTTTTGTGTAATAACACTTGTGGAGCCGACAGCGAGATAACGCCTGCTAGACACACACTGTGCATTCATATTGATACGTAATAGTTGATGACATACAGTTTTAATATGTAGATTATCAGACAATGTGTGTGTGTGGCTGTGGTGATAAACTCAACTACTCAAAAACTACTTGACTGGTTTTGACGAAGATTTCAGTTTTTTTTCACATTTCAGATTATTTATAGAGATACCAAAAAGATCATACTACAGAGTATTTATTGTTCGGACAAACATTTTTTAAAAATATTTTTATTGAAGCATGCCATATAGGTCAACTCATCAACTATAAATTGGTCATTTTTTTCGTGTGAAGTATTTTATACATAATTGTGTTCTTGCTGTGTTAAATGGGTCAACATTGAAATATAGATTCAACGTTTGGTTAGGTACCTACTATACATATTATAAATATGTACATTTATACAATATAAGACTTTCAATTAATAATAGACAACTAAACATTAATATGACTTAAAATCATAACTCTATAGTCTATATGCTTCAAAAATAATTAACGAGAAATACAATGTGCAATAAAATAAGAAAGAATGTAAATAATTATTACGCAATCGACCCAAATGATACTACACAAACCCTTATCAACTCTCTAATAACCATGGAAGAATTAGAAATGGTATTGAGAACTAATAAAAGTAAAAGTCCGGGACTAGATAGTATCCCTTACGTTTTTATTCAAAATCTACCCCTCAACGGTATCAAACACCTACTGAACATTTTCAATACTATATGGAATAATAACGTATTCCCAAAATACTGGAGACATGGATTTGTTATCCCAATCCTCAAGCCCAATAAGAATAAATATCTCACCAAAAGCTATCGCACCATCACTTTACTTAGCACACTATGTAAGCTACTTGAAAAAATCATTAATCACCGACTCATCTGGTTCCTCGAAAAAATAAAATATATCTCCCCTGAACAAAACGGATTTCGACAAAATAGAAGCACACTTAACAATCTTCTAAGTATCAAAAATGAAATCGAAATATCTAAGAACAATAAACAAAGTTTAGGTTTGATCAGCTTCGATATTGCCAAGGCCTATGACACCACCTGGAGGCCCAGAATAATGCACATACTGAACAAAATAGTATGCAAGGGAACTTACTCAACTTCATCCAAAACCTATTACTCGAACGTTCCTTCCAAGTCAAATTGCTTATCTGATACCTACATACATGAAACTGGAGTCCCCTGGGGTTCTACAATTTCAGTAACAATTTTTCTGCCAGCTATAAACATATCTCTAAACATATACCAAAGCCAATCATTCCCATGCTGTATGCTGCCGATTTCTCCATTTTATGTCGTAGCAGCAGCCATTTAACAATAAAACAAATACTTCAAGACGCTACAATTGAACTAATAAAGTGGTCAAATACATCAGGGTTTAGATTTTCAGTTAAAAAAACCAAACTCATTATATTCAACAACAAAAACAAAAACAAAATGTCAATTAGTATGGGTAAACATATAATCAAAAACGACAAAAATATTAAAATCATCGGTATAACATTTGATTCAAAATGTTCTTGGATACCCCAAATTCTACAACTAAAACAAGCCTGCGCCAATCAACTTAATATAATTAAAACGTTATTCCATACCTCATGAGGAGTCCATTCCTCGGTACTTATCAAGATTCACAAAGCTCTCTTCCTGGCCAAACTAGATTATGGATCTCCCTTATTTTCTTTAGTGAATCACCGGCACCTAAAAAAGCTCGAAACTCTCCACAACCCAGAGATGCCATTGGCAATAAGGGCATTCCGCTCCAGTCCCATTGACAGCATATCCAATATACCAGAATATCCTTGCTCTATCATTGAAATGGCCATAGCAGAAAGCTCTACTGGCAGCCAGAATATATAGATCTCCACAAGGAATCTCCACATCTCCCATAAGTATATTTAATAATCTACGAGATAAATTTGACCTAGACCAGATCATACCATCAACTATCAGCCTTCAGCCACCTTGGTAAATTTCTCTAGACATCAACCTCGAACTCCTCCACCTCCCAAAAAAAGACCCAAATCCTAAAATATATAAACACTACTTCAATGAAATCATAGCTAAAGTCGAACCACACATAGATATACACTGACACATCTATAACAGATCAAAGAGTTGGAGCTGAAATTATATGTGGCGCAATTGAAATTCAACTTAAACTATCTGACAAATGTTCAATATACACAGCCGAAGCCATAGCAATACCAGAAGCTATCAAATATTTCACACAATCCGTCGACGACAAACTATGTATTATACTAAGCGACTCACTTAGTGCTTTAACAAGCCTTGAAAATATAACCAACCCTACTGATATAGCAAGAAATATCCATAACTCCTGTCACATTGCATGGTCTGCTGGCAAACACATATCTTTCATGTGGATTCCTGGACATAGCAATATAGCAGGCAATGAAAAAGCCGACGAGGTCGCCAAACTTTCACACATGTCACCTAAATCAATTACTATACCAGAATTCTCTTACATCGACGCAAAAAAATACATAAAAAATCACACTTTCAAAACGTGGCAACAATATTGGTCAAATCAAACAACCAAACTCAATGAAATAAAAGAATCAATACTCCCATGGCCTCCCCTGCCTGGCTGTTCTAGAAGACAAGAAACAATTATAAACCGCCCAAGAATAGGTCATACTTCATGTACCCACCGACACCTTATGACAAGAGAGGATCCACCCAATTGCACCACCTGTAGTGTACAACTCACGATCAAGCACATTTTCACTGAGTGCTGAAATAACCAACCGTTTTGAAACCCTCGGAGCTACTCACCTATACGAAATCTTCAGTCTAGTATCAACCGCAATTCAAAAACTATTTATTTTTTTAAAAAAAATCTACTTTATATAAAGAAATATAACCTCTATATATATTATGTATACATTTTATGTAACCATGTAATAATAATGTAAGTCACTGTCAGACCAATGGCCAGAGCTGCCGCGGTCTTTTATGTTTAATATATAAAACAAAAAATTATTACAAAATACGTCTTTATGTCAATCGTCGAAGATTGATTGTCGGCAGTAAATGATTTTATAGCGAACAACACATGCTGGATATTACATGACCTAATGACCTATAAAATAAATCTGTCTAGATAATAAATAATTTATCTTATCTAGAACAAGTACTAGGTAAGTAGAGCTCTACGTCATTATTGATTTATAAGTTAGGTCATAACAATAATAGATTTTATTGTAATATTCTTGAAATATTTTTGACAAAACATAGTTCAATATACTGGAGTAAAAATAGAAAAATAAAATACTAATCGTAACATATATAAATTATAAAATATCCTTAGAAAGGGAGTCTAATCGTCTCCGTTCTGATAAGATTTTTGTGACCAGGAGGTATACAATAATTGAATTGAATTGTAACACATCTATTACAGTACTGACTCCATAGCGTGCGGTAAACTTGAAAAATACTATACATAGCAGAGTGGCTTCCATGTTTTTTTAAATCATTTATTCTTAATGTTATTTAATATTTATGACTAGTATATATTGAGCACAATATTTAATCATAAAAATATAAACATTATAGCGAAAAATTAATTGTATATGGTTAACTTTTGTGGCGCATTATAAAATTATTTCGTTGTGGAAATCTAAACTTTTTTTGGTGAGATTTATAAGTGAACAATTTATGAAACATTAATACTACATATACGTTGCACGCGTACTATACATTTTCATTTTGTAGTGATTTGAAATTAAATTGTAACTTAAAACTTATTCCTTTGTTATGACTAAAATACAATGTAAATCACTGAATGGTAAAGTTATATTAACAGTACAAAATATAAACGTTGTCCAAGCTTCGTATGTTTTGCCATGGGATTATTATCATATGGTAATACTAGTTTTAAATTCTATTTTATGGAAACATTTATACACCGGACTGCCAAATATTATTTCATTAGTTTAATTCATTTTAATATCTAACAAATAGTTTTCTATCACAAGCAAAAAATGCAATTTTTTTTAGGAATCAGACAATATTAGATTGTACAATCGACAATAGTATACGTACTAAGACACTGTACTTAACAGCAATCCAAACCATCATATTTTTATCAAATTTAGAGCTGATATTTCCGGGGTTCAACCGTTGTCACTTATTTCAATAATATGATAGTCGATAAGAGAATGGCTCACGGGATAGAAAAGCATGCGTTATTGACTATATTGGGTGTCGAGTGACCATTAACATGTAAATAACATATACCTTCATTCGGCACAGACTTTATGCTTATAAATTGGGGCATTGATATATTATACATATTCGTATCTAAACTTTATATTAAATAAATAGGTAACTACAGCAAGTGCATTCACAAATTTAGTCGTAAAAAATAATACACTGTAGAGTTTAGACTACAAAATATATAGTCAATGGCTAACTATATTTGTATAGGGATGAATACAAAAATTAGTAATTTTAGAAAATTCTATATTATCGGGAAGTGTGAATGAATATAGGATACATTTCATTTTATGTTACATAATAATATTATTTTTAAAATTAACGAAATATGTTATCTATTGATTATTATTAATAACTATATTACCTTTCAGATTTATCTTGACTTAATGTCTACAGGTATTGTAATTCGTTACCCTCGTAGTAAAATAATGAAACATAAAATATTTACTAGGTATATTAATTCACCATAGACGTTTTGCACATATTTTTTTTATTGAAACTTAAACGTTTGACGACTAAATGGATAAAATATGGGACAAATTCATTCAAATATGTGTCACGTTCGTTTTAATGTTCAACGCGCGCATATTGTCGTGAGTCATTAAAAGGATAAGTGTGCATTTCACATAATATAAAGTATAATAACGTAGTATTATAATTAATTATTCGGCATAATTTGCTACTTTCGCCATCGATTTACTCGCAGTGTGATTTTTTTTTTAAACGTTTAGTTTACGGTGACTTATAAAAGGTATATGACGAATGCACTTTATTGTACGTGTGCCTGCGTATAAATAACAATGGTGACTTTTTCATATTTTTCCAAAAACACTTAACACGTCATGTAATTAAATGTTCCTTTTAGGTATAATTTAATGTACATGAAAGCAATAATTGATAGCTCTGTGCATTTGAGTCATATAAAGACTTTGAACCTTTACGATTTCATTTTGCTGTAGCTTGTAGAGGTTAATGGAACTATAAAAACTTTTAGAGACTGATCGTTTTTTTTTTGTTGTGAGCCAATATGACAAAAAGTTGTTTTCGAACACATTAAAAATTTGAACGAGAAATCCTTAAAACTTTGTGGGCTTGAAAAACTGTATTACATATTGCCGATTTTGTATACCTTTCAAAACGGGTAGGTATATGCCACGAATTCGGCTGTTGTACATACATATATATGATTATTATTTTTATTATTATTGTCAATGCATTTCTGCTGTTTGTTCGTTCCACAAGAATAACACTCCATCATCATCATCGGGTAGAGTGGAAATATATATCACAGGAATGAAGCTCATTTGCAGGGTGATAGAAGAATTTTGGAGAGCAAACTAATAACTAAAATCGATGTTCTATATATAAATATGCACACGCTATAAACGTGTACGCATGTTTAATAATACTTTATGTGCAGCGCCACCTTTCTACTATCTATGTTATAAAAGTACTTAGGTAAACATAATTTTAAAAGTGACATTTATTATATGGTCCAATGCCACTATACCCACTGTTGTTTGTTGATAATAGTTTTAATAAATTGTTATAAACTGTAGTTACATAATTACATTAGTACATTTTGTTGTTTCTAGTTTGAAATTATTAAGCAAAAAGGTTTTTGTTAAGAACTAAGAAGTTTGAAAAATTAAAACACATTTTGTTATCAGTGACTCAACTAGGGGGCTTAGCTCCCCAAAAATACCCCTTATTGATTTACTTTTAAGGTATAAGCCCCCTATGGGTTATTTTAAATTAATGTTTTTTTTTTAGATGGGTTGTAGCCCCTCCAAAATTTTAACCCTAGTTACAATTTATGTGGCTATGCATATTACATTATGATATCCCTTTTATCAAGAAATTTTTTTTTTTTAGTGACTTTAATATACTTAATATAATTTGTAAAGGTGGGATTTATGAATGAACATTTGAGAATATATATTTATAATTTTCAAATGTTAAATAATGTGTTATTGAATGTTTGTTCGATTGTCATTTTGAACATTTAGTTAGTACAATTTTTGACGTTTTTGTTATTGTAAAGAATGTAGTGTTTATAAACCTTGTTATTACCTTTAAATGTATACCAAATACTGATTAAAAAAAACTATTGTTTATAGTTTTACACATAATATACAAAAGCTTTAAGAACTTAAAAGTTTGTTTATTAGAAAATTGACTGACTTTTGCACTGAGTTAAAATTACATACTCATCACTCATGTGTCAATATTGAGCAGGTGGGTTGGAGCTTAAATTTAATTTACAAGTACAAAAACTTTGCGTTTGAATATACGTTTTAAGCAAATATTATTCTATATTTTGAAACAAATACATAGACATAAAAAATGTGTAAAAAGCACATCAGTTTTATTAAATTTTAGTTTCAAATCTATTTTATAGTTAATAAATATAATATAATTGACGGATAATATTATCTTTATATGCAGATAGAAATGGTGACTACATGTGATAATAAATATTTTCACAGTTTTTTTTTTAATTTTGTACAAAATAAAAATGTTTAAAGTCGTATAAACTTAGGTATTTTATTTATATAAATACTAATTCTATCATATTTTTCTCATGCACTACAACGATTAAAAATTACTAGCGTATACATGTTGATTACTATATTCGGTGTTTTATTGTAATCAAAAGAAAATTATTACACTTACACAAATCAATATTATAGCTTAGATATTATTATTGAACCGAAATCAAGTTCGTAAGGTTCTTGACGAATGCTGTCTTATCTTCGTTAATAATTATTAATTGGTGGCTTGGCGTGGCGCGTTGGCTGCAACAAGTCGCGGAATGCAACTTGGAGTAAGTAACGGCTACAGCTACTAGCTCCCGGATGGGTGACCACCCGGGTGCATAGTAGTTAAAAACCTTGCCACAAATACACGTGTTTGCTACATACCGTAACAACCTAAAACAATCGTGAAAACAACCTACCGTACCAACCTTACCCCCTAGTCCCTACCACAGTTCATAGCCACTACAACAGCTAATGGCCTTGGTCGCCGGGCTTAAGTTCAATAAAAAAAAAAAAATTATTAATTAATGAATACAAATATTTGTAAAAAGAACAGAGATTATTGTCAAAAATTGAATTAATATAAATTCCTTACTAAGAAAAATTTTATTGCACAAAAAAAAAAACAGGAAAAAAAGAATTCACACAGACCATAGTAAAACCAATGCGCGTTACCCGATCCGTTCAAAATATAAAATAGTGGAAATTTTTTCAAACTCAGTATTTGAAATCATATTTTTATACATAATATACATTGATATTTAAATAAAAATAATTTATAAATTAGAATGGTCTGGTACTAAACTGCATATTTTGTTCCAAACTAAATATTTATGTAATTGTCTCAGTTAAAGTAGTGACGCTGCGCCTGCGCACTGGACACTGTACACCCCTAACGCCATAACTATGTTTGTTAAAATCAGCAAATTTACTTAATGTTTTTAATTGTGTAGATTGTAAATTCTATTTATTAACCAAAAAAAATGTAATAATCTTAGTACAGCTTGGTTAAACACTATTAAAATATCCATTATTTTAATGAATCAAGACAATATGACTAAAATTTTCTTGGCTCATTGGAAACGCACTGGGTACCTACTAATGTTTTTCTCTGCTCGGCTAAATATAATTATGTAATAAAAACCAATTATAAAATGTGAAGAATCCTTGGATTTAAATATCCCCCGGTTGAGTTTTTAATGTTAATATTAATTTATTATTATATTATTATGCATATAATAATATAATGTCGACTTAGGTAAATGAAACCTTATCTTGTTATACTGTATGTACAATATACGTTTATTTAGTGCCTTAGTGGTCAAAGTTAAACAGAAATAAATACAATTATTCTTGAAAAAATTGTCTTGAAAAAAAGGCTATTTTAATTTAAAATTAAAATGGTTTTGGTAATTGGTGTTTAAAATAGGTCTTGCAGTCAATGTTTCTAAATTTCTACAATTATTACACTTTATAACTATTATAATATCTCAGGTATGAAAATTGTACGCATTGTTGATCTTGGTTTTAAATTATCTAGAACCCTTAGTCCAAGACCTCATATTGTAATGATTTATAGAAGAGCATTTTTTTCAAGTTTTAAGGTCCATAATGCGTCTATCCAAAGACTTCAAATTAGCAAAATCACTAAAATCTATTTACATTGTGCTTTAGTTCATCCTATTTTAGAATATGTATCTGTAATCCTTATACTGTTTCTGACTTTGATCAACTTGAACGTGTCTAACAAAGATTTTGAGATTTGCTTGTTTTGTATTACGCATTCCCATTTAGCTGAAAATTATACCAATATCACTAACGTACTTCTGCGTACTCTTGCTGAACGAAGAAGAATATTCAATTTAAAATGTATTCGTGGTCTAATAACTAACCAAATTGATTCACCATGTTTGCTATCATAAATAAATATTAAAGCCACTTCGAATAATATATCTCGTTAAAAACCTTCCAAATTATTTACAAAAAGCCTCTAAGATGTAGTTTGTCACTCACCAATTTTTGATTTGATAGTACTTCTGTTATTCTTTTACACATAACATATATTATATGTATTTAAATGTTCTAATTGTTATTGAACTTTTACTTTAATGTTAAATTGGGTAACCCGTATATTGTATAATATATTTTGTAATAAAGAAATAAATAAATTGTTAATATTGAAGTAAATATGTAGTTAAGATTCTGAGTGAAACGATGAATGTATTAATTTTACAATGATGTGTGTGTTTTTTTTAGATTCTGAGCGAAGCGATGAATTTATTAATTTTACAATGATGTGTTTTTTTAAAATTTTTTTTTTCATTTTTGTGTCTGTCATCACCTTTTAGGACAGTAAAAGTGCTTGGATTTTCTTCAACAGTAACTTTTCTAAAAGGAAAGTGAATCTAGTTGGTACTTTAGGGGGTCAAAAGTAAAAATTTCCCAGTAGTTTTCAAAAACGACGTGAAAAACAAAAGAAAAATTAAGGAAAAACGGGTTTTTTTACGCAAAATCTGTTTTTGAGAAAATCGATTTTGGTTTTTGGTGTACCTCTAAAACAAATGACCGTAGGGACATAAAAAATTTTGACTGAATGTTTATAATTGCATTTCCTATACACCATAACATTTTGACTTATTTTGAGCTGTTTGCGGACATTGTCAATTTCCATTTTTTTAGTTTTTTTTTCTATAAATATCAATAAAATTTTATCTGTTGAGTAAAAAAGCTTGAAAATTTAATAGAAGGCTCCTAGATTATTGTTTCAAAGACAGATGAAAAAAATTAAAAATCCTTAGTCACAGTTTTTTTTATAAACTTTTAAAGTTTATAAATTGACAAAATATGGAAAAATCACGAAAATTAGCAAATTATTTAGAGTTGAGAATTCATAAAAATTTTTCTTTTTAAATCTTAGATTTGAAAATATAATACAAGATTATCCATAAGTTTGTCTACCTTTTTCAAAAAAAAAATATATTTACAAGAAAGTCAAATTAAATTTTTATGAGCGTTTGAATTTTATATTTTTACAACATTTGATATTCACTCCATTTCTTATTTTGTTGTAATTAAAAAACGTATAACTGTAGATACTTGAAAATTTCACTGAATGTTTATATTAGCATTTTCTATACACCATAAAATGTTGAAAATATTTTGATTCGATTTAGGCTGTTTACGAACATTGTTAGTTTTCAATTTTTTTAGTTTTTTCTATAAATATTAATTAAATTTTATTTGTTGGGTAAAAAAGCGTGAAAATTTAATGCAAGGCTCTAACATATTGCTACAATAGCAGTTGAAAAATATTAAAAATATTTAGGCACAATTTTTTTTATAAGCTTTTAAAGTTCGAATTTCGATAACACTTATCAAATTTAAAATTTAATAATTATTTTGTAGTTAAAAATGTATAAAATGTTCAACTTTTATAGCTAAGGATTGAAAATTGAAAACAAAGCTCCATGTAAATATGTTATATATAAATTACTTTATTCACAATAATATCATCACATATAATTAGTAAATAGTAAAGCCTATTTACTATTATTTTTCGCTCAAAATCGTTTTTCTTATACAATGATAGTATATCATTGAATTCAAATTTAACACCATCTATTAAAGTGACCCACTTGTAACCTACTGTACAGCAGAGCGACATTCACTTACCCACCTTTTTTATTTTGATGAATACGTAAACACTATTGTTTAAAAAATTGAAAAAATAGGAATTGATTTGTTTTTTGTATTGATGGTTTCTATCTATGATTGTAACCGTCTAATTTTGGTACGATTCATATTAATTACAACATTACAAAACTCAAGAATTTTTTATTGGCTCCGTTTGTATTTGTCATGACTCAAGGAGGATTATCAAATTATCAAAACTAGTAATTTCTCAGATAATTTCAAAAGTCAAATAAATAAATTAGGCTAATGAAAATGTGTTCCCCTAACAGTTTGTTTTATGAAGATTTATAGATGTTTGGGTGAATTGCTTGTGTAAAATATGAAACATGTCAGAAGGTTGAATTTTGGTTTAAAAATTACATTTTATAATTTATGACTGGTACCGAGTAATTATTCGAACACAGTTTTAGTGATCATGTATACGGCTAGTATACGGCTTATGAGTAATTACTGATAAAGTAGCTAACTCGAGATTATTAATAAGGTTCTTTGTTGATTTCGTATAATTGTTAAACTTAAATTTATTGTTATAGAATTAATAATTATTCATAACGATGTGTATTGTGACGTACCTATCGATCAACATTCTATAAAACAATAATTCATAAAATTACTGAAAATCGTGTATAAAAAATAAATAAATTAAAAAAAAAAACCTTTAGCAGAGTTATATACTAATGTAGACTACTAAAGCTGTTTGAGAAAAGGTTTTGACGTATAGCCAGAGAACTGTTAAATAAATTATTATTTATTTAGATACCTATATTATGTTCTATCCAGAATATTATTTATGATCATTTTAATGTTTCTAACCGGGCTTACATGTTGAGTTGGAGGGGATTCTATGGTATTTTTTAAAAATTTAAATGTGTGGCTATAGTGCTATTGTTTTTCCCAGGAGCATTTTAAACGGTGGTTGGACAACTTACAATACACAGAGAATTATTGTATTTTAGATGTAATATAATATATATTATATTATGAGAGCGTATATTATTACTAGGTCATCCCTAAAAAAGGTCTTATGTAGAGAATGTTTTCGTGACTGTTAAGTGTTTATGTATGCATGAGACATAACACACGGGCCTAGCTCAAAAAACACTGCTAATAAATATTATTTCCTTCTTTGCGGCTCATTTTTATTTAACTTTTGATAATATTGTATTTTTTTTTCTACTGTATTCTAATATCCGAATTTTTTATATTGTTTTCCTGAAAATTATCCGTTACATTTTACACATTTTTGTTGGTGTCTTATATTATTGAAGTGGTAGTTCAATTCTTACTTACTAATAATTAGTTTTCATTATGACTTATGACCACGTTTTAATGATTAGGTATTTAGGTACACTTTTATAGTTATTAAGGCTTACCCGTGGCTAAATTATGTTATTATGGTTAAAAATGTGGGTTGGCTGAATAATATTCCGGTTTAAATATGAAATGTAATACCTAACCTTATGAATACTGGTTAGGTAGTTATTTCAGTGGTAATGACATGACATTTTTCAGTTAATAGTTGTAAAAGTCTGAAAATAATCACAGGTCAGCGTACAATATTATCTACATTGCATAATATACTTATACTGTTCAGTAGAGAGTGAATAATATTTCTTTTAATATGTCTAATATTATTTCACACGGTTTTTGCTGAATTTATATTGCGCTAAATGACCTTTTAATAAATTACCGACTAGAACATAATATACTTCTTATCTAAAATTGTAATAACTTAAGGCTTTCCTGCTTCTTTTATTAATAGTCACTATAGTCACATACTCATATATATTATCACATTTACCTACATAGTACATAATGTATATTATATTATTATGGTATATTGTTTTATTTAGAACCTATAACGAAATACATTTTGACACGAAAAGACTATTGCACGCACAATGTTGTAAGGTACACAGGTTAGGTGAGGTACCTACAATGTTTTCGTTCGAACACGCAGAATGGCGAGAGAAAAAAAAGTTTTGAACGTTTTAACGAACAATAAAAAAAAAAACAATAAAACTGTATTACAATTCTAATGAAACGTAGTATAGTATGTATTTTGTATAGGTATACATTTTTCAATATCGTGATAAAATATAAGAATAGCATATCTTGCATATTATTATTCATTTATAAATGCTTATGAATGTATTCATTGCGTTCGTTTCGAACATGGCACGTAGCGCAATTTAATTTGAAATCATTTTCGTCCGTCGACACTTTAACGTTTCTTCTTGCGTTTATACGATATGAAACATTATTATACCATCATTTTTGATGGATTTAAATCGTAGTTGTTTTTATACGGAGATATATGCAACTAACGCTGTTTGAACTAGATTGCAGACAAATAATCAATAGCAAAGTACATCGTGATTAATATTCATCACCAAACCACCACAGCACGCATTTTTTTTAAACACTTAAACAGTCCTTATTTATTTGAGTAAACAATAGGTACATAATAAATTAAGAGCCCATTGAAACCGATAAATATAATCTGGTCAAATAAGTAGGTAGGTAGAAAGTACCTACTTAGAAATTCGTAAAAAAAAATAAAATTTCTTTTTTTTTGTATGTTCCGTTTCCTGAGTTCCTGACTAATTTTCGTGGTAAAATAAACACGAAGAAACAATATATTGTTATTTATGGTAGTCTGCGTCTGGTGTGCGATGAACAATGAATAAGAAAAAAGTAAATAAAAGGTTCAAGATGCATAAATAATTTGAAACGGTCGAAATCTCTGGAGAACTGTTTGGGTGTATTATACATGTGTATATTGGATTACATTTGGTTGGAATCTGTTCTGCAATTTTAGCATCTTGAATTATTTTTCATTAGATTACACATTTATATCGAACGGTGAACAATATTCTAATTTAGGTACATAATATGATACACAATTATCTTGAATTGTGTATAAAATATATTTTATAATATAACCTGTGTGCAGTGTTGGGAAAAGATAACCAAAAAATCATCTGGATAAGATAACAGATAATTTATTCAGAATTTATCTAGATACGATAAAATATAACATAATTTTTTTAAAAATTATATTATAAATAATGTAATTTATTAGTAATTACTAATTAGAAAATAGTTATTAATTAATAAATCCTTAATGTAATTTCTCAACTAAAATAATATACAATTTAAATTTTTAATACAGCTTGAATAAAAATTAAATAACAAAATAAAACTGACAATATTTCTGTAAACATTTCTTTTTTTTAACTATATTAATATTGGAATTTGGAATCATTACTAGGTTCTCGTAAATTATTGGCTATTCCAGTATTTAAAAATATTCTTATTATTATATTATTTATCTAGATAAATTACCACAGATAACCATTACATTTATCTAAATGAGATAATTAGATGATTTAATTATTTTTGTCTAAATAAAATTATCTAGATGATTCCCAACACTGCCTGTGTGTGATGTTTATGGATAATAATATTATTAAGATAACTACAATATTATATAATGAACTATATACTATGACAGTACACACATGTGACAGTATACTTTCTTGAAAATGAACTAAACCACAGTAAATTGTAAATGTAAAAATTAAACAACATCAATCTGAAAATTAAGATTTTGTAATAATCATTGGTGGTTCATTATTTGTTTTTATTTCATAAAAAAATCAAGTGGCTACAATAACAATTAATGTATAAAATGCATGATATTAGTAGTTGAAATTACATTTTATTTTTGGCAACGCCCTAAAAGTTAAAGTGTACATAAGTGTGCATTTAATTAACTCGTAAAAATTAAATCCTATATGAAATAAAACAAAACAATACATTTGTTCATTTAACTTATTATTTATTAAGAATTATCCATACAAATATTATAAAATTGCAGATTTAGGATTGGAAGAGTAAACATTTTGCTGCTTTAAATAATTTTGTCGATTCCGACGAGACTGTCGTAATAATTATTCTGGTCGTAGATCGTAACTTGAGATCGAAACAAACAAAGAAACTAGTATAAAAATGTCAGTAGGTACCTACAGAGTTATATTACAGTCTACTATTTTGATTGAAGTGCAATTCAGATTTTTTTACGATTTTATCAATAAATCTTGTGCTAAATACCGTTGGATATGATGGTAACTTCACTGTAAATCGAAGTATTTTACCGTGCACACCCATTGTGTTATAACCCTTGTCCCTTTGTACAGCTTTGAAATACAATGGAACGTTCGTTAACGTGACACGTAGGTCAGTCGCAACTAAACATTTTCATATCACGATTTCTGATCACTTGCGTATGAAATTATACTAAACTATTTAATAATATATTACGGTCCTAAGGCATACTTACAATTCCAGAAAAATTAGAATTTGAACAAAATATACATAATTGAAAGACAAAAATTTGGTTATGAGAATTATTGGTGAATAACGCTGTACAAGCCGATATGTCAGGAATGACCGATTTGTAAATAACACTATGACGCGTCACAGAGAAGCTATAATATTACTTAGATTTGTTATGCAATTTAAGCAGTGTCCAGTTTTTGTGTAACTTTTTTGACATTTGTTTTTGATGCAGACTTTGTTAAGTTAAAAGATTTTTTTTTAAACTATGACACATCTAATTCGAAATTCGTTCCAGCAGTTTCTGAGTTATTTCACTTTGTTTACCAAGGATAATGATCTATGAAAATATGCTTGAAAAATAAATAGGGGCTATAATGATTTGAAAATGATTTCAATTAATATTTATCTTTACAACGTTTTAGTATAATATATTAATATTTTACCAATTGGTCGATTCTCAACCATTTTAAAGTGTCAACCTCCGAATTAGATTATATTCAATTTTTCGTATAACACCAATATTTTTTGTTCGTCGTTTATTCATAGGTTACGTCGTGTTTTGGTGACCCTATAGGTATAATTAGTTTGTGAGCTGCAAGGAGTTCACGACCCTCCAGGTTGAGAATATTGCTGGTATAGTGGTATAAAATAGGTAATATATTTATTGTCAGATTACGTTATTGTTTATTTCCCTTGAGGTAGGATGTTGGGTCACAGGCTATTTGCGTGCGTGCATTGCGGATAGTAGGTAAACCACCGCGGCACCACAGCAGTATAGCGGTAAGGTAAGGTATGTGGAAGGAAGAGGTCTCGAATCTGTTTAATCCATCACAGAACCCCAATTCGACATTAGATTCGCTCGTAACAGGTGTGGTTGCAGGTGGATGATTGCGAACACAAACACATACGGCGGCCTGGGGCAAGTTCGGATGCTGCAGTCATCAACGAAATTTGTGTCTGTTGGAATCCAATTGTCGCGTGTCCGAAGGCGCCAGGGTTCGTGTATAACTATATGTATATGTATCGATTATCCAGGAGCCTAATGCGCCGTCGCGAGTTCGGTTCGAGTCGTTTGAAAGTCGTTTGAAAGAAAATTTAAATTTTTTTAATTCACATTTATTTCATAAATTTGTTTAGTGTACCAATCATTACTCATTGGTCGTTGAAATAAAAAATAAATAAAATGATGAAATGAAAAAAGTTTTAGTCCAACCGAAACAACAGTTTCTCTTTAATCAGCCCACGTCTCTTATTTGATAATTCAGTAGGTACAATGGTACATGATAATTAATAATATATTAATGAAATGTAGAAATTAGAAATGTAAAGCGTTTCTGTCGGTAAAATTGTCGAATTGGAGAACTTGCAGTGTATAAATAATATTATTGCATTATCTTTTTGAACAAAGACTGTATAAATAATTTAATTTGAAAGTCACACCTCAATATGACGTTGGGTTCATTTGAAACGCGGAGTTTCTTGAAAATTAAAATTAAAATCATTTTAATATTTTATCAGTAACGACCTCACGAGTATAATAAGAAGACTCAAAATTACAGTCTTATAAAAACAGACATTTTAAAATTTTTTTAGCATAATTTATTAATATAAATGTATATTAAAATTTGTATGTGACCTACATCGTCGAATATGGTTTAATGTAATTAATTATGTTTAACTTCAAAAATATGAATTTCCTGTAAAAATGTAAAATACATTTTGAAATTCTACATTTTATGGATTTAAAAGTATCACATACCCGGATACCCCCATCAAACAAAGACGAGTATTATAGACTCTATATTATGTGCTTGAAATGTTTTATACCCAATAGGAAACAACATATGAAACCATAAAATTCTAACCACCATATTATAGAGTTATAAGTTTATAACATAAAATATTAGGTAGGTTTTTTTGGCATATATTTTTTGACGTGTTTAGAATCAATTTAAAGGGACTCTGAAGGCGTAAGGTATAACATAGCGGACAGGGCAAGTACAGGTACCACGTGTAAAGGCGGTTAAACCAAAGAAAAAAGTCAGTCGTTATGTATGCCCATGCGCTGTGTGTAAGCACGTAGATACGCAAACAAATATCCATCGGGCAAGGGTTACAAATACCATAAATAACGGGTATTATTTTTAACAAAACAAATTGGGATGATGGTAAACTGAGTTGTAAATTTATAAATTGGCGTTACAGATTGTTGCGAATCAGTTTCAAAATATATTCACTGCGGTTTGTAGTCGATATAGTTCAACATGGGGGTGTCCCGTGAAACTGGCAGCCCCATCGGGAAATTGGATTTTTCGGAGAATGGGTGATGTTGCAAATTTTAAAATTGGCGTTGTAAATTGTTGTAAATCAGTTGCAAAATATTTACACCGATTTTCGGTCGACAGCTTAAAGTGGGAGTGCTAAATTCCCTTAATACAATATGATACATAAATACTTAATGTTATGTACACTGTACAGTTTAAGATAATAATATATAGGTACAAGGTAAATTATTATTTATTAGTGATCTGTAGCTGATAGTTTGGTAAGACAAAATGGTGAAAAAGATTGGTTCAACTCAATATTTAATTTTCTATCTATTATATTAAACATATATCAGTCGTTATTTATTAAATTAAAGTTATGAAATATTTAAATCCTCCAATAAAAAAAAATCAATTCAATTTATGGAAACCAATTATGTTTATTTAAATTTTTCTTTATTATGTGTTGACGACTTTGTCATTAGTGCTATTAACTACTATACGCATTTACATTATTGTAAATACATGTACAAATAATTTGGTGAAGTATTTATAATTGAAGTTTACCAATTTGTTTGAGGTTATAAAAGACTGATCAAAAAGTTTATAAAAAAGTATCAACCAATAAATATTTATGATACTTGATGATACTTTTATCTCTTATGGTTACACACATAATGTACATTTGTATTTTTCGATTGTCCTACTCTTTTATTCTAGTCAAATTTTAGTTGCATATAATTTTTTTTATGACTAAATTTAAAAAAATATATAGTATAGAATTAATAAATATTCTTTAACATTCATAAATTAAGTTAATTAATTAATACTGGGTACATAATATAATATTTTAAATTAAATTAAATAAACATTACATAATGTATAATATTAAATTATAATTGTATGTATTTTGTTAGCAAATTTAATTTTCAACCTACCCTACTTTTTTAATTACTTGATACTAATCGACTTATGATGCTTTTTTTAATTGAATTTATTATTTTGTTTGGTTATTAAATTGAAATATATTTTGTATAAAGTGGAAAAAAATTTTACATTTATCTCGAAATGTTGTAGTCTCTATGGAGTTTGAAGGCTGATTAATATAATCTTAAATTGACAAATTGTTGTTATTAGAATCTTCTAGAATCAGAGGTCGATTGTGATTTTACGTCAAGCGAATACAAATCGTTAATATAATACTATATAATTTTTATTGTAGCTTTTTTAAAATTAAAATTAAAAACCTTTGACCAAATAATTTATTCGCTATTGTAAGGTTGAATTAATATTTTCGGATTTCTTATTTTCACGGCTGTATTTATTCAAGTCCGCTGTTGTCTAATATTAAGCTACCGATATTTCTAGTATCCACCTATATATACCGTTTACGAAATAGTTTATCGAAGCACTCTGTGGATATACTGATTATACGAGACCGGACGAAATATTCAAGTGAGTGAACTCGCTGCAGCTATATATGGACAAAGAACGTGAAACATCGGCGCGTCACGTCTTCTGCAAACAGCAGTTTGTTCTCGACGAACTACAACTGTTTTTGGCCACACGTCGTATTCAAACATTCAATTCGGAATGCATGAAGTATATACATGTACCTATTATATTAATTTCTGGTGTATTATTATTTCGTAAGCACACTGCAGCGTCAACATAGCTAGGTTAGCTATTACTTCTGAAGGGCCACGCGTCGTTTCGCTTCAGCAACTATATTATATTATATAATGTGGGAAACTTCGAGACCCAGCTAGGTCTGAGTGCGTACACAATGTGTCCGTGTGTTCTAAACGACTGAGTTATTTATAATATGACGGTTGAGGCACATCACAATAGTATGTAATTCACGCTTCTGATGATGTAGACCAATTACGTACCTAGGGTATTATTATCTAGGTATTGACATGTCTAAATGTGCGTTGATGGTGGATATAATATCAGTTATGACGTTGAAGATAATGGTATAATATTATTATTATTATTATTATTATAATGTTCAATGTGTGTGTGTGGGTGTGTGTATCGGCACGTCGGTAATGTCAATAACGGATGAAAAATGCGCAGGTGCAGGTTTCAACGAACCGAACAAAACTATTAAAAAAAAATTAATATATTATTAAAATGGATTTATTTACCTAATTTGAAATTGAATCTTTTTTTATTGAGTCAGTGTACCAATAAAAAAACAATATAGGTATTATATTGAATACTATGTTAAAAATCAAGTTTTTGAAAACTAACTTTAACTTCGTCAGCCTTAAAGTTAAAAAGTTAAAATTAACTTTTACTTTTAAACTTGAATTTATTTCATTAGTTTATTTGAACCAATTTTCGCCTATTGAGAATAATACAAAAAATATCAAGCCACATAATCGGTATAATATAATATATTGAACAACGTAATCGTGTCGTTGACAACTTAAGGATGATTTTTATTTCTTTACCTCTCATCCAAGAATTTGCTGAAATAACGTCTTGCGGTACATATATTGGTATTGTGGGTTTCTTTGAAATTTATGGTTCCATTTTTATATTATTTAGCATTATAGCTATTGTTGTAACCTGTTCCTGAAGAAAAAAATGTTAGCTCGATGAAAATACTCCAAAAAAGAAAACATTCATCATTATTTGTAAAATATTGTTAAAACCTCGTGATTCTTATTAGGTCAGATGAGTTACTAACGTTATTATAACAGGCGTTTGTTTTTTGTAACCTTACAACAAAATCGGGTTTAATAATATTCTCGCCATTTACCCAAAGTTTAACGTTAATTGAAAAATAATAAACAACAGAGAAAAAATAATAACGTCAGACGGACGGGTTGTATTTGACGTGTATAAAATATTAAATTTTGCACCGTGATGATAGTCAAAGTAAAAAATCCTTTCAGCTAAAAAAATATAATGTAGGTATAATATGTGTGTTTATCTTGTTTCGTTAACTTATTTTAAAATACTACAATATTGCACGAGGAATCAAAAGCCTATAGACGGGTGGAATCTGTGTACCAATATAATAATATATAGTTCTACACAGATAATATTACGCTATTAACTAAAGTCGTTTCATATATGAAAATTAGAGTTACATGTACTTTTTGCGGGGGCAGCACAACATAAATGGGGCGTACGCATCCCGGATGAATTTATTTACAAGGATTATAAAACCAATGTACATTTTGGACCGGTAACGGTGTACGTTTTAGACCGAAGCGACTATTTTATTACCTCTGGGCTATCCCATCCATGTCGACCCATATAAGATAAACATCTCCCAGGTACCATTTTATATCGCACAAATTAATCTGAAACTGGTCAATGGTTAAAACTTTTTTTTACTACCGTTTGGAAGACTTGCAATTGATTTTGTGACTTATTATACGTAATGTCGACGTTGTCTACGTAAACAACTCGGATTAAGCCGTTTAGGTATAAAATCCGAGAAAAATATTCAAATGCTAAATGGATTGAAAAACCAAATTTGTAGTAAAAATAAAAATAAAATAAAATTATATATCATTATGAAAATAAGTTATGCATTCGTATCTCATAGTTATGTTTCGTATACTGTTTTAGCTGAATATGATATTACTATATATTTTATTTGAACGACAATATTATACGACGTCGTAATAGTATTGAAAAATATTGCCTATTTTCAGAGTTACATTTTTTGAATGATTTTATCATACATAGTACTCAATATTATTAGATTTAAGATCTTTTTTTCCCCTTACAAATGTCTGAAATATCTGCTCATGACTTAGTAGGTTTACGAGCCATCGTTGCAATAGTGAACTTGTCCTAGGGTATTCAAACACGATACTGATTGACTTAGCTCCGTGTGAAAAATAGGAAAAAAAAATAGTATATCCATGAAAAAAAAGTCTTAGACGTCTATACAATGACGTAATAAAAATTGGTCCGGCGTGTTTGTATCCCATCCGATTGTATTCAATTTTAAAGACAAATTGAGTTTCCACAGCCATATGGAATTTATGCCATTACAATATATAAATGACATATTATTATAATAATTATTCGGGTACGTAGTAAATTTAATTTGTGCAATTTCCATTCATCGTGCATGTTTTCGATTTTATTGTTATAGGGTTCTTGAAATCCACTAGGTAGTGTAGTTACAAATTTCAAGTTGTAACTTACAATGTGGTTCAATGTGCATTTTATTTTGAACGAACCCATATATATGGGACATGTAATATCATACGTTATACATATTATTCTATACGTTTATAATGCGATTGTGTTAATTAAGCTTTCCCTTTTGAGAGCGTATCGTTTTCTGGTTTTGACATTAGCTGTCTTGGGTCTACCGTTAGTTTTTGCCAATGTAATTTATTTGCTTTGGGTCGCTTATTATCCTATCTCTTCAAAAACATCACAAACATTCGTCGATGGAAATTAACAGATAGAGAATTAAAATATTATGTTTCATATTCATCGGCAACAGTTTTCTGCATTCGTTCGGTACAATGAAACACGATTCCCATCGTTATTATGTATTAATATTTAATACAAATCATTGGCAGCAGTAATGTTTTATTAGGCATGTATAATGGTATCCAAAAATACGATCTGTATAGTGTATATACACAGTGGTAAATTTGAAAGCTCTTTATCAAATGTATTTATTTATGTCATGTCGATATTATAGTCTCGGTGATTGAAAACTTTATCAGTTTACCAACAAAACGTTTGTGGTAGTTATAGATTTAATAAATACAAATATTAATATTTAAACAATCGAAGAATACTGTTTTTTTTAAAAAAAATTGTTTAAACATTAATTTTGTTTTAACTTTAAGCTACCTAGCGGTATGGCTGTGTTTTTGTTACGGTTTAAATCACGATAAAAAAAAAAATTTTAAAACTTCGTTTTTGTTCCAAAACAATAATAATTATAACCGGCATACCGAATCTGAGTTTTCACCGGTTCAGCGGTGTTCTCGGCCTCACATCAACAAACACTTGAATATGCGCTCCGAGTCGAACAGGATATTATATTAATATTATGTTTGACCGCTGCAGTCAATATATAATAATATTGTGCAGCGTGCAGAACTGTATACACACACGCGTATGTACCACTTCTCACAGTCAATCAAGACTTCTTTTATTTGTACCATCTGTACCCTGTTCGGATGTAATTCATGACTTCCGACTGATGATGGTTCGCGCGAAACTCACAAAAACCGCGAGGTAGTACGGACGGGCACGTAAGACGTGGCTAAAAGACGTAGGTAAAACCAAATTGATTCGCGACGCAGAATGTTTCCAGAGTGTCCGCACTGCGCTGAAGTGGACAAGCAAGCAACAAGGCAATGGTCGGGGACCGTAACAAAACAAACGCGTTCGCGGGGGGGGGGGAATGACGGCAGCGGATGAGATGGCGGTGCTAACACTGTCAAACGAATGTGTTGGTTGTCGCCGGCGTGACCTGCACGGCACGAGACGACAGCAAAATTACGGTCAGTAGTACGGGTAAAGTCATGTATCGCAAGTTCTTCAGTTTTCATTCAACGTGATGAATCATGTTCTCGAGTAGTGTATAAGATAAAATCTTTAATAGGATTTTTAGTTTTCATAGACATGCCAAGTCACACGATGCACCCAATGAGATTTCATGCAGTATATTATTATGGTCAGAAATATTCACGCGTAGAGATAACCTCAACAGACATATCTACCGGATAAACATCGAAAGTATTAAGTCATACAATTTATATAATTAATCAAAGCTAATTATATTGTGATTATTTATTTGTTTTATTGATCATCGGCAACTATATAGCCATTATAATTTTGTAATGGGGGTAAGGGTTGGTTGAGGAACACGTGTGTGTGAGGCGAGAATTTGGCTACACTAAAGCAAAATAAATTTGCCGTTGTTAGTCATGATTTGACTTACATTGCTATAGTGATGTGAATTACAAATATGGTTTTGGCACCGCCGATGCGATTAATCCGACGTTATGTTTTCACGATAATACTAAATATCAAGAAGAAACCATTCAAACTATGCACGGTTGTAAGTCTGACGAAAAACTAATTTTCACTGGAGACTTTGACGGTATACCAAATTTTTTTTTTCACTTACGTTTTCATAATAATCATTATTAGGTACACTATGGTCGTAGATAAGGGACACAGGACAAAATTGGACTGGCCGTTACTTAATCAACTAATCACAAAAATCGATGCCAGTAAAACCGATGTCATACTACCGTAAAAATATTACCGAGGAATCTTAGAGCCCTAAATTGAGATTGTTGGGATTGGAGGAGTTTTTAACGGGATATCGGGAAAATTGGTTACAGGAAATGACAACGTTAAACAAAAAAAAAATTAAAGATTAGTCCACAAAGTTGTATACCTCATTTATAATAACTATTCACTCGAATTTTGATTTAAATCAAAATTCTCAAAAAAAAAAAAATATGTACTGAATACTTAAAAGTTAAAAAAGGTTAATATCATCCTTAAGTGATACAAAAAATCTCAAGTATTCGAAAATATGGTGTTTAAATGTATTTAAAAATACTAAAAAAAAGAATTTGAATATATGAATAGTTTAAGCATAAAATCAGCCTGTAGATAGCCGTAAAGGTAATAATGTAAAATAGGTAGGTACCTGATTTAATAAAAGTAGTATGTTTTGGTATGTTCTGCGTTCCTGGCAAATCCCATTGGGGTAAGCCTATGATTCGAGCTAGAAAATACCAAATAGTACGCTACTTTTATAATAATTAAGCAACATAAATTTTATCTCGTTTAAAACTAAATAAAATAAAGTTACCTACTCACGATGAACAATTTAAGTAAGTGCATACTAGTTACCTCCCTAAATATACGAATTCCCTCCCGTATTTTCGTCTTGATCGTAAATAAAAAGGTTAATATATACTTATGTACACTAATTGCCACACAGTGCCTCCGATGATCGGGCAGTTCGTAATATTATACATCAGTTAATAACTATGCTTAAGATACTATGTATTAATTTATTCTAGTACACTATTACTACAACAGTACCTTCATCATAGTGTATAAACATCGTGTTTATTACTTGAAATAAGTTGTAAATAATATGTAGTACAGTGTACAATGTAGTGGGTACTTGTACAATATTATAGTGTTAGTTGTCATTAATATGTTAAACATTTTAAAATATTTTGTTTCCAATGACTTTTTATCATTGCTCGCAATATTCTTTATCATATGGACTAGGTATTTGTTGAATACACATGTTTTGATTATTATTATTATTATTATTATAATACGCCTGAATCGTCTGTTGTTGCGCCGCGCCAGTCCTACTTTGACATATTATTCTTAGTAAGCGGCAACGACTTGCAAAGTGTAAGGAGTGTCACCCACAGTGCAAAAATAATAAATTGCTCCAGTAGTACGAAATAATATTATATGTAAAACCTACGTTACGGTGCAATTTGCAATGCACGTATTAAAACGAAAAAACACAAAATAATAATAATTAATAATTGCGAGCGACCGAGCAATTGAACAGGGTTATCTAATAATAATAATCACAACATGTGTTTGCAACAAATAACAAGGAACATGATAGTATGATAATATAACAATGCGAATAAGACCTGATCAGCAATTCGGCGTAACGGTGTACATCCCACGCTGAAAAGCGACAGCGTCTTCAAAAGAGTTTGTTACAGCAGAAACGCGGGTGTCGTGTTCACATACACAAACGGCGGAATACTTAAACAGACGACGGTCCAAATGTTCAATTTGGCACTCACAAGGTAGCTAGCCGGCGACAAAACGCACAAAACTGAAACAATTATGACGCATGCAAATCACGTAACATGACAAAATGGATAAAACGAAGAATAGAATTTATTAAATTAATACCTTGAATTTTCAAACTATAAATTGTATAATGAATCGTATAATAATCGTATAATTGTAAATGAGAACTTGTAATTTTATTAATTAATCAAAGAAACATTGTTTCTTAATTCTTGATCTTAATCTTAATCTTAATTCTGAGCTGACGGAATTAATTTGGCTAACAGTTTTTATTTTTATTTTGTTAAATAGTTTTAAAAAAAGCGTATATCATCTTTAATTTTCAACTCAAATTTGACATTTTCCAGTAATTTTTTTAAATAATCAGGAAAAATAAAAACACAACACTAGGTCTGTCAAAAAGTTGGAACATTTAATATAAGGTTCCTCATAAGCTGTTAATATACTATATACCGATTAAAAAATATTGATAATTCATGGTTATAAGTTCGCCTTTTATAAGCGGTTGAAGTCCGAGTTTTTGACATATTCTTTAAAATAAGTAACATTTTCAAATAACTTTGTAGTTAAAAATGAATAAAATATGTTAAATTTGTATAACTCGTGTCAGGAAATTTAAAACATGTTGCTCATAAGTCACAAGAATAAGTACTGTAATCTGTAAATGTAACGATATTTAATTAATGCTAATTTTCCCGGTGAAATACGGAAATTAAAATTTCCTAGGTATGTGGTAAAGTAAACTTGTACCCAAACAATTATGCGCATACAATTTTACTATGCAAATTGAATTGCTCAGTGATTATAATGTAATAATATAGTATGATGATATTGTACATAATAAAATATAAATCGGCCGTAATTGAAAATATCGCTTTTGCCATACTGATCGGATTGTGTATTACAATAATAGAAGCAGCTTTGATTTCTTCTGCAGACGAGATGACACGAGTCGCCATAATTTCAGTTTTGTTTTTGTAGAAGAGCCGACTGCACTATAATTGCAGCATATTAAAAAAGGTCACGACGATAAGCGCATAGTTAATGTAAAATGTAAAATAATAATTACCACGAAATATGTACCCTACACCAAGTTCGTAAAATCGAATTTAAAACATAATTAACGTCTATTCATCGTAAAAAATTCAGTTTCCGGACATAACTTGATTAGTATACGAATACTGTGGATTGGACATTGGCCGAAGAAAGTCTGTTTTGATAAAATAAATCGCCTTGGTTAAGTTGGAAGAATCGGCCTTCGATGCTATTATTGATATTCAACCATTGACTCCAACACGGGTTCATCATAAATTACTGGCTTTCTGGAATTAAACTATACAGGTGGATTCTTTTATCATGAACCAGACACCAGTCAATATCTCAGGTAATTTTTAAATCACTTTTATTTTAAACTTTAAAGTTTATACTATTTTAAATGTTTTTATAATTATGTTTATTATAATATGTTTCACCCTTCTTTATTATTTGTTTAAATATAACAATTATTAATCCCTAAGATTTTAATAGGTAGTGAATGATAGTAAATAAATAAACAAAGATATAACGCTTATATTTTAAAAATGTTATCAATTGTAGAAAATGATTAAATAAACAAGTATTAGAATTACAACAAAATAAGAAAATCACTCCGTGAGAAATCCATTGGATATCTTATGTTGTAAAAATTTGTACTTCAAACGCTCATAAAAATTTAATTTGACCTTCCAATAGACATTTTTTTTGATAAAATTAAATAAAATTTAAGTAACCATAATCATAAAAAACAGTACAAAATATAATTTTTTTTAAAATGTATTTTTGTACTGAATAAATCATGTAATTTTTAAGTACTGATTACTATTTACTATTAAAAAGGAATATACCTACGGTTATGATTAATATAACCGTTACCATCCATCTGATGACGTATAATGTGAACATTTAATATAAAATATGACAAAGGTAATTTTTGCACTCTGTTTACACATTCGTATCATATATCTAAAGAAACAAAATTAATTATTTTATTTTGGTCATGAATTTTAGCTTATGGCTAACAATTATTTTTAATATTATTCAATTATTGGTTGAAGTTTGTTTTGATTCAGTTATTAAAATTTTCAGTAAGAAAAGGTTTTTAAATTTCATCGTACCTACCTTTTATTACCTACTGTTATATATGTTAACATTGTAGAACATTAAATTATTAAATTAATTATTCATAAAGGTCACTTCTATATTTAGAGTAGGGGACTTACGTTCGCTGTACATTATTGCATTTCAGTTTGCATAGAAACACCTTTCTTGGTATGTCGTAAGTTGCGTTTTTGGAACCTAATGAAACGTAAACACGATAAAACAATTAATTTAGTATGGTAAGGACTCCCAGGCGCCCAACAAGTTTCTAAATAGTTCCTCCACTAACTGTTTTATGTAAATTAAATCTAAAGGTTTAATATGCTAAAACGTAATTTTAGTGTATTTTTTGTACCATTATGGAAGTAATCGGAAGTTTTTTTTATTGAATCATAACATATATATTTGAAAACTACCCATATATATTATATTAATATTATCAGTATAATTAGTTCAAGACAACGTTGCATGTGATCGGTTTCTTTATAATTGTCTTGAATATAAAATATAAATACAATTAAATAAGCATTTCTTTATTTTTAATGGAAATAAAATTAGTTTAATTAGAAAAAAATATAATATTTTGATCTGATAACATTTAAAGCATCTTAAAGTTTCGTTGAATCTCATGCATATAAATGTGTACCAATGTCTCTTTAAAACTGTTTACGGTTATTCTGTTTTTTTGTACCGAAAAATTGTGCGAGAGTAAACACCGAGTCCTGAAAAAAATTACTGAAATGTTATATTTTTTCTAATTTATATATTATTATGTTCATCAGCGTGATTCAATAGGTATGGTGAATCACAATAGTAAGAACACTTTTATTTGTCAGAGGCCATACCTAATTCATCAGTGTCACTTGTCTCGACATTATTTTATATTTAAAATTAAAATTATTTTAATGAATTTATTTGGTAATATATATTATTAAACTATGGTGGTGGCTTGGCGTGGCGCGTTGGCTGCTACCAGTCGCGGAATGCGACTGGGAGTAAGTAACGGCCACAGCTACTAGCTCTCGGATGGGTGACCACCCGGGTTCATAGTAGTTAAAAACCTTGCCACACATACATGTGTTTGCTACATACCGTAACAACTGTAAAACAATGGTAAAAACAACCTATCGTACCAACCTTACCCCTAGTCCCTACAGTTCATAACCACTACAACAGCTAATGTCCTTAGTCGTCGGGCTCAAGTTCAATAAATAAAAAAAAAAAAAACTATGGTGGTATACTAAAGCAACGTCAGTGCACTGTATTAATTATTGTTAGTTGATACATATTGATTTTGATTTCACGAATATTAGAATATTATTTTTTTAATAATTTCGAGACGACTGACTTTTTCTAATAATTATGCTTAATATACTATATTCATTTAGTCTAGTACACTATTACTACGGTAGATGTACATTCATCATATTGTATAAACATCGTGTTTATTACTCGAAATAAGTCAGTAAATTAAATTCAACCCTATATTGGATGTGTTCCTGTTTATTACACAATAAAAATACATCACAGTCAAATCTCCTTAAACATGTAATTGTAGTCTGGGATTAAATTTTTTATATTCGTTGTTTAACGATTGTATTAAATTTACACTTTGTATTTATTTCGTTTTAATTTTGAAAACTTTGTTGTTTCTAGAATAATATTATTTTATGATTGTCGACTTCCAGTATAATATATAAGTATATAATATAATACAATATTTTTTTTTTATTGAACTTAAGCCCGGCGACTAAGGCCAATAGCTGTTGTAGGGGTTATGGACTGTGGTAGGGGTAAGGTTGGTACGGTAGGTTGTTTTTTTTTACGATTGTTTTTACGGTTGGTACGGTAGGTAGCAAACACGTGTATGTGTGGCAAGGTTTTTAACTACTATGAGCCCGGGTGGTCACCCATCCGGGAGCTAGTAGCTGTGGCCGTTACTTACTCCCAGTCGCATTTCGCGACTGGTAGCAGCCAACGCGCTACGCCAAGCCACATAATACAATATTATATAATATATTAACATAAGAAGTTGAATATAAATATATTTTGTGTCGTCTAAATATTTTTATTGCCATTTTGGACGTTATCAATTTATATTAATGCAATATAGCATTTATTTATCATTTAAAATATGCATAACTTACGTTTTTAATATATGCGGGTAAATATTTACGTCATTCATACTTTTATAAAGTCAATTATTTTCACATTTGTACGTAAAACTATCCTATTTAAACACGGGAAACAGAAACTTTGGAAAAATTAGAAGGATTGATTTTTTATTTTCAAATAAATATTATGGAAAAACTTTTCAGTCTACAAAGTAAAATGTTTTAGAGGTATAATAATTGGCCTACAGGAAAAAATAAAAATATTACAATATCTACGAATTATCTTTTTATTATTACTACCTACTTTATATTAAAGGGAATATAAGATCCAGTATTTCCAAGAACTTTTATGTTATTATATACCCCAAAGGAGTTATACAATACGATTTCTTCGTATAATACATTATGTATATTAAATATGTATTTAAATTTGGAAAAACGTATCAAATATGATAATTTTTGTGTTTATTCTAAGAACTCTACCTACTATTAAATTATTGGTAAACAATCTTCTTTTTTTTAACTCATCACATTTACTTGGAATAAATGATTCGCTGATCATTTATTGAGACATTGAGCGTCCGAAGTACTACATCATCATGATACTTACAAGTTAAAAGTGAGCTAAGTAAAATCAGTACGCATACATGCAAAGTAGTAAATACATCGGAATATTATAGAAAAATAAAAATAAAAATATATAAATACTAACTATTCTGTACGTGGTGTTTATTTAGAATCAAAAATTATGTAGTTACTTTCTTATGTGATTTTTTTTACTAATAGATAAATAAAAAACAAACACCGTTATTCGTTGATTAATCTAATTCCTCTATACATGCAGTATAAGAGCAAGATAGGAGGCTTGAACACGTAAACGTCGTTGCGACTGGAAGAAGAGAAGAAGCAGATGATGAAAAGAACACAAAGAGCAGGATATTAATGCGAAGGACTCAGAGGATGAAGCGTTGGAGGTTGAGGAAGTGTAGAGGTTGAATAATTATATTAGCGTCTAGAGGAAATGACCATTGCCGCCTCCACAGTAATTTCGGTCAAGATTCGGGCGGCCATCACTCGGGCTGCCTTCGGTTCCTGTCTTCCTGTCATCCTGGCCACTGCCTGTGGGGGGGGGGGGGGCGGAACGGGACGAAGGGACCGAAAAGTTTTCAGTTTTCCGCCGCCGCCGCCGGGGGCACGCGATTTTCACCGACGTCGACGCTGCCGTCACGCCGCGCGACTGCCACCGTGGATTCAGTATACCGCCGCGTCGCATCGCGAACACGACGACGACCACCGTCACAACGGTCTGCCGGCACAACGGTTTGCACGTGTTTTACTCCTCCCCCACTCGCGTCAAAAGTCGCACACGACAATAACGAACGCCACCGCGGCAACCATTTTCCGAGACTACTATCATGGACGTATGATCGGCACGCGACCAAACCTCTATAGACGATCGCCACCGTCGGGTGTTAAGCTGTCAGCCATGATGGGAGCACGCAAAACAGGTCAGTCTTTGGAGAATATTAATGCACGTTTCCTATGTTAATATGCGGCAAAAATAGCGGTCTAGCCGTTTTCGATGTAAATTTTGACACAGTTCCTATTAGGATTTTAACAAGTATAATTTATAAATATTTACGGTCGTTCTGACACCCATAGACTATCCCTCAAAACGGCTACTTGAGATATTATCTTCGAATAGGAACACGCCGATTAATTCGAATATCCAACAAATTGATAAAGACAAAAGAGAATGGAGTTTTGACATTATAATTAAGCTTATTTTTTGTATGCCAAAAAAATATGAAATCAACACACCTCACCACAATTTTAGAGGGGAAAAAATATTGGCAAGATAATTTCTCATAAATTCATAAATAACAAGATTCAAATATTAATGATCGACGAAATGCCCACGACTCAGCCTTAAAGTGTGCATTTATATTATACGTTGTGCAGATTTTAACTTATTATATTTTGTTCTAATGTTCACGCAAGGATTAAATTTCTTCTGAAAACTTACTCAGCTGTTTTCAAAAAATTACTTTGACCGGTGTTTTCTTATTTAGAGCTTACACGGAAGTATATTATACCCCCATCACGATTTTCCCACATTTCATCCTATCGCCGCAAGCATCCGTAAATGTTTGTGTAGACTTTCAGTCCCTTGCAGGAAAACCACATGGGTAGTATGTTTATAGTTATATACTTATACACAATAGTAACTTACGTGACAAATTTCACGAATATTACTGATGAATTACCTAACTTTTGATTCTGTTGTTGCTAGACTATATTACAATATACATAATACATTATTTGAACGTCCAAACACTTCAAACATGCACTTGTGTGATTTAATTTGCGTATTATTCAGTTTACAATAAAAAAAAAAATCACTGTTTTAACATTGCTAAAATTAATATAAATATAATAAATTATAAATGCGTGGTTTCAAAGATATGGATTGCATTACACAAAATTAATTTTCAATTAAATATACATATTTTTTTTTGTTCAAAAAATTTATATCAAAGATGAATTTCATAAAAAGAGAAGGTTTTAATATATATTTGTTGTAAACCAGGATTGCAATTTTAAATTCCGATAAAATTTTTTATGTTATTTGTGTTTGAAACTGTTCAATTCCATAATAGTTATACACAAACTACCATAAACCAGATATTCCTTGTGTGAGAAATGAAGACACGTTAACATAATATTTGAGTATTGTCTTATTTTACCCTAAAAAGTTGTTTACAGTAGTTCTAAAATGCTTTTCCTCAAGTAAAACATACGCCGAAGATGCCAAGAATTACATATAAATTGTAGTTTGTGTTTCTTTAGGGTTACACATAACTGTTGGGTAAGTTATGTAAATAATACATTGTTTTACAATAGAAATACGTATATTTTTTCAGTAATGGATTGATATCAATACACGTTTGTTGCCAGTAGTTCTTACATAAATATAAAATGCATATTATTTTTAGAGCGAAGTTAAAAATTTAAGTTTAACTTAAAATAGTACTAAATAATTATGAGCGTACATATAAGTACCTAACGTTGAATTATAATATAATAATTATTTTATACAGCTTAATGTTTCATTCATATCTGAGAATTAATATATTTCATATGAAACTGTAAAAAATATTTTTTAAATATTTCATCAAAAATTAGTTATTTCCAAATAATATTAGCGAGCATAATATATTTTAAACGTGTCAGTTTATTCCAATAACAGCAACGAGGAAGAGTGACTTGCTCTGTTTCGCCTCATTAATAAATAAATATAAAAAAGAGATAAACCACCTCGTTTTTAGTCAATATTTTATTTAACGTTAGCCACAGTTATTTTTTACCGTAAAGCACATGCATTTTTTATGCGTCGCATATACGCGTAGTTGAGTTGCAATTACAAAAAGTTTTTCATCTTTTAAACTATACTATATATGGGCTGTGTTAGATTAAAGACTCTTGCCACACGCGTATACAACATTTTTTCTCGTAAAGAGAATTCTTATAATAGTTCCGGCAAATTGCTCGGGCTCATAACTTCTTTATTCGATCTATTATTCTTTATCTACTATTTTATGTTCGCAGACTTCTAATGTTCACCTACACCCGCGGCAAATAATATGCGCTGCGGAATATGTATATATATTCATATTGAATTATAAATAAGTGAAAAACACACGTACGACAAAATATGAATAAGGATAGTATATAAATTACACGCATCGCAGGAGTTCAAGCTTTATATTGTAATGTATGTTATAGCATTTTGAATCGAGCAAAATAAATTACGTAAAAAAAATGCTATGCGTGTTATTGAATAGAGGTGCCGCGGCCGCGTTTTACATATAATATTTTATAAACAGTTTTCGATGTACTGCACATACACGCAAGTGCTTTTGCTGAAATAATATTAGCAATATGCTTCACTGAACTGCATCTTAGACTGTTAATAACACTACAATAATACAAAGATGTGCGTGTAATATTATGAATAGCACTTACTCAATGAGTTTTTATATTTTATAAGTTATAACGCATTGTTTTTATATGTTTTCATAGGAAAAAGATGCACGATAACAGTTTCTAATGTATTTATAGAATTGAAATAATGTGGATATATTATTATTGAAACATAATAATATCTACTATACCTACGACAAGTTTTGCATTTAACGGCTTAGTTATTTTAATATTATGTAGGCGATGTACATTTATGTTAATTACAATAAAATAATATCCAAAACATTACATGTACGCAGCATATATTTCATGTTTCAACTCTCGAGTATTTTTAACTGATTAATTGATAAAGTTGTAAATGGTTAGCATCAGGTGTTTTTTGTAATGATTATTATAATTTTTAATTTAAGACCATTTTATTATAAATACCACAACACAATAACAATATAAATAAGGCTTTCAACAAATCCGTTTGGTAAATATTACAAATGTATTTAATAATATTTGAATTCGAACAATTCTATTTACAACTAAAATCAGAAATTTCCAATATTTTTAAGCATTTTAGAAGTACTACTTCAGTTGAACAAATAATCAGCAGAAGAAACAGAAGATAAATAAAATTAAAAGAGTTAAAAAGATGATGAAAAGTGTGATGAATAAAAATAGTTGCGAATCGTGGCTTGGGCTTAGCCTGGGTCAAAGAGTCCCTGGAGTTACAAAAAGAATGTGGGGTGTTATAAATAAGACGTATTTTAAAGTTAAAAGAAAAACCTCGCTTGGCCATTCAGATTACATTTTTATAGACACGAACAAATAAATATTTTTGAAGTTCCCCACTTTAAATGTCTTATAATTTGGAATAATACCCAATATTGTATACTAAATTTGTCTTCAAAACCAATACTAAACGAACTATAAAATTAAATTCGTTTAGTCGTGTTTTTTTGGACATCGAATTATTCTTCCTAGTCGTCTTTTTTATAGCCCTTTTTAATTTTCACCATGGTAATAACACCATGATCTTTCGGAAATGTACCCCTTAAAAATTTTAGTTTTACCATATTATGCATATTACAAGAAGATTACACTGTCTTCGACTGTCAACTTGCCCTTCACACAAAAGTATTTATCCTATGCACATTATCACACATGTTGTCTACATAAAGTATTTATCTTGTATTCTTGTGTACTCTTTTGATGTTTTTAAAACTTTTCATAAAAACTGAAATAATCTTTTAATCTAATTATAGATCATCAATTGAGTAAATATTGTTTTAGAATAAAATTATAATTTTTAAATGTATAGTAAAAATAAGTAAAAAAAAATTGTGTACATCAATAAACATTTTTATTTAAATTTTAAGCAATTTGTGTATTTCTTTTATTACTTGAAAAAATGATTTTAGTTTTTAAGAAAAAGTTAAAAAAATTCTGAAGTTTACAAAAGTTAAATATTTTTGTGTAGACAACATGTCAACATGACGTGAGAAAATGTGTATGCTGTAAATATTTTTGTGTAAGAAACAAATTGACGGTCAAATACTGAGCAGATAATTTACTTGTAATGCGCTTACGGTAAAATTAAGAGTATTACATAGGGCGTTTCTCCTTTAACATGGTGTGAATCCGTGGTGAAAATAAAAATGGTCTGTGAAGGAACGAACATAACAAACTACTCGCCTTTCTAGCAGAATCTCCAAAATATATGGCTCATATATTTTAAATATAATAGCTTCCCTTTTTTTCCATTTGTTAGCCTTATATACACTTCGGTTAGTACTAATTATCTATTGTAATATGGTAACCTAACCTAGCCAGTTATATACTGTGTGGCAGTTAGTACTATATAAAACCTAATAAAACTAAAAATATGTAAATGTGTAATGTGTTGCACACTGCATTGGATTCGAAATGTATTCAAAATAACAACAAAAATATACAACCGTTCAAGTTAACGGCCAGGCTTAAGTTTGCATTAGATATATTTTGATTTAATTTTGATGAGTTTACAGATTTTGTAAAATAGATATTGCAAACAAATATAATGTTGATTATTATGTAGTTCATAATTTAAAATAGCTGTTTGAGTTGAATTATGGGTGAAAAATTAGGTTTGTCCTTAATGTTGTGTCCAGTAAAACTTCATACACATTATCGACAGCTAAATAGGATTTGGTGACACTTAATTTGGTTTTATTTTCATCATGAGTTTGTACATACTATATATCTATCGTATTTCATGTAATTTATTATTAAGTAGACATGGTACAGTTTGATATTTAGAATAAAATAATGCAAACAGTATGTCATATTAATTTAAGTCTATTAATTATATTCCAATGCTAAAGTTTATTATGTAAGTAACAAAAATAAATGTTGTTGATAATATTGATTCATAATCTGTTTTACAACTGTGGATACATCGTTATCGTTATAACAAGATCTTGAACCTTGTTGCATTAAAAATACTTTAAGACTGCATTATAAAAATAAAATTGCATTAAAAACCAAATGTTTTTTCAACATAATTTTAATTTTTACGCCATTGAAATATAAAATAGTTTTATAACTTTCAAGAAATTAGCCAAGTACTTCAGACAGACGTATATAATATTTATATACAATTTATCTTCTTTTAACCTACATAATATTTTTATAGTTTGAGTAACTACATAAAATTGAACTAATTTTATATAATATGCACTACCTATAATATAATAATTATTTGCAATAATAACATACGATTAATATTTCATTTTAAATGAAAATGAGTACTTATTTGTTATTTAATAAATATGGAGATAATAAATTAACAGTAGTCAAATATTCGCAACCCTTGGATTAGAGATAATATAATGTTGGTAAGCTGAATTAAATGCAGTATAATCCAAATTACGTGAATCAACACAGACCTAGTGGTGTCTGCGGTCGAGTATTTACCGATTTATTTCTAGATCACGACAAATTCGTATTATTAATAATAAGAAATTAAGAACTAATTTTTGTGGTGAAAACTTTCAGTAAATTGTCATAAAGAAAAACACTTAATGTTTGGTTCAAAAATTGTTATTTGTTAGAAATTATAATATTACAAAATATTCCAATATGGCAATATACATAGAAATGTGTTATTGCTTGTTATTTTTTCCAATACCTACCTGTTTCATTTCATTTTATTGGTATCCATTATAACTTTGGATTAACCTTATGAACTATATTTAAGTGTTTAATACATTTTATATGTATATTATACAGAATCACATTTTCTCTTATAGCGGTTCAAACCCCGAAATATAATTTACCTTGTTATTTGTGTTTTCCATTAATGAAGGGTTCATTAACTCTTATATATATATACACCATTATACCCATAGTCCTATAGGTAGGTTCTATATAGACGTGACAGATTTTTATTGTTCTATGCAATTACCTACTTAATTATTTCTTATGAGACCATTAAGGTTTTGATAAAATGTAAAGATTTTTTCGTGTAAAGTTCATGTTTATAAAAATAACATATATATGATATTATATAGGATATTCTTAATTTATAAAACTTGATACTCAATCCCTCGAATACAATTATAACAAATCAACGTATTATTATATGACTCTGTGATAATTTTATTGATTCAAAAAACTTTTAGTTGAAGAATTTATTCATTTTGTGTTTAATCATACCTTGATATTATACTATATGCAAAGTAAATGCTGTATTTGTTAATGTCTAAACGGAAAATAATATTTTATAAAACAAAAGAATTAAATAATTAATTCACGCGTTGCCTAAAGCTATATAATTATTTTAAACTGTTTAAACTTAACGATATACGTATAATATAAACATATATTTCCACACCGCTTTCTATTGCTATTGACGATAACACAAACGCCTCTCGGACCAAAAGCGAGTTCACAGAACTTTTGTACACATCGCGACAATAACGAACCGCGCGCGTACGTGTGTGGTGGCAAAGACATTCGGTTGTTATGTGATACACGTAGAACAGTTTGATGAGAAACTTAAAATTGTAAGGCAAATGTTTCCGAGCCCAGTGTAATGGTCCGACTAATGAATTTATTATTCTCGGAGGACACCGCGACAATGTTTAAATAGTGGACATAATAATCTAATACGATATAATAATAAATAGAGTTTAATTTAAAGGTACATAACAGGTAAGGTTAATTCACATGGAGTTAATTTTTCGTATAAACAATTTAATAATATTATACTATCTATACTAACACTGAGTTGGATCTACAGAAATACAGAAAGTGGTGTAAAAATTGTATTTTAAAATCATGCATTTTCACCAGAATTTTGTTTTATAAATTCGATTTTTTATAAGCTAATTAAACTCGATTACACATATTTTACTGTAACGCGTCACAGAATAAAAATCCTAGTATAATATAAATTCACGATAGAATGGTCACGCGATATTCTAAATCTGTCCGTTATTATTTTGATGAAAATACGTTGGCGCACTTTGTGTAATGTGAACAAGTGTCTTTCCAAAAAATATGTTGCAAACTTTTTCGGTGTCGCTTCCTGTATAAAATAAATAATCGAATCACATCCGCTTTGTACACGAGTATTTCAATCCGCATCAATTGAATGGGATTGGCTTGAAATGTCATTCGGTGTTTTCGGCGCGCTTTCTTGTATATGGAAAAAAAAGACATCAATAAACGTCCTTGACTTGGCACATTCTTTGAAATCTTTTGGATTGGATTTATAGCCGACCGACTAAATACCTCTGTGCGATTCAGTTAGAGGGAATTAAACGCGTAGGACTTTATTTCAATTTTTTTTTTTTCATTTGAATTAGATTATCTATACAGTTTTTGTACAATAAGCTCGAGCGATGTTTTCTATGTTAGGATTAAGTTTAGGTGAACGTCTTGAGGTGCTGTGGAGAGAGAATAGCCACCGACAAAAATCTTGAAACACACAGAACTAATAATATACTATATAATCCGTCCATGGTTTTTGTCGGAAGTCGCATTTCCCGGGTGCGTTATATTTTTGAAAATCGACATCCGCACATGTTTGTTTTATTACAGCTTGTTATAGCGTATACGTGACGGCGTCACGTGTTTTATTCATACCGTATACATTTATTTGTCTTTTTAAGGTACGCTTCGGGTACGCGGAACCACGTTATCCGAGCCGACGGAGACATTTGTATTAGTAACGGTGAAAGGAGCTTACAAAATAATAATAGTAATAATAATAAATAAAAAGGGCGAGAGAGGTCCCTGAAAAAAAGGTAACGATAATATTGGATGGGACAGACAACAATAATGGTGAAACGTATGCGATCCATTCGTGCTTGCAATTTCGACGATACATTATTATGCACGCTATGTGAAACAAGACCACGGAAAAATTGCCTCGATACTATTATATACAGTACCTACACGCACCCAGCATGATAGTATATATCCGATATTTTCGAGTTACGAGATCCGTGTGAAATCGATAATATTATTCCGAGAGCATATATTATCAATAATACCCAGAGAATATTGTGCTCTGGTACGGATTTGTTACGAACTATTTTTTGTCCATGATATGGATGAAGCGTAAATCGTAAAAATAAAAAGAATCACAGTAAAAACGTAAATATTCGTTTCTGAAGCACCAAAAGCAATAAAATTGTTTAATATAATAACGGATCGTCCACACACAGCATGATTACAGACGATTCAGGAATTCGGTATAATATTGTCTACAATAATTGAATCGATGATTGCAAAAACGACACGAGTCACATTTTTTGTGAAATTTAGATATTAGCAAAAACACATGCTAGTCATCTGTTTTTATGTGTTGAGTGGAAAAACGGCTTCGGTCATAATCAGTGTATAATATATTTCTACAAGGATTCATTTTTAAATAAAAATTTTTTTTAGAATTATTTAAATTATACACTTTTTATTAATTATCCAAAAGTTTTAAAAAATTGACTCATGTCGTTTCTGCAATCATCGATTCAATTACTATATAGGTCCGTATTGTAAATGTCGCACGTGCCGTTAAAGCATAATATGTGTAGAAACTTCGACAAACATAATGTGCTAGTACACAATATGGTGTAATTCTTAAATAGTTGTATGTTATTGGAAAAACGATCGCTTTATGGGGTATGATCCAATATTAAATCTTACATAATATGAACTTTATAACAGACGTGATTTCAGCAGCATATTAAATCGATATTGCGTATTTCGAGTTTGTATGTTTGTAAAATAATATTATGCGTATCTGTTTATTTAATCGTGTTTTATCCAAACGATAAGCAATCATTTTTAATTATTATTTCGTTAGAAATCATGGTGGCTAAAACGTATTTGTACACGTCATATAATATGACGTAGACAATCTTTAAGTCATTTCGTATTCTTTGTTTATGCTCAACAAAATATGAACTAAAATAAATGAACCAGAAAATTAGTTTATTTTATTTTAGTTTGCTAATGTACGCGATTTTATTACAAATTCAGTGTACAAACTATTACATTTTGAAATACATTTTACGAACATACTATGAATTTTATTCGTGTGTTATATTTAATAATGCGCCCATAATAATGTTACAAACGTTTATCCACAGCCGGTCCGAGTTCGATCCTCGACCACCGTGCGGAATTTTTCTCCGTGCAAGTCACGGTGTCCGGAGAACAAGTGCCATCGAAAACCAATTCAGTCGCTATTTGTGTTATCGATAATAATTGAATTATCGGTGTTGATCTTAAAGTTATTTAAGAATAGCAAGTATTACGATTTTCGTTTATGATAAATATATTGCAATTTCATGTTTATACACACGCATGTAGCGATATTGCATACACAAATCGCCGTGATACAATATTGATGAACAACGACGCGACGTGATGGTTTTATGTATTTAAATAATAAAATATTAATATACAACTGTTTCTTTTTTATTGTTCTTAATTAACATAAGCGAAAATGTCCATTAGTTACATTTTACAATCAAATTTTTTTTTTTTTAAATTTTTCGTACCGTAGTTTAGTTTTGTTCAAGAATTTGTGTGATGGTATCTGCGTCTGGTCCAAGTGCTACGTCTAAGGCGTTGGGTATGTTGAAGTTTCTATGTTTAACTTTGTATTGGAGGCATTCGGTAATTAAGTGGTTGACTAAGAGTTCAGTTCCACAAGAAATGAACCGTGGTTTTTCTCCTTTTTCCATTTGTAAGACGGGTGTGGCCGATGCGGAGTCTGTTTATAATTACTTTATTCTTTCTATTTGGAGGGAAATTTGGCCAGCTGATATTTGTGTTTTTTATTATATGACTGTTTTCATTAATATTTAAATACAGTTACATTTTAGTATTGTAAGTATTGTTTTCATGAGATAACAGCTATTGAGTACACATAAACGTTTTCTAAATGTTTCACTTACATAATAGTATTATATATTATTAAAATATATATAGTGAAACTATGTAGACATGATTTAGTACTTTTCTTAGCCAAACTCATATACGTATATTATGTTTAATAGAAATATTGTATTTTTTGAAAACTAAAGCCGACAGTAAAATATATTAATACATATTGCATAAAAGTTAATCATAGCACATACATAACTATATAAATATACACAATTGAAACTATTTATATAGGAATATCTGTATCTTGATGTGTAATCGCGTGCTGCGTTGTTTTGACCAGCGACACTACAAGCATAGAACCTTTTTGTTTACATAATTTGCATGCAATTATATTTGAGTTTTAACTAAGAATGTTATCCATTTTCAAGATATCAGGGAGAAATATTCTTGCACAGATCGAAATACTTATATTTTTGCGGGGATATTACAATTTTGTTCATTGAGTTAGTTGTCCGAACTCCGAATCATATACAGGTGTCCGTTAAGTCAAGTTGCACCGTATATAGATTATAACATTTCACACGTTTTAACAGTGTTAGAATAATATTGGTACCCACAAAGGCTACACAAAAGAATAAAAGAAAATGTTGGTTTAATAAAAGATAAAAAAATTATTTTTAAATCGTATAACGTAAGCATTTAATTATATCGACTAGGTAAAAATAGTCCCTCAAGAAAGGTTTCTCTAAACAAATCATTGCGTAAAGTACAACGGACAAGCTACTCTAATGCAAACTCGGTGCAAATAAACTTTTGTAAATACATAAAAATGGTTTAGAGTTTGTATGAAAAATTAGTTTTTACGGCTAAGAAAGTTCATGATGAATATACTTGCCAGTTGCCATACCCTTTTTGACCCGAAATGGTAATGTCATTTTCAAGTTTGTAACTTCTCTTCCTTGGGATTCTATACATTTTACTTTACGTTGAAAAAAAAAGAATGTAAAACACGTAGAGAGTGTACGAAAATTAAAAATAGTTATTTCCAAACAAAGGTTCAAATAATTTGGTTTATAATATAGGATCAAAATACTATGATTTTGTAACTTTAATACCAAATAATATTATATTTATATAATATATTGTGTTAGAAAATATATTTATTGCAATTATACATTATCTTACAATTATTTATAGAACAATTGCTTGAATGACGTAAGTACATGAAATAAATTTATATTTTAAGTTGTACGTATTATAGTACCTAATACGTTTATTGCAACTTATATACACAGTGACAGTTTGATGTTAAACTATGAATCGTTTACGAGAATTATATTTTTATCTGTACCACTTAGGTTCTAATGAAATTATTTTTGTTGTTCGAGATACCAAAATCATCATTATTTATATTTCTAATTTAATTACGATAATAATTAATTAATTCGGTATCGTTGGTATATTGTGACGTGTGCACGCGTGGTAACATTAAAAAACAACACTGAATAGACTTCGTTTGTACGCTGTAGTTCTGATTGCTTTGTTGGTACGAAATTAACAGGGTTATTCCCGTTTGAAAACGTATTGTTGCTAGGTATATGAATGATTGAATATATTTATATTATCATCGTCGGTAAGCGTATTCGTTTGAAGAAAGTGAGTTAGCAAACAACTATATTGACGTGGAAGAACGGATAAAAGGATATCATTAAGGTACAATAAAAAAATATATACCTAATAATATATTACGTATATATATATATATATTGTGACCTTACAGAACACGCGATTTAACAAAATTTTTTTTCATTCATATTATATATACTTACACGCATAATATGTCTGTAGGTACACCAGTTTACTATAGGTACTAGCTAATATTATTGTTGTAGAGACTATAGAAAGTAAAACCGAATTTCTTTATTTTTGATCGTTAAATCTTTATTGATCAAACTCTGCTCATGCTATTTGAATATTTAAATATTTCTTTGATGCTTTAATGGAATTTTTTGAAATTCTTGCCTTTTTAAATCTGTGATAAACAATAAATTATGTATAATTTACGTAATACCTTAATACTAGTTAATTACTAGTTAAATATGGATATTATATCGGTTAAAAAAAAACCAACCATTTCTTTAATTTAACATTTTATTGATATTCTGAGGCATGAAGTGAAATAATTTTCCAATTATTATATAAATATTATATAACATTCGTACCTATACAGTATACACGTTTGACGATCTAAATGTATAATATTATTATCTAACTTAGTTTTATAAATAAGTTTTCATATTTTCTATGATTTTTTTTTTTTTTTTGATAAGTTATTATATGTATTTTTGTCGTTTGATATGGCAGATATAATATCCGAAATTTATCACCTTATAATATTTTCATCTTATATACTCGCTACATCCATTAGCATTTAGCTTCTTTAAGTACACAGATTAGAGTTTTTTTTTTCGATAATATTTTAAGCCATTACTAAATATTTTACAACACTATCAAATTTAACGAAACACATATTATACGGTGAGCTATCGGATTACGCGAAACGGGATACGTCTTTATACATGTATACTAATCGCAGGTCGAGCCGGAGTACAAAAATGACATAATATACTATTTTATAGGACACACCAAACAGTTGATGATAATAATAAAGATTCGTGGCTGACAACATAATATTGCATGTGACAGTGACACGACCATAGGGTATACGGTTCATCGTGGTATCGACAATGTGGTATACCGCTATCGTGTATAGTTTCATCACACACTTGACGAAAAATGAATCGTACGAAACGACACTCTCCAAAACCACTGCCGCCTCGCGCACTACTATAATATTATCATAGTCAGACTTCGGCACAGCTGACTCGTCGGCTTGTTAAAATACCGTGTAAAATATGCCATAAATGGCAGTGAAAAAATAACCAACCACCGACAATGATTCCACGGCTGTCTCGGGTCAACGACGGTGTGATATATAATATTACAGTCGGACAGTCGGCCAGTCGGGTTACGTTTGCTTTGATTATTGTACAACACGTAGTGAGAGGAATATTGTGGCACTATTATTATTATGTGGGACATTTGGAAACTTTGTATTGTAATATTTCTTCTTATGCCGATTTCTATGGTCCTTGCGAGTTCAACGTATTCATTTCCACGGACGGCGGACGTAAGTACATAACTCGTTGGGTCGCTGGCCCTGAGAGGAAGTCAGCTGTTGTCTGTTGTAGTTCGTAATGGTCACCGCTCTTCGTTTGTACGAGTCTTATAATTCAAAAAATCTGGCGAGGAATCTATGACATTATTCATTTGAGTAGTCCATCGCGCTTCGTCGTGCATAATTTTATTTTGCGACGGAACATTTTTGGTATAAAAATAGACTTTTTTTTATCAAAATCCATTGTGTTTTGGGTTACACTACTTCGGTGCACCACTCAGTTAGTTCGTACAACTTAGTCTTAACGAATCGATTGAGAGGTCACGTGCATGATGCCAATTTCAGACGATTGGGGATCACGTCCTTAGAAACAAGTTCAAACGAATACAAACGCCGCTGCCTTGTCAATAAGTCAATTAGTACGACGAATGACTCGTGAAACAAACATACAAACTAGAAGATTTTAAAGGATATTGAGTGTACTTCGATTAATAACAAAACAAATTGTTATACATGTTGTTTTAAGCACCAAATTTACTCAAATGATAAAACTAAACCAGTAACGTTGGCATAATATTTTTTTCACAAGACAAATCGAAATAGAAAAGGCGTATAGTTCGAAACATTCAAGGAATCGCGTTTTTTATGATAAGAAATCAAATGATGATTTAAGAACAATATATTATTTATCCGATTCATTAAAATCGTAATCAAAAATATCAGATTTTATACATTTTATAGCTCCCATAGGGACAAACTTTGAAACATATTTGATGATTTGGCTCTTTGAATTCTTAATGTTTAAACTATACGCTTCAGAGACATTAAAATAATGACGAAACTCTCGTAATAGCCACTCATTTAAAGGTTAAAAGTACCAGGTTTAATTATTATTTTCGAAAGTTGCAATGTTCAGCCATTCGTCAGGGATGGTTTTATTTTGGAACCAAACGTTGAGACACTCGGAGAAGGACGACGGAATCGTTTATAAAGTATACACGCCTCGAGACTTGGGGTGATACACAATAATGTTGCACCAGCATAAACGTATAAAATATATATATATACATATTATATACATATATATATTATACAACAATAACTAATGCGGCTAAAAAGGAACGAAAACCGTTTTGAACCGAAACAATGTCTCGATGAGGCATTGTAAGACATTATTAAACGTACATTTTTGCACTATGCCAATATGCATTCAGCCCATTGTTTTAGCACGCTCAAAGTATAGTGATTTTATCTCTCCCGTTTCTAAGTGGTTCTTAAAAAATATTGAAGACGGGACGAGTATTTAATTGCTCAGACTATTATCATTAATGGAAACGTCTATTTTCTGAATTTCGTTAAAATCATTTTAAAATAGGTTACCTATTTCAATTTGTATAAGATACAATTTCTTGGTTTTAATTTGTTATTACAAGAATGTCAGATAAAAAAGTACTCGTAAATGTTAATATGTTATATTATATAACTGGTTAAAATATATTTTTATTTAACCAAATACACGTATAAATGTATAATCAATCATAATACATTAATACCTGTCAGAAAGTGTGTCGTTTAAATAATAATATTATAATGACTACAACGTATAAACGTCTATTAATAGTTAATCGACAGTACTTAATATTGTAGACGGACAGTACTCAATAGACAAGAAATTATTTTTTGTGTAAGCATACTCTGAAATAGTTGTCAATTAGTTATTATAACTCAATAAAGCATAATATAATTTTGTTATAAGTAAAATACGAATATATTTAAAGAGTTGTACTTATAACAGTTTATACTAGCCATTAAACAGTAGGCTCTAAAATGTGTAATAAAAATTGCTTTTAAGGCTTTACAATATCTTTTATGTGTCCTCGATATAATTATTGTGTTTTTTACAGTTATTTTACTAATGGGTACTCCCGTGTCCATTTTTATTCGCTTCAAACCCAAACTAATAATATTATATTAATATTGTTAACATTAATTTTTTAACAGTTAGTTTAATGACTTGTATTGTAAAATAAAATAGCTATACGACATAAATAACACGAGTGGAGCAAAATCATTTTTTATTACGTACAATTTCTAAGCTAATGAGTTTGAAATTATTAAACTGAATGCACTTAATAAGTTAGTTGGCTTATTGTGTATGGTTAAGATTTATAAAGCTAATCGTATTTATATTTAAAAGTATAATATTTACTGAAAGTGAATACGATTATTGAAAGCTTTACAATCCGTTTAATGGCCATTATAATGGTGATAACATTGTCATTTGAAAATATAAATAAATAACTTAATGGTAAAAACAATTCGTTACTTTAAAGTGGCGTTGATACTACAACCGTAAGATTACAGTAACCAACAGGACGCTTGTTTTAAGTTTTAGGCTTAATACTCTAACTGTAGGGTATACGACTATCGTATAGTATTATATAAACAATTTGGAAGGCTTCATGTGATAAAAATGATGCCAAACGAGCTAAATTAAAATCTTCCTCTTTATTTGTGGGACATGCATTAAAATTAAGTGTGTATAATATAAGCTGTATGTTAAATAATTGGAAAGTCAATAACCCTAGTTAAGGATAGAGTGTGAATATTTTAGTGCAGTTTTTTTAATGTAATATATGACATATATTATATCATTATGGTAAAAGTGGTCATTAGTCATATATTATACTAAAAAAAACTTCACTAAAATATGCGCACTCCCAAACTATATATTATATAAAATGTGTGCTATTATTTTCCTTAACTCATCTACAAGCTGTTACTTTAAGACCTTTTCTGTAATATGAAATATTATAACTGACAACTAAACTAGTAAATACTTTCTCAGTTTGAGTGGTTATTATTCAAGCATGTCAAACGATATTGGGAGAAGGGGGGAATTGATAGTGTAGTTTGTCAATCACACTATGGTAATTTACTTTTTGAAATCGGTGGGAAAACTGTGGGCAGATGACAACTACAGCAGTTATATTAAAATAGTTCTCTTAATTTGGAGAGTACCCATAATACTATAGTTTAGTATGTTATTCTATAATACAGTTGCTGAATAACACGGCATCGCCCACGTGCATTTTATTTTTGCGGCAAATCCTATATAATATACACGCTATATAGGTGTATCTCGGTTTGAGTGTATCTCAGTTTTAGTGTACCTACCTTAGTTCACGGGCAAATCGGCGTGTGTTTATCTAGCTTTGTGAAATAATTCGACCTAGATGGGCAACCGCAAATCGCGAATTGGATTTAGCACTAAATGGTATATTTTTTAACATAGTTTAAACTACTTACTTTTTAAACTTTTCTGATATCTCTAAAAACAATCTCTGAGATTTTCGTCAAAAACAATAAAGTAGTTTGGAGTATATTAGCTTCAAACATACATTTGGTTTAAATATAATAATATAGATTCTGAAATCGAGACCATGTAAGCGCGGCGATTTGATGCATGCTTTTACCTGATCTGCATATTAAATATGAATTTTAGAAATTATTAAACGAAACTAACCAAGTTGCCTACTCATATAGCTTCGAGAGTTCTGGCTAGGCGATGATAAATCAGTCATTCAGACAGTCAGGACAGATTCTTTCATATACATTTTAGTAATTATACTTAAGAAAAAAATAATATATAGGTAACAATATTTGTTTTATCAAATATTATCTATTTTTGTGAAAAAATACCAAAAAGGTATATTAGCCATTAGAGATATGCAAAACCCCATTGAATTCTTTAACGACACAGTTTTTTTGATGTGTTTCGGTTTCTGAATAACATTGTTTTAGAATTTTTATTGCCAATAGTGTTAAAATTATAAATCCAGTAATCGATCTACCCATAAGTCCCATTACGAAACTTTTGACTGCACTTAAATTTTACGCTTCAGGATGTTATCAGGGTATCTATGGCTTATTTAGTTTGCAATTATTACAGCACTCTGATATATTAATGTAGTTTATTTATATTAAGATAGAGAATGGTGAATATACATATGGAATAAGCAAAAATTATATAAGACGCATAGTAAAATAAATTTCAACTCCTTTGTTCCATTCACTACAAACGTGAGTTAAGTTTCCTAGCATTTCAAATACCTATTTCAGAAATAAAAAAATCAGTTTTATCAAATAGCCCAATTTCCCAGTGTTACAATGGTTATTGACTGTATACTGTATACTCATCTACAAATTAGTACAAATTAGTACAGGAGGTAAAAAAGCAGAGTTTTATTGGAATAGAAAAGTCTGCGTCAATACATGAATGTCCTTTAATGCCTAACTTATGGCAGGACCAAAGTTGCAAATTTTTAATGTTGTAGCAAGATGGCCAGGATCTATTCACGATTCTAGAATATCCAAAAATATTAAAGCATGTAACATGATACAACGATTTATAGTAAGTGCACCTACGTAGTAAGTTCTTTGAAAAAATATAATATTTAAACACAAATATATTATTAACACAATCCACATACTTCTATATTAGTCCAAAAATTAACAATATATTACCATTAGAAATTAAACACAGCAACTCTTTTAAGATTCTTAAAAAAAAAATTACACTTTGGCTATTACATGAACAAAATATAGACCGACTCATAACAAACGTATAGGATTACTGCATTATTTATCATATAAGTTGTACGACTTTAGTAATTATTGTTAATTTTAGTTTTATATGACCATATTTTATTGCATTATTTAACTACGCATTTTATTTTTTACATAATGCTATATTATAATATTATATTATATAAATAAATAAAATAAAATATATATTTACTTATATTATTAATATTATAGTATGTGAGAAATGTATATTACAAATTGTAATTATTTAATTTATAAGAACTATTTAATGTATTTCTATTGCAAATTGTGAACTCATGGGCCCCCACACGAACATGTTCAGTGGGGCCCATTATCCTCTTGAAGAATAAATAAAAAAAAAAAATATTGTATTATACACGCGGATGTCACACGTCGTATTTTCGTCCGTCTAATAACACCGCCCAAGACCGCGTGACGTTCATAATAATATAATATTAATATGTAACCACGTATACCTACATACCGTATAATATTATTATTATTATTATTATATATACCGTATATATCGTGTACATTATAAAGTACGTGTTACGTATACGCAGAAACTCATAATATACGTGTAGATAAGTGTACGTCGTATATTATACGGTCTAAGACACACACTCGGACGGCGTGCGTGAACGGACAGACTCGCAAAATATGTTACCCCCGTACGCGTTTCTTGTCCGTCGTCGGGACGTACGTGCCGGATAGAGTTCGTGTGTGCTGTCCTCGGTTTTTTTTATTTTCCTTTTTAATATAAAAATAAATCTCCGGTCCACAAACCGTTGATAAAAACAGCCCTGGACAGCGCGTCGGCGGGACGGCCGGTCATTATATTATTATTATTATTATTATCGTTTGGTACGTTATAATATTGTTATACTCTGCAGTTCGAGTCAAGAGACGTGGTCGGCTTGTGCCGCACAAGGGGCGTGGCCACAATACTGCACGACATATGGTATACAGACATAACTGACTGGATGGGTGCGACGGTCGGAAGTGTTGCCCGAATACGTTTCTTAACTCGAACAGCGTATAGATTTCACAGACGACGATAATATTGTACTACTCGGACGGAGAACGAGTCCGCGCGTCGCTTTTGCGCAATTATTGTAGACGTCGTCCGCACTACGATTTTTCACGTTTCCATACGCCTCCGCTCGGCGTCTGTGTGAAACGCGATACGTATCGGTTACGACGACGACGACGACGACGACGACGACGACGGAAATCCGGAAACTCCATTCCTCGCGGGATATTTGTATTGCAAAACGATCATAATAATAGTATCGTCTATAACCACCACCTTAGCGCGAAATCCGATACGGCCCTTAAACTGGCATTTATTCCGAGTAACTTACACCGACCATAAATCCGGCGGCTTTAAAGCTATTAGTCTAATTGTATTATAATATGCACTCGCGGTTATTATACACACGCTGTATAATACGTCACTCCTACCGCCCCGCGATATCGTTCTACGCTATAAAATACGTATTATTATGCTACTTGCAAGTGCGCTATCGTAGGGCTTCGGCGTCGATTTTTCGTAAAAGTCCGTTGCGCGGTCGTACAGACCGATTGTATACATTTTTCACACAAAAACGTCTTGCCCGTATTTATCTACGCGGTCTTACTATAGTCTTACAAACCTCAGTAGACCGTTCCTCAAAATTCGATTTTTTTCAACACCCGTTATTCTTTTCGTCTTTTGTATTATAACTTATAAGCGAATACATTTTCAACCAGGATGACACTAGGTACCGACGCATATTATTATAGTTACGGGGTGATTGAAAATGATAAAATTGTTGTCACGATCTGAGTCATTGCGGAACACACAATATCCAGTTTCCTCGAATATAATATTATGTTTATCGTATTTATACAAAAAATATTTTACACCGTGGTTTTAGTCAACGCATTGAGAGATATTTGTATTATTGAAATCATATTATCTTAAGTATACATTGTGGGTGTGCACAAAATCATTATGGAGATAAGAACATCGAGCATGTTGTCGATGTAATTTACATATTATTTATGTTTTGTCTTTAAAATTCGTTTTTGCGAAATGGCCAACGTAATTATCTCGAGCAAACCCAAAACGGAATAAAAGTATCCGTAGGTAAATTGTTTTTGTATATGAAAGCTTCTTCATTTTTAGATTAGCGAACACTGACGGCAAGCGGAGAGGGTTCTTACAAAAATTATTATTATCTCCCTGAGTGTTTCCATTCTTTATATACACTTGTGCAGTATTGTTACAATATTTAATAGCTTCTCTGTTATCTCAAGTTTCTATAATATGTATTTTAACCATTTACATTCACATATCGTTTTATGAGTACAAAACAGATACAGAAATCAGTCATAGAAATTTCAATTTCGATTAAATTAAAATTCGTTCGATTTAGACCGTCTGCAGGTACGAGTCATAATCAGCGCAAAAAGGAAAAAAAAGAAAGAGTGCAGAAAAATACGTTAGCAGAAAAATGAGAGTAAGATAAAGACCGAGACAGGGTGAGAAAGAATGAAGGTCTGAGGGGAGTTGAGGGGAGGCTGTGTAGTTTAACTTAATTAACTGTTAAGGCCAAGCTGCGAGATTCTCTGAGTTCACATTTTTTCACTTATTTTGGTGGTTGCTGGTTGGGGTGTTAAGGCCACTAAACAATCTTTTTATATGTATATATAAATATACACACACACCTAAAAATAATAACATAATAAAAAGTTTTTCAAGAAGTCACACTGGCATCCGACCTCCACGCTGCCGTCGCGTTTTCCAGTCTACTGCGGTTAACGCAACGCGGTACAAGACGATTCAAATTATTATTACGTCTTATTATTAGCACTGTATATACTGTGTAGTAATTGTGTACTAAACATTTACATTAATGAAATGTAATTATGCGCATTTATATATTGTTAATTATCGCACGAACGTCGAAAGACTAAAAAAAAAACACAGTTACTGTAAACGCGTGTGTGCAAATTAAATTTATGGAAAAACCGTGACCCATAATATTTTTGCTCGACTCACTCCGACCCGGCTAAACTTAAAAAAAAAAAAATTATAATAATAATAACAATAATAAAAATGGCCGCTACCGGTTTATTTTCATTAGCCGGCTTTAATGAAATCCTTTCACCTAATAATATGACGTGATGTTTAATGCCGGACACGCGTTTACGTTTTTTCACCCTCTCCCCCACCACTCGTGATCACCCGGTTCTCATCGCTTCCCTACATACATACATAACATACATACATATATTTATTATATATATTAAACCCTCGCACACAACCCCCCCCCCCCCCCCATTCACCGATCGCAAACGCCCGCGACGTCTAATCCGTTTCGGCCGGTTAATTTATCCGCCTCGCTCGGCCATCACGTCTGTGGTAACGTGAACGCGTTTTGTGCGTTCCGACTTAACCGTTTGCAACCCCACACACACTCACAGACACACCACAGCACTCTGACACGGCCGTTCACGACGACGACTATAAGTTTTTGATTCCTTTGGGTCAAAAACAAAACTCGACGAATAAGGCCGTGTCCGGGATTAACCTCTGCGAGCACGTCGACGACGCTAATGAAAAACAGACAAAAAAAAAAAAAACTCGAAAACGAAAATTGAAAAAATAAAACGCATTACTAGTATTGTAATTTCGCCATTTTCGTAAAATATGTTTAATATAATACTCGAAAAATAATATATAATATAATATAACAATTACGTACGTCCTGCACTCGCCACACGCCATATTATTATATTATAGCATTGCCCATTGTGACTCCTAAACTGGTCGGTCTTGACCAACTATACCCACGACCCTGCCCCACCCATCCACCGCTCATTTACGACCACCAACAAATTAAATTTATTTTCACGCAAACCGTGTACGATCACGGAGACGGTTTATTAAATTTCGGTTTCAGGGTTGCGTGTGACGCGCTTGTAGTGGCGGCAAATGCGTGGTTCGGCGAATCGAAATAACGATCGTGTAATAGCAATACGACTTTACTAATTAAACTTGCCTATAGGTAAGGTTAGGTGTAGGACAAACGATTCTGATTTTGTAGAAAACTGATTAAAAATTCTCGTATTTCTTCGACTTTTAGATTCTGAGCGGAGCGTAGCGATGAATGTATTAATTTTACAATTATATATGGTTTTATTTTTTATTTTTTATGTGTGTGTTAACTATTAGTACCTAGTCGAAATAATGCTTCGATTGTCAATTTCAGTTATCTTGTTCGATGGGAAAGTGAGCCAAGTTGGGAAATTCCATAGTTTTCAAAAGCGCCGAAAAAAACAAAAACCAAAAAAAAAAAAAAATAAGGAAAAACATAAAGATTAAAAATTTAAAACAAGGTTCACGTAAATAGGTTATAATATATAAATTACTTTATTCACAATAATATCATAAAATATACTTAGTAATATCATAGGGGTTGACTGACCGTCTTCGATCAGAATCGTTTTTCGTATACAAAGATATTATTATATTATTGATTTCAAATTGAACACTATCCATTACAGTTAAACACTTGTAACCTACTGTACAGTGGAGTGACACCCACTTGCCCACCTTTTTTTTTGACTATTATTTTTAACAAAATTAGAAATATTCCCACGTACATTACATAGACAAAAAAAATTCATCATTGATATACCTATTACCAATACATATTATATTGCAACTCTCAGAATCATAGGCGGAAATCCATTAAAATTTCAGAGGGGGCTAACATAATTAACATCAATGTGAGTGGGGGTGGGATTTGATCCTACAAAACTAAGAAATGAGGGCGATTGACGGACTTGGGGGGAGGGTCCCGATTTCCACCAATGCTCAGAATCTAAAACGGGTCATATCTATATCAATGACTAATTTAGTCTTAATGTTTCAATAATTGTTGATTTATCGGTTACAGAACAATTATAATTAAATGTCAATAATAAAACCATTATTTTTTTTTTCTGCTTTCGTTTTTGAAAAGCGTGACGGAAAAGTATGATGTTCGATGTGATTAGATTTTGTGAAAAAATGCTATAAGTCAGTTTGGTTAGGTGTACCCATCAGGGATGTTTCGTATTTTGAAACTTTTAAGTTTGATTAATCATCAAATTCAAGAACCAATTCTGGTCGTAACTTCCCCTTTTGTGGATTTCGATCTTTAATTTAGCTATTTATTACACATTTTTTCTCAAAAAAGTAATGGGAATTTCATATTTTTGACATATCAAAAAATGAATCTTTATCCAATTTCACGTCATGTACAATAGCGTTTGATGCACATTACTAGCTAATAACGAATGTCAAAAAAAAAAGATATGATTTGAAAATCTGATTTATATTTTACGTGATATTTAAACTTTATTATGTAATATGTATTTTATTCGTTTATTTTCAAAACAAATTAACTATTCAAAACGATTTTAACTTTTGATACTGCGATGTAAAAATATATATTTATTCGATTTAAACGAATTGGAATATCATTAAAAATCATGATTTCGGGTCTTCAAACGCATTCTGAATTTGAACATTTTAGACAAGTTTCATTGCGTCCAATAAAAATAAAATAAAATCAAGAGTGGGTTAGAAGTTAAAACACCTGACTGGCTTTGAACACCATAATGAACTACTTTTAACGAAGAGAACTCTGTAAACATTTTTTTTTTTAGGGCATTTTGGCTCTTCATTTTCCAGAAGGTTGTTTTTTGGCTTGAGTTTTTTTCTTAATATTACTACAGCTCAGAAATCTTAATGAATATTAGCCGCGGGTGATACAATTGTATTTTATATAAATTAAAAAACCATTCGCTAACTAAACGAAAACGAAGTTCGTTATTTTATTATTTTTAATTTTATTCGTAATTATAATAAGTTGTAAACATATTTAAAGATTATTTGAAAATCAAAAAGTTATATTTAACAAGTAAAATAAAATAGGAAAAAATAATTATTTAAGTAACTAAATATACCACGTGTAAGTGTGTAACACTATAAAATAACATAATTTATAATGTTTGATGCAAGCGAATTAATATGACGTGCTTACCTAAATAAAAATTATAATTTTATAATGTAAACAACTATTATTGTTTACTTGTGTACAAACATTTGTATATTAATCATACACAACAGCCATACCAATTATGTACACTCGGAAGTTTATTTCGGTAAGGAGCAAAAATAATCAAATAAAATAATTATAATAATACATTTTTATAAAAAGTTATAAGGAATACAAGAACTTAAATGTTTCTTAAAATTGTTTTTTGTTTTCGTTTTGGAGTGATTGTCAAGGTCAAATCATCCAATAAGAATTATTTTTTTGTTTTTGTTTTTATGATATTATATTAATTTTCGAAAAAAAAAATCATAATATAAGGTTTGATTACAATTTCAATTAAATCATATTATTTTCTTTTAATTATAAAAACTCATTATGAGTAGATTTGGAGTGATTTTCGGTTATGTCGCGTGAACACGTTTTGGGTGCAAGTATATATTTTTGGTTATTATAAATCGACTATATCGCGCTATGATTACGGTTGCAATAATCGTGAGTTCTGCTAATAAATTTATTCGAAACGGACCGTCTGACCAGCCAGTAAATAGTCAGTACTCAGTATAGGTAAGCAAAAATATTTAATGTATATATTTAGGCGGTGTAGGCGAATATTTACCTTAACAATATTGTTTCGCTTAGGACGTATTTCCGAAGATTTCGTCCCGGAAATTACGGTTTATTTACCATTCGGTAAACATTCTGAATACGCATATTATACATAATGTATATATAAATATCAGTTCGGTCGACGGCCGTCCGTGTTCATCGCGCCAGTCAGCCCGTGCTCGGATTCTACGATGGGTTTTTTATTTCCACTTTTCTTTTGCTGGTCCGCCATGTGGAAACCGGCGATTTCCCTCGCCTGGGTAAGTAAGTACATAATATTATATAGGTACATACGCCGCTGTCGTATGTAATAATATGTACTCTCAGTTATATTCTCTCGGTTTTCGTTTGGTATAATGTGCGCCGTAGGTAGGTACTTACTATACTTACCATATTATTGTAGGATGGGTATACACGCGACGACGTATCGTTTGCCGGCCCCTCTTATTATCCGGCGCCGTAGGTAGAGGTACCAGAGTTTGACATGTATATATTATATGAATATATATATACTTAGAGTGCCGAAGAAAACAAAACATAACACCGTTGTCGCGCGAATCGGTGCGGACGACCATCGCTTATGCTGGGTCCCGACTGTTTTATACGTTTCCACATCCGACGAAAACGATCGGCTGTCGCGCACGAACATTTCCCCTCCACCTCACCACCGTTTTTCTTTATTTCCCCCCCCCCCCCCACCCAAAATTGTCAGCTCGTTCCGCATAATGACGCGCGCGTGTATGCCAATCGCGTTGATGACGGCAGAGAAATAAAGACTTGAAAAAGATAACCACCTCCGCCGTCGCCGTCATACCGCACCGCTGTATAATATTTTCGCGGCAACGACGACGACGACCATTCAAACAATATTGTTCATCCGGCCGCAAATAGGCTTCACCAGGTAGTTTCCGGCGAAAAACGGTTTCAGATAAAAGAGACCAGAGACGGGGCTCGTATCGCGCACAAGAGCTGATGTCGTCTTGCCTCGTGCGCTCGGAAGGATATTTCGAACATTAAGCGATAACGGAGACGGAATTTTTGTGACGCTCCTGGTTAGTGTGTGTTGTGTGTGTGTGTGTGTGTGTGTGTGTGTGTGTGCGTACACATGTGGGCGTGTTGACAATGCGAGACCGCAAATCGTCTCTTGTTCGTTCATAATCTAAAATAAATACAAACGATAAGCCCCGTGGATTCCGGAAACCTCCGGAACTCCTCCGTCGGCGGTGTTCGGATAGTTTCGTAGGTTTGAGAAAAATACATAATACATCGTAAACAGGCGACGGGAACGTTACGAGATTCGTTGCCGATAATAATATAATATAATGTCAGCATATAACAGTATACGATAACCCGTTACTGCCTAGAGATCGCATTATTTTATTATAATATAGTGCATGTGATTTTTAGAAGTTGTACGAATTCGGTTTTCTTCAATTTCGAACATTCGGCAAAAAAATAAAAACTACAAACAAACAGAATATCATCAAATTTCTCCGGTTCGAACGCATATCATATACATAGCATATACGCATCAAACATGTTTCGACTTAAGCACGACGATCAGCTGTTATTTGATTCGTATTGATATCCATACACGTCATGATATTCGGCGAGTGACATTTTCGTCTGATATATTATTTCTCTTTGTTTCGAAACCGCTGAAAAGAACCGAATGTAAAAACGCGTAAGTACTTTTGTTTGTACGTATGATTTCATTTTTAAAAACAAATCAGCTCCAGACCGCCCCACGTGCAAATAATATACGCAATTGTGCACAAGTGTCACGTTTAATAATTTATTCAAAACGTACAAGTTTATATAATATTTTTTATAAAACGATACGTCACGATATAACGACGAAACCGGCATTGTTATAACGGCGCACACCTTTCGCGAGATGACTTGGATAAATCGTACGCATTTCCTATCGGCACATAATGTGACGGCGACGTTTGTGTGCCGTTTCGTTGGATGTTGGTCGGCGTTAACATTCATATGGCGAGTTGTTAAATTAATAGCTACGAAAAATCGGTTTATTTCTTTCGTTGCGCAGCCATAGGCCTTATTTCAACGGTTTCTTTTCTCGTGATTTATGGACAAACAACATCTACAGTATAGAGTTGTGATTCATGACCAATATACGCCTTGTATTAGGTATTTTATATACTGGTTTCGATTTTTCAACATTTAAAAGTCTATAATTGGCTTCTTGCAGTCATTCGTTACTGTAGTTGTAACTTAAAATTTCATTTCACGTCAATATTAATAATCTGCAGAGATGTATTACAAAAAACCGAATAGTTTTGTATGAAAATGTGTTGTATCTAATTCTCGTAGAAATATAAGAATTAAAGACCGTTTGACTTATTTTAATTATTTTTATGAGACTTAACAACAAATCTACAATTTTTCAATTAGAATTATTGTATTAACAGTCGTTAATTTAAGTCGATATAGATATTAGATACATATAAATAAGTATAGACAAACTATTTCAAAACTTTAGAAAAGTTGTGCACATTAACTCGTTATAATTGTGTTGTAAATTATAATGTTGTTGATTATAAAAGGCACGTCATGCTTAATAAAAAACCAAACAATGAAATTCGTAGATGCACTAATTATTGGAATATAATATTTTACCTGGGGAGTTAAGTAATTAAAAGAGTAAAACATTAAAATATTTTGGTGTAGGTACATTTGGTTTAAATGTTTGTCAAACATGTATACGAGTAATTTGTATGTTTAAATTATATTAAATACAGATAGCTAAAATGCTAAAATAAATCCACACACAATACTATTAAAATTAATTTGTCTTATTTTATTGTATAAAAAAGAATTTCATATATTATACATTTATACAAAGTACATTATCATGTAGTTTTTATTCTCAAGGACATATTATACTTACGTTACCTAAGTAATTATTTTGTAGTTTTTTTTTTATTAATTTTAAATTTTTGGATTTTATTGGATTTTTATGAACATTTCTGAGAACAGAGAGACAAAACTAGATTTCTGAATTTTATTTTGTTTTAAAGTAATAATAATAACAACAATACAAGTAATTTTGAAGTAAACTTTATAAAAAAGAGTTTATCGTTAGTATCACAGTAACACTTTATTGTCAGCTAGTGTTCTATATTAAATATTAACGTAATAACCAAAGTTGCAGAACAAAATAGCTCCATGAAATCGTTTGTAGTTTGCCAAAGTATAAAATAAAAAACTTTAATTTAATAAACAATAATATTATAACTTGAAATTGTATACGCACGTCGTATATTATTTTGATTACCTAAAGTTGTACAGGGATGTGCAATATACTTTTAAGTTTTAGACTTCATAAGTTCATGGAGGACCAGTGAAACTTTTCTTGTGAAGCCATATGCTTCAGATCATTGCTATTTTCAATCCGTATAATGGGCATATATATTATGTTCTAAAATCATAATTGTATGAATAGACTTCCCGTTTTCTTCGCATTATAATTATATTATGTAAATAACTTATTGATACACTAAATTTGAACTATGGTCTTTTAAAATAAGAACATAAAAAGTCTAAGATAACATTAAAAAAAAAAAAATTTCGGTAAATATAATATAGTTGTATACAAATTATATTGTATGCATGAAACCGGGCCATGGAGTAAAGCGGATGATTGTTAGAAATCAATATTAATTGTCCTAGATAGTTGTAGGTATTAAGGGGATTCGATACCGTGATTTTCTGTTTCTGTCTAACATACACGCAACATAGGATTTTAGACTGGTTCTTTGCCAAACATACCAATTGATCTAATGAAGCCATAAGTCTAAAATACTACGTCGTTAGACAAAAACAGACAATCACGGTATCGAATCCCCTTAATAATAATATAACTAATGAATTATGATAAATAATTATATTATCAAAATCCGTCTGCCAGTGGGTACGTAGGCAATTCGGCAAATAATTGTTTGTCGTTATCAAGTTATCGTCACGGTAAACGAAATATATATGATAATATTTTGTTACGACGACAATGATACGAATAACAACAACTGCAGTGTAGTGTGTACCAGTGTGGATGGAAATCTCTCGAGTGCTTTCCAAATAGTACTTTTTTATAATACTCCTAGTACGTATGTAAAAGATAATGTATTGCCCGAGAGTGGACTGACATAAAAGTAATGTTTTTACTACATAGCCGCTCGTGTGCGTCCCAGTTCATTTATAATAATTACCCTCGGTGCACGCCGCGTGAGTAGGTTTACCGAATCACACAGTCAAAATTGATTATTTCAATATTTTTCATTTTATTTAACTTTCAATAATATTGTTCATTAAATAAATTATTGTGTTGTTTTTAAAATCGTCACACAATACATAAAACCTTTTTATCTACGAATATAATATCTGCAGTTGACGGTTATAAGAATAATTTGTATTTTTAATATCCATAATGTATTGGTTTATTATACTAATTACATTATTATAATAACTACTGCAATTTGAAAATAATAATATAAAAGTTAATTTTTTCAAAACTACTAAACAATAAATTAAAAATATTACAAAACAAATAAATAGCTATAATTAAAGTTGTATACATACACCTAGCTACAATAATTACAAAATAATAATGTGTGTATTCACGTTTATTATATCGTATTAGTTACGCCATGTAATAAAGCTATTGTAATATCTTCTAAATCAATTGACACACTCAATACGCAATTAGCAACGAAATACTTATAAGTTATATGAAATGATCTGATTGAGTGGAATTTTAATATTTTGGTTGTTACCGTTATAAGATTATAACCACAGTGTTATCTTAAATTGCGACAACGAATAATCCATCGTTATATTATAATAAATAGTTATATATTATTATTAACTATATATAATATATTATTATATTACAATACTATTAACAATATAATATAATACCACAACTAGAAGTTATATGGAATTGAAATAAAACAAAATTACCAGGCTGTAGATGAGATGATTCCAATTCCTATTACGTTAGTTATGCCTATCGACATAAAACGAAATATAGTACCTATATTAATTCACTATGAATTATTTTTTTTTAAAGTGTGTTTTTTTGGGTAGGAGGTTTGTGATGGACATCTTGCATTACCAAAAAAAAAAAAAATAAAAAATACTACTAAAACCACCACTATATAAATGTTGAGTACACAGTGACGAGGGAATACAAAAAACTTTGAACAACAAAAGGGGTGTTCTTTTTAAAAATAAATCGCGTTTGGACTTTCGTTCGCTCCATTCGGATGAAACCAATTTTATTTATTATTTATTTCACCTAACCTATAGGTAGCCTACTTTCCTTTTTATATCGCCTGAGATGAAGGTGATGACGGATCCGACTGTATTGGTCACTAGAAATAGTTGACGACCTTGAAGACGTACAAACAAAAATGTACTTGGTGAGACAAATATGGTCCAAATCCATTTGTTACTTGAAAAATATAACGTTCAAAAAAACTGTAAAAAAAAAAAATACAAAGAGCGAAAAAACGCCTTTTGTGCCACCTTTGATCGTCGAATCGATTTGAAAATACCAATACATTGTCCTTTAAGACTATATTTTGAGGAGAGAATTCTACTCCTTCACCAATATATATACTGTTACCTATTTCTCAACGTCTCGTTTCTTTTTACCATTTGATCGAAATGCCAACGTTTTGGTTCCTTCTTTACTGTCTGAAGAATAAATAAATATATGTCCTTTCAAATTTGTGTTTCCTTTTAAAATAACGTAAAAACCTTTTTTTTCAATACACTGATGTTTCAGTTAACTGTTAGGTATGTCATAATCACAAAATTAACATTATATACATTTTATTGCATACAATTATAAACTCTATTAACTAATGACTAAATTATTCAGTAATAATACGAGTACATTTAGTAAATCTCGTTATCAATTTTTGGTTTCTATTGTGTGTTAGTTATTAGTATTAATATTATTTAAATTCAAAACAGAAGTTGTATGTTTTTTTTTTTAATAATCATTTTATTAAAAACATTGATAAATATTATTTTATATGTAATATATTTATAAGATACGATGGATGTATTGATTATACAATGATATATTATTTTTATGTAATCTCATTTGAAGTAGTAAAAATATTCTACTTTTGAGGGTAGTATCTGGTAGCAAGATGGATAAAGTTGGTACTTTGAGGGTTTAAAATGAAAAAAAATCATAGCTGTCCTTTTCAAAATAACTTTTTTGCGAGTTATTGACAAAATTAATTTTATTATTTTGTTGTTACTCAAAAAAAAATAACTTTAGACGAGACTTGAAATGTTCACCAAATATTTTTATTATCATTTATTATTATTTTATTTACTCGACATGATTATATTATTTAAAAAAAATGTTTGTTTTTTTTTATGCTATTTATAGATATTCTAAATTTTAAACTATCATTTACCAATTATTCATGTATGATACAATTTTGGTTTTGTTTAAAAAAACTTGAAAATTGAATTCTAAGTTGATCATAAGTTTTTTATACGCCTACAAATTTAACAATATCAGAAAAAACATGTAAGCAGTATTTTTTTTATAAGTGTTTAAAGTTGAAAAGTTTATGAAATTCAACAAAATCCTAACAGTTGCAAAATATTTAGTAGCATAAAATGCATACGTATACGTAATGCGCAATACATTTCAAATATTTAAGACCTTTTTTAAGCTATTTGTGTAAGCATAATATTATTTATTCGCTATATTATGACAAAATTCGTCAATCACGAAAATCTGCAAATTATTGTGTCGTTAAAATTTTATGAAATGTACAATTTTTAGAGTTCAGGCTTGTTTAAAAATTATTTTCAACTCCTTTAACGTCCTCAAACTTTTTAATAAATGAAAGTTTAATTTGTTATATCAAAATGTTAATAATTAAAAAAAATAATGTAGGTAGTGATTTTTTATGAAAACAAACCTTTTTATTGATTATATAACATCTTAACCTATTTAGTAATACGTACAAGTTGAAAAATATTATTAAAAGTAAAACGATATGCCATTACACTATAACAGGTATATTGAGTGTTTAATATTGTATGGAAGGAAATTCTGAGAGATTGAACAAGACGATTTCAATAACTCAATCCTCGAGGGAAAACAAACACGAAACATCAGACTTTTGACTTCATGGACCTGAGTAATAAAGCATTAGTATGGCTGAACTGAGCTTTTGAATTAAGTCTAAACTTTATTATTTTATTCAATCGCAACGACGTTGTTGTTCTATTAAACCGAGTAAAGAAAAATAGTTTGTATCAAACTACCTCTCGTCGTTGTCTAAATATACACTACAGTGACTATACTACACACAATATTATAATACATATTTTATTCTCGGATTCATTTTGATGCTGTCTCAATCTGGCTGAGGATTATTTAAATGTCAATCATCCAGAGGTTGAAATAGGTCGAAAGTTAACAGATGAATAACTGGATCGTCGAGGTACGGCGGCAGAGGCCGTGAATGAATCTAACTTGTCATACCATTTATAATAAATGGATTATCAGAATGTAAACTATTTAACTATGTTACCAAAGTACAGTAATTTTGAGCGCGGCTGTGGAATATAATATTAAATTGATCTTGCACCGGTTTCCGTGTTCAACCGACGTTATTGGCCTATGAATGGTAGGTCAGCGAATCGCTAACACGGACCCATATACAACAAGTGGTTTCGGATTGAAGAATATTTTTAGTCCATATATTAACAGGAAAATCCAGTTCGGCTGTAACGTTCAACATGAACACACGTACTTTGTATTATCTCGATCCGTTATCGCCGCAGTGCGCTCATTAGTCTATACTATCGGTCGTTTCCAAATAACAATGTCAACGAATAAAAACACTTCAAAAATTGGTTCAATTTTGCCAAACACACGCAGTACCCCAAAACGTCATTTTTCGAATTCGTCTCTGTCACCTAATCAGAATGATAAAAAAATTTTTCGTTTCGCCAAACAAATTTGCCGTTCTCGCCAATTACGATAACTGTGAAAATAGCGATGTTTCCACACCTTCAATCACCTCAAAAGACGACTCCACTATGTCATCTCACACTGTTTAGGATTCTGATCCGCCGGCTCCGCCAATCTACATAAAAAACATTACAAATTACTCCGCCTTCAACTCCATTTTGACAAGTATTACCGGCCCTAACGCCTTTACTTGCAAGTCTTCGGTTTCTCATTAAACCCCTTGACCTTAGGTACCGATATTTCCTCCACTCTGGATGAACTAGGACATCAAGTAAAACACATTTACAACGCCAAAGATAAAAATAAACGTTTTCTTCCACTTTTCTTTGTGGAGATCTACCCGAATGAAAATGACAAGAACATTCACAATATTAAGTCATTACTTAATACCAAAATAGTTATTGAAAAACTCATAAAAAGAGCCATAGCCTTTCACAATGTCATAAAGGCCAAGCAATTGGCCATACGAAAAATTATTGCAACCCCGTTTCCCGCTGCGTAAAATGTGGTGCGAAACACATATCAACGAGTGTACCAAGGACCCGAAAAGTCCTGCCAAGTGTGCACTTTGCTCCGGGGACTATACCACAAATTTCAGGGAATTTCCAGTTTTTAAAAGAGCTCAAAAAAAAATACCTTCCAAAGCACCTCCAGCCAAAGTTCGAAGGTCAAACCATCATTCCAGTCCGAAATCTTACGTTGAAGCCACCAGGATTCAAGATTCTTCAACAGATCACACTTACGTCATACTATCTAATTTTATTACTAACCTCAACTCTCTAATCAGTCCACTAATTACTCTCCTCTCCTCAGTTCTTAACGCACTTATCCCCAAAGCTTCCTTATCTCGATAATTATTTTCGTAAAATTATCCTCAACATAATATCGTTATCGTTTCAGATACCACTAGTACTCGGCCGTCGAATTTTAAAAAACGGGCACCGACCGTTGCAGCCGTTGGCCGAAAATTGGAAAAAATTCATTTCTGACGTATTTTTTTTTACCGTTGTCATTGCAGTTTACTGTAAAAGCGAGGAAATTCTGACAGACGACGATGCGATTACGATGGCGACGACGGTGTATTCGACGAGCGTACTTTAGAAACGAGCGATGGCGTTTGTTGGATTTCTTTGTGAATAATTATGATTAAGAGACGAGAGGACAACGATGACTTTATTGGTATTGTCACTGTCGCAAGTACTGTGTATGTGGAGTTTTGGCTTAGTAATATTGAACTCCGTAAAATATATGTCATATGCAAATTGCTGTACGGGCCCGTTCGAGTTATTGATGACCCCGTCGTAATACGTGTCAATGCCACATGACAACAGCTTTCCGACCGACAGTGGTTCGTGTTTATGTAACTGTTCGAAAAACTGGTATTAAAAATACGGTTTGATAAATAGACATTTTCGAATATTACAATGTTCACTTAAGTCAAGTTTAATTTACCCTCGATCAGCTGCGTTGTCCGACTGAATTTTGGGAACGTAGAGTGTTTGTTATATTATTACCATATAACATTATTTTAACGATTTTTGACAGGTATACCTATTGACTATTTTAGTGGTTTTTATAATTTCCAATAGCAAGTAGGTATAAATCAATAAACATTTTTACGTGAAATAGAGTAATATTGAGAAATATTGCTTTTACTTATTTATTTTAAGATTCGTTAATATAATATGCTAACAACTTAACTACAAACATAATTTGGAAAACTAGAAATTCGTTGAAAGATTATGTAGTTTATCTTTGATTAGTTTATTTTACGGAAATAATATTTGGTTTATCGTTTAGTAATGCGTTTTCAATCTCACTAATAAGTTACGCTCTTACAGCCTCACGTCCTAAGACACGATTAGGTTAAGTAAGATTTTAGATTATTAATAATGTAAAAGGTATTACCTTAAAATAGAGCCCTTGTTGATGCATGGTTGGTGTTATTAGATCTGATTTTCATTATGGTCGAATTATAACTATATACACGTTTAGCATTATAACAATGAAAAATATTTAAAAAGTGGATTACGATATCGTTTATAATCAGTAATATTCAGTGCATTAAAATATTATAAAATAAACGATAGCTCTGCAGTTTTTCTGCCTATTTGGTAAAATTTCAACAGCAGTTAAAGAACGCAAAACTCAAATCACATACATTTTTTTTTCATACAAAATTCAAGAAAAGTTACACCGATTAATATTTAATTTTAAAATTCCTACGTTGACGTTTTAGTATCCATTTTGACATTTTGAATTTACTTCAAAACTATAGGTTTTTATATTTTTTTTTCCAATTCTGAAGAAATAATATTAACATTTAAGAAGCATACATAATAGGACCTCATACTAATGTATTTTACTGTCCACTACAGGATTTAGCTTGAACTCCAGTTCTTTATTGCAAATCGATATTATAGTGGTATTTATATGTTTTGAAGAATTTAGATGGACCATTGAGGTACAATATATTCAAATAAAATGTATGATTAAAAATATATTGTAGAAAATATTATGATTCTATCGTGTCATCGTGTTGTTTATCTTCTTTGTCATACTAGTCTAGAGCTTAGTTTACTTCCTATTGGTTCTGGTTGACATTTAAGTCATCAAATCTTGTAGCTATTGATTGAAAAATATCGAGATGACAAATTTTTAGAAACATAATATAAACAATCATGACTTTGGAAAATGTTGTAAGTTTTTGCCTTTCAGTAATGCTGTATTGTAGATAGATGTTTTATTAAAAACACTACAAAATAAAGCTTTATTATCAAATTCAAACCCTCATGCGTTGTTAAACTTAATAGTAAATCGTTTAAAGCTTATTTGGTCAATATCGTATAAGATTCGATTAAGACTTAGCCGGATAGGAATTTGATAATCTATATATTATTATATAGACGATTATTTTTCTATAATCTATACCTATACTCATTTTCTTATCTAGTCCTATTAGTTTTATTCGTCCACACACATGTTATCTAAAGTTGGGTTTTTTCTAAATGCAATCAAATCAAATATAAATGGAATCCACGAACACAGTGTGCCTTATTTTACGATTCAATAGACTTAGGCACAAATTACTGTGTGTGGAACGGTCGGATTGCATCTTAACTGATATACAATTGTGTGCTATCAATGTATAATATTGTATCGCAATAGATTTAGGAAAATTATATAAGTTAAAATTATTTAAGTTGAAAATAATTGAATATGTGTGACAAATTACAATATTTAAAGCTTTTAAAGTTTTACGAAAATCATTTTTTTTTTTTTTAAAAAAGAGAGAGAGGGATGTAGCCATAAAGGTATAATGCTTTATTTCAATACTTTATTCCGGAATGTACAGCGTAAGACACTTTTTTTCGTTGAACATACTAATAATATAATAAACCTGCGTGTTATACATATTTGTGTTATGGGTTATGACTCTTGAATACAAAATATACGAATTATAATCAAATATATAAAAACAATGTTAAATTCATATCTATACCGATTCAATTCGATTTGTGTAGATAAATACAAATCAAAATAATATGATTTGCAACATATATTTTTATTATGATGTTTAATGCATAATATTAAGCTTACTGGCTACTGATTTTAAGACGTAGATGAATGGAATTCATTTTATACAATTAGACATACAGACATTTAATATTTCTATTTTCGTGAAATATTACGCGTGTAGATACGGTTGTAAATCAAACGTGTTTTTATTCACTTGACAATTAATATGCAATATTAGATATGTTATTGTATTTACCTACATTAATTATTATTATTAGAGAATATGGAAATAGTGGTAAAGTAAACATGGAAATCAAAATTGAATAATTACTCTTATTAAACTACATGCTGCACGAGCGTATGAAAAACCTAAATATTTACTCGGAACTGTAAATTAATTCCATATGTTAATTTGTTTTTTAAATTATTCATACTTATTTCGTATTAATAACACTTTTATATTTGTTATTAAAAAAAAAAAAAATGTTACATAAAATATAAAAAAATATATGAACGTATTAAATTTATAACGTTTTTTTCTTTCTATTGGGTTTCATTTGCATATAAAAGAGTATAAAATTCGTCAGATATTCTGGGATTTTAATTCGTTTTTGGCGATGGTTCATTTTTCAACACATTCGCTTCAAAACTTCAAGATAAAAATAGTGGTATTTTTCGAATTTGCCGTGGCTGAAGCCGTCGCTGGTATTCCGTGGATATAATAATATCGTGTACTTTAAAAAAGTTGATTTACCGTCAGAGCCCAAGCGGGGGATTATAATCGTCCAACCAGAATCTTTGGGGGATGATTTTTTTCGCTTATGTTTAACAAAATCTATGAATATTTTATAATTGTTATCTGTTTTATATATAATGTGCGTATCAGACTCCCCGAGTTTCGGAGAAAAAAAAAATCGTAATCGCGTTTGCGTAATTATACGGGACTCACGTATCAGCTGGCTACAGTTCTCAGCGACTCGACCGTAGGTATAGGTATACATGTTTTTAAACTTCCTTTTATCGAAACATATTTTCATAGAATTTTTCATCAAATTAATGGCCCCAGTGCAGAATAATAGAATTTCCATCATAATTGTTCTTTGCATATTATAATACGATTATTACATTATTATATTGTACACGCTACTTTCTCTATACCCCCCCCCCCCCCCTCACTCTCTCTTTCTATCTATTAATCAGCTTAAATCAACTACAACTTATTGTTGCTGAATCCTTGTTGAAACTCCTTCGAACGCGAACATGACGAGCGACGACTTCTGTTATAATACGTATAACGACGCGAATTATATAATGCCGCTGTGAAATCGGTCCATCGTCGTGTGAATCGAGTGCGTTGTCGAGGAGACGTGTTCTACAATGTTATACGTCATATTATAATATATTGTGCAACTCTTCGCTCCACCGTTTGTGTCCGGCCCAATGCGGGTGAATCAAAATGAAAACTGCAGCTTAAACCATAACAGTAACCAAATATCATGTGAAAACTTTTTGAAAAAAAAAAAACAAAAATATTTTCTTTTTATGATGAAATAAACATTTTAAATAAGCTCGAATATACCGAGAGGATCGCAAGGATGTGAATGTTTTGTAAATCCGAGTATTATATCCTATTTTTTTCAATCGTATTTAAAACGACCATCTGTCCATCTCTAATCTCTATGTTGCAACACAATATTTTGTTGTTTTTGTCATTTATTAAAAAAAACTGTAATACATAAACAGTGAAATATAATTTTATAATAAACGACACTAATACCGATTATAAAATCAAAACAAAATCGCACTAGTGTGTGTGATGAATAAATAAATATGAAAATAAAAATACTGAACTAAACTCGGTTTAACTAAAAAAAAAGGTATTTTCTATATCTTTATGGTTGAAAACAAATCGAATAAATGATTTTTCTTGCAAACCTCTCTTATATTATGTAAATAAATCGTTTCTGGTTCCTATACCGTTTGAATGAAGTTTTATTTCCACATTAATTTCATGTCATTTGGTTAAGCAATATTATGTATTTATGTAGAATGAAATAAAATATAAATATTTGATAAAAAAAAGTGGATTTTAAAGTTTTAAACAACAGACAAACAATATAGCACGATATCTACATCTGGCGGCTCGTCCACTGACAAGATTGTACAAAGACATAACAGATTGTACCGGTACAATACGATTGAGAATGGAATCCTTAGTTGGTAATACGAATAAGAGCGTATAATTTATATTTATATTTTTTCCTTCGACGCCATATTTAATAGTTAAACGATTGAGCACGATACAAAGTAGCAAAAATCGACATGGGAATTTCGAGTTACGGTAAAACAAGGTAAGGAAATATAGAGACTAAATATTAGTTTATATAATAAAATACCATTGAAGTTTTTGCACGGTGTTATTTATTTGACTTGTCTCAATGATTAGTATTATTTTGGCTAAAAACTTCAAAGCACTGAGTTGATGTTACTGGAGGGCAGATTAGTTTTATGAGTTACCGTTGAAAATAACGTAAGTACCTACACCATGGTCACGTGATCGTGTTCGTCCGCGGTTCCGCATCGTTCCTAAACCGAAATGAAAATCTGATATTTTGCGATTTTCTAAACGCTTTGGAACGGCTATGGGCTCAGAGATACAACCGTACCTAGCTGCGCCGCAATATTATAATTAAATAGTATTATATTGCGCCCGTGCGGCGTACTTGGACGATTTGTTAAAACGTCCATCGTTATACGCAGGTGAAATAACAATAATGTGATATTCCTGAACAATAATAAGTCTCGTCTATATTTTATCAGGTCGAAATTTCGGGGTATTATATGCGGACCCCGTTAATCATAATAAATTAACGTCCATAAGTCACACGAGATTTAAATTCGGATTAGACCTATAGCTGCGCACAAATGCGTGACTCGGCGGAGAGCGTAATATGTAGAAATATTATAATATGCTCCGCGTCGTTAGGCGGACAGCTGCTCCTTACGTCGTGCGTATACCTATACGATGTGTGCACATCTCTGTGTACGCGTGCGCGCGCACACGATAATATATGTATTCGTAATAGCCAAAGCACGCACACACAAGCACACGTACGCACACGCACTCGCCCACAGATATACACCGGCGCGTGCGTGATATCGCATTCATTGAATTTAATTGATGATATTAAAAGGGTACGACGATCAGATTATATACACACACACACACACATATAAATGTATACGCCGATGCGCGAGCCACATTGTTTCCTTTGTTATTTTCGATTGGCCACTGTTCCTTTTTCCCTACACGCCAAACCATTAGCATCGTAAACGGGAGCGCGCGCCCACGTACACTCACACACTCACACACACACACACACACACACACACACACGCACACACAGTATCATCACGATTCCCGGCGGGGGGGGGGGGGGGTAATTATAGCCGATTTACGTATTATAATATCGTTGTATGGGCATCAAATAATAATAATATTATAATAAATAGAGCGGTTACATTATACCACGTCGGTGGCGATGTATTGAAACGGAAAATAACGATATTATATACTATTACCATCGTCATGTATTATAGTGGTCACGCACAAATATAATGACTTGGTATAAACCGATAATACCTACGCGCGCAATATTATTGGAACAGAATTAAAATGTTTTGTTTTTGTTTTGTCACGTGTATCAATCAAACTCACGATTTAAATGACTGCGTGAGTATTACGCTTGGAGATAGTGTACAGAAATGTATCTCAACGACACCGTTCGTTGGGACATCGAATAATAACAACGCCTTATTTTTCAACATAATATGTTCAGTGGTCGTGTTTTGAAATAAATGTCTATTTACCATAGGGACTTTGTACCAGATTTTTGCCGTTCGAGTTTGAGATAAAATAGGTACATATTACGAATTTATGTGAATCTTATTTCGAACGTTATTGGAACCATTAAAAAAATGGCGTGTTACAAATTTGAAAACACATCATAGGATATCACGATATTGTCATATTATTTTTTAAGACCACCGCCGTCGTTACAATATAACGCACATATTTTTTACGTTACTGTCAAATTTAAAAACAACTTTGAACGCTAATAACAGCTAAAAACAATAAATTACGTAAATGGAACGCGACGGCAGTTTAGAAAAGAAAAAAAATATATTCGGGTATACATTTGCATGCATTACATGGATTAACATATTTCGCTGATATGGAATGGAAAAGATCATCTATTATACGTTAGCCGTTCCTTGACGTTTATTGCGTATCGTTCGTTTAATTATGTAAACATATTATACTGCGTGAGATTTATTGAACAGTCCTATCATGGTGTAATGAAACGTCAGTCGGTCGTCAAACTAGATTCAATGAATATTATAATATTATTAATATTATACGTGACGTTACGCGCATATAACATAATATTATAGGTTAGGGGTCCAATGTTCGGGGTTCGCTCTGACGCGTTCGCCCAAATAGGCACCGTATACGTTACAGTAATTATTATTATTTCAATCGATACGTTTTCGTTTGCACTGGCCTGCAGGCACTGGCACTGGCATTCGTGCGAGCTATCGCGGTGGTGACGTACACTTTTACGATCCGTCCGGTCGGTCGCGAACTAGATCTCCCGATCGGCCTACATGATCTGTGCGGGATCGCCGGACCGATACCAATGCTCCAAGTATTTGCCGATCTCGTGCGCAGGATGCGTTGTTCGTGTCCTATAACACTCTACAATAATGAATTGGCTTACAACACCCTCGTGCACACACTACACCGTAATAATAATAATTATTAATTTGCATATGACATATTGAACTTATTTTTAGATAACATGAGAAGTGTATATTATAGATAACCGTAATAATGATTTTTTCCGAGTGTTGGTCAAATAACTCTCAAAATTGTTAGTAAACATAAATGGCGTCAATATTATAAGTTCTGTTATTTTTATTAATATCGTTACCACGCGGGATTCGAACCATGTCGAAAATCGTCTTATCCATCAGACGAACTCATATTAAAATAATATAATTATATATATATATATAGATATGACGATATCCTGACAGCGGTAAACAACGTATAATTGATCGCGTTTTCGAAACGTGTCATTTAATATTATATCATCAATATATTATACTAAATATCACAGTTATATATTGTTGGGTAATAAATTATGAACTAATAGTAGTAATTAAAAGTTTTACTTTTCCGTCGTATGTACCTATTTTTACCGGTGTTGTTCGAAAGTTAGGTAGTTTTAAATAAAATGAGTGATCAGTTAGATATCACCTTTTACACGTTCGAGATACGATGAAGGTATTATTATTATAGAAACACAATATTAACACATAGGTTTTAAAGTTAACACATCTCTTTGTTCTTATAACACGATATAAACATTTTTTTATTGTAAAAAATACAAGGCCAGATCAAAACAATGAAATTAAAAATATAACTCAATTCGATAAAAAAAAGCATAAAAAAATGGACTCATAAAATTAAATTTGCCACGTTCTACAACCGTCGGGTGCTGAAATACCACTTTTACGATCAAGTTGTCGGGCTGGGAATGGAAAATTATTAGGACGAACGTTATCAATATTCATGCGGAGTACGTGCCATATCTTGTACAGCGTTCGCGGTAGTCTGACCAGCTGTGCTATAGAAGTACATTACCTGTATGCCCGTAAATATTATGTGTGCGTACATAATAATATATTGTCATTGATATTATTACTATATATTATACGCGGGTCATGCGATATTTATCTTTTATAACCGTCCTAAGTGAGATAAACAAGTGGTTAAATATTTAAAGAAGAAAATAAATAAACGGCCGTTATTGCACACAGATATATATATATATATATATATATTATATAATACGTACAATAAAAATAAACACATAAATAACGGGGCTCTACGACGACGTCTCGCGCAATAACATATTTTATCGTAAGACGAGAATTTTGTGGGTTTTCTTGACGGCACGTTTCATCCCCGGCCCACCCAGTCGATGAACGGATATAGGGTCGTCCCGTGCACACATATAGTACCTACGTATATAATATACTGCACACCTATACAACATCACGGGGACATAATAATATATAATTCGGCGGGAAAGTTGATGCGGCGAGGGGGGTGGGTGGGTCGTAAAAATGACCCGAGCTCCGTGTTGCGAGGGGCGGGTAGGGTGTAAGTCATCTCGTATCTTTGGGGTGGGGGGAGGTGTACACATTTACGATACGCGCTACGTCCGGCACCGACAATGTCTCGTCGTTGTATGTAGTAATATTATTATGTGTACCTATATAAAACGGAAATACACGTATAGGATCCGTAATATTAAATTATAGTCTTCGGCTGTTAAACGCGCCACGACCACGACTGTGACCGACTTCTTGGACGACGTTCTACAACTGTAGACGATTCTACGGGAAAAGTAATTAACATCATAAATAATAATATACTACATAGGTATAATATTGTAAAACGATAACCCTCAAACGCATACCGAATTACCACGAGGCTAATTTCCACTCGGTTCGCAGGACGGATTTCGTTTTGTTTCGAGGTCGCAGCCAACGCCCGTGTTACAATAACGAGGTTTATTATTTCCTTTCGGTTTTATATAATCGGCGAAACCCTCGTCCGCATAAAAACTGCAGTAATTAGGGAACCTTTGGATTTTCTATTTTTTTTTTTATATATATATAGGTATAATATATAAATATATAATATTATACCACTCGATTATTCGCCATGACGGTATAGGAACGGATGATGATTGTGATGGAGATGGCGACGAGGAGCGATGTAAGGTCACACCGATCAATTATATTATAATACTGGTTTTCAGGACCCTAATAATTTGAAATAATATGACGTCAATTTCAAACGAGCGGAGAAAAGTGCGACGAATTTATAATATATACGTTTCACAAAAGCAAGTTATTTTAATTTTTTTTTAAATACATTTCAAAGGTATAAAATATCATAAACATTAAAAATATATACCCATAATATATTATATAATATTATATAATATATTCATGTATAGGTATGCAGGTTATTAGTTGTTGTATTATTTAAATATTTTAAAAGAAAAAGTTATTTATAAGTTAAGTGTATTTGACAGTCTTGAAGAATATAAAAATAATTACATTTTCAATATTATTCAATTTGAGGGAAATATTTTTTAAAAGAAATTTGATTTTGATTAATATTTTAATATTTTATACTAAACTCTTACAACCACTGCATTCTCATTTATATGAGTAAACATTAAACGTTACTGTATTAACTATTATCCAATAACCGTTGACTGTGTAATATACAGTTTAATTTATTGAACAATTGTATTTTATTTTTAATTATTTTAGATCATTAAGTTCGTGATTAAATGTTTTACAATTTTTTTTATTACTTTTTTGTTATTTAGAATTAAATACAATGAACTAAATAAGAGTTATTTATCTTTCCAGAGTTTTTATGTCATTCATTTAGCTTAAATTTGATAGGAGTTTGATATCATCTGAAAATTACGGAAAAACGGAATAGGTATAATAAGTGTAAGGTGTTAGTTTCAAAAACACTTTCAATGGTATATAATGAGTTAATGGCATTGCAGAATATTCGATAGGTATGAAAATGAATGTATACATTTTCGTTATTTATATTGGATCTTCATATTTGATGTGAAACTTTAAAATATTATGAGTTATGATAGTAATTTATATTATTGTATTTTAGAAATTTGTAAGACGGCGCGATGTATAGGCAAATGTAGTACAAGTAGTTATTGCATTATGATTTACATTAAATTTACATTATAATATAATATTATACAATAATATTCAATTTTAAACTTAATTCTAATAGTAATTGAAATTCTAATGTTGTAAGATTACCGTAAATTACGTAACTTCCAAAATGCATAGGTACCTCATATGATACATGTATTGTACAGAGACATTGTTCTAATGATTCCATTAATAAAATATGATTCTATTTTTTGTTGTCGTTACAATGTACTCACTAGGAACGGTAATATATATTTTGTCAATTAACAAATATGTGTATCAAAGATGTATATTTTGTTTATTTAACAGTACATTCATAAATATAATTTTAATTATAGTGAATACTATTATAATATGTGTATTGTATATTATTAAAATCGTTAAAATTACACAAAAAATAATTAATTTAAATTAACAATGGAGTGTAAGGAGTTACACGTTTACTAAGATTTCTAAAATTAAAGTATTATATTCTTGTAAAATGAGTATCTTTATGTATAGAACCTTAAAATATTTTTCAAAGCAAAAGCAAATACGAGAAACATAAATTCCATTATGAAGACTGTACATTTTCTAATAAAGTTAAGAACAGCAATTTTATCCAGTCTCTGTCTGATAAAGATAAATGTTTTGAATATTAATGTTAAATGTATTTTTTTTTTTTCATTGAACTTAAGCCCGGCAACTATGGGGTCATTAGCTGTTTTTGTTGTTTTATAGTAGGGGGGAACGGTTGGAACGGTTGGTTAAAACACGTTTTTAGGTTTGGCAGAATTTCAAGTTGGGCACCCGTAGGTTTCTGCCATGCCTGAGTGAGGGATGGCGGCATCTCTCTTCGGACACCGTAACTTACCAGGAGAAAAATGCCGCCCGTGTCCGGGTTTGAACCATCGTCGGTGCGCGTCGAAACCGACGCCTTAGTCCGCTCGGCCACTCCGTCCCCCTCAAAAGTACTAATATACTTACAATAACAATATTATATAACTTCGTTGCCCTAATTTTCAGAACGCTTACGCTTATATTGTATAATAGTATTAATTATAATTTAGTGTTTTAAATAACCAAATAATTTTAATTTTTTTTTAATTTATTATTATTATTTAAATTAATAGTTTTTATTTGTTAACTGATTGGTGTCTATTGTATTATCACATATTTTCTTCTTACTTTTAATGATTTAAAACCTGTAGTACATATATTATTTTGATGTGTCTCGTTAGTGAACATTCCATCAATTGTTCTAACATAATATAATTTATGACACAATTTAATGCTATCAACAGAAAATAAATATATATTGAGAAATATGAAAAGAACACGGCCCAACCATCTGTTTGTACAAACATTAAATTATATTATGCCACTAATTTTTAAACTAGAACTAGAACGATATTTGACACAACTATATTTACGCTCGTTATTGAATATGAAAACATAGAAAAACAATTCCGAAATAAAAATATATCGTAACATTTTATTGAATTGGAAATTATAATGGAGTCCGTCTTGTAAACTTTTTTAATTTCAAATACCCATGTCGAGCGACTCAAGCATATTCCACCACTCTATATCGTCATGTGTTTTTTTTTCTGTTTATTCTGTCTGTAAGCGATCAAAAATAGTACAAAGTAAGCATGATTATATAACTGTATATTAAATATGTAAGATCTATATAAAAATATAATATAAGTATTTGGCCATCGGTTTCATATTTAAAGATAATGCGTTGATAATCGATGTATACAAACATTACAGACGAAGTTTCATAAAAATAAATTTTATATTTGAATGATTAAATAAAAATTAGAATAACAAGACAAACAACAGTATGGTGTTATAATTTGGTTTGCATAAATATAGTGTTAGTTTTATTGATATTTTAATTGATAATACAGTTATACTTGTTTTGATGTTGGTTCTAAATACGTTATAATATTATAGTAGATGGGTTGAATTTCATTGAATCTAATTAAATCAACAACATATTTTGTTCGTTACAAAACGAAATATTACGACTTCAATATAGTATATTAAATTGTACGTCAGTGGACCTACACGAAATGTTAAATGCTTAACGATTTCAATTAATTAATGAAAAGTAATAATAAAAAAACCAGATGTGTGCCAGATCGCGGTTGATAGAAGAAAAACTATTGTGATCCATTTTGTGATGTCACAGGGATTTAGGGAATTCAATTACACAAAACATAATAAGTACATAAAACAATATTCTCTATTATTCACAAACTTCTGTACTGGCATCGGCTGGCACGTCGTTCGTTCATATATGACACTCCAGTGCCGCTAGCGGGTCGGTAGATTATTATATGAGCAATAGAGTATCATAGACTAAAGAGAAGCCGTTAAATTATTATACTCATATTCATAGCAATACGAAGCAATCAAAACAACGAATTTCAGTGTTACCCAATATGCAGAGGAGTAACATATTTTACTCGCCAAGTTGTAGTTTTGCCCGCAATTAAAGATACTATATTATCCTTAATCGTGGTTTTACCTGGTCATCATTGCGTGGTGCCGCGGCTGATAACAAATAATTTAGTCTAGTGTGCTACAATAATATTCTGATCGACATATTTTTTACGCACCGTGTGATAATCCTGTCAATTTTTTGTTTTGCTTACATACTTCACGTCTTAATTTGTATGGATACGGCGAACCCTTGGTACGAGCACTAGAGAATATAGATGCGAGAGAGAATGATCCCTGTATCTGCCTTACGCGCAAGCCGATGCCTTATTCAGCGACGTAGAGGAGAAGGGAGCACGAGTAAGCCACGCTCGTGACGGTTTTTGATCCGACTACAGAACTGCGCCCATAGAAGTTTCATTTCGATAATATTTTGTTGTACGATTGAATGAGAAGAGGATAACAATTTTGTATAATAATGCATAATATATAATATTCAGTGCGCTTTTATGTAAAAAATACTATATTGATCAAGAATCTGACAGGAACTTTATTTGAATTGAGAAATCAAAACCTATGCACTTATTTTTAGTATTTTAGTTTAATCAACAATAATTTAATTGTAATTTTGTAAGAAGAGAAAATAGTTCCCATTATAATATAGCCTATGCCCTATAGATACAGAAACTGGTCTTAGATATCAGTATTATTTTTTCTCTGACAAATTAATAAAGAGAAATAATAAATAAATATTTTATTCGATGATGATGGAACCAAAATTGCATAATTAATATTGTATTAACTGTCTACGAAGATTCATTTATCCATTTGTGTTTTTATTTCTAAAAATTATTTTTTAAATAGTAATTTGATAATATATTTTTCATTATTTTTCCTGAACAAATTGTTTGAGCCGAAATCATTAATGTATGCACACTATGTTTAAAAAATAATGTTTAGTATGAATTAGTATTGTTAAGATGCAACATCAGTTATTATTGTATTACCAATAATTTCACTCTTTTCCATTCTTATGCTACAGAAAATACAAACTAGTATTATTGGTTGAGGATATCACTCTTATAATGAGATCAAAAACAAGGGTAGTTGTAACAACAATATTGATACGAGAATATAAGGATAAAAAAATAATATTGTATTTTTCTGTCGCACATGAAATATTTGTTATACGTCCGGTATATCAAATTAGTTATAATTGTACGATGTAAAACAATAGTAAAAAACCAATGCGGAAAATTGACCGAGGCGATGGGTGTTTTATGTCGAAAAAAACACGAAACCAAAGCCCACGTGTGGTGCACGGAGACGAGACAGAGGAAGAAAAAACCCAATTGTTCGGCAAGTATATAATAATGCAATGTATATTATTTCTCTCTTTGTCTCTCTCTCTCTCTCTCTCTCTCCTATATAAGACGGCCGCACATTGTGTGCGTATACTTCTTTTAAAAACAACAGCTTTCGCGGGCGTTTGAGGGGCGGACGACGCGAAAAAGAAAGCTCGTTGCCGTCGCCACCACCACTGCTGCACAGTCCTCGGCATGTCGGAGGAACATCAAAGGTGGGGGGGACGATGGAAATGGTGGTGAGGAGAGAGTGGCAGTCGGTACGAGAGCCGAGCACGAAATGTCTCCGGTTGTCAGGTGTTGATGATGATAAATGAACTCGGATCGAGCGTATGCGGCCGTGGCGGGGTGCGGTGCTTGCGAAATACGAGACCCGTATATATTTCCACGGCGTTTATTTTTTTCTCGCTTTAAATTCTCTTTATATCGAATCCGATTACGTTCGCGAGCTCCGTTCGCTCGCTCGCCGGCCCTGCCGTCCTCCGCCTGCGTGCGCCACTAAATGCCACTAAACTTCCGTAGATAATTACATATTATAATGTTATGGTTTCGCTCACAGCATGCCGTCATATCGTATACGTCGTATATGATAATATTGTATAGGTGTGAAATAACGGTTACACGAAGTAGGTAACTCATAATGTCATCACGTCGTATCCTTTATCTCACCTGGACCGGCTCGTTGTTGGCGACGCGTCGCATAGAGTGTTCCGGACGAGTGAAAACAATAACATATATTCGAAAATTAAAACGTTTTCTGGCCTACGGAAATTTCTTTATTCTTCAACGAAAAACTGACCACGGGGTGCTAGTAAGGATGCAGGGATGCGCGTATTGTTTCTCGCACACAAAGCCGGCAAAAGACGACGAGGGACTCGTTAGTGACGCCTTTGGAACCACAGAAATACGCACTCACCGCCGTTGTTATGAGGCTGGCCAGTGGCTATCAGTGGGCAAATCTACGGACACTATATGTGTACGAACGCGATGAAAAAAATAATAAAAAACAACAACAATAATAAACATGGGTTTTATATTATAACACTTGTCCTGTAATATGAGCGTCGTATCAAGTCGAGAAAAATGTGTTGCTGTCGGGAAATCGATAACGCAATGTCTGTTACACGTATATAATTATAATATATTATATAGTATAACTGCCACCTCTCTACTACACATTATCACGACCGTACTAATACTACTATCACTCTACGATGCTACTATATATTACTATTATAGTCCACGACACGAAAACTGGCCAGTGACCCCCACAACCAGCGTACCGTACCACGCCCGGAATCCTTGGGTTCTCGACCAGTTACAGCAGCTACACGTATTTTTACGTTAAGAAGACCACTGACGCAATAGGTTCGCGTCGGCACGGGCCAGTTTTCGTGTCTCGGACTGTTGTATAGACTATAGGCGCACAGTGTATCATACTACTTATTAGCACAACTGTAATGCTACTAACATACGTTTAGGATGTGATGATAATAATATAGAGATAACGTCGAAAGATGTTTTTCCTCTGCTCGGTGGCCCGCGATCACGTTATCTCCCCTCCTCCGTCCGTAAACCTTGATACCATAACGGTACTCGCATTCGTTGGGTTTTATTTTATTTTTTCCGTACCAAAAACAAAATGTATTCAAGGGTGTACCGACAACACTTTGGGTTCACTATCTTGATTGAAAATGTTTGCCCGGATATCGTATTATTTATTGCGTAAAAGACCTCAAAGTTTTCTCTTTATTGTACGTAATGAAAAACATAATTACAAAACAAATAAGGAAGTAGTTACCTTAACAGCTGAAGTTATTTTTGTAAGCACCTGACGAATTTACAATATTTTTGAAATTAAACATTTATACTTTGTTATACATATATCATTGTTGAACGTTGTGATACTATTATTATAATTAAATGTTATAAATGCGTAGAAAGCACTAAGTATAATGTCCATTGAAAACAACTGAATTGATTTATTTAATTTTTTATTGTCACATAAAAATAAAAGAGACATAATATTATTCTTCATGTAGAATTGATGGTCTTATAAACGAGTAAATATTTTTTTAGTTAAAAATTAAACGTTCTATTTTTTATAAACTAGCCCGATACATGAATCTAAACCTTGTCTCTATATTTTGGAGCGTTAAAATATTATATAAATCCATCTGTTGTAAATGATTCCGAAGGGTCTAACTGGTCTCGTTGAGGATCTCTTGAACGCAATAATATGAATAATCTCTAAATAGCAAACGTGGTTTTCCGCGAACACGTTCTAAGCATGCTTCAACTAAAATGGTATACCCATGACTACAAAATCAACGGACAACTTTTCCTTACACTAACTCTCACAAACTCCTATTGTATCGATCCTTTCAAATAGATCTTATAATCCATAACTTGGCATGTTTTATGAACTTCTCGGACTAAAAATATTCTACTGGTCACTACTCTTGAATGTCCTATTTTTTTAATTTATCGATTTTGAAATTCCCTAAGTATTGAATGAAACGAGCGCGTGAGACCAGCTGCAGGTTGGCGACGACCACTTACAATCTTATCGAATCGTATGATATAGATACGTTTAAGTATATATACACACTTAGCGACGAAAAGTCTGGTGTCGCAGGTGACCGGAATATACAGCGTTGGTGGAATAAAATGAGTTTCACGGCGGTATCCATCAAACTCGTCGAGATTGTTACAAACGATCAAAAAAAAAAAATACAAATAAAAATAATACGATATTCGATTAAATTTTACAACGTTACGCGTCACGTTCTCTTGAAATATTACGATACGAATATGGTAGAGATTATATGGCAAACGACCTCGAGTAATCGCCATCGTTTTTATTACACGAAATTCGGAAGACCCTAATAATACGTCCATTAAATTTATACTCGTATACAGTAAAATAATATCATAAACCGTTAGCACACCCTCCAGTCGAACGTGCTCGGATATTGATGTGCCGCGAAAAACGTATACACCTGCCAGTGTTTCTTGCCACCCACCTTACATAATAATATTTTAATCCAAGCGTTTTTTTTTTTTGTTTCCGACTATTGAACAACAACTTACAACATATTGTACTATAGGTACTTGTGTCGGTGTTAACAGCGACTATACTACCTATACTTTAACGGAAGCATGGCGATAAATAAAGTGATAGATTATGTAAATGTGTTGAACTAACATAAATCAATCTTATAAACTACATAAACTATTAGCACGGCATTTAATATTGATGGAGTGAACTATTCACGACGTAGTATCGATTGAATATTGTTATAGCTATATAATATTAATTAATGGAAATGAGTTTAACTTCGATGCATTTTTGAGAACGGATCATTATCGATAGGTCACGGAGCATATTGGCGAGTACGAGTTTTTTTTTTTTTTGGTGGGGGGGGGGGGGTGAGGGGGGTTCACAATTTTGGAACTCACATACATATTTTTATAATACGACGTTAAACATATTGTAAAATCGTAATATTATAATAGAATAACATAATTATATTAAGAAGATGCAACCACGAATTTATTGCCGCCGACTTATAAGTACGTAACATAGCTTATGTATATTTGGCAGTTTACGTTTTAGTTCATTAGTTTTAATATAAGAGTTACGTATTTAATAATAATTATTATGCTTATAAAAAACAACGTTTTTCTGGGTTTTCTATAGGTAGCCATTTTTTCGGTATTTAAATTTTAAAGCGTGTTATGAGGACTTTTAAATACTTATAATATTCGTTTAAAAATTAAATAATCGATACAGAAAATATTGTTACTTTTAAGTTTGATAGTAAATAAGTTCATTCTTAACGTTAAAACCAACGACGCTAAACGTGAATTTCTGATCGTAACTTTGCAATGTACTTGTAAGACGAAGGTGACCACTAATACGGTCGTGACCTCCTCTTAAATGGTTTGCAACACATTTCGTGTAAAATAAATGTAGCCTATATACCCTATTCCTATTAAAATATCGTTAATTATTTTTGTTTATGTTGTTGCAGGTATGTGTTGCTTACGAAGAACAAAATATACGAATTGAATAGGATTTAATAAAAAATGAATACTTAATATCGGTAAGGTAGGTACTTATATACCTATAACATTTTAATGCATTTATTCATTTTACATTGCTTTATAATATTAATAATATACATTGCAGTGTTTAAATTATACGATTATGGAATATAAATATTACCATATCAAACAAAATATATTTTACACTTCTTGATCGTAATAGAAGTAAAATAGGTTAATATGCGATTTTATTCATTATTTTATTGCTATTGTTGGTATATTTTATTTAAATTTAACTTTAATAATAAAAACTTTGATATTATATTTTAATCTGCCTCGATGTCATAATATTTTCAACGGTAGTTTTCACTATACTCAGTATACTTAAGGATACTTGAACATCAATACTTTTTCTAATTATCATGATAAAATGTTTAAATATTCAAATTAATACTATTAACTTTGGCATATTAAATCAACCCTTGCCTATGTTATTTTTCTACTTCACTGACTTTAATTTTAATGGCATATTTAATGGTATTCATGCTATACATTTTATACAGATATAATTGTTTTCTACTAATACAGTATTACCTAGCCCTATCCCTTAGTACCCTGCTTAGGTACATTAAGCACTGTACTATATTTTAAAGAGACAAAAATAACTATCAAGTATGAATTAAACGTAAAGATGACTGCCATAAAAAAGACACCCATTTTTATGGTCAAAATCTAGATTATATTCATATTAAAAAATACAATATATTGTAAGTACTCAAAAACTGTCCATGTTATACTTAAAATGTATACTTACTATGAACGTTTTATTTTTTAAATGTAGGTACTTACTATACATTTTCAAGGAAAGTGCTAAATTTCATAATTGGTTATTAAAATAATTTTGATTTAAGCTGGGTACCGACACTGAAATTTCCTTCTCAGTTCTCATACTAGTTTTTTTTTTTAATTCGATTGTTCTACTTGTAGTCGTTTAAGCTAGTACAAAATATAATATATTGTGCGCATACGTTGTATTATTAAGAATTTTTCATGTGCTCTATAAGGATCTTTTTTTGGATGGGATCTGTTAAAATAAAGTCGGTCTTGGAATAGTTTGTAGAATATTTGTTGAAATATTCAAATATACAATTTATAATAATGTATGCGTTGTATGCATCATGCTTGTGCATATCAATAAAATATGATTCAATCTTCATTGGAGAGAATAATATTACGTCGAGGATATGTAGTTGTATAACATCAACGGCGGCACATAAATAGGGATTTTATTCCGTACTCCTCTAAGGCACTTGTTCGTAAGCTGTAATAATATTTGACTGTTCTATCACACGTTTTATCAGCACACTGACATAATCACAGCTGATTGTTATAATGTATTATTTTATTCATTACGGTTCAATAGTAATATTTTTTTATTTTTGTTATAAAAATGTCAAATACTTGCTCAAAAAAAATTATAAGATTATATAATTTATTATATTAAAATTATTTAACATTATTATAATATTAAAGTGTTTTAAATTGTTTATCTTTACGACGTAAAATATTTGTAGGTACCTATAATAGCCGTTTAGGTATGTATAAAATATTTGTATGTTTACCTTTGTGCTTTAATTATTATCAGTTGTAGGTATCGAATAACTAATAATAACTAATAATAATTCATTGTATATTATGTGCTTTAAATATTACTGTAAGAAATGTCAAATCCTGATTTAATCTGTATTGCTGTGGTGCATACGTTATTTTAGAACAATCATTAAGACAGTATAGATTAGAAATAATTAAATTTAAAATAAATTCATTTTAATAATTTAGAAGTTACATAAAATATCAATTTACATTTTCGAATTATCATTTATGAATTATTATTACGTTTTGAGTTAGTGGTTTCATGATATTCAAATGTATAAAAGAGTGATTATATTTTTTACGAAAGTACCTACTATTATATTATATTAGTATAGCTAAAATTATCGAGATCCGATAGACCATTCGTATTTCGTAAATAGGAATTTAATCGATATAGCAAACATAATGCATCGGTAAAACATCTGAAATATAATATTATACAAATATACTTAAAACGAATTGGGTAAATAATGAAACGATATTCGTAGGCGACGAACTGACGATCATGTGGTACCGTCTGGGGAAAAAAAACCGATGTTTTCGAAACTCGATTTACCGTATAACGAAGATTGAATAATAACTTTTGGCTGAATCGCATTGATATCATGCCTGTCGGTACACGCTGCGCACACTATTTTGTAATATATGGACGGCGAGAACAAATTTTAAGCGATTAAAGCGATTAAAACTAATTACCGAACTCGGCAAACTGAATATTATAATTCGGAGCCAAACCATATACCGAGTCATATTATTATTACGCGCCAGCCACATCACAGCTCACACTTATCTATCGCCGGCCACAGAGTCCCTTTCCCTGGCCCAACTGCGAACGCGCGCGATTGCCTAAGGTGCCTACCAAAATCTGTGCACACGCCCACGCACCGCATAATGTTATTAGCTCCGACTTACCACCGAGGCTCGTTATTTCCTCTATGTATATAAATTACAATATTATATTGTACACAGTTATCGCAGGAGCCAATGACTCTATAATAACAGCACGTGGCCACCGTTCGGGTTAGGTTAGGTCAGGTTAGGTCGGGTCAGGTCAGGTTAGGCACTAATAACCAGGTGCCGTAATAATATTTTGTTCCAATTATAATATCGTACGTAGTTCAGTTATTAGACGACGAAATCAGGGAAACTTAAAAAATAAACGATCGAGTAACGTAGGCATTTTTAAATATACTTAAAGATTTTATATACTAATTAAAGAGTAGGCACTGATGTACCTAATTCAAAATTAGATTGAGCAGTTCTTCAGATAGGTATTCAAATATTGTATATAATAAGGATACTAGTACTTCAAAATTGTTTTACAAAAATATAAATTAGATGTAATATTGTACCTAGTAGGTACTTATTGTAGTTGGAACATTTTTAACAATCATAAATATTGATACATTAATTACTAAAATGTTCAAATCACCATAGCCTCCATATCTTCCAAACTCGTCATATTATACATTCTAACCTTAGTACACAAAATTAAATAGCTCAACAACTACTCGTTTAATTTTCATTTTGAAAAAATAATAATTGATAATAGCTAAATATTTTACAGTAGAAACGGGGTGTGCTTAATTGAAAAATAGAAGTTTGTATCTCCATAGGTTACTCCTTAAGTAGTACAAACAGTTTCAAAAATGTGATCTTATGGTCTTTACTCTTTTTAAGGCATATTATTTAAAATGTCCATAAATACAATTTCGAATACCTTCATCATTACTGAAAAAATAGGGTGGTCGTGCTTGGTGAATCACTTTGTATATTATGATACTGTAGTAGTTTGTGAGGTTCACGATCTTTAAACACGAAGATCTTTTCATTAGATGACGTCAGATAGATACTTAATCAATCGACTGAGACGATTTACGTCGCGCATTTAAAGACCCTCGGTCAAAGCTGTATTGCAGGAAGTTAGTTTTCAACCATGTAAACGTAGAATAATATTATATTATAAAGTACATTTTTAAATGTTTCAAAGCAAAATATCCGCCTTTATATTTTAATCTCTTGACAAATTACGGTTTTCGTTTAGAGATACCTACGTCATCCTTAATACACCAGAATACCAGATATATTATAAATTGTAATTTATAACCTTACACATGCGTTTTGTACATGCAATTAAATGGTAGGTACTTAAAATAGTCACTTATTGGTTTTACTTAATAAAAACCTACTATCCATTCACCCACGATATATTTTATGAACTGTGTAGATAACGATAATTAAATAAATTAGTAATACATTTAAATTAGCAAATAAATTAATATTCGTTTTTTAAACTCAAAGCGTCGTCAATATTAGAATAATTAAAGGTCGGTAAATGTTCGTTTTAAAATCGAAATGCAATTTAAATGCTAACTCTGACTTTAAAATACTGATATAATAATAAATTATTTAGTAATCCGATAAAAAGAAAAAAAAATACAGGTGATAATAAATGACAGTTTGTTGATCAAATAACGCCGTTGGATGTCAGTTACATTTGTTTGGCTACATAACCTGCAATAGCAATTGACAAGTTAATTGCGCACAGTATATAATAATTATGTAAATAAAGCCGGCGACAGTATCGTTGTGCATATTTAAAGTTTTATACCCGTCATTTCGAATGCATGCTCACGGTAATTTACGAGCGTTTGCGCCTCCCGGTAGACGCGTATCAGCGCAAACCAGATGACAATATTTGTCAAAAACACCAACGGCATCAGACGGACAGTCCTGACCGTATTATAATACAATTATTTTTACGATATATTATTATGAGCACGTCGTGTCGTTTTTAATGTGTACTCTTGGCACGCGTTGAAGACACGGCGCGTGTGCATTGCGAGTGTTCAAAAATTCGAAACCGTCAATCCTCCCCGCCGCCGTCACGCACCCCATTAATGTCCCGACGAGAAGATCGCCCTCCGAGAGCGTTTTTCGCCCGTCTCGCGACGTTCACGAACGCTCTGTAATTGCCCGGCAGAGTGCGCGAAAAACGCGGCGCGATGATGGGGTTGTCGCATGTATATAGTGGGTATATAGTCGATAATTAAAGGTCAGCTGGTTAATGACAATATTGTGCACGTAAACTTTAGATATAACAATATAATACATAATAATATTATATAAACGGCCGTGTCGTCAGGCTTTCGACGTGCGGGTCGAGGAGGGTTCGAGTTATGATTGTCATCGTTTTAAGTAGGTTCGCCGCAGGGGAGACCGTCCCGGCCCGTTACATAATACACCCCTTCATTTCGCATGCACCTCGCCGAGCTGCCACCCAACATCCTATCGCACCCAGCGATACCAATACCCTATACCGTCGATCCCGCACCGATGGGGCTTATTCGAACACCGACGAGTCGTCATTACCTATATTGTTATAATATTATCACATACGTATATTGTTTGCAACATATTACGTTAGTGCCGGTTTAAACGTTAAATATTATGTCGGATGGACATGCCGTTAAATCGAAATACGTTAAAGTTTTCCCATTAACCGAGCGCAAGCCCGGAAACGAATGCACTCGATAGGTAATTTTTTCAACGTTTTCAAACTTTTTGCCGTTTACGGAAATTGTTTGACTGCCGACCGTGCGAGGGTCATTACATCGCGTGTATAATATTTTCTATATTTATTTTTATTTTTAATAACCACCGCCCCTCCGACAACGGACGGGCGAACGGCACTACAAATACGCGAGATATAATACGCTGGGTATATGGTGCACAGCTTTGTTCGACCGCGTTTGAAATGCTAATCACACAGAAGAAAGTCTCAGGGCGGCGCAATGTTATTATACATTCAATATGCATATATTATTATATTATTTAAACAGCGGTCCATCTACAACAGCACGAGCTAGTATACCATGTACCTTTACGGTCGGTTCGTCGGCGCACCCCTCGTCTCGACGAGCGTATATAATATATAAGCTTTATCTATTAAGACGCATTATGCCTGTCTATCATGTACCTACCTCCCTATACAATAATATTAAGTGGGTATGCGATATTACAATATGCGCGTGGGTACATTTAAAACCCTAATAAATTGCGATTTTTTTTTTTTACACGATCGCGTTATTGGTGCACTTGTGTAATTAGCTCCGACCGATTTCGTGTCAATCTGTAATAATAACAACGAAGAAAAAAACGAACCGAAATATTGCGCGTGCTTGTTACGTGCTAACGACTACACTCACGCTCGAAGTCTGTACAAATCGCGTTCAAAGCCGGGTCTGCGTGTTTAGAATTTTAACACCCCCTAATATTTGATCAATATTTCCTACTTACATCCAAATGACTGAGTCTTCTTAAGTTAATCATATTATTATAATGATTTATGAATTAATTATAACAACGAAGAAGCAGCATTTAGTAATGTTTTATGTTATTGTTTTTCCACGCGCTTGACTTATACATAAATCTTCCTCAATAAATATCGATTATCTATCGTTGTATAGGTAGGTTATTGAGTGCAAGAGTTAATTATTGTGATTCCAGAAATGATCAACATTTCTCTCAATATTTTGAACAAATAAATATTATACACATCAGATTAAACACTATTAAAATTGTATTTCCATTGTAATTTATTTTTTAATCGATTTCATCTAATTACTTTTCCTCTCTGGTCCCTCCCATCACTCCTCCCCCCAGTATAATTGAATACAGCCCTGTCGAAACTGGATCCTCGAAATCGGGCTGTTTTAGGAAAAAAGCTCAGCTCGACTAATTCCAACCTCGTCTTCGAAATTTAGTGATAGGTATATATAGGGGGTAAGTGTATATATTTCATCCGGACGGGCAGATTTAAATAAATACGTAAACCTTCGGCCATCCGCGCGCAATTATTCCACCGTGACGTGAAGAAACCCGTATATAAATGACGTCAGCTGACGAAGTTTGCCCATAGAACGGCTGACGTGGAGGAGGAGGGTTGGGGAAGAATCGTGACAATAACAAATTACGGCAAGTTTTTCAATTTTCATCCCACCCCTTACCGTTTTGTAGTTGCCGGTCCGAAATTATTATTATCGTCTCCACCGCGGCGGTAAGGCTCATTTTAGTCGAAAAAAAAATTAGGCCATGTGCACACATCTTTCGATTATTTCTTGTAGTCACGGGTGATTTTCTGTTTGTTTGGCTGCAATATCGTTTCACGTTTTCGGTGTCCCCAACGTCCTTCCTCATCGTGGTTTGCCATTAATCGAATACGTCATAAACCTGGTCAATAATATTATATAATATGTTTTTTTAAATAATATTCTGAATGTTACACGATAAAATATATTTATGATTTTAAATGCGCAAACATTAATTCAACGTATACCTCAGAGTTATAAGATATTAATTTTATCTAATAGAATACTGCTGAAAAAAACCAGCTGATTTGAATATATTGACGCATCACTGTGTCACAGAAACTTTTGATGATAAGGAACTTTTGGGACATACCGTATAAATCACGTTAAACCCGTCTGCCAGGTCGTTTACACCGTAATATCACGACTTACGTTCGAGCATCATTAATGCGTGAGCTCAATTCGTGGTCGATTAACCGAGATTAGCTGAGTCCTAATAGATTAACAAATAGATAACGCCCGGACTTGTTGATACCGATATTATTGTAATCAGTTTTTCCTTTTAACGACACTTGTATACCTACGTTTAATCCTGTCCATTAACTTGTAATATTGAAATGCACAGAATGCTGCAGTCTTATTCCAACGGTATTATTGAAATAATATACGTTAATGGCTATTACCTCGGTTGGCTATTATTTACACGTCTAGTCACGTATACAACTATTATTTTATTTCGGAGCACCCAGTGATTATTGTCTTAAAACATTACGAATTTTATGGAATGAATCGACGGCGGTGACGGGACTTTGCAGGGACTCGTTAGTTGTAAAAGAAAAATGAACCCCAAGTCGCGTACCTATATACGGTTGCGCGTGTATAATTAATGATATTACAGTGAATCGAGAACTCCGAAATATATGAGCAATCTCAATTTGCACTCGAATGAACTATTCGTCCAAACCGTTTTATATTAGTTTTTATTCGCATTTGACTTTCACAATTTATTCAACATCACGATGTGTTTAACGTGCGTTATTTGGTGTATTCGCTTAATGCATTATATACAATATAATATAAGCTCCTATATATATTCAGATACCGTACACATGGCGTTTCAGACCTTAAATTTATTAGTGTCTGTTAAATAAACATTTTTAGATTTACAAGACGAGTAAATAATTCGTGTTCACATCATGATACTCCCTAATAGACATCGTGGTGCCAATGATTTATGAGCTATAATATATTGAGGCCGTTGGTATAGTTCCCATCAAAAACTATCGTCGCGCTATTATCATAATATTATGCTGCGATACAAGTATAGTTTGAGTTCAAAAATAAAACATTTCGTTACATGCGATAGTTTCGATTCCGTAACTTACCGTATAATATATTATATACTCGGCATAATATTTCAGCGGTCTCGATCTGCATAATTCTAGTTATTTGATGCATATTATTGAGTTTTCCGAAAGTCGTGGTACATGTGCGTGTTATTTTAATAATAATATACCAGTGCAATGTGGCGAATGTGTAACGCGCATTTTTTTGGCTGTTAAACATTTCTTGAATTATTTGTAACAGAATATTCAAAAATAAAATATGATATAATAAGATACAACAGTACCTACCTCTCGCACTAGTAGCTATAAATTTTTGTTGACATTATTTTCTCCGGCGGTTTTATATTTTGTGGAAGAAGTCCATAAAAACGGATTTATGGGTGGATGGACACTAATCCGCAGCATAAAAAACTCTCACTTCGGAACACCTAAAGCTCCTCATAATTTGTTTAAAGCAGTCCCATTTGAAGATTTCTAAACAATGTAAAAACTTTTATGGCTTTTATAGCTTTTAAAAATTATTTATTTTGAATACCTTACCACACCATTTTTGTAAACATAACATTCGTACATACTTAATATTCGGTTATTTTTATTCTCCAACAGATATGAAACTTACACATTGACGTATCTTAAAGATACTATATTATACCAACCATCATAATTATTTATAACGACCTATAATATAAAATGATATACATGTATGCCAAGTAATGCTATAATAGTAGTTAAATTAAAAAAACAAATTGCATTCTATATTAATTAAAATTTAACAGTATTTAATAGCAAAATAAAGATAATCAAGAATCAAGATAACAGACTTGTTTATCAAAATTACAATAATTGCATATATATAATATATCTTAATAAGTTAAGACAAAAAAAACAATTTATTAAATTATAAATTATAAAACATATTATAATATAATGTATTTATGATTTGGGTTATATTATTTTATATAAGATGGCGATGGAGTAGTACAAATTTGGCAAATATAGGAACTGATGGACTTGTAGAAATAAGTGACATATTATGTCATTGAGATTCGTTATATTATGTACTGATTTTTATAAATGAACGTAGCACACTTATTATTGTCAATTTTCCTTGTTAGTGTATTGTAGATATACCATCATTTGTACGTGGACGTGAAGATTTTTTGCTCATCAATTCTAATAACAAGTTTCACTAATAATACACATTCAAAAAATAGCAAACTTATCAGTTGTGTATCACATTATTGGTTTGAAAAATATCTTTATTTTTTTTATATATATATAATATATTATACATCGTTTGGTGTCAAATATACTGTTGAACATAAGAAAAATATAATTTTTTCCCTCACTATAATTCGATAATAATATGTCAATCCGAGCTTAAAGCACTATATCTTGCTGGGTGTATTACTATAATAATATATTATGTATTTTAAGTATTTTTAAAGCATTGTAAAACATAACGACCATAGTATATTAGTATGTATAACCACTAGTCAAGTACCTACTCAAAGAATACGGAAAACCCATACATAGGTAGGTACCATTGGGTTATCGATTGCTAACCTATCTAAAATCGATTACGGTACAGCATAATAACTAATATTATTATTTATTACTTCGCATATGAACGTTGCACGCAATACATACGCATCGTAATGAATTGAATGTATTCAGCTAACCTCCCATATGTTAATTTGTTTTTAAATTTTGACATTCAATAAATAATAATATAATATATTATATAACGATGACGGTAGGTTAAATAAATGCAGGGACATAACATAATATATTATTTTAAGAATATTGTGAACTTCAATTTATTTAATATATTTAGTATTTTTTTACGTCCTTAGCGGACGAAACTCCTTCTGCCTTCCGTTCGTTCATTTGCTTAGGTACATACGTCATAACTCATAATATAATAATTCCGAAGAAGACCGGTAATTATAACATGACCTATTTTATGTGTGTGCTAAGTTTTCAATTTCCGGTTGATTGACTAGAATCCTAACTAATATAATGCGTTACCATCTTACTAAGATTAATATATACCTGCAACCAATATGTCGTGTATACAATAATAGTATTAATACCTATTATAATAAGACCAAGCCGAAGTACGACATGCCTATGGTTAGATTATCTGGATTACCATCCCGGGGCTTCCACATTGGCAATCGAGAATATGATGATCGGTGGCTTATATTTTCACCCACAATAGATCTCGAGAAATTTAATTTCAACAATGTGATTTTGTATAAATCGCTCGTGTGTTCACCAATGTAGTATATAGTTATACGGTAGCTTCCTAAACAATAATATATAATACTATTAAATAATTTGACTTACCGTAATCGAAATACCCATTCACCCATTCATCCATAATAATATTATGTAGTATAGTCAACTAATATTGTTATACGTTCGTTTTCAGTCAAATCGTATGATGTACAAATTAATAATGATTTTGTGAAAACAATCTCAAGTTTTAATTGACAAAGATTAGTAAGTTGTTAAATTCGGTTCATTTAACTTTAATATCCGTTGTTTGATTATTATTACAAAGAAAAATATACGGGCTTTTATAGTCACTCCAAATTGTATTGAACTTACCTGAATGCCGTAATCTAATATTTTATTTTCTAATGCAACTACAATACGCTTGAAAAACATTAATTTACTTTTCAGCTTAACGAACCATTTATAAATAACCATTGTTTTAGAAATTAAATTAATGCATAAATTATGACATGCACAGTTAGTTTTTTGAATTTGTATTCATTTATAATATTATCAAAACTGCGAAAATACTGACAGAGCACGAAATCCATATGGTGGAGACTTGTAAATTGTAATAGTACTTGAATCACCTCGTTAAGTAATGATGTTTATATATTATGATGCTGAATTTAAAATCTTTAAAAGTAATAATACATCATCCCATTTTAAAAGTAATTCTTAATATCTCCTGTTACTATCAAGTTTGATTGATTTCTATCAGAATAATTGAACAATTGTAAGAAGTTCGCGTTAGAAAAAATTACTTATAAAATCAAAAAATTATCAGTTTACCAAAACTATCATCTAGAGTCTAGACTTGATTTCTGGTCAATAATTAACGTATGCGACTTTTTGTGGGCTCTGTCTGCCCACTATTTCCACTATTGCTGAAGACCAAAATACAGGGCACACAAATAGGTACCTATGTCAGGTAAATTACAAAATGTAAGCACGTTATGAATTTATAACGGTACAAATAGACAGTTTATGAATAAGAAGTTTAGGTACTGTTGATTGTGTAGGTATTAATAAATATCAAAAATAATGATTGTCGTGAAACTGGCATTTGAAAGGTCTCAAAAATGCGTTTTAATTTCAACACAATACGAATCAGTCGATGACTGTACAAAATCAAATCTGGAAATCTGAAATGAATTCACGTAGGTCCTGTCGTTTATATTTATATCTGTTTTCGAAAAGAGAATTCCAGAGAATGGATCAGATAAAGGTAATGCTGTAAATCCATTCTAGACCGTAACGAAATGTAATTTTCTAACGACTGTAGTTGTGCTCAGTTCAAATGTCCACTATATTGTATTTTGCGCACATTCTATCGATTGCTAATAATTATGCAAATTACATTCGACGGTTTCCCGCAATCCCTTATTCCTTCAGAATGTAATTGTGTTTTCTTTGAGTCGCTTAATTAGATAAAATGACCGTATATTACATACTATCCGCTTTCATTATTCCAAAAGCGTAGCTCATTGCCTTACCGTACGTACATATTATATAGTTCCCTTCTTTTGTAGTCACCTGTTTGAGCGTGTTAATTTATCTGTCAAACAGACCCGTTCGTTATAAATCATTAAAAGCAACGAACGTCTAATAATGAACGGGGGCGAAATGGTTTTTAATTTCGTACTCACGCCGAAACAATGAATTTTGATTATTACAATATTGTTTTTGTATAATTACAAAATAATATGTTATCTGAATAAGTCTTTTTTCAAACATAACCACGTAGGTATCCGTGTTTGCCCAACAGATAAATAGTTTTTCAAATTAAATACAACCCTACTACAATTCACATACATCGATTCAGCCACCAAGCTCCACGAATGTAAGATAGTTATAAACAATATTATATTATATTATAATACTTAATACTTATATTATTATTTATAGAAGAAGATTTTTTCTTTTTTTACGGCAAACAAATAATCGAAAAAAACATAATATAAGTATATTAAATAATAATATTCATGTGACATCTTGTAATTCGTATAATATACGACGTGCGTACTAAAACAATTGTGTGATACAAACGATGCTACTCGATATTATCCATTTCGAAGACAATTCATGAATTATAAATATGTATTAAAAAGTAATCATTAATTGTATATATACCTATTGGGAGTTAGATAATTTTTACATTTTATTCGTTTCTATGGTAATGAACAAAGCGTTAGAAAAAATCATTCAGAAAAATAAAATATCTGTACCCGGCCCAAAAACATATTTATGTCAAAAATAAATAAATATTTATAATAGATAAATATTGTATTAAAAATAGTCTCTAGGGAAAATATTAAAGTTATTTTTTAAATAAGCAATATGAACAACATTTCACCTCCACACCACCTCACCTGATTTTCACCAACCACAGTGGTAAATTGCGCGTGGAACCGTATAAAATGGCTCCGTAAACTATTCGTACAGATGTATACAATATCGTTATAATATTATTTTTATCGTTATGATGTGTAGATATAAACGCACGTGACGTAACGACCTAACGTCTATCTTGCCGGTTTGCGGTCGCGGCCTGTAGGTGATCTCGAGAGGGCTGTAAATAACCGACAATTAGAAAACTACCCCCCAACCTACCCGCGTCCGTGCCATCCTATAGTATTCGCGTGTACGTTTCGAAAATACAGTTTCAATAAATCACGAGAGACTCGGCGAGTGTTTATACGGATGATGGCCGAGCGAGGAGCAGGGTGAGTTGTCGGACGTGGCAGTGGTGATAGTGGCGGTGGTAGATGTCGGAAAGGAGGATGGCTGGATTACGTCACCGGAACTGCTGTGGAGCACTAAGGGTAGTGCGGCAGTGTTGGCGTTGCTATAGTGCAGGTGCAGGTGGACTTTAACCGACGAGGGGTTAATTAAACAAAGCTACGCTGGAAGAGGTATTGGGGCCGGAAGAAAAGGGCCTAACATCATCAAAATTCATTTCTTTCATTCTCGAAAGTCTCTCACCGCCACCACCTCTCCCCACCCCTTACCATCTGGTCCAACTAACCTAACCCAAGCCCCGTCGATCGGCCGGTCGACAGCGCCGATAAGTTCTCATCTCCATCTCGACCACCGTGCGTCTCATCTGAGACTCGTCGTTCCCCACGTGCGCGCGTCACCACTAAATATTCGTTCAACGATCGAGGAATATTTCTGAATTAATCCTATGGATGTAGGAGACGAAACTCCACCCGAGACCATTCTGCCCACATGTCTTTCTGTTCACCTTTCGTCCGGATGAAGTTTTTATTTATGTGATACATTGTGTTGCGTATTATAATATTATATACCAAACAATACGACGTAATGTCATACAATATAAGTTTTATAGATGTGTAATTCGATATAATGGCTGACAGTTGCACTTATAACATATCAACCATCGCCGGTATATTTTTTTTTACGCAAAACGACTTATAGTACTGTGTTTTATTGTTTTTATTTATCTTCTCGTAAATGTTCACCAGAAATTGTTTTTATATAATAATATTGTTTTCTACACATTAATTACACTTAAATATTGTAAATTTTAAAAAGGCCATATATACCCATACCATACATCAAATTCACATTATGATAATATAATATTTTTGTTTAAAGCTCAAAGATTGAAAATTGGAATAAAAATGCTTTAATTATTGTGTCCATTTTACGAAAAAATAGCAGCAAGTAGCTATTGCGATAATACAGTTTCTTTTATTTATTTTTAGATACATTTAACAAATAATATGTTTATAATTTATTTTTATTTTAACAAATAAATTTAACTTTGGATTTTGTAATGACAACCGTTATACTCATAGTAATATGTTATAGTAATTACTAATTATTTAAATTACTTATGTAATTATTACTTATTAGGTACCTACCAACTTTAATTATGTTATATCGTATATAAGGTACTCGAAACACTGAAATTCAACAATTAACTGTGAAATTTATTACAATCAAACTATAATTGTTAACTAGTTTTAAATACTATGTTTTATACTCCATCGTATTCTATTATAATTTTATAATTTTAATAACGTATATTACGTACCTAATACACACATGCAGAATGTTTCATTTTTAAGAAAAACAGAAATTCCTAAAAATGCAGTTCTTTTTTTACATATTTTATACTTGTCAAATATAGCTTTGGAAAACAGCAAAAGAGTGTACAAGTTCTATTAATCGTGTTTCATAATAATTACGATTAAATTTTTTTTGTAAATGTAATAAATTAATTTTAATATGCATCCCAAAAGTTTGACCATTATATTATAATATTTTGAATGTTATAATAAGCTTATAAAGCATAATATTGTAATGGCATGTACTCACATTAAAAATTCAAACATAAATATGAGTACTTATTCTTTATGTTTTACATATTATAAACTTACCTACGAGTATATGAGTTAGGCGTTACGGTTTTATTTTAAAAAATTTTTTTTTTGGGGTTGAGGCTTCGACAACTGAGGTCATAAGCCTGTGGAACTATGGGGGAGGGTACTGTAGGTTATGAACACGTGTGTATTTGTTTTGGCAGAATTTTTTAAGTGAACACCCGTAAGTATCTGCCATGCCTGCGTGGAGGATGGCGGCCTCTTTCTCTGGACACCGTGACTGCCCAAGGAAAAATGCCGCCCGTGGCCGAGTTTGAACCGGTGACGCCTTAGTCCACTCGGCCACTCCGTCCTTTGCGTTACGGTTTATAAGTGTATTTTAATAGGTACCATTTTTATCGGGCGCAAGTGCATAATATATTTTTTAATATAATTTTTATATTCCGAAAATTGAATAATTTAATTTAAATATTAATATATCCAATATCACCTTGACATTTTATTTTTTATTTTGACAAACAATATTATGATGACATAATATCATTAATTATTTACTAAATTGTAATTGATTTTTTTTTAAATTTTTGAACCTACTTACACAAGATTCGACAGAAAATAACGACGTATATAATTATTAATTCACCGAATAATAACTACATATTATTTAAATAATTTATATTTTAAGACTATTTTGTTTGAATGTTGAAATGCATTTAAAACGTAAGTTACTAATGAGACAGAAAAAACTTTTTTATAGAATATTTTTATGTTCTTACTACCGCACAATTAAAATGAATATTCAAATATCGATATACTCTTTATCTTTCATATATTTATTTACTTATAGATTCGAAATGAAATGTTGATGATACCCTTTTTCTATTTGGTTAGGTTATTTTGGGTTAAGCAAATGTATAAATGTTTAAACACTTGCGTTTCATTAGGCAAATAAATTTTTATTTATGAACAACATTGACCATTGATAATAATAGATTTCTACTTTTAGAATTATTTTATGACGAAAACCTCTAAAAATAAATTGCATTTGTCATCACTCATAATTAATCATAATATTAACTATTCCATTGCACTATATAGTATATAGTATAATATATACGCACTACATACGTAATATTTTATATTTTAATTCGTAAATAATCATTCGAAACGGTCTATACCATTATGGAGTTTCGAGGATAATATTTAAAAAAATGTTTATTTTAATGCAATTACAATTTTGTAAGTTTTCGCCAATTTAAAATTTTTTTTTTTTAATTATGGATAATATCAATTCAAATTTTATAGTGGTTTTTTATTTAATATATTTATATATTTATAGCAAGTAAGATATTTGTAATACTATGATTTTTTATATGAAAGTCGTAATTATTATTTATCATTGTTGAAATCTAAAATTTAAAACGTGATTTTAAATATAATTAGATTTATATATGTCTACAATTAATCACGTTCATTAAACTTAAGCTTAGGGGTATAAAAAAAACAAATTATAATATAATATAATATAAATACGGGTACTCGTATCCAACACCTGTCAACGAATCGATTAATTTTTAATTTTTAATCCCTAATGGCCATTGTATGCATTTTCTGAATGATTCAATGCGGAGATTATAGGTTTGATTTTATACATTTTTGATTTGAATGTTTTTAGTAATATTATAATATGACTCAAAGAAAGAATTATAACTTGTGTAGTTTTGAGTTTTCCAAATTTATGGTTTTGTGTTAAATTATTTTTCAGTATAATTTATAGAGTGATTTTGTAAAATTAAAACCGATAGCTAAAACATATTACACATTATAAATATACCCATGGTCTGAACTCTGAATGCAATTAAATTACTAAAATATTACGTTGAGACATGTCTCTCTCGTGCATTAAATTCTGGATATAACCCCGTGACTCCCAGTCTACTTCGTTTTACACCCGTCAACAATAATTAAATACGATTTTATATGTTCCGACCGATTCGATGGTAACACGAAGTGATTACGAATTTACGCTATACACAAGTTATTATATTATAAATAAAATATTTTACACTGGTCGAATAATTGGCCGACACGGCAACACGACAATGTATTGTTTGTATAATTTAAAAATATCTCTATAATACTAGATATTGTAGTTAATAATTTGTTTAAAATTTTAATTATTAGATAACTTTTTGGTAAACTCATTGTTTTATTGTCAACCCTTTCACGCCACCACTGAATACATTTTATAAACTTACTATAGCTGAAATATTTAGGTTCATATTTATACTGATACGTTACATACGTTGGCAAACTTGCAAGTAAAGCAAGTAAAAAGCAAATACACATACGCGCTGCCGATAAGCTTTGCTAACTCTAAACTTTGGCAGATGGAAAAATGGTGAGACGTTTAAAAATGTTCCGTCAAAGACCTGTAACCACTGCCGTAGAATGCAAATATATTTTGATGATATTATCTTTTATCACTGTAACATACACTACGCCTACATGTCGATAAAATAATGTTCGTCTTGCAAAGACCTATTAATCCGACGGTTGAAGCTGTTCATATTCGTATACACGCGTAGATATACACATAAATCAAAATTTGCTATGTTTGCCTATATGGTTTTTTATAGTTCAGTGAAACTTCCATATTATAAATTATAACGGTCACCAAAGGGGCCAGAAGTAATGACTGCAATTTGAAGGTGACCTTTTTATCAAGGTGAATTACTTCCAGATGACCGCTATAGAAGTAGATTTTATGTTTTCAAGTGTCTCTATTGAGTTAATATGTATGAAATAACAGCCAATATTTCTTTAGATATTTTCCAGACGTACAAATTTAGTTTTTAAAATAGAATATATTTTTTTTTTGGATAACTTTATATGCTTTATAAACTTTATAATAATATTATAGTAATATTGCTGTAAGAGTAACTAACAGGTATTTTTTATTTATAAAGCAATGAAAATATCAAATCATATTATCTGGGTATCATCGATAGTCCTTGCAATAATCTGCAGGATTGTTTTGTATACCAATAATTTTATAAAAACATAATCACAGTACCTATATTAATCAATACTGTAAACAACATTTTTACCGAGAACAGACTCTGATTGTATTTTGAAAAGAGAAAACAATTTTAAATATTCATCACGCATAAGTTGTTATAGTTGTATTACGTTTTCAATTTCGCATAAATAAAAGAAAATCTTTGTGCTAACTGAAAATTTAAAAGAAAATGTATTGCTTTTAAAACCAAAATATTGTAAAATACAGAATTTCATAGGGTTTCGTTGACACCGAACGAGTATAAAATGTACAATGTTTCATCAAAAACGTCGGTAGGTACCTACGTAGTGCATATAAGAATATATTACTTGTACCACAATATTATGGTATTACTGAAACCGCAGATTTTCGGATCGTCTAGACCAACTTATATAAGATGTCAACAACGACGATCACCACAGACTCGGTTACTGTGCCGGCACCAGCCAAACCGATTTTTCGTGGTTATTGCGGTTTTGGACCAGAGAACGTTCCTCATATCCTCGGATATGACTTATGATTATTATTATTATTGATGTTTGACGAATATTCTTATTACAGTACGGGTAAACGACGACGATATTGAAAAATTAGTTTTTATTTTTCATTATTTTAGGTAAAGTTAGGTTAGGTGAGAATTGATTTAGAATTGAATAAAGTCCTGGTATCATAAGATAGCCCTAATGTTATCAGAGCCACATTGTTATTCCGTAGTCGTAATTAAGTCCTCAGCTTTGATTTTTAATAAGCTCTCCAGGTAGGTGTTTTCCTCTTTGTTTGTTTAGTCGGGTATGATCCAAAAGATTGACAATCAAAATGAGTGGTCAAAACACTGTTGTCTGAAATATTACAGATATTCAATTTCGACGGATTAAAATTTCAAAGGTTGGGTGGATTAGGTTTGGATCAAAATCTCAAAAAATAAAAACATCGACAATCAAAAATTAAATTAAATAAATTATAAATAGGCACTACACAGGTAGGTAAGCATAATATAGATAACTCAAATTTTTGGGGAGAATACAAACACACGTACACGACATTTTTATACTGACTTTCACGGATACATTTTAATGTAGCTGGTCGGAAAGGTGAACACCCCACAGATTATGTTTAAATAAAATAAACCTAAATCAAACAAAAAATCCAACTATATTTATAACAATTATTAGTGTAACTTTATAAAGCCAAATTTGTTGATTTTGAAACTATTCACATAATTTTCAGGTTATCTAAAACTCTAAAAGTGTTTATTTATCAAAGAAAAAGGGAAAAATACGCATTAGTATACAAAATAAAGCCTCAGATCAACCTAACTTGTTAGCTAATCGGCTATTTTGGTGATTTAGAATAAAATAAAAAAGCAAATATTACCATGATCCTCTTCTGAATGGTTGTAGGTAACTTTCAACGTATTAAATATTGTTAAAAATACATTTCGTGACATTTATAAGTGTGAAAGTTATGGTTTATAACTTGTGAACTAATATTCTGACCAATGAAGGTCAGTTATTTCTGTTTCACTCTCACAATTTTTACAATATCTTATTCGGTCGCGTTCAGCTGACTTGAAATAAAAACAGATACCTAATCTTAAGTCACAATATAATGTGATAATATTATTATTATACTATTATCTGACACTCCATATATCGTCCACTTGACTCTCGCAGATAGTAATATCGTGCAGACAACTTTCGTCTCGAAATCGTCGAAACATTTTGGGTCGGCAGTGAATAAACGCCCCTTGTGCTGTTAAACGACTTCGAAATTAATGTGTAAGGTTCGATGTCAAGTTTTCGCTTTCCACACACATAATATACACTCACATATAGGTGTATACGTATAGATGTGTCACAATCGGAGCGTGTATAGTATAACAATGTTGTTTTTTTGTTGTTATTTTAAAAAGAGATTCGACACACGTGTCGGTCGGTAATCCGAATTGAAATATTGAGCGTGTACGATGGAATAGAAAACATAAAACACACAAAAAAAAATGGAAACGGATAAATGTATACGGCGTGGTTTACATACAGGGTGATTCTTCAAACAGTAAACACTCATTATGTCAGCACGAGTATTAGTGTTTTTCGGAAAAAAAAAGTTACAGTTATTAGTTTTTAGTTAGATATTGAATGAAAATATAAATTTTCAATTTCATATATTTTTTAAGCAAAATAATTTATTTTGAGAATTTTGGTGCATGCAAATATAATTCAAACGTGTAGTAAATAACTATTATAAGTACCTAGGTATTTAAAATTTAGGCGAGCGAAAATTTAATGGCACAGCCAGGGGCACCCCTCAAAATGTTGCTTTTTTTCAAAATAATAATTAGGAACATTCATAATTTTTACCATCGACACAATGTTAATTGCCATCCTAGTCGAGTAGTTCATAATCGTAAAACAAACCGATCTAGACAAAAGTTCCCACTGTAATAATATTATAATTACTATACATCAGTGTATAAATAGGTACCTACCTAATTATTGTTCGTTTATATTTTTCGTAAAGTTTTGATGACGCATCGGTTCCTTAATTATACGTAGAGCGAGTTATAAAACCGGAACAATTAATCTTTTCTTACTAACATTGCATGCTCTAGTAGCATAAACTATTGCAAAACAATGACCCTTATTCGTCACAGTTTTGTTTTATCGAATCTTCGGACGGTTTACATGTAAGGGAAACAAAACGAAGGATAATGCAACCTATTACGGTAATGGTCGCGTGTTTTCCATCACGATACTCGCAAACTTCAAACAATAGTTCCTATATTTTGGAAATTGCATTATTAAAATATATCTAAGTGCCTATATTCTATAGTGAGGTACTGAGGTGTACCTAACTATAGCTAAAAACGGTGCGTTTGGCTTAAATAGCTGAGTACGATAAACACAAATAGTTATATAGCTTATGTTTTTTCATACATACCAATGTTGATGACTTCCATCGTTATTTAGTAAACACTAGTAATAAGAATTGAAACATTTATTACATTTTTATGATGGTATCATAGTATTGTTCATCATTTCTAGCTAATTAAATCATTTTTCGTTCGACGATAGTATAATTCATAGAAACCTATAAAATATTTGGAACGTGTCGATTTATATTTGAGACTTGTAGCAAAATACAACTATGAAAGCTGTGAGATTGACTTTTGTATTTTAATCTCTCTATTCACGACTTAGCGCGTCACAGTGTAAACATTCACGATAACAATTCACAAGAGCACATAAAATTAAAATACCTATTCGAATAATAAAAAATATCTACATACGCATGTTGTTAATGTTATTACTTCATATGATTCGTAAATTATGAAATACAAATAATACTGGTAAACCAATTAGGAAAAGCCTTAAAAGTCCTATACTATCATTAACTGAATATTCAATTTAAGAGGTTTATTTAGTGTAGGTATATTATATTATTTATTAATAATATTTGTTTTTATGAGATTTCGCTTTATAGTTAATTTATTTAAATAATAAAAGGTTAAATGTGTCATAAAATAATCATTTGGAACAATAGATTCACAGAATAAAAAAGATATACACATCAAATTACAAATGTTAAAAATAAAAAATTATAATTTAAGACATAATACTATAATTATAAATTATCGTAACAATGAATATTATCAGGTCTCCGTCCATAAACGAATTTATTGATCATTGGAAAATTCACAACTACTCGCTTTATCGACCATAGATAAGGATACGCAATAGGTGTATAATTGTAATTTTTAAGAAGAATCGGGAAACTTTCAGATTATCTATGCCCAGTCGGCAGTCACACACCTTCCAGTCAACAGTATACGATTATGCTTGAATTTTCGACTGTATTTTTATTTTCGATGGCTTTTAAGATGTTCACAGGTCTCGAACCATCGTCATTATGTTCACGGAACGAGTAAATTATAAGCTCGTTTACCGTATAATGAAACATATTGTTTATAATTCGTTTAATTAAACTTAAGCCATTATAAGCTATTAGTTTTGTACTTAAGACAACATGGGATGGGGCACCACCAAATGAACCAGTAAGCTTTCGAAGTATTGCAGTCCTAAAATCATTTCATTTTGTATTCGATTTTAGTATGATATAATGTTTACAAATTTGTATAATCAATTTATTAATATTTTTTTCCATAAGAAATCAATGTTCGAATTATCTGAAGTTAGTACATAAATCCAAAACAATAAGCCATAACAAATTAAGAATACTACTTTATAATTATTTAACTGCCAACCTCGTATTCTGCAATGTCCATTGTATGGATCTGAGTAAAAATAATAGATACCTATACTCTGTATACAAAATGTTTGAATTATTAATTTGTAGTTTTATCTGTTCGATTTAAGATAATTTTTACGCAGTAATTCACAATTGAATATAGCAATACGAAAACGTTCACAATTTACGTTAAAGACCACAGTTTTTACACCTCAGGTTGTTGTTATTTATAATACAAAATTAAAACTAATTGTTTTTGAAATTGTAAGACTGAGTGTTGTTGGCTTACCGTCGATACACATTATGATCAAAGGCTGTACATGTAGGTAAGAACGTATCCAAACCACCTTGTAACATAATTCCACTACGGAGACATTCTAGAAGTTTCAAGTGTCGTAGCATTAGTTGGGAAAGTAATTTTGTCGGATGAACGATCGACACGATATTAAAACAATGCGTTTATCGCATACCGGCCGCAACACCGTCGTGTGGTTAACGATAATTGCGAGAACGTAGTCACGTAGTATTATTATACATTATAGACCTACCAGCATGAGTATAAACACAAGACGTGTGGCGTGAACAATTTAAACAGTAACTAAAATTCATCGTGGATAGATATACGTTTTGATATTGTTATAATCCCTACAATAATTATTACGGCCCGTTAACGCGACGCGAAGCTCTTCTATACGTATTTAAACAGCATCGAATAAGAGTTTGATATGATATCGTTAGCCATATTATATACATTCGGTCGGTTGTCGTGACATACGAGTTTAATTACTACGATGTTTACATTCATTTACGAATGTTCGTGTGTTAAATTACATAGCAAATAATATTATTATTGTTTGGGTGTGTGTGTTTGATGTTAGATTTGAAGATGAGAGGATACTTAACATTGATATAACACGCTCCGATAGTGTTTATCTATGAATGTGTTTGACCTAATGGAAACTGCCAACGTACACGCGCTGAACCGAGTGGATTCGAAAAAAAAACACCCGATGAACGAGGACCTTTTGTAATAAACGAGTTTGGACGAAATTAATCAATGGAAGGCAGCATAAGTGCTTCATTATTAATTTTGTTATGTCAAGACAGCATTCAACATTACTATCAAAGTAAAATAAAAATTACTAATCTAATGGATATCACAACAAATGAGACGAACCTCTTAAATAGGTTAAATAATAAACATTTAATACAATATAATTTAATTTAATTTAATTTAATTCTCACAAATTATAGCAATGAATTCAATTAGGCGGATATATGATGATCGAAGCATAACTGTTTATTTGATACAATAATATTGAAGAATATGTTGAAGGATACGTCATTGGAAGAGTGCGGGATATTATAATATATTATGAATCATATCACGGATGATGTGTATTTGAAAATTACAATTAGTTAAAGCATTAATAGCTATTGCGGTGAGGCAGAGAGCTGTAACAAACTGATCGTAAATTTATTAACTATTAGACGAAGAAGATGCCCAGAGCATACAGTGGAACAAATAGTTTTGTGACGATAAGACATAGAACAAGGGTGTATAGTAGGTATTAAAGAGAACCTGTCTTCGAGTGATGCAAGTGATGCAAGTCTAAACGAGACGATTGTGATAACGTGTCAGAAGAATCTAGTTCAATGGTTTGATTGGTCAACTATAGACACTACGACAGAAGAGAGTGTTGAACTTCGTGGGTTAGTGAATGATCACGATACAATACAGGAGTAATGAAAATTATTTCAATTGTTTCATGTAGGTTCTGCTTAATTGGCAGGCCGTGAAACCAAAAGAAAATACCGAAATTAAAGCAGTAGTCGATGAAAGCGTTTAAATGTTATAATATTTTGTGATGACGATGCTCCAACGGAACTATGGGAATACCAAACTGCTGGAATAGAGTTTTGAAATCATGCAATGCATAATACAATAATTTATTTATTACATATTGCTATAGTATAAAGCGCGTGCAAACTGCAAAAACTATGAAGTGGTTGCAGCCTATGGTAGCAGTACTATATTATATCCATAAGGCACTGCAAAAGAGTTCAAACCGAGACAACCACAGCGTTCTCGACTGTGCTTATATAATGACGCATCACAACTATACACAATTTATCTAGAATAGGTGGCGAGTGCATAGTTTATATGGGTAGGCAGGTGCAGGGATGGTTGGCAGGCACAGATAGAAGACGGGCCGCGAGTTTTAAAAGCGCCCGTAAGCCGTTAATTGCGTTTCGCAAAGTTTTTAGGTTATATATTTTATAAAACCGTTATTCTGAAGTTATAACGTCACCGCCGCAACCGGGCCCAAACTTTTCGATTCTACCGCGAAAACCACTTTCCGCGAACCGATAACCACAGTACATGGGTGCATTGTTTTCTCTGTGAGTGCGCCCCATATACGCTCGTTTATGCACTGGCATCATATTCTATCAGCCCGAGAAATCTTTGCGCAGCGTGTCTTATTCGTGGCAACTGTCCCGAAGACAGTTGTACTTTCGATGTACGCCAATAATACCGACAAGGCCGTAATTAAAAAAAAAAAAAAATGGTTAGCGGTGTCCGGACCCTGGAACCCCCTCCCCCCAACAGCGGTTAGGGCCTTGAATACCGATCTATAAATCCCAAGGGTTAACTGAATCTCTAAGATCGTGACTTAGTGTGATATTATATCATAATATTACTACAGGTACATTTACCGCTGCTTGCCCATGAAGATCCAGATGATGGTCCGAGTTAGACTTAGACGTAAGGCGCACCGAACTATAAAACCGACGACAATGCGTGGCTCACGATTGACAAATACGGACGACTCGTGTATTATTTATATGAACTCCGATGAAATATTATTTATGCATATTATTAATTTTAACCAAAGAACATTATTTTTTCGCAATAATTCCTATAACTTTTCGAAGCCTAACACTAGTATTGTAGCAATCCGCATGTCTACGCGTATATATCCATACGTTTTACCGGTTGCCCTTCATATTATCATTGTGGTATAATAATGGTATACTAAATAGAGCTAGAAACGTCTGTACAATTGCCGAAACAGCTGTGATAGGTTGACTGAAGTGAGTCCGTTCCTGCAGTGACAGCTACACGAGTAAGGACATTATAAATTGTTATCATATTAATTCTGGGCGATAGACATAACCGTAGCGGTGGTGCAATAACTTATTTGCTCGTTATCAGTGTTTAATTAATTTCTTGTCCAATACAGACAATAATATTATCATCAAGCACTGTTTCAATTTAAACAGATTAGGAATCACCTGGAATAAAAAAATATCGCGATAACTCAAAATGCCTCATATTATTATTCATGACTCTGAAAAATGCATTTGGCCAGTTCATATATTTTTAAGGAAATACATGGATTGAGATACATATTTTATCCGTGAATTATAATTTTTTTATAACCGTAACACACTTAACACTCATCGTTATTAGTTTGTAATTAAATTGTGATCATTAATAAACATTACTCGAATGCCAAACGTAGGGACGTGATTTGAATACATCTGTATTTGTCATTTTAATTTGCATATTTCACGTTTATGTCGTGTCTTTTTAAAACAATTCAATTTCGTCTTTTATATTCTGCAGAGTTGGTGTATTCGATGCATTTAATTGAAAGTATTTAAATTAAGTGTAGTTATGTTATATTGTTATACAATTAATTACATTTTTGTAATTAACAAATTGATAAATTAATTATTTTATTAATTTTAATGGAATTTAAAATTGGATTATAATTTATAGTCTTAATTCTCAATTAAACGAAAATGATAAATTTAGCCATTATTTGAGATCTAAATTTATTATAAATGAAAAACTTTCATTTGTAAGATTTTCAATTTAATTGGTTTGCTTAATTTTCAGTAATATTGGCATTTGTTTAAATTATAACATAACCGTATTTTCAGTTATACGTATATTAAGCAGTTATGGAGTAATTAATCTATCATCTATGTTATATTCAAGCTAAGGTCATCTCGAAATCGGTCCCTTTACTACGTGTCTATGCATGATTGTCCCATATAGTAATAATTAAACAGTATAAAATGTATGTTTGAGCCAAAATATCAAGTCAATGCTATCACTTATTGATCACATAATTGACACTGAATTAATTAGTGCTAAATAATATTGTACTTGCAGTACTACAACCCTATAAAATTGTCTAACCTAAAATTGTATATCATATAATATGCCTATTATATTTAAAAGGCACATGCCGCACGCGTATATTAATTAAATAAACAAATAAATATTCTTATTTTTGTATAACTGAAAAATCTTGAATAACAGCAGCAAGTAATCAAACTGTTATGAAAATACGTCATAGAGTACCAAGCATAATAATAATTCAATCATTGTAATAAGTATATATTTCCTAATGCGTTGAAAATTATATTTTATCGTACTAAATAATATATAACATGAAATTATATATGAAATTATATACACTAGGCACTATAGGCACAGAAACCCATAAATTTACTTTTTGTGAATTGTGTGTTGGGATATTATATTGTTTCCGCGCTAACACTAGTTTAATAGAAATTATTGATTTTGTTTCAGGTAATATTTTACAAGAAATATTTCGGTATCGAGGCGCTACAATTGAGAAAACAATATCGAAATACTTAAGCGTTACGATCGAATTTAGAATGGTTCAATGATAATAAATCTACAAGATTATATCTTATCCTGTCTGTTTTTCCTACCTCTGAGTCACAACTATACGGTTCATTTTAAATAGCCGTTTCACGTACAATCCAAAAATACACTCGTGAGATACAGCAACAATATTATGTACAAACGGCTTTAATTGGAAATTAAATCATTATAGGTATGTATTATAATATTTATCATCGGTTTTGAGAATATCTTTAGACAGTAGATAATCATTGTTGTAATCGTCTATCACGGCTGTGACTAAACATACATCTTAGATAATATATTATAGATGGACCCACAGCGTATTAAATCAATACAAAAAAAATGTTGGCTATAATATAAGCGATGATTCACGGAATGACGCTTTGGACGCAACTTCTCGCATATTTATACAAAAATCATTTGCTATCAAATCACCATATTATTGATAATAACCATTATTATGTTTTGAATTTTGATAGTAAAAAACGAAATATTTTAATTTAAAAAAAAGTTATAATACCCACTAGTATTGGTAATATAATAATTACTATAATAATATAAGTATTAACCATGAACTAAGATAGTAAGATATAGAGTAATTTTGTGATAGTAACATAATATCGATAATTATACGAGGGTTGCTTCGCGCATGCGCACATCGATAACACATTATTCGGTGACTCGTCGCTAATATCGGAAACAAAATAATACGCTACATCCATAATACATTATGATCTAAGATATTATGCAAGTGTGTCGTGCGCGTGCGCGACAGACGGTCGGATCGCAGAGTGAACTCGTTTAATCTATGATAATTACGACGGGCCTTTGCACAGTTGCAATGAGGTCACAATGCTAAGAACGCGAATAAGCGAATTCAGTTTTGGCGTGCCGAGTGGCAACGGTCGTGATAGGGGTTGCGATTTTTAGGGACGGTAATAATGTAATATTATCGTTATATTGTTCGGACGAGAAGGTGACCGAGGCTACCCTTATATTATATTCTGTATAATACGTATATACAAGTACATATACGCAGACAATATGATTCGGCCTTTACATCCGGCAGTGGAATACAATGTTTAAAATTAATTTCCTATTGTGTGTCTCGTGGATGAGGGAAATCGAAGTATGTTGCGTCACTGCGGCGGCGAGAAAGTTATTGCTGGGTCCTGCTGGAGCTCTGCGGGTCAAGCGACAGCGGCCGTGGATGGGATATGAACGAAAAGGATTAGAGGTCTAATTAAATTTGCCTTTTCGAATTCGATACCGGCATGGTACAGGACACACCATTAAAACGTCATGCTCTGTTTATTATGTATCTCATTATTATTGTTATTTCATTGCCGTCGTTGTTTCTCGTCATCGTTCCTGCGGACATTACGATTCGTGATAACCTCTGGTCTATCCGCGACCCCATTCCCTCCAAACCACTAAATTGGATTCCACAGTCATTTTACCACTTCCACTCAAAACGACTAAATCGTCTTCACATCTCTACCACTACAGCCCTAAGGGATACATATTAGATCATACGAGCAAAGCGAAGAATGTATTGAATTTACAATGTGTATGTTTTCTCAGTACCTAATTTAAAAAAATTCCGATCATTTATGAACATTTTAATATTATTATTATCAAAATAATGAAATTGTTTGGTAATTAGAGTTACCAAAAATGCAAAAAGTCAGACCTACTTAGCTCAGAAACGTTTTTATCTTGTACAATGATGTATCGTTGAATTGAAATTTAACACATCCGTGATCACAGTGATCTACACAATAACGAGTTATACTTGACATAAGGTACAGCAGAGTACCTACTTGAAAATTTTTTTCTTTACGTCTATACCACGAAAATAACCTAATTCCTCACTGCATGGTAGAATAATGCTTGGAATATCACAAAAATCGTTTCTCTGGAGACACAGCTATATTCCGTAGACGCCTGGATGAAAAAATATCTCGAAAATAATACGGTAAATGATTATTAAAACGAGTGAATATTTCTGAATCACACAGATGAAATCAAAATTCATTTATATTAATTTAACAAATCGAAGCAATTTAAAATATATTATATTAAATTAAAAACGACCAGTAGAATACAAATTTCCACATTTTGGGTTTTAGACGCTTTCTAATATGACCTTCTCTGATATTAAAAAATAAAATATTTTAAATTCGTTAAGAAAATATGGCTTCAAAAAGTGTACTATACGAAATCGCTTTTTAGCGAGACGTTTTAACGGTTGCTGTGAGGTTTATGATGCATATTTCAAGATATACATACAAATTCAACATTTCGGCTTTCATTTGCTTTAAAATATGATTTCCTCTTTTTAAAATTTTTAAAAATGTTTCCTCTTTAAGAAAATAACGTCTTAAGGTTTTTTTCATTAGAAATTGATCGATGTCGTTCCTTGTAACATAATGTAGTTGAGAGAAATATTTATTATTTTTCATTGAAAAAATGTATAAAATACCTGATCAATATTTATAATTCTATCCACGGTGTTTTCAGTTAAACAATCAGATGTATGTTGAAATGTGACATTATGCAGTTCCGTTATTTCGGCTTCCCAGTTACGAAACCATAATTCTATATTTAGGTTTCTATGTGAATAAAGATAATTAAAAACTGTTCGTTTATTCATCTCTCAACAGTAGACAGTAACTGGTAATAGGGAATGATAGCTGATTCAATGTAATAAATAATGAATAGGCTTGTTGCTATGATATTCTGAATAGAAATACTGGAGAGTAAGACGAATTATTTGTGAAATTATGTATTTTTGAAAACGTAATTCAAGTTGAGTAGAAGCTTAAAGTGAAAACTATAGTCCTTGGCTAGTTTTATATACGAAGCTGTACAATATTAATTTATAGTTCCTTTGATACATATTATATAATAGTGATTTGGAAAACTATATTATGCTTATTCTTTTGATGGACGTTAGTTCTAGGAATTCTTGTCCGTGCTTAAGTCAATATCATTTTTATATTTTCACAGAAAAAAAAGGTAATTTATTTTAATATTGTGATAGCATTTTCTTTGTTTGTCAAATACTGTGACGCAATAAATGCCGTGCTGTTTGGATGGTGTGGTGAGAGGTTAGGTAAAAACGTATAAAAAAATTGATACAAAATAGTAAGTACCTATCAATACAGTTTACTAAGCCTAGCAGAGTGTGAGTTCTTTATTTGTAATTATGATTTTTACATAAATTAGGTACCTAGAAAGAAACTTACATACTGTTTACAAAGTAAATTGTAAAAACAAGAATCGATCAATTTCCTGCCAGTTGTGTAAAATAATTTTAACTAACTATTTATTTGTTGATACGTTTCCACGAGATGGGTTCGAATCACAAATTATATGGGCATGCTTAGTGTGTACGTTCAATAGCTGAATTGTCAATTTTTCTGTTTTTTTAAAGAAAATTTAAATCAAATATTATTCTTAAATTTAAATATAATAGTGTATTATATTATGTAATTATACTACAGACGAAGAAACTTAACCATATAGGTAAAATAATAATTCAATCCCAACAGTTTCAATTTAAAATGTATGTATTATTAAATTTAGAAAGAAAAAATTTCTTAAAAAGAACCTCTATAAATCTAGTTTTACGATAAATAAAAAATAAAGCTTAGTGTAAGTTAAGTTTCACTTTTATTTTTAAATAAACGATGTTTGCTCTGTATTATGTCAATGAAAAACATATGCTGCATGAAACATTGTGATATTTTAAATATCGTAAAACATATTTTTCAGAAAACTATCCAAACTATAAACTTTCTAAAATATATAGATATATAACAGCTTACACTTTACAGTAATACCGTATTATAGTTAATAACTACCTGTATTAAATCGTATAGATACATTATGAAATACTAAGCATAATATTTTTATAGTATAAATTATACCAATTTAAAATATATCTTTGTGTATTTTCTATTGTTTTGTTTTAAAGAATATCCATATATATAGTTATTTTAGTTAGATGTACCTACAAACTTCACTCGTTTTAATAATCATGACATTTTAATGCACACGATCTATACAAATATATTTTTGTCTCTGCAATTTTACAAGCTTAAAAATAAAAAGTTGGTTGTCTGTGTATTACCTATATCAACCGGTTGATTGCATAGTACTTATTTCTTTAATTCATCTTTCACGGTTAAACATATAGATTTCATAAAATTGATATAATTTACTATTGAAAAATAAAATACAAGAAAAAGAATCTATTGGTAGTTTGTCGTACAATAAAAGCCATTCAATAATAATTATTATCAGGTGCATTCAACATGATTCTAACAAAAAATAAACTTAACATCACATACACGTGGAATGGTAATATGTTTAGGCTTATTTTCGAACAGTCGGTTCCTCATCGCAAGCCCCAAGTGACCACACTAAGCGGAACTCATTGTATAATAAATATATTATGTGGCGTTTATACGAATGCATATAGGACTCGTATTTTACGTACGTACGATTGAAATGCTTACACGCACTTAAGTAAACTTACCTACATCTCAAGGTATAATATTGTAGTCGGTTATACATTGTAATGTTGCCGAAATCCGAACCGTGTACAACAATTAAACGCCACGGCACGCACGCACATGTCGGAGCGATGGTCCGCGAGCTTTTGTGTTTCGACGACCGCTTTTAGTGCGTAATAATAATATAAATGCTCAAACGTCGTGGCCCTCCTCTACCCCACTTTTACAATCGGTCGTTGCGGCCTTTGGCGGGCGGAGAGCCAATTGTAATTATCGAGTGTTATATTATTATTATTATTATATACCTTCACAAGCGGCGCCGTCGTCGTCCCACAGGCTTTGCGCGTACACAATGTATGTGTGTGTGTATATATATATATATGTATATTTGTATATAAGTATATACTGGTATAATATATATATAAGGAAGGAGCGTACAGTCGATTAAAAGGGTACCTATATAATACGTACTTACGGTCACAGCCCGCACTGCGCGATCCAGTGTAAGAGCGAAGGAGTAGGAGCTCGTTGCCTGTACAGGATGTTAAAAATGTCCCAAACCGTTTTCGTCTACTGACATATTATAATAATACTGTTTTCGTGTCTAGCTTATAATACTTACCGAGTAACATTGGTAAACATTTAAAACTAACTTTCTCTGTTCGTACAATATTATAATATTATACTACTAGGCAATGTTTAATGTTTTTAGCGCGTTTGAAAATCAAAAGTCGTTACCGTGTTATTTTATTGCAATAAAATAAATTATGATCGTAGATATAGGCACTAAAACCGTGTTCGGTCCTAAACGGCCAAAGTACAAAATATAAATGTATAACACAGCCGGCACTTGCGGTGTATATATCGTCCGATTTACCCTAAGAGAGTCACCCTGTACCCGACGGTCTGTACACGTTTCGCCGAGCAATATAATATTATACATAATGACTGGGCGTGTGTGTACGCACACCTGTACGCAGTCCGAATTGCAAATGAACCGCGTCCGCTGGACGGGGAAAATGCGAAAAGGAAATCGCGACCAGGCCGGCCTTTGCAGTGTATATACGTACTCCTACAGCATTAACGGTTGGCGGTCGCTGGTCCCGTCGGAGAGTGTGCTTAACGCGTTATTGCTCTCTCAGGATTCGTTATAATATTATCGTGTCTTATACGAATCGGACTCGCGAGCGAAAAACAAAAAAGCGTTCCAAGATCAACGCGGTGTACAGTGCAGCGATATCCATTGCACGATGACACTACACTAATATAATAATAAGTGCGTATCGAGAGATTCGGTCGATTTCGTTTGCATTGAGCGAGGTGTGGGGTTGAGAACCTCACGCGAGGCAGAGGAGAAGCGTGTTGAGATGATGCGAATGAGTGGGTGTGGGTGGGGGTAAGCGATGGGAGGCTGCAATAAAAAACGTATCGAACACAGCGTTTGTCTTCGATTGACTGTTAATAAACTATTATATTGTCTTCAATTGGGTCGGCATCCCGAGACATTGGCCGCCGACATTATGCTCCACGGGTACCAAAATAATAATATGTAACCGTGTTGGTTGCTGAAATGACGAAATAAAAATATTACTTTGTGCAGATATGACGTATATAAATGCATTTACTTACGCCGCGCCGTACTTATATCCCTCGTCATAACCTTGCGCGTCAAAATAAGACGTTGACCCCCACCGCTGTGAATCGCGTCTGTTATTATAATTCATAGCCGACCGAGTGATTTTTCGACTGCAAAAGACGGGCCACGATCACCACGCTGCCACCGCCGTGCCGCTCTCATTGTTATACGATCCTGATAATAATATAATAATATAATATAATAAATATATTCAATAATAATAATAATTGTAACGCATCAATATCGTACGTCAGCGTAGTAGTGTCGATTCAACCTCCGCCGTCACCGCAGCCGACAGTTTTGTTCGATGATTTTTCCTCTCCTCCTCGCCATAATCGTCTTCATTATTATTGTCATTATTATTATTATTATTATTATTTCTATGCCCAGGCCCGCCTGCAGTTGATTTATATCACTTAAAATCTTATCGCGCTGTACCGATTGGTCGGCCATCTGCCCGATAAACCTTTCTCTGGTGCTGCACCATACCCATTTATGCGCGCCATACACAAGCTGATAATAAAATACTCTGACCGTATTAACCATACGAGAAACGATACGAGTTTAAATACATGATTTTAAACTATACATATTATTATACATATTACAAACGTCACTGTTACTACCATTTGCTATAATAATATTTCAAAAGTCAAAAATATAAATTATGCATTTATTTCAATACATTTGTGGCGTTTTCGTCTAAAAAAATTATGTTCTGCAATGGTTTTATTGACATGGGTAATTTAAAATTGTATAATATAATAATATGGCTACATGCATACATATACGGCTAAACTGTAAAGCTTCATCTGGCCATAACGTTATTCTTAATTAAGCTGCACATCGTACAAAAATCCATAATCACTACACAGTACAATATTAGCTTATAACCAACATTTAATATACACCTAAAATATCATACGATTTGTTGGTCAAGTGCATTATAATATAACTATCAAATTTACTTCATCCATCAAAGCTTGCAATAATATTATGATAATTATTAATAACTAATAAAATGTCAAAATAATTATATATAAGTATAATTATATATTACATAATACAATATACTATATTATAATAATTTTATTATTATACGAAGAGTATTAAAATGTCCGTTCTCTACTGCGCAGTAATGTAGCTATTTTGCCTATATATCACGCCGTGTTACTCTGTAGTATATATAAAAAAATACGTGTTTGAAACTTGACGTGTTCCATTTTGAACAAATTAGAAAACATGTCTTAATCAAAATTGAAACTTTTTCAAATTCGGACTTTCTACAAATCAGTCACAAGATAAAATGTCTCATCTCAAAAGTTACTCTCATACAATATACATTCTTATAAAATAGTAAATCAGCTAATTTAAGGTTGACAATATTTTTTTTTAATATTGATAATTTGCTTCAAAATATTATTTTTAAAACTAATAAAATATATACCTAGTTTGAAACATCTAAAAAATGATTATTTTTTAAACATGTATTTTTATTGTTTAAATTAATCAATATATGTATATGATTGGAAAAAATTTAAATTATTAATTACCAATTCACCGTCCCCTTAAATCCAGTACGTGCAATTTCTGCATTTCAGTGTATCAATATATTTCACTTTTAATAGTATAAAAAACTTATAACAGTATTAGGTTTTTGATTTTAATTTAAAAAATGGTAAAAAAAAGAAATTAAATGCTTTTGTTATAAATTTATATTAGCTAATTCAATTTAAATTGTGACCATTAATTAATAAATTTATCAAACTTCTGTGAATTGATAAAAAATTAATACAATTATAAATAGGTACTCAAACAACTACCACATTAATTTTTAAGTGGTTTAATTATGTTTAAAAATATTAAATTTCCCAATGTGTAATTTACATAAATCTATTTATTGGTCATCCAAAAATCAAACTCTAAAAATATGACTAATATTTTCTATGTTCACATTTTTTTATACTACAACTACTATTTAGAAAATTCTAAGCAACTATATTACTGAAGTTCTCATTCACAATCTATAAAATAATTCTATACGTTTATCAATTAATGTTTTGCATACTGAGTGTACACTAAAAGAGTCTTCTGGATGATTTTTAATTGATATAGAGTTTCAGGGAGGCAATTTGGAAGTATTGAAATACATATTTTTAGAAAGCCCTAAAAGTTGAATACTTTTGGAATGCTCAAAACCACTAAAATTTGTTAAGATTGCAATGCCAATATTTTTCAACAGTTCAGATGAACTCTTCTATAGTTTTATTTAATAAAAAATAGTAATCAAAAACAAATTTATTCGGTTAATTTTTTAATTAAATATTTTTTTTTTACGAAATTAGTCTTTTGAATCTATAGATAATAATATTATTGTGTTGTTATTAAAAAAAAAAATAGGTGCTTATGCGTGTGAGGGTTTCAAAAGTGTTTATAATTTCAAATTATCTCAAAATGTGTATTTTAGTACTCCTATACATCTCCCAAAATTCTATTTCAACCCATCATTATTCATTGAGCTGAAATAATTTGGGCTACATCTTAGCGTGAAAACAATATGTATTTACTATTTAAACTTGTGTATTTGTCCATGATTTAAAAATGTCAAATATAATTTTTTACACAAGTTCTTAGAGCATAATTTTATATTATGTTGTTATTAATAAACACCTTTCAATAGGTACTAAAACGGATTAATAGAAACAAAATTCAAGTTTGATTACAAATAAACCTAATAACGACTAATCCAATGAGCTTTTGTGTATTCAGATTGTATACTATTATATTAATTATTCTACTAGATACTGTTAACAAAGATTATGGTTTGAATAAAAATTAATAGATTTGAATTTCATACATTTACTAATAAATTGTAAATAAATTGTTAAAATTATTAATGGGATAAACATCAAAAAGAACTTAGATTTTAAAAGATTGTATTACATTATAGGCCTCGACAGGCGGCGACAGTAAGTTATAAATAAAAAACTGTGACAATAATTTATCTCACAAATATTTTCAATTTATTGTTTTATATTATTATAAACTCTTTTTGTGAATTGTATTTATAATATTTTTTCATAAAGTATTAACTGTGTTACAATATAAATAATAATATTAATAATGAAAATATAGCACATTTAGATTCAATGTAAATGATTGGTGCGCATTGATTATTGACCTTTCTGTTTGTTAAACAAATGAAAAAATAATATTTTTCTTAAAACTTTTGATCACTTATTTAAACATTAATTAAATTAAATATTATAATAACATGCTACGTTTGATGAACCATTTTAGAATGTTAATTAATTATTTAAGCAAGAATTCATTAAATCTCCATTCATTCTAGATAATACGAACATATTCATTGGAAAATACAATAATTTGTCTACCTACAGTGTATTGTCTATCATCATAATATTAAATACTATAATTTTGAGCGTAATATAGAAATTATGTAATATGATGAAGTTATTATATAATATGCGTATGAATTAAAATTATCTGAAACTTCAGATGGTAGATCGAGTTTTTTTAATTCACACGTATATACACACTTCATTATTATTAATACTCGAAATATTAACATGTATAGTACCTGATGGATTTATCATTAAATTAATTACTATGTGCTTATTTGTTATTTTTCTCTATTGTAAAATTAAATATCAATGTTTCGATAAAAATTCATTGTTCATAATATGTCATATAAACGAATGCAGACAATAATAAGAACATGGAGAGGAACTTAAAATAAGTGATATTCTTGCTGAAAGTTTAGATCCAGATCCGACCAACAAATTGAATACCATTCTGTTCTTCAAACAATCACAGATATTGGATAACCTATAAATAGCAAGATATTAATATTTCTTAATTATTAATATAATTTATATTATCATTATAATATCATCGCCATGCCATGCAAACAACCAATATTATTGTAAACACATAATCAAAATCTGTTTATATTGAATATAACATAATATATTATTCCATTTTATATTACTTAAGAGATTGTATTATTTAAACACTATGGTTTGATATCCTAAATATTTTTATTTTTTAAATGTCATATAAATATTCATATATTGACATTTAATATTTATAATATGTATATTGTATAGGTATTTTGATAAATAATTAGTTGAAACTTGAAACTTATTCTAACGCTGAGACATTGAGCCCGCGGATATGTAAACATACAAATTAAATTTCCTATAGATAAGGTTACGTATGTTATTCTGAAGTTTACAATAAACACAGTTAACATCTCAATATGTATATATTTCAAAATAAAATGAATGTTATATTATTATTAATAATGATTTTCTAGAAAAATAGAATGTAACAATAATATAGTTACATAATAATATTGTACTATAACATAAAATATATTATACATATACAAATTTTTTTTTTTTTTATTGGTCATTAAGCCCGGCAACTATGGCTATTAGCTGTTTGTTTGTTTATTTGTAGAGGAGGATACTGTTGGTTGGTAAACACGCGTGTGTAGTTTTTGGCAGATTTTCAAGTGGGCACCCGTAGGTATCTGCCATGCCCGGGTGAGGGATGGCGGCACTTGTTCTCCGGACACCGTGACAATCGTGACATGTCCGAAGAAAAATGCCGCCCATGGCCGAGGAATCAAACTCGGGTCGACTGCGTCGCAGCCGACGCCTTAGTCCGCTCAGCCACTCCGTCCCCCACATATACAAATTATATGACAGTCATTTTAGTAAATAAAATGCCAACAAAATATTGCTATACTTAGGAGTTAGAATTATATTGTTATTTTTGTTTTATTTTTTATTTTTTTAATTACAAATCAACATCATGTTATGAATACTTCAGGGAAAAAAAATTTGATATGCAATATAATATAAAAGGTTACTGAGAGTACTCAACATTTAATTAAAATAAGTTTGTAATAACTTCTTTAAAAATTATTGTATATGATATAAATATACTATACTATTATACATGCTATATATATATATATATATATTTCGTAAAAATAATTCATAACCAAAGTTTCAACGACTTTGAAATCGTCCCATCAAATGCTTGAAAAATGATTTAAACGTGTTTGTGTTTATTTGGACATGTTATTATTGATTTCAAATATTATAAGAATTCATTTTTGACAAGTTGGAGTTTTTCATTACTCAGTTGGATTTTCAATCTTATTTTTTCTGAATAATCTTTCGTAATGTAGTTTTTTCTGTTGATGAGAATAATGAAAAAAAAAATGTAAAGAAAGTTTAGAAATGTTGTATGGTTTCAAAAAGGAAAATAATATATCCATTTTCTATTCACTCTTAACATGTATATAAGAGCACTGAGTTTAAATGATATGTACCTACCTAAACATATTACATAGTTTAGATAAATAAAATACAACATTTATTTTGAGACGGAAATTCAATAAAACATTAAATTTTCAGTTCTTAATTATTTTATTCTTGAATGTATGTAGATAAAGTATTTTGCGCATAAGATTATACTCAAATAGTCAAATAGTATTTATAATATATTGAATTTCTATTTATCATACACGATTAGTAATAATAACTCTTAAGTTGTTAAGTTCAATAATATTTTAATACCAATCCTTTAAGAATAGTGTTATATTAGTATAATTATTGCGTATGAAGTTAATAATTGTATTAGCATAAAATGAGTATCGATCGAATGTGTAAAAGTTATTACTTACTACTTGGATATAGTACATTTAGTTAAAACATGTAATCGCTGAATTTTAATCTATGTAAAATGAGCCATCGCATGATTTGCACACGTTTTACTGTCAAACTTCGCTTTATTAGTGTGGTTATAATGTTGTTAAAATTAGCATATTATTATAAATGTACAGGCCAGTGAATCGATAACACGTGTACACCACTTGTAGTTATTTAGGATATAAACACGTAATTATCAAATAACTGTTTTATTTTTATGAAACCCAACAGTTAATAATAAATATCCTCATTTTACGCCGTTTAGGGAAAATTTCCTTTTCTTTATCGCCGGTTTCTCACTACTACACTCCAGCTATATAATCGGAACATCTACCCCAACTTTTGTTAATCGTCTTATAACTTTCTACTCGCCCACATTGCTCTTTCACTTCTATCGTAGTTACCTATATTTTCATCGACTAGCAGGTGTTCAATGTCAATACCATATCCGTTACTAAAACGTTCTCATATTATACTTTAATCCTACTTAAATGTTTCAAACATAAATATGATTTTAAAAGTTATTCAATATAGAGAAACGAATTGCTTGTTTATTATATTATAAGACCAATAATTATTGTAATTTAAGGAATGCACTTTAAAAACTAAATATGTTTAATAGTTCTCAGTATATATACTTACTTTTAAGAAATTACTAACTTGATATTAAAAAATAATCGTGTGGCAGTATATTATTATAATGTTTGTTTATAAATATTAAAATTGCAAACTATTTATTCTAAAATAATAATATAAGGACAAGTGTAGCCATGATATTTTATTTTATTTTGTAAAATCTAAAAATGACCATTTTTGATATTCTAGGAATCATTTAAAAACACATTTGAATATGTTTAAAGGTACTTCGCAGAATATTGCGCGTATCACAAATAAAAAAGGTATATATTATGTCATAATAAAATATTATTGAAGTCCTGTAAAATTTTCAAATCTAACACTTATCGTATATTTTTATTAGGTATTATCTTCAAAATCAATATTTATGAATTCAGCTTGTTAAAATCATTGTTGTGCTATAACAGCTTTTTTTATGTTTTCTGTTTCTAGTATGTTAAATTTTCTAGTTTTGACCATTTGATTATATCTATTCGGGATTCGGAAGAAGTTATTTGATTTTTGGACGGTAAAATGACATTATTTGAATTTATGGCTCAGTGATGTTAAAAATAAAAAAAAATTCAGAGACTTTCTACTTTGAAATTACAAATAACAATAATTCCAAATCCCAAAGGATTTATACTTGAAAAACATTGTCATAGGTACTTTTACATTTGCATGTTTATTAAAACGATAAAAACAGTAAGTGGTCCGAATACGACCAGTTTACAAAAATGTTAATGCTGACCAGTGCGTAATCACATCAAATCAAATGGATTATTTCTTAATCACTTATAAGTTATAATACCTTTTGGTTGACTGTTAAATTCTGTTTTAAACATTATTGTATGATAGTGGCAACTATTCTAAGCAAAATATGGTTGACATTTATTGAAATACACTCGGTGATAATTGATTGGGTAGTGAAAATTGTCTACGTAGTCATGCTGTTTTAGAACAAGTTGTCACAAATTTCGTACATAAATTTTAACTGGGAGGAAACTGCGTTGGGGTCAATATTATCGTACAATATTATGCGTATTGCGTTATAAACTGTTATCGAAAACATACCACGTGGCATCGAGTGCGTAATTTTAACATGTAAATACAACGGATAGTTGTCACGTACCTACCGTGACGTGTTATGCCATTTTCATCAACCGAACGATACTTAAGTGCACTGTTTTGTCACTCTTCGGGGTACAATAGACGGGTTACAGCGACTCTCCCGGGAGACAGTAACTCTATCCGCAGGTTTTTCGTTTTTATTCGATTGCAGTGCATCCTGCTGTATGTCTGTCCTTAATTTGAATTCACACCAGTGGACTCGCGCTCGGTAAAAAAATAAATAAACAAAACGAATACGATATGATATGGAGCAATAGAGTTTGCGAACTATTACTACACGATAGTAGTCGAGCTGTACATGAACATTTTCAGTACATAATATAAACAAATATAATACGTGAAGGTATTTTTTTCACATATACATTATTATATTACATGGGGGGGGGGGGGTGTACCTAGGTGTGTATAATACGTATGCGGTTTGTTCGGGATCACGTTAAAATATCCTTTTGGGCTGTGCGGCCGGTACGATTCCGTTTTAATGAGATTTTAGTACCACCGCTGCGCACGGAATAATATTATAATAATATGTTCCGACGTAAAGCCGTATAAGAGCACACGCAGCCCCATACACGCGTATTTGTATATCATTATCATTACCATTACCATAGTCATCGTCATCGCCGACGCGAGCATCGCCATAACAATCGCTATATCGCAGTCGACTCCGTCGTTATTGTAATAATAATAATAATCGTACCGTTATTATTATAATTAATATTATAACGACTCGTCGATGGTTAGGCACTGCACGCGTCTCGGACACTGTGCGTATTGTTTCAACACTCTGTATATAATAATATTATAACAGAACACTATATAATTACTATACCCTGCGCTGCCGCGTATATTATTGTGCGATCAGTTGGTATACGCGTACGTCATAATGTTTTGAACCAAACGCCATCGGTGCGACGCACGCGTTGATTAAAATTTAACGCGTTTCCCCTGGCAAAACAATTCACCCGATAACAGAACCATACAGCGAGAAACTACCGTCTCGTCGTCCTCCGCGTCCAACCGACCGACCGGCCTGCCGTGCCCCACTGTGTTGCGTACAGTTAACGAGATTTCCGGTCCACAAATGCCCGTGTGTGCGTGTGTGTGGGTGTGTGGGTGAGTGTGGGTGTGTGGGTGAGTGGGCGAGTGTGGGTGTGTGCGTGCGAGTGGTAGTATTACATTATGTGTATATACATATATATATATACACGAAGCATGGATATTTGCGTTGGATCCACCGGAATCGTCGTCCGCCATTGTTGGATAAATTTTACCGACGGGATACGGCGTAGTCTGATCATCGCCGCGTCCACCGTCCGAGTCGTTCCCACCGCCACCGGTAACTATGTCCGATATAAATATAACGATTTTACGGTTTTAATGCTATAGGCACGCGTTTTGTCTAAATGTAGGTACATTTAAGTTTTATTAAAAAAAAGTTCATTACACGTCCCGCCGTGTAATCATCAAATCGATTGTATTTTGCAATACGAATATTATAATATCGCATATTATACGCGATAATAACGTCATGCGCCGTATATTTTATATTATACCTATATATAATGCGTTGCTGTAATTTCTTTTCGAGTGTACCGTACCGACATCCGTATTGTAATAGATTTCTGTGTTATATAAGTTTCCGGTTAGTTTTGCTATTGTATTTTCACTAAAAAGTAATAACATATAATTTGTGCACTTATAATAACTGTATGCAAATGCTTTGAGGAATACAATAATAATGAAGAAGGTGCCTATTTATGAATTAGTAATAAAGTATTCAAGAAATCGCATTATGCTATGATGCTGAATGAATATTAGAACATCGTCCATATACCTAATAATATTGTTATACAAACGAAAACATTTTGAGATTAAAATTTCTTAGAACACGTTTCTTACTCAAACCCTATACATATTATATTAATCAGTAATGCTAAATAAAGTTAAGTTTTACTTAAAACTAAATAAATTGTGTTGACGTTTCAATAAAATTAATATTGAAATTAAATATTTGAAACAACACCATCGTAGTTTTTATGAAATCCTAATGCGTAGGTACATTAGATTCATTTCTTGACTTTGTTTGTAAACGCAATGAAACTAGAATTTTGTGTGTAAAACCAAAATATTATAGTTGAGTTTGTTTTTAAATAGATACAACTGTAATTTAATGAAATACAATTTTAGTCTTCTTCGAACTGAATTCGTATTTGATATATACCTATATAATACTAATAAGGTAAGGACAATTGAATAAACACATTTATAAAATCATATTACAATAATGGTTGCATGATATAAATTATCACATGATGGTCACACATGATTTAAAATAACCAGTCAAAAATACTAGTTTAGAATAAGAATGAATTGGTAACCTATTCAGAGTGGGAGTTCGAAAGGATAATATCACTCTCAGTGTAGATACAGCTAGCTCCATGTTAAGTTAAAAAGCAATGCAATTGTTCGCCTGGTGACGAGTAAAATTGAATTTGCGTTCTCAAATTTAAGAATCAGCTGTGGCTGTGGTGTACGTGCTGCAACTGTAGCGTGATACTTGTACGCTTGAGCTTAGATAAAACTATCCTTGGACTGGGATTCGTCCATCCTTAGAAAAACATTGAACACTGCTTAGGCAACCCTTGAAATTGGCCATTTGGTTGTTCGAAGACAGCGAGCACTTAGTCTGAAATTCCAGGGTATTTTTTTGATTTGTCTGGAGCATGAATATTTAGTCATTACGATTTACGAATCGTGAAAAGTGAACGCAGTTGTGTATATATACTTATATATATGATAAAATAACAAATAAACCTTGAATTAGTTGAATTTAATGAAAAAATATATATATTAAGTATTGATCAAAATTTGATTTAATTATAATATGTACCTATTGTTGATATTAATATCCTTTGAATAGTAATATTTTAAATATTTTATTCTAAGAATAGACAAATTAAAAATACCTATAATATAATAAATTATATATACCTTTTATCTATATTATATATTTTATAATATTTTAATATAGACGAAGGTATCCGGCCAAAATAGCGAAACAATTACCGCGAATGAAAAAATCGCGAATTAATAATAGCGTAAATAAAAATAGCGAATTGTAAAAAAGAGCGAAAATACATAATAGCGAAAAGAGAAACATCTGTCGGTCGGGTTGCTTATATGACACAGTGTAAAAATCAAACATATTTGTTACAATAAAAAATGGATAAAAATAGTTTATAAATGAGATTAATAAATTTAAAAAAGTAAAGCATACAATAAAATATGGAGTGATCATGGAATATAAATGAAAAATCATTATATTTAGTGTTTATTTGTCTCTTATATATTTTTTGAATACATTCATTATAATTATAATATCGTTAAGTTCTAATAATAAGTATTTATAGTAGCAATAATAATAATTTTAAATAAAATAATTATATTCAATTTAAATATAATTATATTTAGACATTCAGTGACAAATTATATGCTATACCTTTTATGAAGTTCTTATTCTCATTAGTATATGTATAAGTTAAATAATAATTAAGATAGCATATTGACGATATCAGTAGGTATAACGATATTATTGTGATCTACCTGCATAGGGTTTTGTCCTAAAATTATTTCCCTGCGAGATATTTAAAATGATATATAATTTTAAGTTTCGTTATTATGCATTATCGCTTATTTCAAAATTCGCTGTTTTTATTTACGCTATTATCGATTCGCGATTTTTACATTCGCGGTAAATTGTTTCGCTATTTTGGCCTAGACCCATAGACGAAATCTCGTTATTGAATCAACACATTGTTGTATTTGTATATGTCATAACTGTCCAATGTTTATAAATAGCTAAAAAAGAATCAGTTTTGAAAATTATATCAAAAGGTGAAGAAAGTTCTTATATAATTTAGTGAACATTTCAAGTATTTTCGTTTTTGAATTACGATGAAATAAGAAAATTCATTTCGTTGAAAACTGATTTTACCCGAATTGTTTTGGGGGGAATTTTTACTTTTGACCCCTTTAATGTACTAACTAGATTCATGTTCCTAGTTTCTTACCAGAAATGATATTGCAGTTGAAAAATATAACATTTTTTTCTGGTCCAAGAGGTAATGAAAGATAAAAAAAAATAAACACGCATCATTGTAAAATCAATACCAATACATTCATCAGAATGCTCCGCTCAGAATATAAAATAATAACAAAAATAAATTATGAAGAGTTAACTATACGTATGTACAACGCACAAAATTAAAGTTAATATTAAATATGTCACAAAAAAAGTATTTAAGCAAATGAAACAATAATATCATATTTTTCATCATCAACTTCATTTGATATTGAAATATAGGTACGTATAATAGTATATTTGTATATCACTGTTGAAATCATTGCTTTGAAATTGTATTTATACAATTAGCATCTACAGACGACAATGAAATAATTAATGCTTAAATACTTTATGGAGTTCAAAGTATTCATTATTAATAATTTTTAATATTATTAAACAGCTTCACAATTTGCATTTTATACTACGAAAATTAAAGCGAATTTTAAAATCAAAAACATCAGACATGAAGTATAATATCGAAGTAAACAAAAAGTATTTTTATAACCGAATCAAATTATTAATGTCGATGAAAATTGAAAAATAATGGTCGCCTTAATAATCACTTAAATAAAAACAACAAATAGGTAATTAACGATAATATAATATTTCTTTATAATAGTTCTTTTATAATCGCATTCTCCTCTGTTATGTTTTAATTAGTAGTTTTATCGATGTATTTGATAAATCTACCATATTTTTTTTAGCTATTTCATAATTTTTAAAAGTTGGCATCATTCAAATTTAAATTGAACCTTTATATTTAAGAAAATCTGTAACCAATCATGTTAAATAATTTTAACTGGCATACATAACTTATTTAATATGATAATGAATGTATTGTTTTTAATCATAATATAATATAACTGTTTTCATTTTTTATTTCATAAAACATTCAAGCCTGTGGTCATATTTAAGAAGTAAAATTAAAAATTACATTATACATTATCCAACATATGATAACCAAAGTGGTCATTCGCTTTTTGGAACATAATGTCTACCCAATTGTATATTTTACCAATGAAATAAAGATTATAATTGTTTTTATAATTATCTATGATATTTGCTAAATCAAAGTGAAATAATAAATCATATTTAACCTGTAATTAATTTATTTTGAATTTTTTTTTTTTTGTTCATAATATGAACTAAATTAAAATCAAAATATTAATGTTGATTCAATTGTATGATAAAAATAAAAACATTGTTTACGATTGTATTAAAATGTAATATTTACTTTAAAATTAATCAATATCCTCAACAAATATTATAAACTAATAATAGTTATTTTTTAATTTAGAAATATTAAGTAGGTAAATTTTTTATACTTGTACCTGCTCTGTAAGATATCTCATGTTTATTTCTAACGTGTGTCGAAAAAATTGACGTTGATTGATTATTCGAAATGTTTTCAAACCAACATAAAATGGACTTCAGTCAAATTTAATATTGTATGAAATTGAATGTGTTTTAAAATTGTATGCGTAAGAAAATAAGTTTCTATTAAGCTATGGTACTTTGGCAATATTTTCACGAGGCGAGTATGAATTAGCGTTTTCTATACATTTATAAAACTTAATCTATTTTTATAAACTTACTGGCTGGCTAAATAAAGTTTTTTAAAAAAAAAAGTATAACTTTTATTCGTTTTGTTTCTGTGTAAACAAAACGGTTTAACGTGAGCCACTGCACAATAAATAATAATTAAAAAAAATAATTTCTTCGCTGGTATTATAGATAGACTTATCGTAAAAAAAGTAGAATATTCAATTTAAATTCAAATTTTAAAAAGTTTACTCTTTAGTTGTTATTATTAAAGTGCGTATTATGAATTCTGAGTTCAAATTTTATATTTTTTATTAATTCGTATTTATATTGATTTTGAACAGAATAGTAACCTATTGATTTATTTATGGTTATAATATATAATTTTTCTGTGAAATTGTAATTCTATGAGATCATACAAAAATGCAATGGCATTTATGAAATAGCTAGTTTCTAGAATATGAGCTAATTTATAAAAATGTTCTCCAATATTTTATACTGACTATATCTTATATCATATTGGAGACTAATGATTCCGATCAAGTAATAATTAATTTCCTAGTAACAGTCTTACAAATTATGATTTAGTTAAAATATCATTCATGACATGAGTGCAATAAAAAAATGTAATAGGTCATCTTCAAAGAATACTCGTGAAACATCGTATTAAAATAGTAGTTTAATATATTACACTGTATGTCTGTATGATCTATCAACGAACGACGTAATAGATTTTACATTTTTTTTTTTTTGATACCAAGATTATCAATGTTTTCAGACCACACTACAACGTGGGTGACAAAAAAAAAATGAGAAACGAACTGATGGAAAAACAAAACACAACCGTTGTTGTTTTTATCAACAGAACCACTCGTGACATGGCATTCATTATATTATTATATTATATTATGTACGTTTAGCCGACAATATATTATTATACAAATAAATATGCATCTCAATGAACGACATATTCATATTATTGTATACAGTACGTACCTATATCAGGCCACGTGGTGTTAAACAACAATGCATTACATACAGAATAATTCACCAGGCATAATGCATTAATGCCCATGACCGTGTTCCATTTTATACAAATAATTATTTTTGGTATACCTATTTCAATAAATATACGTCTTGAAAACCATAATTTCAAATACCTAGGTACTTACACTTTGTTGTACCACTTAAAAAGACAAAAGTACTTTATGGCGAAACAAAATTTTTTCGTTTAAATAATACCCCCTAGCTATTTCACAGTAAACTGTTAGGCATATGAAGTTTTTTAAAGATGTTAATGCATCTAAAGAAAAATTCGCCCGAAAAGTTGTAAGTTGTTCAACTTTGTACATCAAAGATACTAGAATTAAGTATGTTGTCTATGATTATTTGAAAATGTTGGTCATTAATATTTCAATAAATTAAGTAAGTATCAACTTTTTTGTATAAACTGTTTAAACTATTAATGATAATTTTATTATTCTTAGTACATCCATTTTTAAAACTTAGAAACTGGTCATTCAAATTTTGATTAAAACACATAAGCGATTAAAAAACAAACTTAAATTACATTCACTTAATAATTAACAGTAAAAATGAGCATGTAGGTTACCGCTTTGTTCCATAGTAGGTGTCAACAGTATTTCATCATCGAATGGATCACTGTAATAGATATGTTAAACTATAATTTAACGATTTATCATTGCATACCTATGAACAATTATTCCAAACGGAAATTGTCTGTTAGCCTATATTACTAATTAATAAATTGTATCATATATTTAAATTGTATACTAGAAGTAAACTCCAACTTCATTAGGGAAAAAATGAGCATACAATAAAACATAAAATGCAGCACTATATCAGTGTATTTCGGCTCTAGTGTACCTCAGTTTAAGGGCAAATTGTCATCGGCGTATCTCGCTTTGTGAACTAATTTGACTGAGATGAACAAACCACCTGTGGCACATTGGATAATATAGCACTTGGTATATTTTTGAACATGGTTACTGGTTCAAACTACTATCTAAACTTTCCTGATATCTCTAAGAACAATCTTTGAAACGTTCATAGAAATCGGGTTTTTAGTTCACTTCAGTTTTAAAGTGAATTATGAGTATTTTAAAATTGTAAATTGTTTATACATCTTTTAATGCTCATAACTCGATTTCAAATTAAAATTTAACAAAAAGCCGATGAGATGCCCTAGATAACATTCTTAACTTTAAATATTATAAGAGGTCAATTCACTCTAATTTTAAAATTAACGGGGATAAACGTGATCTGCTGAGCGTAAAATTTGCTATGTCGTACACGTGTAAGACGGAGACAACATGTGCGGGTGCGACGTCCTCTTAACAACTTGTGAGAAACTGTGTTTTATATTTTCAAGCTTTCTTTCCAAACAAATATTTTTTTATCAACATTTATAGTCAAAACAATTAGAAAATGTATTTTTGTACAGTTAATTTTGCGTAAAAGTTCCATGTTTGTGTTCTCCGAGAATACCTCACCAATTGCACGGCCATTCATCCTAAAATTATATAGGCCCAAGACGTATTTCATTTTTGTCGTCTGTTTGGGGTTTTCAAAGTAAATGCTCTTAAATAATACTATGAATTCATGACTTTCCAAATGGCCAGACATCCAAAGTAATTTTACAGTTTTAATTTTTCTTTCAAGTTTAATTTTCTCGTTATTTTGTGCACTATATCGGACGTTTTTCTTAATCGCGGTTATTAAAACTAAAACTTATATCACCCAGTAAATAATATCAATAGCGAGGCTCAAATTAAAAATGTTATGAGGTTAAATAATTAAAAAATCAAAACAATATTTAACTTTAAAATAAATTTATAAAACTTTTTAACCTCTTGTGGTAGAATTACAATACAATTTTAATAACAATAAATTATAAAACAAATATAGCGTCTCACTAACTTAAACTAATTAAAACTATACTTAAAACATTTATCTGTGTTTCAATAGTATGTATCACATATTATTGTTAGTTGTAATTGTAGTACTACAAATCAACTAAATTAAACAACAAAGAATAAAATAATATTGTGTGCAAAAATTTTTTTTAAAGAAATCAACTTATTATATTAATATAATACACATAAGCATGGAAAGTGTTAATTTTGATCATTGTTTAATACCACAACCATAATGAACACTCTAAAATTTGACGTCGACGCGCTGTCAATTATAATCGTCATCAACATTGTACAATTATCTCAGTCTGAAAGACTTGAGCTTCGACTCAAATGAAGACTTTGATGTAGGAATTTTACAATACTATTAGACATCATAATATTATAAGTGTGTCTGCAGCACCGTTTCGGAATTTTATATATTGTATAACAATTAGAGGGTTGTGTGTGTGACGATGGAAACGGTTTGTATGTACTACGCCTCTAAAAAATAAACTAAAAAACCCTAATGGCACCTACACGCGGATGACTATACGGTGTCTACCGCAGGCCCCGCGGCGTATTATATTCCGTAATACAGGGTGCGTCACGGGAATGATAGTGTAAAAAAATAGACAAATTCCTCTCAACGCAGGGTGGGAGTGTGGAGGTCTGGAAGAGCTTGCGTTCGATCCATCAGATAAATAATAATTGCCGGAGGGTCCGCGAACGAAATGCAATAAGAGGAGCAGAAATTGCGACGGTTGACAAAGTCTCGCTTCGGCGCGTCACTCAAACTTTTTCGACTTACCTCTATATACTATTGCATCGTGCCATAACGCCGCGGTGAACAAGACGGACATCTTATTATTATTGTTATTATTGTGCTCGGTGTGGTTTTTAAAACAAAATGAAATGACAACTCTTATTTTCCCGACAGAAAACGTAAGTATACAACGCTGCTGATGTACGTCTAAAACAATTCGAGTCGTGTCTATATATATATATTCCGTTTTCATCCCTATTCCCGCGACCCACCCTGTGTATGCGAGCGCACGAACGGACACAATCAGTCGGTTAATTATTGTCTCTATTACGTGTATAGAGCACTGCGGCGGGCAATAATTTATGACAATGATATAGTAATTATATGCGTGTTATACATATTATATATATAAAATGTATGCACACATATATGGCCCTGGGCATCGGCACAGTTCCGTTCGCGAGCATAGAGGGGTTTGGTATAATATGTATATTTGTTACACGACCGTATAGGTATATGTTATATTATATTGTACATGGTATGTACGACTGTGTGACTAATTGTAATAATATTATTATTGTTATTATTATTATTATTATTATTATTATTATTATTATTATAGTCATCATCATCATCGTCATCATCGCACATTCGCACACACGATCGCGTGTATGTGAGTGTGTAGTTCTGCACCCTCGGTGTATTGTAAACGAAAATATCGTTATTTATTCACGACGGTATCGTTTATAATAATAACATAATGTTTCGTTTCGGGTTGTAGAAAAACTGCTATTCGATGCGTACAATTTGACAATATTCAGATCGGACACAAAATTATTATTTTTATTATTTTTCTCATCGGTGTCGGTTTATATATCGTTCGAAAATATTGGATACACCTAATTCTTAATATTTTATGTAAAACGATATTTTTAGATTTGAACTGCTAATACATAATGCATATAGTTTGTTTCTTGAAAGTAGGTCGGACCCGATCCAAAGCTTTGCCTTAAAAAAATATAAATAGTTCATTAGTATTTGTTATGTGAACTTTGTTTTGGACGGAATAGCAATAGAGCTATTGGCCATTTGACATTTTAATATATTTGTCGGTGCAGAAAAAAAAGCTCAAAAGGTTGAATGAAACATCCGTATATAGATTGGAAATTAAACACAAATCGTACTTCAAAAATGTCATTTTTCGGAAATCGCAAAGAACGGTGAGAATTAATGTATACACTTCTAACACTCGTTAACAAAAAAATTGACCATTTTTACTTTATAACCGTTATTGGATATATTTCCAAATACAACATAATTGTTCATTGCTTTCAAATAAACAGGGTCATCTAAATTATTACACACATTTCTTCTTGTAGGTATTCCTTTTTTTTTATAGTTGAGACACTAGCAATCTACATAACACACCATTATTATATGTTAAATGTTTTATATTTTAAACTAATAGATGTAACATACAATAATTGGACCACATAGTCTTAATAATAGGTTTAATGATAAAGATAATAACTTCTCAAAAATATTAGGACGTCTTTGTTACATATATGTACCTCATCTAAAATTTTGGAAGTACATGAATCATTATAATATTTTAATATTCTCATTAATTTCCAATTGTGCTACTTTGAATTGTACAATATTTTTTAATGTAGTTATTATTAGTGTATAATGACGCGCAACATAAATATTGTAACTATATTTTGTAATAAAAATATTGTAGTAGCAAAACCTACATCATTTATTTAATTTTAATTTAATTTTAGTTTTTTAAAGTTCATCGTTTTAAGGCATAAAAACTGATTCAACATATGTGCATTTTACGGTAAAATTATTGTAAAAAAAATATATGTATATAAGTAAGTATTATGCGAGTATTTATAAAGTGTAAGACATTGTCGAAAATTATAATGGTCGATACTATATAATATTATTTTACCAAACCGTATTTTACGAAGATATTTTACAAATTGAATTGCCCAAAAAAAGAAGATAATATATACCTATAACCAGATACCTAGTTATATTATTATAATATTGTATAGGTACCTACACATTAACTTAATACAATCATTTTTCATCTTACATTTGAATCTCATTTAAATTGCAATCAAATATTAAATGTACATATATATTTTTGTGTTTACACAGTATTTTTTTATGTACTTTATATAAATTATGTATTTATATATAATACGTCTTACTCTTGAACTTTATTATACATATTTTACTTTTTACTTGTTTTTTTTAAGTTTATTTTGAGTTTATACCATTCTACATTTTTTAAATATTTTAATACAAACAGTTTTTACCTCATTACAGTACAGTAAATGAATGTAGTCTTAATATTATCGTGGAATACATAAACTTATTAAGAAGAATACGTCAACAAAAATATTTTTCATAGGACTCGGTATTCATTTCCTCGAGAACGTGACGAAGGTATTTTATTACTATTTATTCCTCTACACAGTATACCTACTGAACTATACTTTTTAAATAACCATAATTCATAATAAAAAAAAAAGGAAAGTATAACCAGGAAATATTCCCTGATAATTATAACGAGTGAATTTTTTTTTCCATTTCGAAAATAACATCATGCCTTCATGATATTATACCATTACATTTTTCTGTTCTTGTTTCTTTCTCTTATTGATTAATAGTTTTATAATGCTCAGTGTTGAGAAAAGTGTGCATTAAATAACATCCTCCAGAAGTGTATCTTTAATTATTGATTCTACAGTTATTCCATGTTTAAAGTATAATTTTCGTACGCCTCTAAATGCAATTATATAATGACTTATTTACCTACGACTTGTCTACTTGTATAATATTCTTGATGACTTTTTTAATCAAAAACCTAATTTATGTCCTACACAATATTACTTATTTTTTTGAACATTACCTAGTTCATATTATTAGTAAGGTGGTGTGTCAAATCGTTTGAGCTTCAAATCTATACTGCAAGTAATTTAATTATTTTAAATAATAACATTTTTAGAATAATAATCAAGTGCAAACAAATATACCTACACGAGACCGACAATTAAACGCATTAGAAATACAACCATATAATTGTCTCTAAAATATTATGTGTTATTTTATGAATTTTAGGTTTTATATAAACTATAACTAAACAATAAAATAATAATATAATACAGAACAGCAAAAAAATTAAACGTTCAGTTTAGGTACAGAAAAATTAGAATATCGAATGATCGAAAATATATCGAAAATCTAACAACTAACAAAATGAATAGTCGTTAAATAAAGATTTACTTTTGCATCGGGTTTCTCATAGATCACAATATTTCAATGTGAATTATGTTTGAAGTTTTTTAAGAGATGAGACTCCTGACACTAATTACGTGACGTGTAATTTGTACAGAAGTTAATACCGACAAATGGATGTGTCAACAATTGAAAAATATTAAAACACCAAAAATTGAAATAACGACAAATTTAAAATATTGAAGTACCTATGTACTGGTAGATCAATTGTTACCAGTATTTCGGTATAAAGATTAATATTTAATACTAGTATTAATATATCAATACCATTGCCAGACCTAACACAAAGCCTGTCGTCCACACAATTGGGTCCTGATATTACCAATATCAATCGACATTGATAAATATTTATTATAATATAGGTTAGGATATTATTAAATAATGTTAATATAAACAATCACTGACAATTAATTTAATGGATCAATTGTGAGGTAATAGTCCTTTAAACATGATTTAGATATCCATTCAATTTTAGTGGATCAATAAACTAATCATTTACTTGCGGAACCCTGCATACTCATTTTTTTTTTTTTAATATTATTACCTAAATTCCTTAGTTTGCTTAGATATTTTATTTTTAAAATTCCATGATGATTGATGTATTATTTTAATTTTTATATTACGTGTTGTTAATTTACTAATATTAATACTTTGTTATGTGTTAATTATAAAATCAATTTTGTTAGGTTTATCCTGTAAATCTCAAATATAATACTCCTGGAAAATGTGTTTTTTCAAACTTGACAGTATTAATTTATTTTGTATAATAAAAGTGTATATTCAAAACTAAACTTACCATTTTTAATTGAATATGATAAAAGACAATTTTTGCATTTCAGCAATGAATATTGTAAAATGATTGATATTATTTTATAGTGTCTATACCATTCTTTGTTCAATTAGAAATACTTATTTTTAATTGATTCAGTGTTTTAAAATTAACAAACATTGTAATAAATACAACAGCCAATGCATAATATTGGTGTTCAATGCTACAAATATTTTGTTTTTCTGTTATGATTATTATTATTTTTTAATTTTTTATCAGGGTTCTTTTTAATTAAAAACCAGCTAAATTTACTCATTACGGGTCGACATTGTACTTGAAATATGTGGATGTAAAAGATAACTAATAATAACTAACTTCATTAAATAGAAAATAAAAAAAAACGTGTTAACGTCCGCATTATATAATTAATATATAATTTAAAACAATGTGTTTATTAAGTACATATATAAATAATTAAATTTTTTATCAAACTTATTATTATTATACTTTCTACGCAAAATATCAGTGTTTTATATTTATTTAGATTAATGATGTACAAAATGAATACAATTAACACTTATTGTGTTTAATGGTACTATAAATAACTCCTTTAAAATCTATAATAATATTTCTAATATTATATGTACTTACATATAATAAACAGTGACTTCAAACAAAACAATATTTCAGTGTTTTTTTTCACAACTTTGTTGATGAGATGGGGGTTATCAAAGCAACTGTTTTGATTCCAAACGGAAACACTTTCAAATACATTCAAAGAATATGTACACATCTTGTTTTTCAATTTACTCTGTTCCAGGTCACTGACTGTTTGATGTTGTATGTGTAATAATATGCTATTGTAACACTCTGTGTTCAGATAAATTCAGCATGCTCACGAATTTTGCATTTTACGATTTTTTCTATTAATATCTATTACAATATAACTTCCATATTATTGAAAAAATATTACCTAGTACATAGGAAACACCATACCATCATTTCACGAGCAATTCTATCAGTGGGATCGGTCACTATTATAATAGGTACGCTTATTTTGATGCCACTGAATAATCTTCCAAGGCTAAGAAATTTCTAAGTACGGATCTGGAACACTGTTGCGGACATGAGTCTGTACGCCGCGTTATAATATTATAACTATATAAACCAAAACACCCACTTCTATTAAGAATTATGTTCTATAATAACATTTTAGTATATGACAGTAGTTATACCGTGTGTTCTATGTCTGGGAAATTTGCGGTTTAACTTAATTAGATTATTATAGCTGCACTATGTATATATATATATATATTATACTATTGTATATTATACACAATATACATTTATTAAATGAAAATAGTGTATGTATATTATGTGTTTTTGTTATTATTTGGATACTGGACAGATCATTTTCATGTTCTTGCTGTTAATGGTTTAAATTTATTTTACAATTATTTAGAATTAATATCTTCAAAATTAGGAATATCTTAAATATGTTTATTATTTATGTTAGACTAATAATATTACGGAGAGAGGTTAAATAAAAAAAACACCGACTACTCCATTTCATGTTTCCAATAATATATAAAACCTATGAATTATAACCTAATGAAATCAAAGACTTCGTCTGACATCTACAGTATAGCACTATTACATAGTTACACACAGAGCCAATTCATTTGTAATTTTTCGTATAATATCTATGCATTTTTTAACACATCACCTAAACAAGTATTGTATTTACTGTCCAAATAAATAATTATTTATTTCACACTATATGTATAATTTAGTTTTTATACCCATAGTGAATTTCTTAATAGTACAATACGTATACAGTATGACATATTATTTCACACAAAAATGGGCCCTGCCTAGGTAGGTACTAATGATAAGGTTGATGAAAATTACTAAAAGGACTAGTACCTTAGTAATAATAATATAACAACTGCTTAAGTAATATTATGTTTTTTGAATAACATAGTCAGCATTAGTCTCAACAATATACATATAGGTATACGCATTGGTCCTGAATCCACTATCCAACGGTGTTTCTACACATTATATATATTTTTAATATTCTTCTTTCTGTGCGTCTTTTTTTTTATTCAGACCCCAACACGATGATGCGAATAAAAGATCTGCTGCCAAAGATTTATTCGTGGTCTACAGACATCCCGTCGTGGTGTAATAAATATTAAATATCCTTCCGCTCACTGCTATACATCATACTACCGTGCAAAAGGAAATTTCCATTCATCTCCAATATACCATGCCTTTGCGGAAAGCATCCAGATAAAACCATACACAAGTCGTTTGTTCTTCTTTTATGTATTTTGTTCTTCCTCCTCTCTGTCTGTCTGTCTGTCGTCCTTCTCTCGGCTATATTTACATTACTATTGTACAATACACGCGTCAGTCCACAGTCCTAAAACCACGACCGCGACAAAGTGAAACATACGACTAGAACACGAGTAAAGTATTCGTGTTCACGTTCGCGTTTTTATCTCGCCCCCCCCCCCCTCCTGTCACCCGACTACAATAATTATTATAAAATAATAATAGTATATACCGATCCGCATACTATCCCCGCGTAACGTTACCGGGTATGAACTAAATCAAAAATATACTCATTTGAAATGCACGTGATCGATTATACTCGCAGTGGTCACCAAATGGCAGCCCATGGACGAATTTTTCCGGCCCGCAGACAAGAGAAAAAGTAAAAACCGTTAATATTATACGTTATAATGTTGTAATTTATCTCTTTTGTTCATTGGTTATCGTCGACGCAATGTCAGCTATTTTGATGGCCCGTGAACAATTTCCTGTTTCCAAATGTGACGCATCAAAAATATTAATTGGTGACCCCCTGGATTATAGAATAAGGGTGTGGAACGCTTCCATCACAATACAAGGACGTACGTCTGCTGTACCATACGAAGATTACCGACAAACTGTACCTACGGCTTATACGAGTTGACTAATTACGGTCCATCCGGTGACCCGGTCGGTTATTCGCGGACATTTGTCGGTGTTTATGGTATTGTCATGTTGAATAATGGAATACGTCGAAGGAACTAAAAGGAATATCTAGTCCGACGCAATATTATGTCTTGCCCGTGATTTTTCGTCGTCCACGTCACGTGGCTATTTTGATGTCTCGTTGTGCGTGTGAATGCCCGATGGTGATGATGCATCGTGATCGAATTATCAACTAGGTAGATTCCCGATTCGTGCGAATGGACAAAATTAAAAGTACGATTTTTACGGAACATAAAAACTGTACCTACATCTGATTTTCCATTGACTTTTATCAGTTGTAACAATAATAAGGTAAATCTCTTGTCGTCTCAAACTGATAATAATATATTGCGAATTATATTGAAATATCATCATAATATAAAAAAAATAATATAAATGATATATTATTTTTTTTTTTTATGTATTTGATTATTTGATTTGTGATTAATGATCACTAAGGCCCGTATTTATATGCATTTGCATGTTTTTTCTGAACAGTCCAAAAAATAGCTAGGTAAGCTACAAGTTTTATTTGTAATTAATAGATCTGAAATATTAATTTTTATTTTGCATATTTCTGTATTTTACGATTTTTTTATTGCATATATACGGTTTTTAAATGCATAATATGTTGTCCACGTACATCCACCTCATCGTAGATTAAAACGTGGACGTTCGCATGACCTTCTGGTTTAACAACTCCACACAATATACAGCAGCTGTCATTACTTGTAACGACCAATATTAAGCTTTATAACTAAAAAAAAAAAAAAAAAAATATGCATAATATGTAATATTTTGCTTATTTTGCTTATTTTGATTAAAATAACGTATTTATAATTATATTTACAGTAACTATGTAATTTGACGAAGTCATTTTCTTATCTTATCTGAGACCTATCGGGACAAGTAGTAATCTGATATTGAGTAGGTTTTAGTGAATCATATATTAGTCGTGTTTGTCATGATCCGAGTGCGTTTAACATTCATTCGATTTTATTTATTTATATTTAAAATGCCGAAAATCAGTGCAACTACGTCTATTAGACTAAAAAAATTTGTTGCCGAATATGAAGGTATTTTTTCTACAGATGGCTTATAGTTTTGATCTGTTTGAAATGTAACGTCAAAGTGAATGGTGAAAAACGTTTCACAGTCATCCAACTCATAAATATCAACTGGAAAACACTAAAGTGCAGTTCAACGTACAAATTTACTAGAAAAAAATCAAACATTAATTTCAAATGCAACTTCAAAATCTGCTTTTTTTCAAGAAATGTGCAGTGCAATGGTTTCTGCAGACATACCTTTTAATAAATTGAATAACCAGTGCTTCCGCGAATTCCTAGAAAAATACACTAAACAAACTATTCTAAATGAGTCAACACTAAGAAAAAATTATTTATCTGATATATACGACAAGACCATCACCAACATTCGCAACTCTATTTCTAATCAAAAAATAGACTTTTTTTAATCGATTTTTTTGCATATTTTTTATTTTATAGGGTATATTTCTATAAAATAAGAGCAAAAATGTATATATTATAGTACATATTTCTGAGGTTTTTAGAGCATATAAATCCGGGCCCTAATGATCACATATTTTCAACAATGAACAATAATATGATAAATGATAAACAATTTATATATCTATATAATACATATCCTTCTCATTTGGAAGTAAATACAAATAGTAATACTAATAGTTTCATCGTACATACAAATGTTTAGGTTTAGCAATTTAGAAAATAAAAGAAACATAGCATTGCAATATTTCTGATAAAAACATAATATTATGTGTTATAATGATTTAAACAGACATGATTCATTTTTCGAAATAATTATATTAAAACAAGGAGAAGTGTTTATAAGACTATGAATAATATTAAAAGTCATATTTTAAATACTCGATAATATTCACCATCAACGATTATATTGTATTTTTTTTGGTTGACTTTGATTTTTCCTGTATACAATCAAAGTAAGTACAGATTACGGACCTCGAGCATATGCACTATTTATCGCTGCTAAACTTAATAACATTAAAAGTACTTAAAACAAACAAAAGTTAGTGGTTATAAATTATGGACATCATGATAAGCTTGATGAAGATAATCGTTTACCAACAGCGAACTCTCAAATATTGTAATTTCGGCTGTTTATTGTTCTTGTAATTACACCAAGAAAACTTTGTGCGTATTGTTCAGATCCGTTGAGTAGTCTCGATCTGTGAACTCCCGAGTTATGGACCTCCAAATACTGTTGATGCCAGCGTCTATTACGATGACAAAATATATATTATAGAGATAAGAGTAGCGATGCTTACAACATGCCTCGATTATGATAAGGCTACTATTTTCTAGGGAACAGAATTATATTATAATATGGGATGATCGTATTCCTATGATTCGGAAGAAAAACTATGTTGTTTGCTAGTCTTGTTAAATTTTTGTTTTATGTTATTATGGTTAAATGTATTGTTTAATGTATTCCATATTGTTAAATGATTGGTATATTAAAAAATGTTACTAAAATTGTAATCCGTAAAAACTAAATTGAATCTATAAACTATCATAATATTATGTTTTTACATAAGTTCAATGCATTTTAGATTGGATTTTCAGGACCAAAAAATAGTAAATCACTATTTATTATTCAGCTTATTACCCTGATTTTGTATCAGGAGTTGAGAATATTGGGCAAACAACTTGCGCTTATAATGATTTTCATACATTGCTAAATATTTCTAAACAATTAGAATGTTGTAATTTTTATTAATACTTGTCATCATAGATAATCGACAAACTATAGATCAGTTAAAAAAAATAATATTTTTGAGTATGCAATTTTCGATAAATGTTATACTATCAAGCATTTTTTTTTTCGGAATGGTTCCGTAATATCCAGATACAAGCTATGGGGGTTATGAATATTTCCTTGTTGATGACGTTTGTATGCATGGTTTTTCTTGAAAAGATTTAAATTCAATATATTATATTTATAGTACTTGCTATATTATTTATATACTATTTACCGAGTCTACTTAAGATTATTGCACACACAAATACTACAAGGGTTAGACAACTATATTATTTTAATGGTGTTCTAACAACGTGAATATTAATGGACAATGGTATGTAAAATTGCGTTGCTCGAAGTGAATCTTCCTTAAATATTGTAGTTAGGTATAAAAAATTTCTCATATTTAGTCATTTAGGATTTAGATGTCTTATAATCTGTCTCTTGGTACTAAATTAACTTCGCATTATATTATGATTTAGAGTACCATATTAAAGATTTTTGGATTCATAAAACTAGCTTGTGCCAACTTTACAAATAAATCATGTCTAAAATAATTCATTATGAATAAATGAGGTTGTGTTTTGAATAATATGATAAGTAATCATTGCAATAATTATTATCAATGGTTTCCTTAATAAAGTTTATTACTTTTAAAAATATTTTTACAATTTTATAAAATGTATAAGATACTTTTTTTAACGCAAGACACATTTTGTTAAATTATGTGCTATTATATTGTATGTATTAATATATATTTTTCAAAACACAATATTAAATAAAATATATTTTTTTTCAAAACAAATAAGTTATTTAAATGATCTAAATAAAAATAAATAAATAAATTGATAATTTTTAAGTAAAATAATTTTGCTATGTTATATTGACTTATAATTCTTAAATATTTAAAAAAATAATAATATGATATTCCATCTTTTATACCGAAAACCTTTAGGCAGCATGTTTGTTTGTTTATTCTAATGTAGTGACATTGCTTGTGTTTCAGGTAGTTATTGATACACTCTACGCAATGTTGAAATCAATATTGATGCCTATAGATTAAGATTTTATGTGGTGAAAGGTAAGTTTATTTATTATTTTAATGTAATAGTTCACGAAGATGTTATAGGTTCAAGGCAAAGTGTTATTTCAACTTTCAAGTACGATTTTTCTCCATTAAAACGACGATCGATCAAACTACTGATCTTATTATTTCTGTTGATCTAAATGTTTATTTATCATAATATTATATAGAAATATAAAGTTATACTTGACTCATTTAAATCAAATGACCTGCACTGCACTGGTATTTCCCTCGTATGTGCACGATTACGTATAACAACATATTACGCTGTGCAATGATCATTACTCGTGGGTCGTCCTGTACGGGTTTTACTTATAATTGATAGTAGTTTATATTTTATTAAATAAGCGATGTACAATGGCGGTCGTCAATCCAAGTGGAAAAAAATAAAAATATCGCGAGTCTCCCCCCCCCCCCCCCCTCAGTGCAATAAAATGTTTAACAAATTTTTTTTTCTGTATTTGTTCTTTGAAACGACATTAAGGTCTTTGTCGATGCTTATCACAAGTGGGTAGTAGGGAGATCATGTGATATATTTATCGATGTATATATCACTGTACCTATGTATGATACTACCCCGTTCTCCAAAAGGATACATTTGCGATTTTTACTCCCAGTGGAGTGGGACCTAGTTGGAAACCGGATGATGCAATCGGACGACAACACGGTAAATTGGTTATCGCGTAGAACCACACAAATTGTTCGCACTTTGCTATGAATCGAACCGATGACTGTGTGAGTCGTAGTCAACTGCGTGACAATTGCGTCATTCCGGCCCCAAACAAACTTAATAACAATATATACCTAGGTACTCGTAACATAAAATCATAATATATTATTATTATTCGCTTTGTGTTAGGCGTGGATTGTAATAGTATTTATTTAGGTATCCGTTATCAGCTAATATAACATTTCATACTTTTACATTTTGAAACTTAAAAATAAATTGCTATTAATAATATGCCCATACAAATGTATTATAACCGATTACGATTGGCTATTGGGAAATACGAAAAATCGGTACAAATAGTTTTCGCTGCGACTTTAAGACAATATTATAAAGGTTAGCAAGTACATAACATATTATATTATACTGATACGACGATATGAACGTATTTGGTTTTCAGTTATTTTTTGCCCTACAAGTTTTTTTTTTTTTAACATCAGATCGTGTCAGATAAAAATTAGGTGGCTCGACACTTCGCAAACATGACCGGAACTAACGTCGACGTGTCATTTTTTATCGACCAGCCGCGTACCTATCTCATTATATTATAGTCTATTATTGACAAATCTAGTCATCATGCGTCTATATACAAATAATAATATTTATCGGCAGTTCGCGTATTATTACATATTTTTAGAGTTTAAAGGATGTTTCACGTATATCTGCGGGTAGTCGGCGGGGTAGATTTTTTTTAAAATTTTTTTTCGTTATTCGTATTGTTCTGTTGTTTGTACTCCGCTGTCTCGTTCATAAACATACAAATGAATCTGTTCCATTACAAAATCAAAGTTCTTGACACTTCTCCACCCCCTACCACCCTCACCACCATCGGTGGGGCGTGCAACATTAACATACGTATAGGATCGAAGAGGGTTTGCCCAGCTGGCGTTGTAATATCGTTGATCGTGATTTTTTTTTCGGTTTCCAGTTTTTTTTTCAATTTTTTTCCATTTTTTTTTTTCATTTATTTCGCGAAACGCTTTTAGTCATAATTCAACCGTCCTATCCCGGTGGCGTGACGTTTACGGAGGTAGGACGGTGGCCCGGCGGCTGTGGCGTGGCAGTCCTCCTGCGGCGCGGTCGTGGCGGAGATGCTCGCTCCCATAACTCATCGGATCCGCGGGCCCAACAGTCGATAACGATAAATCCCTGGGCTCTTATGAACGTTTACGCGATTTGCATAATACACACCGTCGCCGTCATACTGTTCGCCGGTGGCTTCCCATCCGCTACTCTCCGCGCCCGCGACGATCCGCCCGGATTTTTTTCCCTCTGCAGCTTCGCGTGGTGGACGTAGGTGCGGTGTGGGTGGTATGTTTACCACCGAACAATAATAACATCCGTTCGGAGAGAAAACCCATCACAGCCCGCGGCTCGTGTTTCCGGACCGGTCTTAAGAACCACTCGTGTCACATCCCACTCACCCCCCCCCCCCCCTTTGCGACGCCATTTATCAGCGACCTGCAATTTTTCCGGGATTCGTTTGCCGAACGCCCGTCCGAAAAATGCACTGTCGAAATCCTCGCACCGCTGGTGATGACACATCGGATCATATGCAGCAAATATATTACGACCCTCGTCGCGAATAATAAACAAATAAAATAAAGGCATAAATATTCCTTTGTGTTTTGGTACACGGTACGCGTATTCGAGATAACGCTTTTGAGCTTCTATGATTTTAGTGATACATATTTATATGCAGATATTAAAATACAAATTAATAATAAAAAATATAGCGATGTCATGCTGCATCAATGTGCATGCATTACACATTGTTCACGTTTAGCTGAACGAAAAAAGTCAACACAATCATAATATTATGTAATTTGTTAAAAAAAAGTTTTGAAAAATTGGCTACCGTAGTGGAATCGACGTTAATTTAGTTTTGTTAACGGTTGATTTAATAAAATCAGATCGATGAAAAAAAAAAATTTTGACAATTATCTTCTATTTAAAACGTTTATCTAGTGTTTAAAGATTTGTTTGTAAGACATGTTAGTAAACACGCGCCGCGGCCGTTAACAGGTACGAATAGTGCCGATGTCGATTGTTCGTAAAACAACTAAACGAGGCAAAACAGCAAATGATTATAGTCGAAAAAAAACATAATATTTTATGCTTCCGTTGGTACGAATTAGATAATAAGAAAAATATGGATATTATGGAACCACGACAATAAGTAATCTCATGTTATCTAAAACCAATCATAAAAATAATTGCGCATATGAACGGTTAAACCCTGACAAATTTCGCTTCCATTTAAAAACTATAATTAATTATAATCGATTGCTAAATACCTACATCAAAATGGAATAAAAATAACGAAAAATGACTCGTAGTAATTTTAATATTTGTATCTTAGGCCACAGCGCTGCTTTTAAATATATCAAGAATATTATTATTGTATGGATGAATTAAACCTCGTCATGTCCTTGTTAAAAGTATAGTAATTGTTCAGACCGCAATCTGATGTACCTAAACCGAATAAAATATTATAATAACGACCGTATCATTAAAATAATTCATCGAGAGAATAAAAATGTACATCATATTAGGCTAACATGCCAATATATACATGTACCTATCTATAATAATAGTATACCGATGATAATGATAATGAAAATAGTTGGGTTTCGGGTTAACGTATTATTTTTTTTTTAGATAATACAGCAATGTTCGACGGCAGGTATACATATATAAATAATCTGACATGAAATCTTTTCAAACATTTTCGTACTTACATAATAGTATATTCTGAACTATCTAGGTAGGTAGAAACTTTTTTTCTTATATGCATATGTAATGGGATTAATATGGCCAGTATTAAAAAAATGAAAAATTGGCCATTGTATCCCAATGGCCAAATTGCCGAGGGTTATTTCTATAAACTTCAATTGTATTTATACATACAATTGTGTACTATTTCGTGCATAAAATAGATGAATACCTACTAGATTATGATAGTACCTATAATAGCTTTTAAATTACTTGACATTTTAAATCTTAATAAAAAAAAAAACATTTTACGGTTTTAAAGTTTTATATAATTTTCGATCAACAAGTAAATATAAAAGTTAAATATTTATGATTGCAGTGCGTGTTCTATATTGAAATCAAACTGACTTTTAAATTTACGGTTAAATAGTTTAAAATAGTATAAATTATTTTTATTTGTTATGAGTTTATGACTATAATATTATACTATAAATTATTAACTTGTTGCCGATAAACTAAGTCAATATTATATTGTATACAATTATGAAAATCAGTTCATTAGCAAATTAAACTTTTTGTTAGTAATAAATAATTATTTTAAAACACTATTGATATATTACTATCATAAATTCATGAACAATTAACATGGCATTTGTCAAATTAATTTTATTGATAGAGTTAATTTAATGAAACACTAAAACGATTTTGTCATAGTTTACTTAGATGGACCTTTAATAGTTTGGTCAATTATTGTGAATATTAGGTTTAATAAAAGCTAAAAACGTAATTAAACTGGATAGCTTTCTTATTCAATTTATCAAGTAACATTATACTAATAAATATTAAATAATGAATCAATGTCGAGATAAAGAAAATTCCTCATTTGATGTTCAGATTAATAATTACAGTAGGCAGTTATCCGAACTAATTGGGACCGCAAATAGTTCGGGAACGCCCAAGTTCGGATGTTGAAAATAGTTTCATGCATATACATAATATATTTGATATTTCTATGTATAATATTATCACGAATAAAACATACCAAATATTTTTTTCTATTTATGACTAACTGTGCCTATTACCCGGTGTTGCATGGGAATAATTGAATCTGAGATGAGGAATCCATCTGCGCCGCATAGAAACTATTTTTTTTTTTATTACACGAACCAATTGCGAGCAGAAATAAACGAATATATGGTTATGATTTTAACAATTTTAATACTTTTACTAGCTGTTTAGACACCCTTAAATAACTGGTTTTATATATTATTATCTAAACTTTCCTTGAACCGTAAAAATCGGTCGACAATTTATTGATTAAGCCACATCAATACTCTTGCCTTTTATAAATAATAGCTGTAGGTAACAGCCGCAATGGCTTCTATTCTAATTCTGTTGGTCCGGGATTCCAAATAATATAGTTACCAAATGGTCAATAATGTTGGATCTGCATATTCGTCATTATTAGATATTATAACCCGAATAATTACAACTGTATTAGCTTACCATTTATTATAATCTATCTATTTATCTATCATGTCTGATTTGCTTTAGTTAATATGTTGTCAGTTATTATTTTTCGAAGTTATTGGTTAAATATTTTTTCAGCATATAAATCTCAACCATACAATTTGTCTCTAACGGGGAACACTGTTACTCAATTTTACATTTATTATTTAGATAGAATATCTTTATTAACCTAAATGCAAATAATATTACACACTACAGATAATTCTATCCAATCATAATAACTATTTTATTACATGTAACCAATGTCAACCGTTTAAATAAACAAATAAATATTCGATTCCAAAATTAAGTTCATGTGTGAGAAGGCACTGTGAGCCATCTTATAGCTACATAAGATATATTATATGGGATCAAAAAACAAAGATACAAACCCACTCCGAGACTCAAGAAATTGATTGATATAACTTTTATTTAAAACTTATTTAAAACGGTCCAGTAGTTTTTGAGGTGATGGAGGACGAACAAACAAACATTAATATTTATATTATATAAGATTATTTTATATAATAATATATTATTATGACGTTCAGAGGACACGTCAATTATTGTAGTTTGGAAAATCGAAGTTATTCTGTATAATTATAATCGACTTTACAGTACTTTAAAGACTTTAAACGTAATATGTTATTTATAATAATACAATATTAACATTTGTCAATTGAATCAAATTTTTTCTTAGATCAAAATATAATAAAACTCATTGAAGTAATATACTATTGTATACATTTCAACATTCCTTTATAATTATTGATTTTGTTTTATTAAAATATAATTAATTATTTTTCTATTAATTTCAAAAGTTATATTTTGTTATCATTTGTCATTTGGTATGCATAGTTAGATAAGTTGCAACATTTTACGGTCATTGAAATTCGAAAAAATAAAATATTTTATAATATTAAATGATACTTTTAAATCTATTTTGATTTTTATAATTTAAGAAAAAAAATTTTATTGTTACACCTTTCTATATAATGTTGTCTTTGTTTTGTTTGTATAATAATATTTATTTATTATTATATAACATTATGAACAATGTACCCGATAAAGATAAGACACCGATGTTCCAGATGTTCCTGATGAAATTTTTTTAAAACTTGTTGATATAGAAACTTTTTACGAAAGAAGGACAATTTTCAAAAATAATAAGCAAACAAAACTTACTGATTATTTCTTTTAAATTATATTTAAGGTTAAAAATTAAATTAAACTGTAATAATATGATGTTTGATGTTGTTTTTACATACATACAATATACATAATAAAAAAATAATAAAAAAAAGTTGAAAAAAAATACGTAATTCTATTTAACGAATTCCTCTATATAACGAATTTTTTTTTGCTGCTTATTCGACTTCGTTATATGGAAGTTTCACTGTACTATGTTTATTTGATAAATTAATATCGATTATGATCAAGTATCAACGGATTGATTTTATTTTAAAGCGATAGTCATTATACATTAATTTTTTTCGTAATTCGCTATGTTACACCTGATATTAGTGTATAAGGCAACTACATTTTTGGTCCTATCACCCTAAACATTATACGTTGGTTTATTTACGATTTGTAATTTCTGTTATTTACGATTATTTTTTTTTATTTCTGTCAATATATTACATAGGTACATTAAAAAAACATATTTGATCCCAAATTCGCATGTAGAATATAATATGTTTAATTTAAAAACTTTAATTATCGTCTGGTCATTGGGGAACAGTTTTTTTTTTTTTTTTTTGAATGGATAAGTGGATTTTTGGTGTGCGGTATTTGGACTAGGGTGAATTGCTTTGTATGGATATTGGTACGCAAATTACTCGACCCAGTGGATACGTGGTACCTAAATCACTAAAAATATAGCTGTAGTTTACTAACCCATGTCTCCGCCAATATTGGAAAACACACTACTTCCACAGTTCCATTTACTTTTCTCGTCTACCCGACGACTCTGCCATCAACGGAGGATACTTCTTTTCAATCTATCCGCCTTCGGACCGTTTTTAAACACATTATTAGTTTCTCTTGCGTAACGTCCCAAACACTGAAATCTTCTTAGACGTCTTGGATTTCACCATATCCAATGGTACGTGAAAAAGGTTCTTTTTGGTGCATTACATTTCCTTCCCTAAACCATCGTATTCATGCAAATATAAAATACGCCTTTTTACCGGCTACGATGTATCCTTTTATCCGGAATCGTGACCCGTACTGGTCAGCCCCTTTCCAAAGGTATTTTTGATAACTTTGAGATTTATTATTATTATTTCTTTTATTTATATGTTATTTTTGTCCGTGATCCTCTTTGTATATATTTTGTATTTTTATATGCATTGGATACCTACCACCGAAATCAATCTTATATAGTTTATTATAATATTTTGAAGGTTGCTAAAGCGGTTTGCGACAGGTTATATTATATTGTGGATTGGATGCGCAAACATGTTTGGTAGAGGAAAATGAAAAGTCAATAACATAATATACATAAGTACATGAAGACTGCTTGCAAAGAAGGTGAAATTTATACGCCTTGTTTAAAAGCCAGACAACGTTGTTGAATGCAATCCAAAAGGCGACGAGCGTTGGATAACAATCAAAAAACGTCACCGACGATATGGTCCGAAAATTTTTCCCAATCGCATACGTACCTGTACTTGGTATCCGTTTTTGAGGTTTTACGTGATCAATGAGATTTTTAAATGCTATATAAATTAAATTGATAACATTTCGTTTTGTTTGTTTACCAATCAATAATTTTCCTCGGTACTTATCTAGTACCCATAAGGGATGTATGTCGAATTAAAGTGTTGCAATTGTCAATTTGTTTGCTTTCATTGCCGGAACAAAAGAACACAATAATAACAATATGATCGTGATCGTCTATTATTTGATAGCTTGTAACATTTATTTATTTTATAACCTAACTAGAAATTATTAGTAAATCGCTATTGTTATACTATCAAACGACAAACATTGAGCTAGCCTTTATACCTTTTAACCTGTATACCCTTTATTTGCAACATTTTTGTCATTATAATTATTTTTAATTAAAACAAACCATATTACGCAGTATTGTGCACTATAAATATAATTAAAATATCCAGCCATATTATGTCCATATTTCTATAATTTTACTCAAAAAATTATGTTATAGATACGCGTATGAATTGCAATAGCTATTGTTATAATATCATCAAGTCCTAACATAAGAGTTTTTACTTTTTAGATATTTTCTCAAAACGTTGGTAAATTCGTGCAGTCATACCAATTAATAATTTTGAAAATATTGATTAAGCGTCAACTCATTATTAATCAAATTTATTCTCAAATAGGAGTTATTTAACTGACTTAAAATTTAGTAGTTAATAGCACTAAAAAAAAGAAGCATTTTTGTTTGGATTCTTTTTAAATGACTGTAGATTTGGTGATCTGTGAATATATTGGTTATGTATAAAGTTAGGTTTTTGTTTTGTTAAATTTTTTGTCTCTTTCTGTATACACTTTTTTGTATGTATCTATAGTGCTAAACAAGTTTCATAATATTATGATAATAGCAGCTAATATGATAGGGTATCGAGTCTAGTTTGTACCTTGACGTAAATCATAATATTTGTAAGTTATTATTTATTACCAGCCTACCTAAACTCAGTGCCCTATTAATGTCTATAATTTACTCTCGTTAACTATGTAACACAGGTCACAGAATATAAAAACTGTGGAAAAGTTGTAAATTCGGTAATTAAACCATGGCAATATTTTCTTTTATAATATTGTTTTTATACTCCTATAATAATTATAGTTATAAGTACACATTCGTATCATTATAACTTTCTATGTGGACGCATTTTACTAACGACTAATTGTTTAACATATTCTTGCACTTTACAACTATTTAATTATTCGACATTAATATTTACGTGTATATTTTGTCAAAAATTCATTGGCTCATTCATTAAAAATAAAAATAAAGGCGTATATTTACTTATAATACATACGTGACTAATTATTAAAAAAAAAAACCATTATAATATGGTAACGATATTTGTTTCATAAATCTGTTGATGCATATTCACCGTATTATTCAACATGAATAAAAAAAAAATGTAACATAAAATATCATCTTATATAGGTATACCTCTATAATTTAACAGGAGTAGTAAAACAAGAAGATACGTAGAGGTAGTAATGATGTTTACTCTGACTAAAAGCTACGCTTAAGGTTTATTTGTTTATTTTTAACACCGACACGAGTCTATCGTATAAAAGGTTACGCAAACCATTTTCTTTTTTTTTTAAATGGTATAATTTAAATTTAAAAAAAACACGCCTACAGTTCTTTTTTTAAATATTATATTATATTGTATTGTTAGTTAACGTTCTCAAGTTTAAAACTGTATTATTTTTTTTTTCATAAATTGAAAATGTATAACTGGCAAAAATATTGTAGGTATTTTTATCATTTAAAAAATATAAAATTATACGAAAGAGCGATGTTTTAAAACCTTACCTTCGTGAGAATTTAAATTTATAATTATTGCTAAACATTAAATCATTTTAAATATTAGCTACCTAGCTAATGGGTACTAGGTATTCGATACAACACACGATTATGACACATTGAAGAATACTGAATCAGTTACTATTAAATGACGAACAGTTTAATTTTAATTATTTAAAAACATAATAATATATTTCAAACCTATTTAAATTCAATAACAATTTATAAACAATAATTTTTTTTTTTTCAAAAATAAACAATTTTTAAATTATTATTATTATATTTTGTTATATCATTAATTAAACTTTTGTATTTTTTTCTAATAAATGTTAAACTCCTTTGTTATGAATATAATACAGTGGAAAGTATTTTATGTATATTTTCAGCAAAAAAAAAATTAAATAATAATAATTCGTAACTTTATTTATTATTACAGTTATATTTTATGCGGTAAAATGACATTTTTTTCGATATCACAGTACGTCACACAATATAAACAGCCAATAACTTGGTTGACATAATTATGAGTCATAACTCATATTTTTATACATATAAATCTCTTTAAAGTTAATAAATAATTAATTTAATAGAATTCATAATACAGGGTGATTCACCAATCATGCACACCAACATTTCGTCATATTTTAATAATGAATTTATTCAAATTCTAATTTTTCGGAATTTTGAAATCTAGGTGCTAATTAAGGATAATATTTTCAAATTCTTGATAATTTTCGTACTACGTTAAGACTGGCTTGTGATGATACAACATTTCTATTCTTCAATAAACATCAAGAATTTGAAATTATGGTCTTTAAGAGGACGTCCACCCACATGTGTTGTCTCCGTCTTTCAAATGTACAACATAGAAAAAACGATTTTGCGCGAATAGTGTTACTCCCTCTGTATTCATACTACCAAAATTCCACATCACACGGTGAATAACTTAATCTGTGTCGCAGGGTCTTAATTTTTTATGATAGCAATAATTTTTAATAATTAAATGAAAAAACAAAAACTTAATGTTCTTAAACTGATAACTTTAAATGTATTTATGCTATCCTAATAATAAAAACACTACAACATAGATAAATATTCCATATTGATTGTGGAACTTTTGTAATTCTACTAAAAATACAGAGGGAGTAAAATTATCCCGCGTCTCCCTAATTAATTGTAAGATATTACATGTGAGTGTGATGTCCTCTTAAGTACCTATATTTAAAAGAAAATCAAATTTTGAATAACTGCATTATTGAAAAATAAAAAGGACTGGGAATGCTTGGTGAATCAACTTGTATATGGATAAACAATTCAAATAAACAATTTTCATAAATTGGGTATGTTGTATAATATTTATATTATTATGTAAGTAGCTAATAACAATTAATTGTAAAACAATAAAAATATATTGTTGTAATTTTTATATTCTTAATAATATTGCAGCAATCTTTAACATAACTAAATTATTAAACTTGTTATCACTTTTCATAGTTGCATTTTTAACAATAAAGTGACTTTAGTAATATTGTAATTCATTTTTATAAACAGAATCAAAATTGTCTTATAAAAAAAAGGTTTATGTCCCTGTTTAAATAAATAAATACAATAGATAAATAATAAATAATAAGTACAAGTTTATATTCATAAAAAAAATAAAACCCTTTTTGATAGATTGTTTGAAACAATTTTTACTATTATTTCTATCATTATATATTGCCTAATCTAATAATTTATACATGTTATAACAATATGTATGAACCATTTGTTTTATTAAAATAAACATATTTAAATAGGAAATAACCTAACTAAAAATAAACACATTAAAAATTAAAATACAATATTGCATTTATAGTAGGTATAGGCATACATTAGTCAATAAATTTGGTTTATAAAATATTATAACAATTAAAATATTAAATGTTTGATGAGTAAATTCAACACAAATTGCTTTTTATAAATTTTAATTTTATGTCATAAATAATTGTGTAGTCTAAAAATGAATTCAACTAAGAGTATTGATTTAATGTTTGACGAAGTGTGGTGAATAATGACAAGAATATTTTTTAATCGAAAACAAACAAGGGTTGGTATTTTTTTAAAGATGAAAATGTATATATTATTGTAGGTGCATGTTCGGAACAATGAAAATTTGATATCAAAGTTCATAATGCAACAATACCAAAATAATAATAACAATAATAATATAACCTCTAAAACATCTTCGAAAAGTTTAATATTCATTATAATAATGGTTCTACATATTAAATTAATTCTGTTTCGCGTTGTAGCTACATATACTTTTGTAGACACATTTTTGCGACTATGTAGACCGTGAGGGATATGTGCCCACGGCGTTATATAAAACAAAACAAGAAAAAAACAAAACGAAATAAAAATAAAAAGCCAAGCACGATAGGATGTAAAGAAAATAAATGATATCCCTCTCGCGACTTCCACCGCGGTCTCGGGCTAATGAAGAGTGTAATAATTTTTTTTCTCTCCGAATGTGAAACACTGTGACTTTTTAGTGCTTGCAGCTTCCCGAACTGGCAAAAACTTTGTCAATTTCTCGGCGTATTTCATCGACGGATACGGGTTTATGTTATGTCGGCGAGCTTATATACCACGATGGCGTACCTCTATACCTATATGCTATGATAACACACCATCGCCGTTTATGCGTGCGCAAATCGATTTCTCACGATCTGCCGCGAAAGTGCCGACGACTTTCTTTAGGACTGCGTATACGTGTATCTGTGCCACACTTATATAATATATATCATATTATATTGCTCCCCGCGTGTGAAAGCGAGCGAAATTAAAGTTTGAACCCCGGGCAATAATACTTCCGGACGACGAGGATTTTGGGCTAACGACTTTTGAGCAGCGCTGCAGTATAATAAGTTCAAGAAGAAAGTTTCACGCACCATCCGTGATTTTATTGAGGGACTTACCGTCATCGGTGAATTTACCGAGTGTGTATTATAATACTACCTAGCGCGTGGCGTCCTCGGACTTCCGGCCGCAAAACGCACGCCGAGTTCGCCGCTTTTCCGGTTTTGGGTTTTTATTTCCACTCCCGCCCTTAACAATAATATTATTATAATTGGTGACGCGTAGTTCGCCGTCATCCCGCCACACCATCCTTCCATCCTTCCGAAGGACTGGCCCGACCCAAGTCGGCATACTCACAGCGTACACATTGAATTCTTCGATCCGGCAACTTACTGAAAAGCGCGTTTTATTTTGTGTTGCAGATATACCCAGTGTTTATGCAAATTTATGAAAATGTAATTAATTTTATTAATTAAAGGGCTCGTCGCTATTAATGTCGGACGGAATTAAAAAATATATTGCCGGCTCTCCGTCTTCTTTTCATGGCATCATTATTAAGTGTATATAAGCAATATTGTTCTCGAATTACTTAAACTCTCCATCCACTGAACATTTTTGTTAACTCTTGTCGTCAAACTAGTTTGAACTTTTTAAAATGCTTAAAAATTATTGTACATGCGTTAAAATATTATGGAATATATCTTGGATCTGATTAGAAGTTGTAATTGTATTAATTAACTCGACCTGAATTTTATAATATTGATGCAACCAATACATTAAAAAGATATCGTAACACATTTACTATTACTATACAGTAGAATAATTATTAGATGTAAATATTAATAGTTTTTTAATTATGAACTTATATAAATTATGTTGGTCTTAAATAGGATGATTCAATGATAATGATAATATTTGACGTATACCTGGTATACTAATAATATTGTGATGGGCCAGAATAAACGAATAAAACGTGTTAATTTATTTATTTTCTTCGTGCTATAACTTTTCTATGTTTTAAGTATAATTTATTATAATTATGTAGGTACAGTGAAAAAACTTTGTTAAGTGGAACATAATGTTACCTATAGGTACCTACCATCAACTGAGATGCGGCTAAAAAAACTTTTTCGTTCATTCTCTTATAAAGCTTAAAAATATAATATGTTCAAACTTTTAAAATTGTTATATTTTCAAATATATTAATTTTGATTATATGTGAAAAAAATGTTTGGTTTTTGTATAGATATTGTAATGTAGCTTAAAATATACCATATGCAATCATAATCAGTATTCACGCATGGTATAATTAAACGATTGTGTTTAGATGGTAATGATATAATAATATTATAAATTTATTCTATTTTTCAACAATATAAAAGCGATATTTATGTGAAGAACTATTATTATTAGTAGTATTAACAATTAATAACTCCCGGACATCTATAATAGTCTGTACATCGATTTTTATCAATCGCTCAAATTAATAATTAACCTCATAAATCGTTAATAATTTAAATGTTGTTTAGAATGAAAAATTTTAAAGTACAATCAATATTATGTTTACACTTAAAATAATTATGGATATGAGGAAAGTCATAAATTCGAGATCGCAATACATTTATTTTTATTATAATATGCATTAAGTATTGTCACAATGGGCACTTGCCAAAATGGTCCAATCCTCATACCTAAAACTGCAGTATTATGCAAACATCATAAATACAATATGGTTTTGTGTGAGATTATATTACCTACTGGCAGATAAAAATGTTTTTGATTTTCTCGTCACCAATCATGAAAATGATTCGATTATTATAATAGCCATTTGAATTAATGTGTTTTTTTTTTTAATTTCTTTAAATATTAAATATATTTTAACAGCACGGAAACTATTGTTTGTACAAATAACTATACAACCGTGATTAGCATGTGAGATAAACGCGCACGTTAAAACGAGTGTTTTCTTATTACTTAGTACAAAGATGATGTGAAATGGGACTATTAACACAGTCATACAATTGTATTATTCAAATGGGCAATTTTAAGGAAGTCATTGTTGTACCTATATAACCTTTCTTATTATACAATTAAACAAAGGACATAATTATTATCGTGTCTGTAGCTGATACAAACTGAAATTATATGAGCCGTTTAAAGATAAAATACTTTGATTATAACAAACTAAAATCACGAGGGTTGAGGGTTCTATATATATTATATAAAACACGTATTTTTTGTCCTGTTGACCTCGTTGTAACTAGACCAAGGATGTTTTTTTACCATCATTATATTTTACTTTTATGGATAGCTTGTAACATAAAAGTTGATGGAAAAAATGTTTCAATCATAATATTATGGACAATGTCAACATTTAAAACACCCACCAAATATTTAAATATTTTAACGATATTTATTACTACGATGTACAATGGTATACTGGAAAATTGCATGAACATAACTTAAACTATTTTATACCCATTTTCTTTAATGGGAAATCTTGATTTTAATCTGTAAAATAATGACAGCAACGTTTTTGACGATAAATACGCCGTTTACATTATAATAGTGATCTTAGTAATTTTAATAAAAAAAAAACTTATTCGATATCATATTGTATAGTAGTAATAATTAAAATGTATACAACATTAGCGTAGTTGGTTTATTATTTCACTACATAATATATAAGCTATTCTATTTAGATTGTTATCTAATTAAAGTTATAAGACTCGAGTGAATACTAGTATATAATATTTTCACTACATAATAAATGTATTTTTCCATCAAATCGATATAATCGTATACAAATAAACAGTATGTTTTAGTAAAACACGTACAACAGATTGACGTATAGAAAATTGTAAAGAACACGTTATAGTTTATAATTTTCTTGAGTTATTTTAACACTCGGGTAGATGAGTACAAGTACCTATATGGCACAAAACGTAAGTTCCATTAAAACTGTTATTCATCAAATGGACTTTATTGTTTTTGCAGTTTTTCCTTTCAATTATTTGTATCATGTATTTCAATAATGTCTACAGCTGCAAAGAATATAGTTATACGAATGATATATATATTTATATATTATATAAACACATTATACAACCAGCTAAGCCTGTAGATAATGTACTGTGTTTCAATGATTCTGATATTTGAAAAAATCTTTTGGCACGCCGAAATATCTGGTATAAAATGCCATTTAAAAACCAAAGACGATTACATTATCTTGTGTTTAGCATCATAATTTATAAAAACTAGTGTAATAAACTCTAAGTTTATGTTAATTTATTTTACGGTGCATAAAAGTATTTCATGACACTTAAAGGCCCCAAAATCGTATTCATAAAATATTAGATAGGATTTTTATTTGATTATCAAAACTATTAGTGTGTGGCTATTGTGCAATACTTATAAATAATGATTTAAAATACATTTAACAATAATAATAAATTGATGTTACTTGTTGAGCACTTGACCATGTTACAAAAACTAATTTATATCGTTTCCGGGGATTGGGCATATGTTTCATAAGATTTGACGTATAGCCATCAAAAATAGAATATTTTGTATTTGATGTTGTATAATATCTTATATTATTACGTAATTTGTATAGGAATATTTTTTAAAAGTGAACTTCGAATAACTGTAGAGCCAGTAGTCATGCATAAAATATGATATTTTATACTCTTTCAAAATCTTCTCTAACGACAACATAATATTATGAAGTTTTTAATTTCGAATAAAGGTGAAAAGTAACGCCGAGAACGAAGAATGTATACATATTTAATAATCTTCTTATCCATAATATACATCATGTCTTAACATTATTTTTTATTTTTCATGGTATCGATACAAAACATTCAGTGATTAACCATCCAATAGTAGTGGTGTCTAAAATCGTAAGACACTTGCTGGATGAAAACTTTAAGCGTTATATATTTATATTCATATTACAATATGTTGTTTTAGTAACAAAACAATGATATTGAGTTTTATTTCCAAAATTAACGAAAAATAGAAAAATTTCCAAGCAGTTAATACAGTTTACCAATGATTTAATAAGTGTATAAAACTGTAACTTGGTAGTGAATACAAAATATTATGAACTTAGAACGTTTGGAAATAATAATTAATAAGATTAATGAAGTTGTAAAGTACTTACAAAATTACAGTTTCTGGTTTTAATTCGTGTACTGTAATTGTTTCTGACAAGTGACAATTATTATTGTTATGTACGGGCAGATATTTATCGATATAAATATTTATAAATAATCGCATTAAATTGACTCGAGAATGCAAGAATAAATTTAATTTTTTTATAATATGGTTGTAGTTAGTTTCCGTAGTTTATAAAATAAATAAAAGTCAACGCGTATAAATGGGGGCACGCAATTTATTTTTAAACGAATTACCGACATCAAATATGTATTATTTACAACAAAAGCTGGTCAAATAAGAAAGCCCTGTTGGAAAGCTGAAAACTTTTACCAAACACAATCCACAAACTTCTAGTTGTGATTAATTTCGTTTAAAAATTACTATAATATGTCAAACACAATAATAAAAAAACATGATTTCGAGTAACCCTTAAATCTGTCTCAATTTATTTCATTTTTTTTTTATTACTACATTTATTAGTTATACGAATTTTATATAATATAAGGATTTTGGTAATGCAAAATTATTTCCTCTATAAATATATTTAGATATTTCTGATAGAATAATATATAAGTATATCAGGTCTACGACTTTTGAATGTAAAGAATATTTATTTTTTCCTTTTATCGAGGAATTTAAATTATTGTAGTGTATGGAGGTTAATGGTAAAGTTAATGTAAAGTTAAATGTAAAGTCTTGTGTACTATTTTATAAACTATTAATGTTTATCCTTTCTCATCCACCGTCTTAGAGACGTTACAATTATGTTTAGAAATAATGAGCTATCATTTAAATAATAGTAATAATACGTCTTTAGTGGTTTCCATAAATGAACATCTATAATAATGACAATAATAAATAATACTGTTAATGGCCATTTGTTATGATCTAATCTCGTGTCTGTCTGATATCTAATTAAGGAAGTCGACGATTCATAAAATGATATTGTATCTAAAACAGGTGTCTGATATTATCCTAACATGGGTATAAATAATGAACAATATTATTTAGTATGTATAATTAAATATGTGGACATAATCTAATACAAAGCACCACTTCAACCATGGAGACCTCTGGCTTCTGGAAAATATTGATAAATGTTTAATATGAACAATATCGTTTATACCTAAACCGGCTACCTGTAAGTTATAGCCTATATAGGTAGGTAGGTTATAAGTTACATATAGAAAGCAATATATTAAAAAGAAAAAGTAATAAAAAGAAAAAGAGAGAAACAATAAATAATAATATTATAAATATTATATATTATTTTATGTATATTGTATATAGTATATACGTATATTACACATTATATGTGCAGATACATGGTACATAAACGACACGGGGGCTTTACGACGGGGTTCGAAATTATTGTTATCTCTTGGCGTTTGGATGGTGCGGGGGAAATCGTTAGTGGCGTGGCGACGACGAGGCCGTTATACCAGAAAACAAACAGAGAGCACCCGCAGCGCGAGAAATAATCTTTGGGTACACTACCTGGGCCGTTGCCTTTTATTTTTATCGCTTTACACATTTTATATAATAATATTGTGTGTGTGTGTGTGTGTAATACACACGTGAAATGGGATATCGGAGAGACTGTTCGGAAAAAAGACGAATTCGATCGAAGTCTAGAAAATAGTTGACCGATCGTAACGACCGCCGACTTCGCCTATAAAATGGTGAACTGTTTGGATATGCCATGGTATATGTATAATATGACGTGTATGGGACCCCCAGGACCTTTCGGGGTGAGCCGTTTCGACGCGGAGAGGTGGGTGGAGCTTTTCTGCTGTAAACTAATTTTGATGTGAAAATAACGTCATAAAAATTAAAAGTAGTACCTACTATAATATATATTATACATTCATACCCAATAAAAATTATTATTTAAATTAATATAATGATATATTCGGGACTTCAATAATTAGTTTAATTAGAAAAAATGTCTTATAAGTTATTTTTAAATCAAAACATCTAAACATTTTTTTTGTATTTGTTATACTTCGTGGAACCATATGTAGGTGTTATTTTAATGATTTTATTATTAATTCAAGATCGTTTAGTGTACGTACATATTATAGGCTTTAGATTCATTTTTATTTCAGAAACGCCAAAACTACATTTCCCATGAATATATTACATTCTATACTTACAGCGTCGAAAAAATACAATAGAAAACCATTGTTCATAAATACATTTCGTTCTCGTGCCTATAACATGTAGGAATTTTCGTTATAGTTGTTTACTAAAAGATTTTACTTTTATTAATATAATACGATATCGTAAATAATATTTCTATATAATAAATAAATATATATACATTAATACCGTATTTAAAAAAAAAAAAAATGTTTTTTCCGGACATGTTTACGCTTATTATGCATCATCAACATTATTTTATCTTCGGAAAACAACCCCACGTGGAAGACGGAAACGTGCACGCCGTTCTCGGCAAATCCGTTGCAAATACGTAGGAAGTGGCACACTTATTATTTCTTAAGACTTACATCGCTCCGTCTCAGACACTGCATCCGGCTTTGGATCATGTCTGAGACTTACAACGTCGTATTTTTTTTCCCGAATACCATACGAAGAATTGATCTGCTTTCTTTTCTTATATTATAATATATTATAGCTGTTGTCGGTGACAAATCAATATTCTACGGTGCGAGATTTCTGAGAACGCTGTAGGTGTATATAGTGCATACGGTGGTGCCTACACGCATAATATTATTTCGTTTCATATTTAGCAGCTATTGCACCACCGTGGAAACAAATTGATTTTGTAGCGTTTGGCGAGGTGCAGTTGAAAACTGGAAAACTCGGATTACAAACGTGTAGAAATAGAACACAAATATTTGGTAGAGTTTTTTTTCAGGATTTTCGAATATTGCGGTGTTATAATATTATTATAAAATATGTATATGTATAACCTACCCACATCGCGCCATAATTATCCAATACTGCGGCGGGCTTTGGAGCATGTCTTAAGATGCACAACAACAACTTTTTTTTCCTGATACTGTACGACGAATTCATCTGTTTTCTTTTCTTATATAGAATTTTAGTTGTCGGTGACAAATTAATATTCTACGGTGAGCGTTTCCCTAGTACGTTGTAGGTAGTGTAGACGTGTAGTACATACGGTACCTACAAGCATATTATTTAGTTGCCTCCATAATTAGCAGTTAGCACCACCGTGAAAAAAAAAATGATTTTGTAGCGTTTGGGGAGGTGCAGTTGAAATGTTGAAATTAGAATTTTTTTTTAGGATTTTCTATTATAGTGGTTCTATGATATTATAACCGTGTTATACTTACGCCGTATCCGTATATCCAATACTGCGGCCGGCTTTGGATCGCGTCTGAAGACGTACAACAACGTCATTTTTTCCGTAGGCATACTGTACGGCGAATAAAAATAGATCAGCGTTTTCTTTCCTTGCATAGGTATAGTTGCCGGTGACAAACGGATATTCTACGGAGCTCGTTATCTAAGTACGCATAGTATAATATGACCATCTGTCTAACCAAAACTATGAATGGATTCGAATGATTTTCCCGATTATTGCGGGCCGAGTAAAACATTTTGGCACAACAATACAATAAAACATAACGGCTAAATACCTACATCTGAACGGCAAATCGCTGCAGTGATTTCAAAATATATTATCGTTATGTGAGTATTAAAACTTAATCCTCCGGATTATTATTTAGGTATATCGAATTGTTAGTCCCGAGTTTATCAAATGCAAACTACACGGGAAATTATATTGAAATTTGAAGCCCAATCTTTGTATTTATCGTGAAAACGATTTACCGCTATAATATTATTAAATATCCATATATTATTGTTATTTTCTAAGGAATAAAAAAAAATCTTCAAAAACAAGTAAAACGGATTACAGCCATTCAATTCTAAATTACAAGAAATACCTATCCGTCTTTACAATTTTTTTTATTTTTTATCCATTTACAATTATTTTTTTTTATTTAAATCCAAAATCATATTTATAAAATATATAATCAAACGAAACGTCATCGCCTCAATGTATATATTTTAAATATAATGACATGTAAATCTGTCTATGCGCAAAAGATTATAAATATTAAATATTTCAAAACTAATTTCCGAGAAATTGGTTTTCGCGTCTCAAAAATACACTGTGCATAAGAAACATAATATTACTTTATTGCATCGTGAAATCGTTTACTTATTATAATATGTATTATAGGAATAAATGAATAATAATACAATAAATCAGTAATAGTATAGGTACCTACCTAATTAAAATATGATTTCTATAATAGTTACACTACAGTACTACGTACTGCATATTATATCAAAACTATTGGTGATTTAGATACAAACTATGAATTGATTACTACCCAATACCGTGATTTTCTGTTTTTCTCTAATACACGCGCGACAAAGTATTTGAGACGTGTTTTTTGCCAAACATTTCTATTGTTCTATTGAATCGATAAGAATTCTGAAAACAGATTTGAATTTGTCGTCAAGTCTACTTGAAATCGACTTTCCTACATGTTTGATATTATACCCCAAAATCTTTAAAATGTGATATTAAAAGACAATAAATATACGCAAATCATTGCATCCAACGCCCCTAATTAATAAAACATTGAGATCTAAAATATAATGAATTTATGCGGGGAAAAAAATAATATTTCCAATATCGATATAAATAGGTACACCCTGTGAATAGTGAATGTAAATCGATTAGTTATGTGGGCTCATTTATTATCAATGATTTCAATATTATAATCACTGCCTCAGTGTCATTCTATAATAATATAATATATTCATAGTATACAATTTATTAGTAAACATATTATTGTAATGGAGTTCATTATAGTTTTATAGCAGATATCTCGAAGGTTCATGTATATAAGACATTAAGAACTAATCACACTCGAAACTGTACAAGAGTTTAAAATATAATAATATAATGCTAGTTGAACGGTAAAACTGAGTTATTTATCGATTCCATGGGTCGAAACTAACGTGTTTTATGCAATATATTATTATTTAAATCATTGATCATCATTGATCACAATATAAACCTTATGAAGCTAACAATAAGGATTCTTGGTTAACTTCGAGTCTATGCAAACATGTTATCATCGAAGGTTTACAAAAAATACACCGGAGTACCGGGCACTAAAAAAGAAATCCCATTATTTTTCTTCTAACATTGATATTATGAAATGAAAAACGTTTAATCCATCAGTACCTATATCGGATGTTAAAAACATTGGGTAGCTGGTATATCATCGGTACTCATTGAAATTCAAAAAGTAACTATAGACATTAAATTTGACTTAATCCAATAGTGGGCTATATTTACTGAAATTCCGTTTAATGGCTGCTACGTTATTTTATTACGTTACGGAAACGTGCAGTGATCATCATCAGTTTATTTATCGGCGTTCGATTCGTTCTTAATGGAGGAAGGAAGTTAACGATATAAGTTTGCAAAACATACGCTAGCAGACTTTATTAGACCTCAAAACTCGAAATCGCAACGCTATTACCGTCCTATATATATACTCAATACTGCCACGAAATGTAATCAGAATTGTATCAAAACGGTGGCCACAAATTTTGCAACAACCGGCGGGCTGTTATAGTTTTCCAACTGTATCATTAAATTATTATCGCAATTGAGAATATTATGCATTAGGATTAAAATGTTGATATTATTATGACGTGATAATTAATAATAATAATTGCGTAGGTATACCTATGGAAAAATGAAAAGTTACCAGATTTGTATACAGGTATTTTCATCAGGACTATAATATTTTGTATGCAATGAATAGGTATAAAACAAATCGATTTTCAGCAGGTAATAAACTAAACTCGTAGCATAAATCTCTATATCAGTCTCGTCAGTCGTCTGGGAGTCCTTTTAAGTTGAAAACATATAAAGCACTGTGTCATTCAAGTTTTTATCAGGTCATCTGCTGTTTCATGCATTGGGACCTCCAACGGTGCGTTTAGTTATTACATACATAAACCTATTTTGATCGATGAACTTTTAACTTGTTCTCTTTTCGGATAATATCACAGTCAGCGACCAACGGATTCGTCAGGACACTATGTTTGGAAATATATTGCAATATATAGGTAGTACCTATAAATAATATACAATATTTGACATTATTGTAGGACTTAATGATACGATATAATTTCAAATGGTGCAACGTTTTCGTCGATGTCACCGGTTCATCATTCTGAAAACCCTTTGAACGGACGATTTACAACTTCGGAATAGGAGTATGGATTAAATCATGTGGACGTTTTATACTCGGCTACCTACAAACGTTTTGATATTGGATATTAATTTATTACACAACTGATTACACAGGAAAACATGGGCCTGGTGAACATGTATGCATCCGATTTAATGTCAACAGCAGCCGTCACCTGTGGATCAAAATTACTCGAATTCCAGTTGAATATACGAAATATCGTTAATCGTGAAATTATACTCAATCCGCTGACTCTTTCACGTGGATATTATGAAGACAACAATATTATAATTTATACTATTGTATGTTATGTACAATATAACGTCGTACTAAACAAATGTGTCATCGCTTCGTCATAATATCGCTAGTAAAGTTAACCGCGGCCTTGAACGACAATTTGAAATTATTTTAATACGCTAAATATCATAAAACACAATGTAAATATAAACACTAAAAAAATTAGGTATAATTAGTTATTTTTATTTTTGTATAATGTGCGCTTTAATTGGAAAAACTAGACAGTGTGATTATTATAGAAAACATGTTTCATCATATATATATTATGTGAATAAAAAATAGGCACACAGTTAATGAAATATTATAGTACCTACATCCTTCATCAGGGATACGCCTAATGACGAATGCGATTTTAACTACTCATATCACTGCACCAGCTGTCGTTCCGATGGATTCCCTTATTTTATTTTTACTATCAAATTTATACTGAACGTTTTAAGACTATTAACATGATACTGAGTTTCAAATTGTAATTACGTTTGTAAAGGTATTGGTATATATGATTCTATAATATATTACATTAATTTATATTATATAATTTGAACGTTGGTCAAATATATATAACTCATTCAACATAGTATTTATTAAAACGTTTGTATTACATAAAATAAATTGCATAACATAATGTACCTATGCTGGTAGATTTAAATAATATTTCAGATGAAAATACAATGCGTATTATTTTATATAAAAAACGTATCGGCTGCAAAATGTTGACAATTTATTATTATTACTCCATTCGCCAAGGGAATATAAATGCGTTAGAACTGAAAACGGTCCGACAATATAGTTATGGCTCCTACATATAGTTTACCACGAAACCGTCAATCGTAGACCGGTCACATTCAGTAGATACCGTGGAGTGTGGAATGTTATTTGTTCTCAACTTTTATATGGAATAAATATTTACGATAAACGAATAATTTAAATAAAGCCATATGTGCAGGTGGCAATGGGCTGTTCTCATTGTTCAACACTCATAAGTCAATCGTATAAGTTACAAGGGTTGTTGTACTAGACTACGCAGTTCATATTATTTTAGTTTGTATTTTACGTCGAATTTAAGTGGATATTCGTCTACATTTACTTTAATGTTTGTACTTTCTATTCTTGGTTGCGTAACTTTTCATTCTGAGATTCTGCATCACTATTTTCAACATAAAAAAGTTTTATAAATACAGTGTAAAATATATTTACGTAAAATAAGTCCAATAAACTTTTACGAAGACCTTGTGGCAAAACTCAATTTTCACACACAGATGGGGATTTGACTTTATTTAAAATGAGATAAACCATATTATAATAGTATAGCCTATAGGTATATGTGTTTTATAAATGTAATACTGTCTTCGGAATTGACTTAATAATATTATCTTCTACGTTCAACTAACAAAGGTGCCAAGAGTTTGTGGAAACAATAAATATCTTTCCTAATGTCAATATCACTTAACGTCGGTATCATTTAAATAATTTAATCATAGCCCACATATATCGGGGAAAATATTTTATTAGACTTTGCAATTTCTGCTTTCTACGTTTTTTTTTTTTATTGAATTCTAAAGTGGAGTGAAAGAAATTCCGTAAAAACAATAGAGAAGATTACATTTATAGAAAAATAGAAACAATTGCTAAAAAAAACGACCCATTGTTAATATTATAATTAATAATTAATAAAATATTTAAAAGTTATAAATATTCTATTGGGTTTGTTGATTAATGATTTGTCAAAACCCATGCACACGTTTATTTTTATTCAAACATTTCAATAATTATCTGCATATTATTAAAATTAAAGATTTTAATTCCTAAAATAATGCGATATCTTATTAATTACACCAAGCAATGTGTAGTTTATTATATAGTATATAGTATATAATGTTGCTTAATATGTTAGGAAGATGAAAATGATTTATTTGCATGATATTAAAATTTAATAAGAAAATAGCACAGACACAGTACACTATACTTACACAGACAAACTAGTGTTTGAAATTTATCTTGGTTTCCTCACATCAGAGTAGACTATTAGTATATTATTTACAGCAGTATATTATTTCAAATTATTTACAGCAATTACAAATATTATAGATTATATATTTAGTATAGATTTTGTTGAAAATGATTCGATTTCCATAAAAAAAAACTATCAAACATTTCCTGCATTGTATAACGACAATTGTTTACATGGCATTCTTAATCGTATTTTAGCATAATTATGTTTTTGGGCTGTGTACAATTTTTTTTTATTTTCCAACCGATTTTGCGTAGTGCTTTGATTATCACCATAGAAACGAATAAAATGTAAAAATTACCTAATTCCCACGAGGTATATTAAGTAATTATAACTTATCAATACATATTTATGATTAATACATTTTTTTCAAAGTGGAAAATATCAAGTAGCGTACTACGTATATATAATTAATTTTTTATAGTAACCTACTATACAGCTTAGATTTGAAGTGTTTTAAACTAAAATAATGGTTTTTAGTAATTTTTAACAACTAAATGTTTAAAATAAAGAACTACATAAAATGTTTTGTTGATAGTCGATTTAAATATTATATAAATTTCTTAAGAACAATATATTATATTATTAAAATATAAAAAAAAATGTATGTACAATGATTATTCATCATACAGATTATAAATTAGATTTTAGGGGATTTTTTTAGAAAGGATAAGTATTTTTGAAGTGAACAGAAAATACTCATATTTTATTATACGATACTGTTAGGTGTATAAATGTTGCATCGTATTTATTTTCACGAAAGACGAACTTAAGAGCATCCAAACAATCTGCTCCTTTGTCAGGCTTACAACAATAATGTACGTAGTTCGCAACACATCCAAAATTAAATTTCACTTCGTCGCTATCGCTTCAAAGTGCTTAGACATTTTAGTTGAGTGGCGGATTTTGTAATATATAATATAATAATCAGTGATGAAAAAGGTTTTTAACATTTGTTGTGAAAATTTCACTAAAGGGACGGGTAGCTTTTGATCGTTTTCTTTTTTTGTGAAAGTGAGAACTTCGTTAACACTATTATTAAAGACATTCTCATTTAAATCCAATCAAATTGTTTACAAGTAGTGGTGTTAAAGCAATCGAAAATAAAATGTAATTAATTATGTAAATAAAATACATACATAAAGTTTATAAATTATGAAACTTATAGTAAATAATATGGTTGTATCAATAAAATGATTGAACTACTTCTGCAGTGTATTATTTTTGTTTTATTTTAAATTTATACTGCATTTAATACAATTATCTAAGTTAGGTTTACATTTTTTGTAATCATTCATACTCACGATTGCCAACATTTATAGTCATAATTCTACCTCTTATATTTTATTGTCTTGTCGTATTGCAACTAATCTATTTCCTTCTATTACCTATCGTAGAATATAACATAGAACAGGTTTAACAATAAAAGTGTGTACATACTGCAATAATTTTGGAACGTTATCTTTACAAACACTGACATTATTTCACACACTGTAATAAAATATGATAATAAAATTATTACAATTAGGAGCTTTTCGAATGAAAAAAATCGAATAACAATTTTAAAAGCTGATCATTTGAAGGACAATTTTGTTTACACGCAGACATTTTCCAGCATACTTGTTATCAGCATAGTATTCGGTTTACCAAGACTGTAATAATTTGATATGGATTCACTTGTCTACCAATACTTTTCATTGGAAATAGTGTATATCCGACCTCCGACGAGTAAGTCACAAAAAGTGTATGTTTTTATACAATTAAATCCTCAAACTGTTTATCTTTTTTAATAATCATAGTTAAAATCATGATCAAATAAATTTAAAACATAAATAAATAAATGCTACACCAATAATAGCGGGATAGGTGTATTTGCAAAACTATTCAGTAACAAAAACGTAAAGAAAATTTTTTATTTTATTCAAAGCATGTTATAAACACTTCATAGCACTTTACATTATTATAAATATGATGGATTTACATTATGATTGATCCCCTAACATATTGGACGTGATTGAGTTCACTGTTAATTCAGACTTTATAATGTAATTTGTGCATAAACAGAATTTTTGATGTACGATAATCATGACAATTAGTTTTGATTTTTAAGAGCCTCTTGTACTGCACTTAACGAACCAAATATATCCAGATGGGTGACCATTAAATAAATTTATGGCATTCATACACACATTTTCAATTGCCATTTATGTATTTGGAAACATCTGTGTTCTGTTTTTTTTTTCATGTTATATCTATTAGGCAATGTATCTAAGTATCAATTAGGATAAAAGCATGTTGCGAAAAATAAACTTGTCTGTTCAACAATTCAACATGTTATATAGTTAAGCCCATGTTATGCTTACAAATGAAATTCTTTGAAAAATGTTCAGGCTAAAAGAATGTAATGGGTTTTAATGCTTACTATTTTTATTTTCACAGGTAATAATGAAAATTCATGTACACCAACGGTCAAAAATACCATAATTTATTATAATATTTCAAAATCATTACTATGGCATAGTATTTGCAGTAGTGATTATGTGAAAGAATACAAGGTAGTTTTAAAACTTTATTTATCCGAATATATATATTACAATTTATAATATACTTAGATAAAAATGATATATTATATCAAGTCCTGGAAATTATTTCAGCTTCTTTATATGCACGTTTTTATAGTCATTAATATGGACCAATAAGTTGAAACTTTAAAGTAAATTAGTTTTACAAATAATTAATTTGTGGATATTCCATTCAACCCAACATTTTACCACCTACCACAAGTACATTTATGATTGATAATAAATTAAATTTGTAATAATAATAAGTGCCTAATGTCTATCTACAGAATTATTCATGGAGTATATAGTTACTTGTAAATACCCGAAAACAGAATTGAAAAATATGTACAGGGTAATGAGTGGTAAAGTGTACCCTGTTTCCGCGGACACACGGTATAGCTTACCTGTCACCGGGTTAGTTCAGTATTTAATTGTGTTAAAAGATACTTAAGTTTTGCACATTTAACAATGTAACAACATAATACACATTATATTATTATTATTATGTAATTTTTATAAATTTAAATTCACATTCTTAATAACTTACTTTCAATTAAAAATAGAGGCTATCAAGTGTTTTATTTTTATTTATTTTACTACAGTACATTTCCATCACTTAATGCAAAGAATAAAAAAAAATATTATACATTTTAAATTTTATATTTTATGGCGTCTATATTTTAATTGGTTGCACAAGTCATACATTAAGATCGACATTAAAACTAAAATGTATCCCTTACTCTGTTTTTCATAGTTGTAGATTTTTACTCCTTAAAATTGGAATAATATTAGTTATTATTATAATTACAGAAATAAGTAATGAGGTTTTTACACCATGTTTTTCCTCTACAAGAAACTTTTTTTTTTATAAATACTTTTTACCATTACTGTTGTTGTGTCTAAAAATAATATTTGTATAATTTAATGGATGTTTTAGTTGTTTATTGGGCTTTTATTTGAGTAAATGTTTTAATAGTTGAATTATTTATCACCATTTAGTATTTACAAAGTTTTAAAGTTCAAGCAATTTCAGGCGTGTAGTAAACATTCAAAATTGTACGAGAATAAACAAAGTGATCCCCCGTACGTATTATTCATACAATCATACATCACACATAAATATATGAATTCCGTGTATAAGCTCTACTAAAAAGATTCTTATTTTAAGTTATGTATAGGGAAATAACATTATTTATACCCAAACATAATATCGTAAAATAAATGTATACAAAATAAATACTGATCCCAAAAAATATATAGTATTAACTTATTGCTATCTAGATATTTCATTAAAAATAGTATTCAGAGAAACCTTTCAATGAGCCCGCTTATAGTTGGTATAATTTATAATTTAATTTTGAGAAAATCAATTATTTTAAATTGTACTGAACTACAATTTATGTAATAATTGAGAAAGCCATTTTAAAATACATGTTTTTGATTTAATTATCAGCTCGATGACATGTTTTTAATTTAGTTTTTTGAATACACATTGCATTACATATTGCATCCTGTCCTTAAACAACACGAATAACGACAAAATCATGACGTTTACAAACAAAATAAAAACTGTTAAACAAAAAAAGATACAAATGTATACAACGGTGATATGTTAACATATGTTACAAGAAATAAACTAATATATTTAATTTCTTGATTAGTTTATATATAATAATAAATATAAATCAATATAACTCGCCATGATGTGTAGGTAGGTAGTAGGTACATATAAAATTTCATTTTACGTATACAAAAAAAATAAGAAATTTAATCGCGTGACATATTTTTCTTTTCGTCTCAACTTCCCGTCATTGATGAAATATAATATAGTCAAGCAGATAAAATTAAGTATATGTCACTAAGCGATATGATAGAAATAATATTATAATATGTTACCAATAAATTAGTTAACTGTGAAAGTGTGATACTACTATATTATTTCGTATGTGCTGAATGTTATATTGAATTCACCGTGTATTTGAGGTGTTATACTATAACCTCATAATCCATCTGTAATTACGAGTTAGATTTATCACTAAATCGTAACAGAATCGTGTTTGAGAAGTTTCAGGAACTCGGTAATAAATTCTGGGATTTCATCCGGTAAGAATTGCGTGGGGAATTTTTTTTTAAAACTTATACTGCGTGTAAAGAGTACGGTAAAAACCTATTGTAAACAGAGCACAAAGGCAAATACTGTATTTTGTTTTTGAAAGCAATTTCCTGTTGTATATATCGGTTATTACATTCCAAATTTAATCAATTTCAAAAAGTGGAGGAATGCATGATTCGAATAAAAAAACACTACAATATCGTTAAATTATATTGTGATTATTCACTAAACTAATCACTAAACTCATATAAAATTATAAACAGTTAACATATAGGCAGGTATTTTAATAATGTCGTTTAGTTTGTTATTAAAATAGAATAAATAATAATAACTGTTATTATATTATTACTTATTAATATTTAGGTTGATAATCTCATTATCAGCAGTTTTGTATAAATTAAAAATTGGTACATTATTTTATATTTTAATCAATTCATTATAATTAAAATATTATTTATTGATACATGGACAATTAGTTGTACAAGTAACTATTGTAATATAATTATTAATTACGGTATCATAATAATAGAGCTTATAAATGAATAGAGCTGAGGCTTCAGGGCTTTTTTAATTAGTTTATTAAGATCCGCTTGTTTATTCAAATCATCAATATATTTTAATTATTCTGAGCTAGTTTTTTTTGTTTTTGTGTAAGAAATCATAATAAAGTTATGATAATATATAATGCATTCTTATTTTGTCTCCATATATTCTTCTTCTTCGTTAAGCTTTTATAACCCATTTAGAGCTCTCGCTGCTTCAACTATTTACCGCGACCTTTCTCTATCATCCCTCTCATCTAGTCTTGATCCTGGTGCACAAATTATTTGTACGTATGATTTTACTGTATCCATTAACCTCTGGCTAGGTCATCATCTAGTCATCTAGGTCTTTTCCTATTCTTTGTTTGTGCCATTGCTTTTTTAATATACTCCATTTAACCTCCAGACATGTCCCACCCATTCCAAACGTTGGGATCTCATAAATGCGTTGATATTGGGCGTTAGGTATACATTTTGCAAATTTCTTTATTAGTTCTAATTCTGTATCTACCATTTTCCAAGATAGATACGGCTATAGATTCATATATTATAAAGTAAATTTCGATCGTTACGTTAATATTATCTGCGTGTATTTTATCCAATAGGCAAAAGCGCTAAAATTAACGTTGATTAAAGTCCCTTTGACTGCTAATTTAATATATTTTTTAAAAAACTTTGCTTTTTGAGTTTTATAAATATTGAACAATTAAGCCGAAGCTGTTTCTGTAAACACACTTAATGCAATCGTTCGTTATTAATTAGAAAGATTCAATTGATTTAGTAACAAATGTTAAAAATATAAAACAAATAAATTCGGTGAATACTGTCAGTTGTGTTTCATCAGTAAGAGCTAGTTTTTGACTTAAATATGATCGTGTTTCGTTATTTTTGTCATTCGGTCATATGGGATTAGTGATTATAAACAATTTAAATAAACAACCGGATTTTCTATGGATTCATAATAACAACATTTTTTCCAAACAAATTTCAAAATATAAATAAAACATGATCTGAAATCGTAAAAAAATCGTGTAAATTACGTCTTATAACATATGTAAATAAGTAAGACGTGTCTAAAATGCATACAATGTTAACTTTTTGTACATCAGGTTATTATTTTAAAATATAATAAAATACCAGTCCTTTTCAAATTAAATCACTATACAATTTTCAGTCAAATGAATAAGTATTATATTGTGTTATCGTCGTTGTGTGCAAGTAAAATGTTTTAAAAATATCTACTTATGTCCTCCCATACTCATTAAATAATGCTCAGTGATTTAGTGAAAACAATAAATTTAAGGTTGTGAGTTATTAGCTATTTTTCTGTTCGTTATTATTGTTTTAAAAATATTTATGACTGCAACGTCCCATAGTCAATAATCATCATTTGCATATATATATAACTAGATATTAAAATGTAAATTTATATTAATCACCCACGAAGTGAGTAATATGAAGTTGTTTCCGATGAATTTTTATCGTACAAATATATTAAATAAATCAGTAAATCCTAAACATTTTTTTGAAATTATTATTTCGAATTTCCACGGAAAAAGTTTCAAAATCCTCTGTTATGACACACTTACAATATGATATTTTAAACTTCTACAAAAACCAAAAAAAAATTTTTTGAATAACTTTTCTCATCACATTCAGGGACGTTACTGTAAAATAATAAACGCATTTTAATACCATTGTTCGTCTGCTTTAATTCCGATACCGGATTTACATTTCAGGTTCATTGTGAACATTTTTTTTTCGTTTCGTTTTAACCACACAGGACAGCTCCGAGTCAAGGGATATTTTGGCTCAATTTATATCCGCCGGGAAAGCTCTCATTGTTTATAATTTTCCATTTTTTTTTTTTTTTAGTTATTCAACATGGTTAGCTTTTTGTTCGTATTTCAATCGAAAACAGCTTTAACCTTGTATACAATATTTCATTAAAAACATAAAACAAAAAACAAAATATAATATTAAGTTACCCATTATAGTTTAAAGGGTTACTAACTTGTCCGTTACTATTATTAAAGTAGGTAGGTACCTACTCTTGATAATACAGAAAATATTTTTTTTCTGCCCTCGGTCGTCCCATTGTCCCAATATACTCGTATTCTGTGTACTGATATTTAAACGAATAATATTATAGTTTAACAATAATAAGACCACTCTTGAAGAATTCTCATTTTTTTTTAGTAAATTTTGAATTCAATTTATTTTTTGTTTAACACCATACTATAATAATGCTCTGTCATGGCATTACGAAAATTAGATGAAAAAATCTGGGTTTAATTTCCTTTAATGACTCATCAAACTGAAAAAATATATTTTATACATTCGTTTTAATTTCGTAGTTAATGTCTCCGATAGTTAAAAACAAAATAATACAATTATTTCACGTTGCAAATTTAGTATGAATATGAATTTATAGGGAATACCTACTAAATATTAGTATTTAACATAATAAATACCCTTAATAATAATTACGTCGTACTAAATATTACTTACAATTTGAATGATACTTATTACTTACGATATTGTTTATTGAAGTGTGAAAAAGAAATATTAATAATGTGGTTAAAATATGTGTGTGCCTACTGAGAATATTGTGGTTGGCAGTATACCTACTCACTAAAATAGAACATTAGCAATGAAACATCATAAAGTATATTTATTTATTTTATAATCTATTTATCGAATTATGTCAACATATTTAATGATTTTACAAAGTTTTACGTGTCTGGAATCACATTCATATCGTATACGACTTCTACACAGTTATAGGTCATGGTTAATTGGAACAAACGTGCACAAATACTTACATTGAATATTATGTTAGTAACATAAAATTATTGGACGGTGTTGAACTCTTTCGATTTTTTAAACTAGTAAACTATCTGGTAAACTCAACCAGGTTAATATAATGTTTACCCGAACAAAATGTGTAAACTCTCCCCAGTTGTTTTAAATGTTATTGCTACATTATGATTTATGAATCGGCTATTTCTCCAGACCTTTAGTACTCATCACATTGTATTGATATTTATAAATGCCCTAACAGATTTTCAAACTGAAGCGTACATAAAAATTCGAAGTTACAATAAACAAAATAAAATAAATAAAACAAACCTTAAGATTTTTGAAATCTGTATGTTCGTACTATCATGAAAATTAAATTAAAATTTGTAGTATTATAGCTCACAACAACCGTGGATTTTTATTGTTGCACAAAGTAACTTTTTTTAAATGTAATTTAGTAGTAATGGAAGATGTAAATCTGGGAGAGTTAACATGCTCCTATCAAGTAGTACTGAAATAGACCCGGGATATTTTACAGGTCATTGAAATCGGGAGAGTTTACAATCGGCCATATTATTATTTATTTAATCCAAAGACGGAAATCAAAACAAATTTTGCAGTTTCGGTTTTTTGTTTTAAAGCTCGGTTTTGCTCACCGGTTTTAATAATCATAACAAAAGTCTTAGGTTTTGGTTCTGGTTATAAACTACTAAGGTTTTGGTTAACCACTCGCATATTGGTTTTTTTTTATAAATAAAACAAGTACTGGCTTAAAGACCCGGTCACGTCAATAAACTCTAATCGATCATAATAGAATAGCATGGAAACAAAATAATTGCATGCAAAACAATTACGGCTCAAACAAACATTGTTTACTAACAAAAGTAAAGTCTTTGCAGATCAGTGGAAAAATGGAGAATTATAATCGTCATTCGTGCGATGTATGCGAAAAATCGTTCAGTAAATGCAGCACCTTCTTGACAACACACCGGCGAAAAACCGTACCCTTGCGATGTCGGTGATAAGTCGTTCAGTCAAAGCGGCAGTTTAAAGAGACATCGACGCACGCACACTGGTGAAAAACCTTTTGCGTGCGATGTGTGTGAAAAGTTGTTTGGTCAGAGCAGCAGTTTGACGAAGCACCGGCGCACGCACACCGGCGAAAGACCGTCGCGTGTGATATGTGCGACGAGTCGTTCATTGAATGTGGGCATTTGACGACATGCCGGCGCAAGCACACTGGCGAGAGGACCGTACGCTTGCGAAGTATGCGACAAGTCGTTCGGTGAGAGCGGCAGTCGGACGAGACATCGGCGGCGCACGAATTCTGACGAAATGCCGAAAGTGTGTGTTGGTGTTCAATACGTCGTACTCTGTCTTGATCAGATATGTAGTAATTAGGGCTAAGGGACGTAATATCAAAACGGGATAAATCATGTTAAAATATTAGTTTGGTGGCAGGCACGGTTCCACCGAGAATTATTTCTCGTAGTTATTTATTAATATTAAATTGTTGATTTGTCATCTGCAAAAATAAAATATACTCATTTCATAAGGTTTTCAATATTTCAAATAATTTTCCATTTAAAATATTAAATATCAGTATTTACAAATAGTAGTCATTTTAAGTTTTATTATTGAAAGGAAAATTATTCATGTTCGTGGATGACGTAGGCACATATCACTAGTTAATTTCGAAGATAATTGGGAACAATTGAAACATAATGTCGAAATCGATTTACGGTATATGTATGACATGATGAAAAAAAAATCTGTTATTACTTAACAAAATTGGTTTGCATGCCAATAGTTACTATACGTACACAGCTTCCTTGTAACTTTATAATACATAAATGTGGAACCTGGTATGACAAACTGCACTTGTAAACCAACTAAAGTAGTAACTATTATCATTCAAATATTTAGGAGTGACAATAGATTTTAACCTGAAATGGTCATAATACATACTACAATAGGTACAGAATATTAAAAATAAAACGAAGAGCTTAACTGTATTATTTTAGAAAATTCGATTTCTTGAGAAATCAATTATAAGACAAATATTTGTGGCACTATGTAATTAAATTCTACTATACGGCATAACATGTTGGGGAGGCACTATTAAACATAGTACATTAATACGTTGCATATTATTACCCAAAAAAATATTGTAAAAGTAAAGTACTCCCTACCATTAAAATACCCATCAGATGAATTATTCAACCATAAATATATATTGTCTGTTTATAAATTATACATTAGATAAATTTCAGTAAAATCCATACAAAACCACACACTCAATGCTACAGAAATAATAGCCAGAAGAACATAAAAATACATTAATCCGTCATATATATTATTAACAAGTTTATAGAAGTCTCACAATTTTACGGGAAAGACCATATTAAAAAATGTAAATAACGAAGTAAAGAGTCTAATAAAAAGTTTATGTGAAAGTTAATCCGATGATACCAATGATATAATCAATAAAAAACATAATAAATAAAATAATTAGTGATTTTGATGATAATGTGTGTATCAATAAAACTATAAAAGGTATGTATGTAAGTATATAACGCTCTAATGTTAATTGTGTTTTAAAGTACCAATATAATATTATGTTATGTTTAATTAATTAAATCATATTTTTATTTGTATAAGTATTTTACTATAAAACAAATTGTAATTTCGATGAACTCCGGTGTACTAGATACGAGCTTATAGCTCGGTTGCTGTTGGTATTCGTATTAGCTATTAATCATTATTAATGTAATTTATTGTAATTATTAATTATTTAATTGTAATTGATTGGGCTGAATAAATAAATAAAAAAGTTAATTTGTACCTGTTTTAGTATATTTTGTGTGAACTAATAACAGATAATATATTTGTGATGAATTAAGAACAAATATCAAGGGCTGGGAATATTGATTTAAATAATTTACACATTTACTAATTCATACTAACTATTTAACAACAATTCAAAAGGACTTGCCATCTGGAAACACTAAATTACGGTGTACGGCGGTGATATTTTAACTATAATAATATACTTTTTTTTCCATAGTATCGAGAACCGGAGGGGGGGACTGCGGTAGCATTACGCCACCTCATTATATTATTATACTAATATTATATATTATTATTATTATTATTACTAAGGTTGAAGAAAAATGTTTTACGAGGATAACAGTTTTCCACCATCAGTAATGATCAATTTGAAAATTTAGAGAACCGCAGGTTAGGTTCACCCGTAATACGTGGTTAAATTTCTTTAAAAAATGGTTTCTACTGTACGTAAATTGTGTGCAAAAGAATTGTATTTTTGTAAGCAAATGGGTTGTAAAAAACGGAAATTGTTATGCCAATGAATTTAAGAAATTACTTAGCCTCTTTTCGATATCACAACATTTCTAACTTGGGTTTTTTTTTCGAGTGAGGTTTTTTACACGCATTGTTTTTGATGAGATTATTTTAATATCATAAAATATACACAATAATATTATAATATTGTACGTATATGATAACATACAGACACTTTTGGTATGTCATATTATCACATCGGTGTACGAGGAACAATGCGGATTATATTGTACTAGTTTATACCATCATATACATATTAATACGCCTCGAGACTCAAGTTACGATCTTTCATACGAGCACAACCCGTTCGATGTTTTCGTTAACGACATTTGCGGATATATACCTTAAGTGTCGTCGTACTACAAAATCCTCACGATAGTACGTCATCGCTTCGCGGTCGTCCTCAGTATTATTGTGGCTCACACGCAACGTGTCAGTTCATAATATCGATTCTAGTTTCATAGTAATTATTGTTAGGACGTTATGCGTTGTTGTTGTACTTCAACATTGTTATCATTATAATGAGATTATACTGATACGCGTAAGTTTATTATTGTACCTATATTACGTAGTGTGTCGGTGGCGCCGTGACGTACATAACGCGGTGGGCGTTAAACCCGACGCGCTCAGGTCACGCTCGATTGCGTTTGCTTTAATATAATACAGGATTACAGGGTGGTTCTAGAACGAATATCACCATTAGGATAAACACGAACTCGGTGTGAAGTGTCCTCAAAACGAAATTTTCGGAACTAGAAAATAAGAGAGCTAATGTAAAATAAAAAAAAAGGCTGGTTTTTAAATGAAAATTACTTTCGAAATTAAGACAACAATTTAAAAACAAACACTTCACGTCATTTCCTGCGAATTTCGCATGCGTAATTATATACGTCACGTGATTTAATCTCTCAGTTTTACGACCTAATGGTTGCCACACGGTGTCATAATCAAAAAAAAAACTGTGCGTCCTAGTCCGTTTCATTGTTGACAGACGCCACCAAGTGCTTGCAGATATTATTATCATCAGTTATTGCCGTGTATCGCAAGAAATTCGGCAGGTAGACGCACAATTATCAGCAAGAACGTTTAGTAGAAAATCTGTAGAAGTTGCTGCTGCAGTAAGAATTTAGCTTCCGGAATATATTAATATGGTCGGGACAATTGTGACATTCTTTGAAGAAACACTCGGTTATATTTATGCGAAATCGTACCTACTATTTAATATACATATAGTATGAATTAATCAAGCCCAACAAGGTACCGTTATTATTATTATTATTATTAACGCTGCGATGCTAAGAAATCGAAACAATTTTGTGGATAATCCGATTTTAATTCGAGTTTTGCATAAGATATGATTTTAGAAAGTTCGCGTCGACGCGCATAATCGAAACGACCCGAAGAATATGACTTTTATTTTACAGCCTTGTCCGAACCTCTCACGCGATCTGTCAATTTTAAGAGCAAAAATATAATATAATATACTCCAGAACGATATTTTTTCGTGCAACTATCGATCCGTATAAACCCGGTGGTTCGTGGTTTTCCGAAACACAACGCGAAAAGTGTAATCGGAAACGTGTCTCGGACGTGATTTTTCCCGAACAGTTATTATTATTCGAACGCACGTCGCATTTCTGGCATAATATTATTATTGTATTATTCCGGAACGGAAAACGCACATCCGCAACTGCGATGCGTTCGAACACAAAAGGCATTTTTATCGACTTATCGTCTTGCGTGTGCACTCGTCTATTAAAATATTACTTGGGTACGCGATTTCCAAAGGTCTAACAACGAAAACTTCCACCAAACGAGACCTCCTGTATACACGCCACTACACACTCCCGAAAACACCTATACGTGCGCGATTTAACCCTTTCGCGGATTTCCTCTCACCACCTGCGCCGAGGAAGCTATACACTACGCGTCGAACTTTGAATGGTTGACTGGTGGCGCGAAAGGGTTGGTGAAAAGGCACACGCGTAATATTCATTATACATTTATCCACGTCATTAGCCGCACGCGCATCGCCACCGACATTATTCCACGTGATTAGGTCCGATCAAGCACTGTAAACACACACCCCACCACCGCCAACACCACACCCCCGCTGAAACCTAGACAGCCATTTGGTTCGTATTCGATCCATCGTCACGAGGACCGGAAATGATTCGTCACGTCACGATCGTCGTCGTCGTCGTATTTGGATCTCAACACGTTCCTATCCAAATGCGAATCTGGGTGATCGATTGTCGATGTAATATAATTTAGCAGCGTCACTATAATAGACTAAGTTATTATGACGTATACACCGGGTGACATACTAATTTATCACTAAAACACACTTACAAAAACCATTATAGTTTATGAAAATATATTTTTTTTTCACATAATAACAATATGTCTTACTAGTTTTAATTGTTATTGTTTATTTTTTTAATTTGTAACCAACGTATGCATTTTTAACTTCTTATTCCAAAGAGGAATGTTTTTTAGGTATGACCTCGATATATAAAAATCAAATTTTGGAGAATAGTTTAGGTAAAAGTTTTAACTTATAAGTATTTAAAGTGTTGATTAGCGGATTGGAGTGAAGAAGTACTATTTATATAAAATTGTTGGTTCACTCCACTCATCAAAACTTTTAAAACTTAATTTATTATTTTATCATAAGTTGTAACTAAAAATTACTTAAACGAGATTTGATTTTTATAGATTGAAATACTTCAAATAATATTTTTTGCTTGGGAATATAAAATAAAAAATTTATTTTGTTCGATGGTTTTCGACTTTTTTGGAAATATAGTAATTACAAAAGAGACCATAATTCGGCTATGCGTTAAACGAACTACTTTATTAAAGAATTTCACAATTGTTGTGTGCTGTAATTTGTGAGCTCGTAAATATTGATAAAGTAACTTGCAGCTTAATATAATGTGTGCACGAGAATAAGACGTATAAGGTAGAATTTTATTTGTTCTATGTTAAACTAGTGACTACCAATATTAAATAATGCGTTAGATCGTTTCGATTGAAATAAAAGTTACCCTTTGGGTAGGAGGCCATCCTTGGAAAATTAGGCAATGATAACGTACTTGTTTAATATGATTAATGATTACACGTAACATAATTTTTAGAAAAAAAAATTACAAAATTGTATGCAATTAAAAAAGTTATTGAATAACGCACAGTATAATATTATCATCATTGAAATATGGTTTACATTATAATCCTGTTTAGCTCTAAAGTTTTATCATATAAGTGGAAACTTTTGCTAATTGCATAGTACCTTCGTAAAACTTTATCTGATTAACAATATTTTTCTCAGCAAGTCTGCTTTTTGGTACTCGTGAATGTACCGGCCACAAAGACGTCGTTTATTATCATTGCGTAAGTATTATTTTTCAAAGTAAAGTTCAAATAATAATAATTTCTAAACGATTGGTACGATATAATGCTACGTAGGAACCTATACATTAATATACGTATCTGATATGAAATTAAGACCATTAAAATTAAGTGTATGTCTCTGAAATCAGTTCTAATACTAAATTATATTAAGTTTATTGTGTGCAAAAAGTATTGTTCGAAATATGAGTACGGGGTACGAATATATATTTTAAGAAACACACTTCCGAATAAGTTAATAACTACCTATGTATTATGTTTATAATAGTATGTCATATGAAACGAATTTGAACTATCGTCATGTTTACACAATAATTAAGAACGCCACAATTTTTATGGGGTTAACTAATATAACTTAATGTAATTTTGAGAAAAAGTTTAAAATTTGAATATAATATTTTGAGACAGTGATGGTGAAATCTCACATGACTATATGCGTAAATAGTTCATTAGCTATTATGTAAAAAAAAAAAATTAAAAAAATATAAATGATAGTGCATATAATATATTAAGTTAGCTATAACTATCTATTGATGAAGTACCTCCACTGGAAGGTCTCTTCACCCTGTGGTTCCTGTGTGTATTAATATTATTATCAATTAAAAGTATTTATCTACTATCGTAACAGGTTGCCTAATAAAAAAATTATGATAAAAAATATATAATATACAATAGGCGAGAAACCAGATTTTCACCTTACAACAAAAAGGAGAACTTTCACTGTGCTTTGTTGTTTCGTTAATTCAATACTCAATATGACTTGTACAAAAGAAAAGTTGTAATGTTGTTTTAAAAACCGTTATTTTATGTTGTTCAAACTTGAAAAGTATTTTTCTTAAATGTAATATCGAAAAAAACAAGAACAACGTTGAACAATCAACGTTTATTTTCTTTTGTGGTGAAAATCTGGTCACCTAACTAGAATTATGGTACGAGTGTGGTTCTAATCTGTGTGAAAGACTTTTTAACCACACAATTTATGAATGTATATTATTTTTTCTAATCTAATAATTATGTTACAAACGATTGGTGTAAGATTAATAATTACAATAAAAGTTTATATTTAGTAAAGCGAATGTATTATTTTAAAACATATTATACCTAACATAATTTTATCCCGTACTATCTATTAAATCAAAACACTAATTCATATAAAAAAACACAATCGAATAGAATAGTTACCATAATAAAATATTGCGAATACGACGGCGGACCAAAAATAATAATACCACTTCCATGTATGGTTGAATTTAGTACGTTTTAAATGTATAACTGTGTACAGTCCTTTGGGAGTTAGATTTTATAAATCAACGTTGAAATGTTGTTGCTTAAAACCCGTAGAAAGCTATATATAATAAAAGTAATGTGAACTTGGTAAATAAATCTTTCTAGTTCTCAAATAAGGAAGTTCTCGAGAATTATAAGAGTGCTGAGCTTTGCTAACTAGGATTAGATAAAAGACAAGTAAAATGAAAAAGTATATAAATGATATTATATTTATCAAATTATATAATTTATATAATACTTTTATAATTATTTGTATCGAACATTGTACTTTAAAATAAAAATATTGAATTTGTTTATAAATTAAAGTAGAAGTCAAAAAATATAAATTTAAAATGGACGATAAAGAAATTTGCATACGCTGTGACATTTTGAAATTAAAGTGACGCGAAATGACTGATGTATCTCATTCCTTTGATGTTTTATGAATCCATCGCTAAATATAAATGATTAGCGTGTACAAATACGTTAGTCAAACATTAAAATATGACGTCTGGTTAATTTTTAACATGGTTAGGTACTGAATAATTCCACATAATATCTACAAAAGCATTGTCCATCAAAATTATAATAGATCTAGAATAATACTAAACGAAATATCCATATTGACTGAAATTTGAAACCACGTTATTCGTAAATAATAACAAATGTTATAATATACTTGATATTTATTTTGTAAGTCCATATCTATAGATATCCAAGAACAGTAATATATTTTTCCAATTACGTGATAAGCAGTGTTCGGACTTATCTAGATAATTATTTGTTCATATTTTATCTTATCTAAATAAATAGTTACAAGTTATCTAAACGTTCATCTTAGATCATTTTTTTACTAATCTAAATAAATTCATCTAGATACATTTTTTATCGATAAAAATCGCGAAATTGTACAAACTCATTTTTAAATATTCATAAAGATTCTCAAACAAAGTTTATGGTTTATAAGTAATGTAATTATTTTTATTTACATCATTATTATTATTATGTTCCTAGTGCCCAACTAAAATATACCTAAATTAAAAATTATTTAAAAAATAATTGTATCTTTATCTTTATCCAGATAAATATGAGTAAAGTTATCTTTTATGTATATCTAGATACATTTGAGTTGCATTATCTTTATCTTTATCTAGATAAAAAAATACGTATCTAATCCGAACACTAGTGATAAGTAATTTTTTTATAATTTGTCCAGTTTATTTGATACTTTTTCAGTATGTTTTACTGGATCGTGTTTATAAAATGTTCGCTAATGGGTGTTTTATAAATTCAACCCCTATTTTAACCACGATGATAAATATATATAAATTGTATGTACCATTTATGCATGTGTTTACCACTTGAAATATCACTCATAAATATTAAAAATACAACTTCTTTTCTTTTTCTTTTTTTATTTATTAACCCGCGGCAACTTAGGCCATTGGGTAGATTTTACTGTGGGGTAGGGTACTGTAAGTTTAAACACGTGTGTTTTTAGTGTGACAGATTTTTTAATGGGCACCCGTAGGTATCTGCTATGCCCGGGTGGGGGATGGTGGCTCTTCTCTCCAGACACATTGACTTGCCCGAAGAAAAATGCCGCCCGCGCCCGGAATCGAACCGACGCCTTAATCCGCTCGGCCACTCCGTCCCCCTCCAAAGTATTAATATACTTACAATAATCAACTTCGTTGTCCTAATTTTCAGAATGCCTACGCATATATTGTACAATATTATTAATTATAATTGTATGGACGGAAAAAAAAATAATTATTGATTATAATTTAGTGTTCCAAATAACCAAATTATTTTAATTTTTTTTCATATTTTATTATTATTTAAATTAATAGTTCTTTATTTTTTAACTGATTGGAATCTATTGAATTATCATATTTATTCTTACATTTAATAGCTTAAAGTTTCCCTAGAAATCGTTCGTATAAAAATAGATTTGAGAAAATATCAAATGTATATATTACGTCCTAAAAAAAGCTGTTTAAAAGTAAAATACTTTAAAAAGTTTTAAAAAATATTAATCTGAATTTTCAAATACTTTTAATTAAACATAAATTCAAATTTATGTATTATCTTGAATATTTTTCGTAACATCCCTAATAACTAATAAAACATTGTAGAACAATAAATATCCAGTTCATACGTATTTAAAAGAAAATATTCACCATTTTTTGGATAAACGCCGCTTTTTGGACAATGATTTTCCAATTGGGATGATTTATCATTGCTTTCTATTTTGAAGACTCCTACACCAATGTATCCCAAACACCTGTATCTCGCTTTTGTCATATTAGTTATGACTTTTGTTATTATATAATAAATCAAAAAGAATGATCATAGGAGCTTAACACTTATATTCTTTGATGGACAAAATGTATTTATACTGTGCGTAAAGTAAGATGTATTTTTATAGTTCCTTAACTAACTAAAACTATTATTGTAAATTAATATATTATACATTTTCAAATAATTTTATGTTTCATAACAATGTATTTTTATTACGATAAATCAGCAAATAAAATATACAACTCAAATAAATCGAATTGCATATTGTCTTACATTTATTTATTGTATCATACTATTATCTTTGAATTGTTTTACCTTAGTACGTTGTCTAGCTTAGTTTTTGCTTCAAAGTTATTTTTTTCAATAGTAAAAGCTTTTTGTTTACTTATTTCAATTTAAAAAAAACTTTTAACTTAATACTTTTCATTGAGTTTTTAAAACTTTGATAATATGGTTAACTGATAAAAGCACTGTGATTTTACCAATGATCACGGTTTCAGAATGCTTTTATAAATAATGGTTGAGATCGCAATATCAGTTTGATTATTTCATAAATGTATACTGCAGTATAAAATTCTGAACGAAGTAATAGGAATGTATTGCTTTTACAATGAAATGTTTGTTTTTTTCTTCGTTAATTTGTTCACAGATTCTTGATGGAAAGATAGTGATCTAAAACACAAAACAATTAACATCTCACTCTAAATGGCATGAATTGGAGCTTTAAAGTATTTCACAGGAATAACTTTTGGAATTTTCTTCATTCTCATTGGATTTTCTATTTGACATTACAGATTATATTTTCTAACGTTTTCCGTAACTGTAATCACACGTACAAAATGCACACTTATCCACCGATAATTATACATAATATTTTACGTACAGCACGAGTGCAATAGTTAAATATTAAACAAAACCGCAGAATAAGTGTTTAAATAACATTATTTTTTGGTCAAATAGTGATTAATGTGAACAGAAAATTTATTCTAGTCTACTCATCTAATATTGTTCTTTGAAAAGTTCTGATAATCTTGAGTGATTCTGAAATTATAAAAATACTTACAGTTCGCTGTAGTTGATGTTGTACAGAAATTTAATCTCTAAGTTTGCTGAATTGTTTTATGTTGTTTGAATTGTGAAGCACTGAGATGTGAATACTGCAGTAAGGAACTATAATAATAATAATAATAATAATAATAGTAATAATGTAAGTAGTTTAAAACATCGGGGAAAAGGTTTTCGAATTTGGTTATAATAGTATGTGAATTATAAAGTATTGTGAATTTATTTATTAATTTATAGATCTGTAATAAATAATGTATTGCACTACATTGAGCTTTGAATAAATAATAGTAATATATTTTCATAATTGTAAATTATTATCTACCAGTTGTAGTAAACATACAGTTTTATTATTGCAATAACTAAATGAGTATTTTATAACATTTATACACTATTGATTATAGTGTCTAAAATATTATGGTTTTGTTAGTTCTACATAAATATAGGTTCACACCGCATTTAAAATACAAACACGTAATATAACATTATAGTATAGCTGTACAACAGGTTGAACTAAATTTAAAATTCAGAAACAATTCGTACGGTATTACAATAATTATGAGCTTTCGGTGCCTACACCGGTACCGGTGCGCATCACGTTTTATTATATTATTATTATTTTATTCGACGTGTATTTTTGGTGATTGTCCACGCTTCCGTGACTTGGTGACGTGTCGCGCACACTATTATAATATTACAGAATTATGTGATATTTTACATCAGCTGTTAGTACGAAATCATTTATTCACACCCGACGGATTTGCTCGAAACTTGCGGAATGACTGAGTGGTTTATTACAATGCCCATACACGCTTTAACAGTGCGTGTCGAGGGAAACGACTTTACACGACAACGCGCTGACTCGACGCAGATGCAAACGTGCAGTTTTCAAATCAAATTAAAACGTTTAAAGTTTGTCGGTGGAAACCTCGCGCAATAACGATAACTGTACCTGTTCTGCGTACCATAATACGCCAGCTATTATGTCGTTTATTGTGTGTGTACGCCCAGGGACGGCGCGTCGTCGTCTAAATCAAACGGTGTCGCGGACCATTTTGTACGCTATTATTATAAGTACGTTCCAGAAAAGTCTCGGTGACACGATTCCCCGGGTCTTTACGGTTATAATATTATTGTAATAACGATATAGCCGCAGATACATTTTTATAACAGCCACTACGTACACTCTCACCGTTTGCCCGACGGGACGGTGTTGTCAAATCGTGTTTCCACGGTGTGCTCCAGTTTTTTACCGGACCGCAGCGCGTCGTCGGGTGTAACCATGGGGTCCGGGAGATGTGCGATTAATAATCGTTTCCGGTCGGCGTCTGCGACTGCATGACTTCAGCAGAACTGCTCATAAAGGTTCCCGAACAACTGTAATATATTATAGCCAAAGTGTTGTAAAAAAAAAAAAAACAAATACTTTTGAAAAGTGTTTGAAATTCTTCTCGAATACTCTACGGACAAAGTATTCAAAACACCAAGTCGCTATATACATAATGTGTTTAAGTAATACAGCAAATTTAAACACATTATAAAGTACTTCAAATACTTTGAAGTGAAAAAATGTAAAGAAAATAACATTAATTTTACAATTATTTTCCCAAGTCTCGGTATAGAGAGCATTTTTATAATTTATGGAAAGTATAATAATCAATAGTGTATATATCGACTTTTTTACCTGAGAATTGGTAATGCAATACTAATACATTACCTATTTAATATACAACTTGTATAATACATACCTAAATATTCATAGCAGTCCGTAGACAATTTTCTAGCAGGGCAAGTTTGTTAATGTAAAAAATATAATATTTGTTAAATTGGCTTAACAGGATTTTTTATAATGGTGACTTTTTTTTTACTTTAATTTCGTTATATAGTGATTCATCATATTCTACTAAATTTAAAATACATTTTTAAAAATCCAAGAGTGGCAAATGCACCAACTTGCCCTTTTCTGACGCCTATAAAAACATTGTATTTATACAATGCGTTAAAAAAAAAAAATATTCATGTATGAGAAAATATTTGAATGACTGTATGTACTCAAATTCTCTGCAACGTTGCATTATATTATATGGTCAGTACAAGATAAATCACAAAAATCTGACACGAGTATATTATGCAGTTTTAAAGTAAATTCATCGGGTCGTAGAATACACCTTGAATACAATTTATTTTTTAAGACGACGAAAAAAACACCAGACAGATTGTATGGCTTACTGGCAGCGTGTCCACCGTCCAGTGTTGTGTACGGAATTAAATATTAATATTCTTTTCCGACAGATGCTCAAGGTCGTGGAACCTCCGAAATCGGATTTCTATATCCTTTTAGTAACATGTTACCCGACTCACAGCCGACGTTTTCGGAGGCTAAACTACAGTTTCCGGTTACGGCAGAATATCCGATTATGCGGTGTCGTCACCTAGTCATATATTATATTGGCTGTACTATATTGCCGAAATTTAAACACGTTTCGCTCGATCAGTGACGAGAAACGGAGTTATACCTACTGCTGCGTCTCGACTATTGACCGCAGCTGTCTAAATCAATGTACTGCATTATAATATTTTATCTGCTCATTTTGTTTTCCTTTTGGTTCTTCTGCATATTATCCTTTTCGTGCGCTGGACATAATAAATATTATATTATGTTGCCCTCATTAAAACGTTGAAAATATTATTCGAAATTCGAATCACTTTCGAAAAAAAAAAACGATTAATGTGTCCTCGCAGAAAGTGTACATAAAAAAATTATTATATCGTCATTAATTGTTGGGAAAATCCTTGAATCATACGCATCATATGCGTATATATCATATTATAGTATCTAGTCATTAATGATGAAGCCATAGCAATATATTGATAACAAGTGTAAAAAAAAAGCATCTTATGAATTTCAGATGGAAAAAATGTAATGTATCTCGTTCCGTCACGTGAGGGTTTTTAGCACCTCAAATTATATGACCCATACATTTTGCAATGACTGATGTATCAATATCATTGAGTATATTATAATATAGTTCACACTATTGTATAGTAGTTTATACTCGACCGTATTATATACCACAAATAGGATCTATTATCGTATATTTACAAACAGCCGGAGACCGCAGTAAATCGTTTCGATGTGTTAACAATAATTATCGTGATGACGCGCTGTTGCAACGAATATACATTATTGTTCAAATACAAATACAAATATTGCAACTGTGGTTTATACTTTACGTGATCATAATAATATCAGTATGTATAACACATTGATCATAATAAACCGATTGATTCTGTGCGTATTCATATTGATTCAATCGTCTGGTACCCATATCACATGATTAAAATTAAAATTAAAAAGTCTATTTGTTTTTGGAAGCATATCAATTTGGTTTGTTTTATTAATTTTTGATTCGAATAAACCGAGTACAAGTGGAATCTCTAATCGACCCGGAGAGAATGCATCTGGCGGAACTCAGTGCACACTGAAATATAATATTAAGCACTGTCGTAGCGTGTGAAGTGCGAACAAAGTGTCAACGGATTGCTTGACTCGAATTCGGTCGGATATTATTCAATTGGACGAAGTCCCTGCATCATCGTGTTCATACTTCATAGCATAAACAGTAAATATGCGCACTTTTGCACCGTACGAGATACTCGCGAAATATACGCACACTAACGAAAAGTGCGCGCATATAATAATAGTACTAAATTAGACATCCGTTGCAGGAACCGGATTTGAAGCAGTCGTATCGTCGGTGGTCCATTGTGACGGGATCTCCAGAGTAAATTTTCTCGGTTCGCGTTTATAATTTATTATATTTAATCCGGAGAGCTCATAGTACCCGACCGCTGCTCTGGTGGCGCGGCGGTGACGTCGACGCCGCATCCTCTGCGTTCTTACCGCCACTGTCACCCCCTTACCCTGGCGTTAAATCACTGCTTCTGTACTATTACGACTACTACGTATACAACACAACTATATAACTATATATACTTGAATACAACTACCACTGACATCCACTACGTCGTCATTGCCGAGCACCTAGCAACCACCACCGCCACCACCTCCACAACCACTACCATCTATCACCATAGCCGCCACCGACACGTGTATTATTATTTATTATTAACCACACATACGCCATCGAGTGATGAAGTGCAATAGGGTAGATAATATGGGTCACAGACGAGGCTAGACTTATGTCCAGACCAGAAAATAGATTTTGGACCAATTACACGCTGTACCTACATAATATTTTTATGACCATCACACGATTCTGTGCTATATCTAAAAGGCTAGGTCTGATGACGTGACTAAAATGATGATGACTTATCAAAACGAACCTATGTAGTATGTATAAACACGCACAACATACATTTTGTTTTGGAATTTTAAACTTTTTGTAATATTACAATGTATGTATTAATTAATAATAACCGATATTGCAAATAATCATCTCATAATTATCGTTCTCAGTTATGGGCTTCGTATTTTACAAACTAAAATAATATCAACCATTTAAAACAAAATAATAATAATAAACCAATGTGTGTTTTATTTTTTTTTAATAATTGAACAGTTTATATATACCTAGAATAATACAACCGAAATTTTGTTATATAAATAATTTCAAACTATTGAAACATAACAATTAGTGTAAAGTTTTTGAAAAATAAATAGAACGCACTTTGATGTAGTTTGACATCCATTATCAAATATTTTTAAATATTATTTTAGTTTTATTTTTCTTTTATTGAAATAAAAAAATAAAATTTAAGGTACACTGCACACAGTCTTTGGATGATTTGATTTGTTTATTACAATGATATCCAAAAAAAAATATTTTCCACAAGACAAAATGGCAGATTCAAATAATGTCAAATTAATTTCTATGTAAATAAAAATTATGAAAACAATTAACAATTTTTCATCTGTAGGTACACGACGCATCATAAAGTATACAATTAAAGTGCAACAGTATAACATGAACAAATATTATTTTTTCAGTGATTATTGTAATTAAAACGTATATTATATTGTGATTAATTTTAGATTATGAGCAAAGTGATGAATGTATTGATTTAACAATAAAGAGCGTTTATTTTATATATATACACGTCTTATGGTAGATAGATTCAATACTTTTATTTTTAACTTAAATATCTTTTTCGTTAAAAATGTGAAACTAGTTGATACTTTTGAAAGGTCAAAATTAAAAATACATGGTACCTACTTACTTTTAAAAATTGGTAGGGAAAATCCAAAAAAAAATTCTGGAAAACGGAAATTTTTACTGTACACTAGTTTTTGACAATAAAGAAAAAACTAATAACCATAGAAATATCCCTTTTTTACCAAATGTTTAAATAAGAATTTTGGCTATTTTTGAGCTATTAATTGATGTAAGACGCTTTCTATTATTTTTAAAAATTCGATTCGTCAATAATCTTGAAAATGTAATATTATAAAGTTCATACGTTGTTCCTATTGCTATTTAAATATATTTAATGTACCTACATAGGGTCGATTTTTTTTGGGAAAAATTAACTCAATATACTGTGTAACTAATAAGTAATAGTAAAATATGTAGAAATCTAAATATATCATAAAATATCCTTAGTAGGTACTAGGTATTATAGGCTGACAGATCTGTCTTCGCTCAGAATCAATTTTTGTGTGCAATGATTTACCATTGAATAATGAATTCAAATTTAACACATAAATTACGGAGATTTAACTCAATGACGAGGTACAGACGAAACATACTGTACAGCAGAATGGTTACCTACTTCCCCTTTTCTTTTCTAAACTGATGTTTCGAAAATTTACAAATTGATTAGCATATTGTTATGGTGGGTTGGTGAAGTAGTTAATCATTGTAAGGACTAACAAATAAATGCTTGAAATTATTTCATATTTACAATGTAATTTATGTTTTGCAAATAAAGATATCTATATTTTAAAGTACTGCCTATAAATTAGTATATAGCTATTAATATTTGCTAAACTCGTCGAATCGCACATAATATGTAACAAATATTATATATTCATTTGTATGAATATATATTATTCTCTAAAATATGTAAATCAATTAATAAAATGAAATAGGGTATAATCATTTAAGTATTTACATATATAAAGGTACTGTATGTTTACAATTATATTCCTATTTATTTGCGATGATTTAATATCAGTAATGCTATATCGGTAATTAGTTCACACGTACGTGTATAATAATGATAATAATAATATTAATATGTTGGATTCATTATGAACCGTATAGTAAATAATTACTTGAACACGATATTCTTATAAAATGTGAGTTCATTTCAACTAGTTTTAGAATGATTGGGTTCATTGGTTTGAATTTAGTACACTTCAATAAAATTTACAAATCAAAATCAAATGATAAGATTATATTATTGTATAGGTGCCTATTTTATATGACGTGGTAAATTAATAATGTTATTTTAAATTAAATAGGTCAATAATATAAACACTGAGGTCTGATTAATTATATTAATACGATATTGTTGTAAAGTAAACTTTAAATTACCCTACACAACGACAACAAAAAAAAAACAACAAGAGTTTAGTAGTAGAGGTATAGGTAGTATTTTCAATATTTTCCTCGGGGTATCAATAGATGCGTATTAATATAATGTCCATAGAATGTAAAACTACAATACAATCGAATGAGATATTACAATGGTTGATACTACACATATAAAATGTAAACATATATGAGTCTAAACAACGAACAATGTTCAACAATGTTAACAACTTTATGAGATTGTAAACAAATATTGACAATTAATAAACTTAACTCGATATTGTAAATAGAAAACTGTTCAATTGTTCAATGGGGTGATCTATAAAGTTGACAAATATATAGTAGGTAAATAATATTAGATAGGTCTGTGTCCATCAGTTTCGAGCTGTTTAAATTGTGTTTATCAATCGAGCAAGTTATAATTATTAAGAGGTTTTTAGAAAGATTAGTCTTTTACTGTTATAATTTAAAAGGTTTGGATTTGTGTTTTTGGATATTTTAGGATACAATTTACAAACAACTAAACTCATTATCATTTTAATGACTTTTACAAAACTGGTATAAAACCAAGGAAAATTGTAAAAAAGAACAATCGTCGCTAACAAAACAAAAAACAAAAAATGAGTATAGTTTTTTCGTTATCCCCTACCTACTCACCATCTATTATATAATATAACCGTGTTGGGAATTACGAGGGTCAAATCCAATTTATGTGATGATGTTCAAAAAATTACCTTAACACGAAAAATTCAAGTTTGAATTTCCAAAATACTTGATCATAATAATAATGTAAATTAGTTGTCAAATTAGTTGATATTATATTGTCGATCGAGTGATGTTCCATCGAAAAACTGTTATAGTATATGTTTACTGTTATTAAATGCCAGAACTGTATGTCTACATTGTGAATGTATGACGCACTTGACTTGATAAATGTCCATGGTAGTTATGTTTACATTATTTGGTTTATCGTAGACTGCTATAATATTGCAATGATAATTATAACTAGTTGCAACCGTATATACATCATAAATAGTGTTAGTGTATATTCGCTATGATTTTAAATATATTTCAAACTTTAATTTATATTTATCCATATTAACAGATACAGACTTATCAGGGATAATTTAACTGTAAGGCTATTGAGATTTTAAAAATATATAATATGAAAAACTTCGTGGGACATCCTAAATGGCTCGTGTAATGGGGAAAAAAAACTATTGTCGAAAACATTGAATTGGCTTAGATGAATACTTGTGGAAATTAAAAATGTATAATTCCGTCATTAAAGTCGTAAGATATTGTTCGAAGGTGATAAACTGCAGACGAATAATTACAACGGTCTAAGTGGATTAATATATATGTTATACACGGATAACATAACGACGATGACTTTTTTTCATAATAATTCTGAAAAATTTCTTGTTCGCCCACCCATTAACTCTTATACCATAAAAAAAAAACTGAATTCCCTAGAACTTACTTTGTAAGAGTCGTTCCGTTTTTATGTCCGTTACGCGTTCATTGACTCGGAAAGTGGATTATTACGAATGATGACATTGGATTTTTTCGCGTTTAGCTACACACATTAAGGCTTCTGTTGTGATATTTTTGAAAATAAACTATAGGTATGAGCACTGCCGAATGAACGTCTAGATGAATTTATATTTTATGGTGCATACTTGCATGCACGCTTCAGAAGTAAAAAAAAGAGTTAAACATATATAATTGTATGCATTATATATCCAATAAATAATAAATTACTATTACCTTAACTTATCATAAGTTATAAATTACAATAACAATAATAAAGCAACGAAAAAAGTTGCATTTTACCAGTATTAAAAAGTATGATTCAATAACTATTGATTTCAAACTTTTGTAGAATATGAATAATATTTAATTTGATATAATGACAAGTATACAATTTTAATCGACCAAACCATTTATATTTAAGCTTTTCCTTCCATTATCTACATTTCACCGTTAAATATTACGAGTTTGAAACTCTCAATTATAATTAACAAACCAACTATCGATAAGATAACCGACGGTCTGGTCTAAATAATTATTTACATAGTGTTAATAAACAACTTTACAATATTTAGAAATCTGCCTCAAAGACCTATCTGCTTTTGTATAAACCTGACGGTCTCAATGATTAAAACAAATACCTAGTGGCTATAGTAGCCATTAGGAAGATAGATTTTCTGAATTTAAAATAGACTATTTCTATTTTGACTGTTATACACTTACCTATATCTCAAAATAATTAAAATGATTTAATATAATGATAGTATAATATTGTTCTTGGTTTCTAAAATCTGCTTCGAAAATAATATCATTATACATATTCATTATATTGTATTATTATAGGTTAACAAATTTTTAGTTTTTGGCTGTGAATAATTAGTCAAGTTTATAATAGTGTATTTTGTAGAAATAATGTTACATATTGTTTTTAAATTTAAAATGTACATATCTGTTACAAAATAACGTCAGTCATACTGTTATTAACTTAACATAGTTTTAATATTGTATCAATAGTAGTATATCAATTTAAATAATTAAAATAATATATTGTATAGAATGCATAATTATTTAAAAAATAAAATCAAGACAAATCATGACAACTGTTGGATAATCATCTGGTATCACCGATTGACACACATTGAAAAAAAAGTTTCAATTTCTCATAAATTATAGTATTGTTGTATAATATAGATAATCGTGTGAATAAATGTGCACTCATGTCATTTTTTAAAACGCAATGATTATAGTATAGGTGCCTAATATGTACAAATGTATGCTACAATTTATTTAGCTTTTTTAAGAATTGCAAATTTTAGTTATTCAAAACTAACAATTCTATTAAATCAAATCTAAATATATATGGTTCAAAATATAAAATTTAACAATTTTAATGTTAATATTAAAATCATTATAGTAAAAAAGTTTACTTACGATTTTTAAAATATTTAAATTTTAATTACGAACAAATATCACATGCGATTATATGAATGAACGTATTATAATCATAAATTATAAATAAAACTGTGTATTAAATAAATATAAAACTGAAATAAGAAACTTCTACCTTTGACAGAAACAATAGAATTACCCAGGTACCTATATTATTGTGTTTTTCCTTTTAACATTCAAACAATATTATGGTATTTAATTAATATATTTGCATAATAATGTATTGTCAGTCATTGACATATTTTGATTAATAATAATCCCAAAAATAGTTCACATAATAATTAAATCGAATAAACAACTTAAATATATGCATCATTTTTAAACAAATTACAGTTTCTGAAAGAACATTGTTCATATAATAATTACAATACATTACTGTATATAATGAAAATACAGTTGGGCGAGTCAATTTTTATGATTTATTTGACTGAATGTTTAATGCAAAATGATCAAATATTAATAAATAAAATCGAATTATGAGAATAGATGAAACCTGTCAATAGCATTATAGTCACATGCCAATAAATTGTTCTCTTTTTTAAATTTTAAAAATCTTGAAATATTATTTAATTTTTTATTCGACAACATCACAGTGCCTTTGGCCTAATTACGTTATATTTTCCAAATAAAGAAACCTAAAATAAGGTCTACAGGTAAAACAATCTCATGGCTTATCATTTACCTTAACTCAAAGTTTCCTCGTGGAATACCAAATAGATTAAAGTCAACAAGTAAACCTTACCTAAGCTGCAATGACGAATCGAAACCGGGTATTCGGTCATTTATTCAAAGTATGATTTCTGTACATACATGCATATTTAATTTTAATATAAAGTGTCGGCTTTGGTGAATTAAACGTTTAAATTCGTAACACCATTTTACTTAACAATCATTCACAATGTCGGCTTTCATTGAATTCACACGAATACTCAATAACTATAATTCTATTAATTTTTGATACCAAAATGTCATTGCTGTTTTTTTTTACATTATTGGTTTTTTATTTATATACGTCAACCAAATAGTACCTATATTATTTTAAATCGCAACATTAATTAAGGATATTGCCTAATAGTAAAATATAAAGTACTCACATTACCTATATTTTATATTGTATATAAAGCAAACTGATTCTCGGTAGCAAAAGGTCGGCTTGTATGTAAATGTACGATGAAGAGAATAACTGAAATGAATATTAATAATATTATGTAATCTTCGTGTGTGTCGGATTGGAATTAGTGCCGTGTTAGGCAACGCTTTTTCCCAGCATAATGATAAATATTACTCGTTTGTGCAAAGTATAGACGTACTCCGAATGAATGAACTTGAAAAAACTTCAACATCATTGGCGAGTGGAGAAAAGGCAATTCTGGTTCTACATAATAATTCATTGTTTTCGTACGGACTCGTGTACATCATCAATATCACTCGTATTAACGAGGCCGACATTTAATTTGACAGTTTGGAAATATTAGGTGTTATATGTGCCGAGAGAACTTGACGTGGAGGAAAAAAAAATCAATGACAACATAAGATGGTGTCAACGTTCATGAAAGGGCACGACTGTAGTTTGAAAAATGTGCTTTAATATCTTGCAAATGGTGCCGATAAGTTTTAGCTCTTCGTCGCCGTTTTTTCTCTCTATATCATTGGACATTATAATTTATTTTAAATTAAAACATTACGGTATACAACAATAAGTTATAACAACTTATAAGACGACATAAAAATTTAATAAATCTACCTTATTTATAGTTTAAAATATATAAGATATTTGTACGATGATACAAATTTGAGTTTGATTTAAGACTGATGGAAATATAAATAAAAATAAGTTAAAAATAACAATGAAAGAAATATTTCTTGGTCAAATATAATTGAATTATAGGACAAACTCATAGTACCAATTGATACTTACTATATTAAATATTCATTATATTATCTCAATGTTGGTTATTAGAAACGCATTGTTTTAAATTATTGAGATGTTATAGTGAAATTAATTGAGTATTTCAAGAAAATCAAAAAAAATAACACACCGTATAAATATAATAAATATAAAATTACACAATAATATGTATAAAATAATAACAAAATACGAAACAGAGATTTTAAAAATAGTTAATAATTTAATAAAATACAATTGTGTTTCGTTTGTACATACATCATAATCAGTATAGGTAATTTACGTAATTGACGAGTCTCGAGTTTTGACGGAAGTAGGTATACAGCTGTGGCTGTCAAAATGTAATTCGTTATTGCGACACCACTCGTCAAAAAAAAAAAAAACACGGGAGGCTTTCATTTGTGAATAAAATGATAAACCAGGTACCAACTGTGAGTTGGGTAATATCTTTAAAGCATTTACCCACATAATGTCATGAGACCCTTCGGAAAATAATTAACTATGTCTGGTGATATTGGTATGCAACTCTTTCGGAAATCGTAGGATCCACCGTTCTTGTTTGGCGATACACGCTTAAACCGATGGACGGAAATTCGATTTCAGATCGCTAAGACTGAACGTTAGACTAAACGATTGTTTCCGGAAAACGATCGTATTGTGTGGTACGGAATGAGAAAAATCGAGAATAATACATCTGACGTACTAAACCTATTATACAGCAACGTTACTGTTGTTGTAGTTGTCGTATAATCACCGAACGAGGGAAATTGTGCGCAATAAACCATGTTAATAAGCGAATCGTGCGGAAAACGTAGGTGGGGGAAAGCTTAAGACGAGATTTTTCAGTTTGTCTCCGACAACTTATTTATGTCAGAAACACAAACGGGTTTGTAGAAATATAAACGCGAATATGAAACAGTAGTATTCCCGGATATCAGGTTAAGTATAAGTAGAATAGTGTGTAGTAATAATAATAATAATAATATACGGTTTTATATAGAGCTGTTGACGTATTCACGAGAGAGTGAAAAAAAAACAATTATAGGTACGTCGCTGATCCAAAATATAATAAAGTCGTGTGTGACACTTTTACATTTTCATAACGAGTTTGTGGTTCGGAAGAAATAACATAAATTCCTAAACATGAATTTTCTTGTTAACGGATATTGTGCTTCCTTCCGTGATTATTGTCTATTGATAAATATGATGAAAATATTTTAGTTCTTATCTGGTGAGTATATCGTGGAGTTTACTGTTTAATATCAGTTTGCCCATAGTCTGACTTCCTGGATTCGGGGTCGTCAGTCAAGACGACTGCTGTTAGTGCTGTTTGTCTGGCTTTTTATTTTTTTATTTACTCATCTCGAAAAATTGATGCCAAACTTAGCGGTTCGACGGAAATTAAATGACCCGAGAGGGTGGATGAACTGCGCGAGCAACAACGACGGTGGGAAATAATAATCACGTGGTCGATTATAATTATAGCAGGTACCTCTCTCTAGACATAATGATAATAATAATAGTAATAATAACGTATAAACGCGTTATACGATCAGGTTGTCGTCGTTGCCACCATTGTGCGTCAGGATTAATGAATAATTTATCGGCAATTTCGCTGTGTCAAAAGTTAAATACCCTTTCGACCTTTGAAATATTATATTGTGATCCGGGACCCCGCGCCCTCCGATCGTCGGACGATCCATCGTGTGCAGCGTATATTATAATACCTACCACAACGGTAGCTGGTAACCTCCCGGTGTATATTATAATATACCTGTGGGATTTATAAGTCCAGATTGTGTGTAATGCCCGCGCGTTTTAATAGGATTTAGATTTATGACAATAATACGCCACCGCCGGCTCGCGATATCTATCTCTTGGAGCTGCTCTGTTATACACATTTAATATAATATGTGGCGTGTGCGTACAATATATATATAATGGTTTACGGCGAATAAGGTACCTACGCATATCGTCGGGAAACAACGACCACAAGTCCGAATCCGTTTCTCGATAAGCAACTCGCCCGTGGGATCGACTGACAGCGATAATTTTTATCCCCGTGCTCGACGCGTCCCATTTTGAAAAATTAAACCACATGCTATCACCGCGAGATACCATGGTACATGATATGAAACGCATCGTACGCGAGTATGGATATTAGTATTATTGATTATAAATTCTGTACTGCATAGATAATAAATAATGCATACGACATACTAGCGGACGGCGTAGTCCTGAATAAGACCGTATTTTATCAGTTGTGAGTCGATTTGTTTACATTTCAATACAATTGTGTGATAACATAAAAAGTAATAAGTAATAATACGTATAATATTTATTATTTTAAACACTAAGAACCGAATTTCTGTTACATAGGTACTATACATTTTACAACATTATTGTAGTCCATAAAATTCAGAAAGTGGTAGGTATAGGTACAATACAAGACGATTTGACGTATTATTCGTCGATCGTTAGAAATTAGAATTATAAAGTATATTATTATAAAAACAATTTAAACATCATTTAAATGTAGAAAAAAAATGTTTTTTACTATGAAAGTCGATTACTCTAAAATAACTCAAAAATCACAAAAAATGATTTTAGGCGAAAGCGTTTTATCTTTTTTTTGCGTAGGTCTGAGATATAAAACAAATATTGTACTGACACACTAACCTACTTAATGTCAAAATAAGTTCATATATTGGAATAATAATACACAGCAAATTTTCTTAAATAAAATTTATAAATAATTTTTTTGTGATGCTAATATTAGCTCCACGAGGAACTTATGTGTACTACGTGGCACGTGCATACTGTACATTATACAAATAGAATATGCATTACAATGCAAACAATGTGTAAAAGAATCATAGGTACCAAATTATGTGATGCAATCACATGTCACGATAAGAGATTGCAATAATACACGCTAAAATTATTATTTTAAAGGTTAACACTCATTTTAACAAAAAGTAAAAACATTTTTGAAAATAATTAAGTTACATTTTAAATTATTGCAAAACAATATTAAAAATTGTATTTTTTCCTATTTGTCACGTTATAATGTTTTTTTTTTTTTATTTATTTAATCGATACATTTTTTATTTCACATCCCAAACCATAATATTTTTCTGAGAAATTTAAAATATAATATCGAATCTTAAATAAATACCTCGTGATAAGTAAATTTATATGAATTTAAAGTTTTTATGAGATGAGTACCTAGTGGATCAACATTTTGTGGGGTATCCTTACCAATCCACTTCAAAGTTCCCTCTGCTCATCTCAACTTTAAAATTACTTATAACGAATTAACTACTCGTACAAAATTCGATGTTTATGTATTAATAACACATTTTCAGAAAAATATTCAGCTTAGAAAATATATTCGATTAAAAATGTTTGTTGCATTTAAAAATTATAATAATAATTATAAACGGTAAGATATGAAATGTTGTTTTGTAATGGCTTTAAATTATCTAAAACAAATATTTCTAAAAAAATTCATACTTTTCGAGGTAAGAAAATATGTTTACAATTGAAATAATTCACCATGTAAAATGTATAATATTATGATCGTACGCTGGACTCATTAATGTTTCGAACCTATCAAATCACATAAAATATTATTCTACTTACAAATGAATGTCACGTCTATATCGACATTATTCGATATTATTACTAAGTATATACGGAATGAAATCAATCGTTGGTATTCTGTTTTTTTTTTTCGTATATCGTATGGGACCCACGCGATATATATCTTTTCATAGTACCTCGATGGTAATTCGTAGATTTATATTCATAGTTTGTGACGTTCGTGATCAAACAAAAACACTATACCGTACAACAATAACGAACAATGAACAGTGTTTAACCCAAGTCGCAGATTTTTTAATCATTACAACAATAACAGCGACTCGAGGCTTTTATATTAAACATTGTGTATATCTTTCGCGATTTAATTAAATCTGGCGAACACCTCGATTAAATAATAATTAACGAATTGTTTAAAACAATCGGAAAAAAATCCGCGAGCCATCGATTCCAGTTTAATAAAAACGAGTCAAATTAATTAAAATCTTTACTTCATTAAAAAACGAACCACTGGAGCGTCGCAAATGAAATTATGAATATAGATTACCTACCTATACAATAATATAGTGTGTATTATATTATTATATATGTACTTTATATTTTTTAAATTATTTTTGATTTGACCAACGTATCAGATAACATATTGTCTGTGTCCTTTCGCATTCGACTGTCGCCTATTCGCAAAGACAACAGCGGTGTTGTCAGACGAAGAATTTACTACGGACCGATCAGTAGCCACTAGCCACTCACGCCATATTAATTATATCGGAAAAATTCTCCGTCAATAGTGTGGCCGCTTATTACTTGCACTATATAATAATCTATACAATCGTGTGCGACTAAAATATTATAACCAATTTTCTTGAAATCGAATCTACTGCGAACTTTCAAAAATGTTCTTGATGACACATGAAATGTAAAGAACCGTGGAAAATATTACACAGTGACAAAGTTAATTATAATTGTTGTGATTAAAAGTTGCAAGTTCTGAGTGTGTCTCTATGAGTAATTATTCAAAACGGCGTCGCGATGTCACATCGGATCCGGTCGGACAAAACGTCGTGAGAATAATGCATGAAACGAATAACAGTGATAACAATAACAATAACGACAGTGACAAAAATAATAACTTTCGGCAGAAGCAAAACCTCGCAAATTTGTTAGATGTTTATTTATTCATAATTCGTCTCGGGGTGGTTTTTAGAGTCTATTGTTATGTGCGAATCATCTGCAAACGTATACGACTAATCAAAGTCATATAATCAATAAGCTGTGTAACACTATATCTCGCTAAAACCATTTCCAGGCGTTTTTTTTTTTTTTTTAAATTGTAGTTTGATTATATAGTTGGCGCGAGTCCTGCGAAGATCGACCAAGAATATTTCGGATGGTGCGCAAGTTATAATAATTCTTTACGTTTCTAATCGATTTGAACAAAACATTCAATGGCATAATAGTATGAACGACTGTCAATAATATTGTATCAACATTTGTTTTAAACGCCGAGACTACCTATACATACATACATGGTAAATTCAAAGAAATCATCAACGCCAAACACATTTTATACACCGTCGCAAATTCATGGATATTATAATGAAAATAAAAATCTTGAACAACCTTTAAGGAGCTTTGAGACTAGACCCTGTAAACATCGACAAAATCATATAATTCTTAAGACTCGCCAAAATTGTTTAACCTTACATTATGATAATATTTTTGACTACAAAATGTAATATGTGATTTCCATACCAAACAATAATCATAATGTTTTTATGATGTAACATTTTATACTTAATACTTTACTATGTGTCTATGTTTGTGGTGGAAATCATAAGTGGGCCGTGTTACTATTACAAAATTGAAAGCTAGAAATAGCTAAAACTATGACAATCGTACCAATGACCTAAGTCACAAATATAAAATTTTAAAATTTTACAGAAGACTGTTTAAAATGTTCTAATTTGTTGTCTAATTTGTGTTCATGTTTTTTCTCAGTATTGGAGGTTATTTCACTATAAAACATAATAAATATTTATTTATTTGCTATTTTTATTACATAAATACGATGACATAAATTAAACATTAAAAAATGTTTGTTTTCTGTAAATCAATAAGATTACTGTAATGAACAAATACATTAATTGTGTTTCTTCGTACTGATTCTGTTTGTCGATAAGTAATATTGATAATGTTTTAATAAGCATATCAGACATAGTTATTTTATTATTGACTGTTATAAAATAAATGTTTTTTTTTTTTTTTTTTTTTTATTGATCTGAAATATACATCGACAACTAGGCCATTAGTACACGAATTTTAGATTACATTGTTAGTATTTTAGCATTTACATGGTTACATTAAATTAAATTGTACAATTCTGTTTTTTTTAAGAATAAGATTAAGTTTTTAACGTCTTGTGGGTTTGGTCCTAGTGCTTGACAAATTTGTTCTGATATGTGGTATTGATTTCGATACATGTTGTATTTTTGACATTCTGTGATGACGTGGTTGACCGTTAAAAGTACATTGCACGCGTCGCATAGTGGAGGATCGTCTTTGGTCATCAAATAGCTGTGAGTTAGGTGTGTGTGACCAATTCGGAGACGGTTTATTATGGTTTCTTCTTTTCTACTGAGTTCAAGATTTATCCATAGATTTATATTGTTTTTTATTTTATTGAGTTTGGTGTTGAGTTTTCGCCAGTAGGAATGCCATTTGTTGTTTGTGTGTAGTTTAATTTCGTTTTTTGCATCTGCAAATGTGATGGACTTTATGGTTGCAGTTAATTTGGAGGTGATTGCATTATGGGCTTCTTGGTCAGCCATTTCATTTCCTGGAATGCCAATGTGGCCCGGAATCCATACAAACTGGATGTATATATTTTTATTTTCTGCAAGAAAAGTTTCTTCTTGTATTAGCTTAGTAATATCTGTTTGGTTTCGAGTATTTGTGATGGCAATTAAATTGCTGAGTGAGTCGCTAAGTATTATACATTTTGTTTGGTGGTTTGAATATTCAGTGTGGAAATATTTTACAGCTTTGTATATTGCCATCGCTTCTGCTGTGAATATTGATGCTTGAGGTGGAAGTTTGTATGCTATTGTTTGATTGTTTATTATCATAGCGAGACCAACACCGTCATTTGTTTTGGATGCATCAGTGTATATGTGTACACTGTTTGGGTGTTCTTGCAATATGTTGTTGAGCATGTTTTTATATATGGATGGCATTGTGTTTTCTTTTTTGAATTGAGTTAAAGTAAGGTTAACATTGAATGTTGTGTTCCAAGGGGGAAAAATGTACGGTTTTCTTTCTAAAATATTGTTTATTTTTATATTTTCTTTTTCGGCTTGCTGTATGTGTGCATTTATTACTTTGATGGCTGGATTGTTGATATTTCTTTTGGTTCTGGCACAATATAATAGCAGTAGTTTTTCTCTTCTAAGGTTAGGTGGGATTTCATTAGCAATGTTTCTAATACTCTCAATTGGGCTGGATTTGAATCCCCCTATTGAAAGTCTTATAGCAGTATTTAGTTTAGTTTGAACCATGTTTAAGTGGTTGGTTTTGGCATTTTTTAACAGTATTGATCCATAATCTGTTTTAGATCGAATTAACGCTTTATAGATCATTAAAAGAGATGCGCTGTCACCACCCCATGATGTGTGGGCAATTATTTTGATTATGTTGAGTTTTTGAGATAACGAGTCACGAATATTTTTTAGATGAGGTATCCAATTAAGTTTGGAATCGAATGTTATTCCTAGAATTTTAATTTTATTATGGTGAGGTATAACTAGGTTGTCTAGTATTATATTGAGATCTTTTATTTTTTTTTGTTTTGTAAAGATAATACTTTTGGATTTGAGGTTAGAGAATGAGAAGCCAGTTTTTTTTGACCAATCTGATAAGCTGTTAGCACTTATTTGGAGTAATTCTTGGACGGTTTTTAGGTTTTTGCTTCTGCAAAAAATGTTAAAGTCATCGGCGAATAAATTAGCTTTTACAGGAACTTTGATTGTTTCGACAATATCATTAATGGCCAAGAGAAAGAGTGTGACTGCCAGTGATGATCCTTGTGGGATGCCATTTTCTTGGTAGAACGTCTTTGATAGGGTATGTGATACTTTGACCTGAAATTGTCTTTCTTTTAGGTAGTTTGTAATATACATGAACATATTGCCGTTTGTTAAGATTTTGCTTAGTAGAGCTAGTATTCTATGTCTCCATACAGAATCGTAAGCCTTTGTTATATCCAAACTGATCATTCCGAGTATTTGTTTATGTTCGAATGCATTTTCTATTTCAGTTTTTATTGTAATTAAGTTGTCCATTGTTGATCTAGTGTGGCGAAATCCACTTTGCTCTTTAGAAAGTATTTGGTTTTTTTCTAAGAACCATGTTAATCTTAAGTTTATAATTTTTTCCATAATTTTTGTCATTGTGTTTAGGAGTGTGATAGGTCTGTATCCTTCAGTGGAATGTTTGTTTTTCCCTGGTTTAAGAATAGGAATTATTATTCCCTTTTTCCATTCTTTAGGTATAACTCCTGTGTGCCATATATTGTTATATATATTCAATAGAAATTTTTTTGCTGTTATGCCGAGGTTTATAATAAAACAATAAGGGATACTGTCTGGGCCAGGGCTTTTGCTCTGGCATTTATTTAGTGCAGTTTCCATTTCATTGAGTGTTATACTGGAGTTCAAGACAATTTGGTCGCTATTGTTCGGGTTTATCATTGAGATTATTTGTGAGTTTTCGAATGGTATTTTTATTCCGTTAATAAATTCTTGTGTGTAGATTTTGTTGCTAAAATTATCTTGGAAGTAAGCGCCGATTTTTTCGGCGACATCTTCTGGAGCTGATGTTGTTCCTTGTTCGTCAGTTATATGAATTTCTTGGTTTCGGTTTATACCTTTCAATGAATGGATTTTGTTCCATATCTTGGATGAGTTAGTTTTGGAGTTTATGCTGGTTGTGAATTCTTTCCATGAGTTTTTTTTGCTTTTTTTTATTAAAAATTTGGCTTGGGCACGCAGTTTTTTGAGTTGTATGAAATTTTCTAAGGTTTTATTTTTTTTGTACGTGTTTAAGGCGTTCTTTTTATTGATTATAGCTCTTTTAATCTCATCATTCCACCAAGGAACTTTTGGTTTTTGGTTATGGTTTATACAGCTACCGATTGATATTTCTGCTGCTGAGGTGATTATGTTAGTTAATATTTTGACTGCGTTTTCTATATTGGATTGGTCATTATATTGTATTTTGGTAATTTCTTCCTCTATAATATCACTGAATAATGTCCAGTTGGGTGTTTTTAGATTCCATCTACGGTTTTTATTCGTATTAGTATCCCCTATCCTGTGCATGAAGTTTGTGAGTATAGGTAAATGGTCACTGCTATAGATATCAGGCAGCACTTTCCACTTGAGTCTTTGGGCTAAGGAGGATGTGCACATTGTTAGGTCGATAGATGATAAGGTTCCATTGGCTAGGTTAATGTGGGTGGGGGATGTGTCATTTAGAATTACAATGTTTTCGTTTTCTAGTATTTTTTCAATTATCTTGCCTCTAAGGTCTGTTTTTTCTGATCCCCACATGGTACAATGTGCATTAAAGTCGCCTAATAACATAAATGGCTTGGGGAGTTGTTTAATTATGTTTTCGATGTCGGAAAATTCGATTTTAGTTTGGTTGGGTAAATACAAGTTGCATACATTTAAATTTATTTCATTGAGATGTATAGAAATGGCAATAGCTTCGAGATGGGTTTTTACTTTTATTTGCTTGCTAGGAAAGAATGACTTGACATAGATTGCTACACCACCGCTGGCTCTTAAACCATTAGTTCTGTTTTTAGCGTAGCATATATAGTTCCTTAAAGTTTTGTGGGTTTGGTCAGTAAAATTGGTTTCTTGTAAGCATATGAAATCGGGCGAATGCTCGGCTATTAGTATTTTTAATTCATTTATTTTTTTTTGAAAGCCATTAAGGTTCCATTGTATTAGTTTTGTGTTATGTGTGAGGTTGTTTTCTTTTTGATTTACATTCATTAGAATTTGAGAATTTGATTAATTTATTTGTATATGGGCTTTACGAGTATAACTCTTGTGGAGTTGCTTGGAATAGTAGATTTGCTAATTTGGTGAGTTTGGTTTTTGTTGCTCGGTCGTTTATCTTAGGTCTGACTATTTCGATGGTTTTTAACATTGAAGGTATGTCAACTTTTGCTTCTTCACAGAGAGAATGTATGTTAATTGATTTATTGGAGAAATTTTCAATTATGTATTTGAATTGGTAAAAAGAGATATTGATTTCTTCGTTTTCGGAAAATAGGTCTTGTGCAGATTTTAGGTGGTCCTCATCATTTGTAGCAATATTTTCAAGCGAATTGCTTTTTTTTAATTTTTTAATTTGATCTTGAGGTGTTTTCTTGTTTTTTTTTGATTCTAATAACTTATGTTCAAGGTTTTTGGTCTGATTAGGTTTCTCAATGTTTGGCTGTGTGTTTGATTGTTCAGAAATTGTTGGAGATGTAGGACAACTTGATGTTGGTAGAGATCTTTTGATTTGTTTATTGGGTAAATTTGTATTGGTCGTTGTTTGGCTTAATATATTTGAGTTTTGACTGTTTTTAGGTATGGCAATAGTATTTACTTCTGTTATGTCGTCATCATGTGTGGGATATGAGGACGTGGTGGGGGCATCATCTATTGTTGGTTTTTGTGTAATATAAATATTGTTGGTCATGGTATTTGGTTCTTTTTTGCAGTGATTAGATGTGTGGCCGCTTTGTTTACATGCGTAGCAAGTAAGAGTGTCGTCCGTTAGAAAAATTCTGAAGTCTGTATTGTCATATTTGATTATTATCGATCCGGGTACATTTGCTGTGTCGTCGGGGTGAATATATACCTGTCTCCTAAAACTACTGATGTGAGCGAGCTCATCTTGAAAACCAGCTTTAAGGAAGGTTATTGGAGATAATGTCTTGATGTTTTCTAGTAATAAGTGTTCGGTAATTACTTCATGAGGTATTATCGGGTGTGCGTTAGAAATTATAAATCTCTTGGCAGGATTTACTAGACGACGAAATGGTATTTGATTTTCATTAACGGTTATATACGAATAGTTTTGTGTCAGTTCGTCAACAGTTATTTTGTCTCTAAAATATATACAAAATCTGTTGTTCGAAATACGGGACGCAAAGATGATGTTTTTAGGCGGTGTTATTTTGCTAAATGCTTTAACATATTCTATTTGTGGTATTTCGTTTATCGTATTTAATATAATGGCTTGATCTTTCTTAGGAAACGTTGTGTTGGCTGTTGTTTCGGCAAAGGTTTTTGTGTTGTTTATTTTTGGTGGTGATGACAGTTGAGATAGTTTTTGGTTGTGCATATTAGATAAAATATCCGTAGACATTTTATCGGTTTAATTGGCCGCTATGTACCGGCGGCCGGTGTAATTTTGCGTTGCAATTACGAGTAAGATAAGATTACATACCTTTTTCGCTGTTGATTTTTGTGTGCATGTATATACTGATATTGCTATCGGGAGCTAAGAAATACGGAACACACGTGTGCTTGGGACGGAGGTCAAACACGTACTGAAAATAAATGTTTATATAGTATTATATAGACATACAAAATAAAATATCAATAAAATATAATATTATTATGTTATAACTGTATTTGTATTTACTATAATTTAGGCTAACTCCTGTTATTATTATTAAATAAATAATACAATTTCAACACGTCATTATGTTTCATAATTATATGATAGGATATTTTAATTTTCTAATAGTTCTAAACCATATTAATTCCATAGTTGGATGGTTTATTTTTTTTTTATTACTATATTACCGTTTAGACATTTATCATGTGTGTGTGTAAATGACTATTATGTTTAAAAAATTGATCCAAATAGAATTCTAAAAAAAAAATATAAAATAGTTATTTCAGATTAAGTCGTAATATTATTTTTGCAGACCTAACAACTAAATATATTATATTAACTACCCAATGAACTCACAAGACATGGCTTGAAAACGTTTTGCTTCTTATAGCCATAGTACAGCCACAGGTTATAATATTTCAAAGCATGAGTATACAACTATTTGGTTGAATATCTTTTTTAGAGAGTTGTGCAATGATTTGGTTGGTATGATTAGCTACAAAAAATATTTGTGATGGACTTCTTAAGACTATTTAAAAAAAATTAGTGTATCTACGCGTCTTCAAATGTTTAATAAATATATATATATTTGTTCATAATTCCCGTAAAAATCTTATTAGAGAACGTGTTAGCAGCAGGTATGTATTCACTAATTTTACGGTCATTGTAATAACTATACCTAGTTATTTATTCGTATACGTAAATACGTAACCGAAAGGCTTAGGTATGCCCATTCAAAGCATCCGGCTACGCATGGTTTTCACATGGATGAACATTGAACAGTGTGTGAGATTCTGTTTTGTTTCTTTTTTTTATCATCAAGTGAAAACAGTAATAACCGTATTTTCGGATTCAGTCCGTGTGATCTTTTGGATAACACTAGACTTGTTAAAGCCAATTAATTTTTGTATAAAAAAAGTCCTTAAAACGGCCCAAACATCTAATTAAATAAACCATGTAGTATATTATAGTGTATTTTGTAATAATTATATTTGATTCCGATATGTGTTACATCAAACAAAATTGTTTATGGGGAGGTACTCAAGAACAACTTTTTAACATTTGAGTATATAATTATACAGAGAGAACTGATTCTTTTTTAAATGAATAATTATTGGGCTCTGTAAAATATCGACTAATCAATAATTGATGGTGGTTATACTTTCATATTACGTTATCGTAAATAAATGTATGCTAACTGTACACAAGTAAATATTAAATGTTTTTTACTGCTTCATCGCTAAAATTATATGCATATAATATTAATACAAAATGTATAATATTGTATTGATCATAATATATTATTGTGTAAACGACATTTTTTTTTTTTAGGTATTTATTTTACAAATACATAATATTCAAATTTAACGTAGCGATGAAAAATATTAAATTGAATATTGTGTGCAAAAATCAGGTATTTAATTTTTCATAAATCACTCATCGATCAATGACCAAATATTGTTTTTAATTATATCGGTGGCTAGACAGTAAGTTTATGGCCTAAATATGGTTTAATAGTCGCGCGTGGTTCACTCGACACTCGTCATATTTTAGTATCTAAAATTGTATACATTTCGTGTGAATACTCGAAGTATAATATTATATTATTAAACATTTATTATTTTTAATATTAAGTTGAAAACCATTGATTATTCCAACAGTTTGTAAATTATTTATTGATTTCATTGTTGAATATTCCAATAATATAATCATAATCACTATTATATGTATTTTTGTATATTAGTGTATTGATTGTCGTGGGTTTTAAATAATAATTATAAAGTCTGTAGATTTTTTTTAATATGTATTATATAATAATATTATAAAGAATACAATATTGAACACTGCAGTATAAATAGTATGATGTACATCATATTATACTAAATACAGCTATTATGATAATATTAATTTTTATTAATATATGCTGCCGTGGCCATCATTACATCGAGCTCCAACATATTATTAAATAATGTTCATCAGTGATACGTATTACCGTAGTCAATTTCTACATGCAAATGTGGCATTGATGTTCTGATCAATTGTACAGTATGATATTAATATTAATATGCAATATTATAATAAATCAATAATACAACATTATTGGTATATTAATATTATGTACCTCTAACAGTTGTGTAGTGAAATTGCAGACACATACCGCCGTGTTACATTTCATTGATATTGACCGGAATTAATATTCAATATTATCACCTTCAAAATACCGTGAATAAGTAATAACTAATTTAATATTATATCGATATCATCAAATACTATTTTGATCGAATACACCTAGAATACAGTTTCAACAACTTTAACAGAAACACAATTTATTCCAGCAATACCTACGTTTAATTAAGGCTGAAATATGGTGGTTATTAAATTATCTACTAACTTCTTCATTCATTTAAAAATTACAAGATAACAAAATATAGTACAGCGATATTTATAATATTCAATAGTAATTAATTAGTACAATGACCATCATACATATTGCATTAGGTATATAACTTTCAAATTTTATAAACAAAAATGTTATATTCCGAATTCGATGCGTCATACCGGTAATTATGATAGTATTAGTAACATTATACTGTGAAAACCGATTTAACACAAATAATAAAACCATATTACGATAATAATTAGGTTCTTAATGCGGTGTTTACATCGGAATTCCTCTATTCATTTACCTCGTGGCTTTTTTTTATTTATTAGACCGACGTTAAAAATAATCGCGGAAGTGTTCGCTATACGCTCTATTATAGTATAATATTATATATTACGTGTAAACAACACCACACACTCACACTCGAAAAACTCGACATAGGAAACGAAAATTGTTCAGACATGACGTGATGTTATGATGATATCATGACGCACTAATTCGTTATGTATAATACGCGTCGTATTATGTACCAGCGGGTGACGTTGAAAACGCGCGAAATTAAATGAACATAATATTATTATCATACTGTGTATTATTATTGCTGCAGCGGATTAATAATCGTAGCTCGGATATTTCATCATCGTACGCTGTATCCGCGTCGCAAATTGAAATCGTACGAACATAATGGGCGAACAAAACATAATATTTCGCGAGTCGTACAATTATACCTATACTGGAAGAATAGGAGAATGCGAGCGCGTGCATTGTCCTCATGCGAGATTCGCGTGCATTATATTATTATGCGATAGACGACCCGAACAATGATACTAATAAGACGATTCTCCGTTACTGATCTGTTCACGTGCCTACCCCATCACGGCGGACAAGTCTAAATGCGGTAATCATCATGGTAGGTACTCAGCTCGCTCGTGCTGCGTGCTACGGCGAGAAACGTTAGAACAATACGAACATCTATAGGTACAACGATAAGCAAGGTGGTCGTTTCGAAGCCCATACCATCCCCACAGTTAAATAATATATAACATCATATATTATTATGTGTGTTTTCGAAGAAGGTATTTTTTTCTCTTTTGCTCGGTCTGAAGTGCACAACGCCTAATAATATCGATCCATATAGTACGTATTATTATATTATAATTAATTCGACAGTCGAAATATTATTCTAAACGGGTAATTTGAAATACTTTTAGGTTTTAACGCTCGTATATTATTATCACCTTATTGGTCATCTATACGTCGAAGCTCTGAAAATGCGTGAAAAGAGTTATGATACCAATCTATGTAAAACAAATAATTTCAAAAATATTTCAATTTGTTTCAATTTAATTTTGAAAATGCTTATACCTATTACCTGCAGGTAATAAAATAGTAACGCTGTGTATATTACATTTAGGTACTTACGACGGAATTTGGTGTGTGTCTGCGTATTTATTGTCTGAATTCCATGATCGGATCGCTGATTTCGCTGGAATTCCGGAATAATTCAGAGAAGTCAGGTTTAAGTATTATACGGCGTGAGTTGAATGGGTGCGCAATTTTTATCGGTGCAAAATGCAAAAAAAAAACGATTTTTGTGTTGTAAATTAGGGAATCGTGATTCTTTGAGAGTATAATAATTATATAATATATACCATATAAGGTTAATCGTCAGACATACACTGCATGGTTCTTACTGTATATTTTGTTCCTCATCCGCCTACGATATGATTTTAAATTTTAAATGCTGTTTAACTGTGCGATGGGCCAGCCTGCTTTTTCCCCTCCAATTAGTGATGATCCCGCTAAAATGTTTCTCACCATTGCTGATCGAAGTCTATTTAAAGTATTTTAAACACACACACACACACACACACACACACATGACGTACACACGCAAAAAAAATATAAACTCATAAAGATACCAGTATGGTTATATAAAACGGCGTTTACGGTAAGATTGCCGATGTTTTCCGGGAAAATATTATAAATCTATACAATCCTACTGTAATACGGGTCAAATCGATTAATATATTATTATTATAGGCACACTGCACGCATGTTATATAGGTACCTATATATAATGGTCGCAGCGCCACCTTTTTAGGACCGTATTATTTAATATACACCTCGCTTTGTTAATTGTTTTACACCGTTTTAACAACGAATTAATGCAATAAATATATACATTTAATGAATATATACTAACTATATAATACTATATATACGTGTGTGTGCTTGCGTTTAAAACGTTCATCATGTGTTGCCGTGATCGAAATAATTATTACCTATGCAGTATAATTCACACGATCAAACGGAGGGAAAAAACGATTAACTACCGAACAGTATTATAATATATCCCGTGTGAATAATAATGTATTTTATCGTACTCGGAATGAGGGTAAAAACAACTTTTGTACAAAAAAAAAATTCTACGCATGAGCAAGCGTTTTACCACTTTGATTTTTATGCGCATTTTGGTGCGTATTAATATTATTTGAATCGGTTCTTCGTAAGAATCTGATACCACTTCGCGCGTAACTAGCGTAACCAAATACTTGGTTTTTGGGTATATACAAGAGTATACCGCTGTCGGACAAGTGAGGTCGGTCGCTTACATACTTGCACCAACAATCGCCCTAGGCGACGTTCGAAATAAATCGAAATGCAAACGAATATAATAATTATAACGCTTTGTTATACGATTGCGCGATCGGAGCTAGCCAGTGCGGTGGAGAAAAAAAATACCGTTCGGAATAATTTTTTTGGCCGTCGATGCCCGCTCGCTCCGAAGAGTGTCAATAATTACGATATATTGCCGCTGTTGTTGTAGCAGCCGTCGATGCTATATATATAAATATTGAATCCAGTCCACACTCGATTTTGATGGATCGGCGTAAACCCCGTCGAACGGTGGCAAATTAAAAATGGTGAACGATATTCACGATTACCGATAATTCGTGTTTTTTTTTTTTTATGATTTTCGCGGACAAATCGTTTTGCGGACGGAGATCGATTTCTGCACCGTCGTCGCCGTGCCCCCGCTGCTATTATATAAGTCCCATTATTGTCCTGCCGCCGCCGCAGATGCGCGCGCACAGCAGGAATATACTTGTCGTATCCTGCCGGCGACGAGGCAGTCTTGAGGGTGGGGGGGGGGTGAACACGCCCCGACCCGAAGAGTCCTGCTACCACTACCCCCCCCCCCCACACTCAGCCAGCTGAGAGTACAGGAAAAATATCCTGGATTAATATCGCCAATATAAATAAATACGACGTGGCGTGCCGTGGACGGATGTCGGCAGAAGCGTCGGATGGCCCCGCTGCAAGAGTTCGCGAGGAAAGCAATCTTCTCGGCCTACATCCCCTTTTGTCAAATCCCCTCCCGCCCTAGACGGTTCCGATTAAAACCGAATTATTTTCCGCCTCCGGGCGACCGTAAAACGGATTAAAACCATGCGGCGGCGTAATTCGGACGCACGCTCGTATATTATTATTATATGCTATCCGCGCATATCATAATATATTGCTATTATTATATTATTGTATCGCCAAAATATTTCGCGATGCAGACGAACCGCAATAACACGCGAGACGGCGTCTTGTGAAAAGGACTGCAGGACATATTATTGTTATTAGTTCAACACTTTTCGGTTGTGTATTGTTATTGTTTTCACACAATTATTGTAAGTCCGAGACGTCTAGAAATTAATGTTATATTACTTATTAGGTAGATATCTAAAAAAAAGTGCGCCACGCCACGCCACACCACGACTTGTTTTCAGTTTAAAATATAATAGTTTGCAGGTGCTCAACTGAATTGTTCGATTCAACGCAGGTCGCTGTGGTGGACTAAAATATTTTTCCATAATATATTTATTTATTTTACATCACCCGCAGTGTATTTCAATATTACATCGAATATTTTATACCAACTGAAATGTACAGGTACATATTATAATGCACCACAGAATTCACGATAAAATAAATAATTATTCATCAATAATTCCACCACTAAAATAAATATTATCCACTATAGTAAAGTTAGTCGTTTGTCAAATTGAAATGGTAAATTTTTGTAAAAATGCACGAAATAATATTATGAAAGAAAATTAGAAAATTTGTATTGAAAAATTACTGAAAAATTACGTTTCGGCTCTATAAATTAATATCGTGAACGTTAATTTATAAAAAATATAAAGAAGTAAATATGCATAAAGATATCTTTAATTTTGATGAAATTAGAGAATTTGAATTACATATTATTTCAATAATGCATCTTATATTCTAACATCACTTTCTGTCTTGCTACTTTGTCAAATAAAAAAATATATTAATATTTTTTGATTGACGCAATAGATAAACATCGATTGATCATCGTTCAACAACATTAATCAGCACAGTAATTGATAACCTTTATTTATTATTTTTTTTACGTGCGATGTACTTTTGCAATTTATACTCCTATGTAATTTTTTCTAAAAATATTGGTACTTACCAAATTTAATTTTTCGAAGTTTAGTGGTACACGCCCATTTTACAAAATATCGTTATTGTTCTTTCAAATTCGAGATAATTATCGTTCTAACGCCATAATTATTATTTAAGCCACTCCCATCCAGCCAAATGGAACGCTGTCCATAATACGATTATACATTGCAGTACGCGTATGTTATTTTTGGTGATTTTTTGATTGCACGTTTGGGGGCGCCACTAGCTATTGTTATATTTGTTTGGATTGTATACGGTCCAATTAGATAAGACGACGACGCGAGGTGTAGGTAAAAATTTTGTAAGTTGTAACATAATATAAAATCGTATTAATACGGGTTCAGATAAACTACAAGAAACATGCACTTGACGATCGTAAAACCGCTGACGTCGATGCGAATTATTTGAACATCGTACAGGTGTAGAGACAACGTTCGCCGAGTTTTATTATTATTATTTTCATCATATAAATTATTATATTACGGTTTTCTCCGAACGTAAAGTTGTCTCGGTAGTTGGCTCACTCGGCCGATACATCATACCTCCTACTCCCCTCCTGCAGAACGGTTTTAATCTTTAGTTTTTTACGTTTTCAATAATTTGACGCTTATCACACAAAATATCAAATTCCATTCCCTTGTATATCTTACAATTTCCGCTATATTGTATTGTAGTTAAATAAAATATATAGTTATTTAATTATTTAAACAAATTTGATTAGGGTGGTCAAATTTTAAGTTAATATTCTGTTAGAAATCCTGTTAGAAGATTGCGTTGAAATGTCTCAAGTTCAATGTAGTTTAAAAGATTTAAACAATTAATATACACATAACTAAAATAATACCAATTACCATTATTTTAAAGATATGAAATAAATTATATAAATAGTACTTTTACCTTCCATAACTAAAAATAATGCTTTTGAAATTAATTATAATAATTACACTTTAAGAATTCACTTATAACAATTTACAGTTAATTAAAAAGCTTCATATGCAAATTTATGAAGGTTAGAATTTAAGTATTATATTTAACGTTTTTTATATAACTACACTTAAAATATACATAAGAAAATAATTTCTGAACACTCATAAAATAAATGAAAACATAAAAAATTATAGTGTAATGTTTTATTACTGATATTAAAATAATATGCTCTTTCGTTTATACATTTTTTTTTGGCTGCAAAATAATTATGTCTAAGAATTTACGTAATTTTATAGTTAAACACAAAAAAGTGTTCATAATAGTAACGATAAAATAAAAAACAATTCATGATGAATATTGTTTATTTTCTTATTTCTTTACCTGTATGAATTCAATTTAATCATAACAAAAATAAATAATATAATTGTTATAATAACAATTATTGTATATTATATTTTATTCGATTCGTATATTTATACTTTATTATATTATTATAAACTACTCAGCTAATGGAGCAAATACAATTTCAGGTGAAATGATCGTCTGGTTTACCGTCATCGTTGCGGCGATCGGTTGGTGCGTGGACTGTTACATCGAAGACTTGTGTCCGAATTGCAACCTCTATCAAGATTCAGCTGAGGTAAGTACCTACACGAAAAGCGGGTATTGACAAGGCGTTATGCGCATATACACAATATACGTAGTGTATTATATTATATTATATGTATATGTATAATACGGCATAGAGTTTTCCGACGTGACAACTTTAACTATTTAGTGAGGTAATTTTATTTTATATTTTTTTTTTTTTGCGGACTCTCGGTATACTTGTCTTGATTTTGGCCGGAATTCAGACATGTTTGTGGTCGAACCGTAAAGGGGCGTGGCGCGCACAGAAGTTAGTAGTGCAAGGTGGCCGGAATGTGGAACTCAACAGGAGGCTGGGAAATGATGTGCGAAAACTATGATAACTGGCCAATAAACTTAAGCATTGCGTAGCGTTACAAAAACAACTCGAGGGAACACAAACGTAGTCCACCCTCGAAACGTATATATTATCGCGAAACGAAACGTCGCGATGAAAAAATGTCGAAATGTAAGACGCGTGAGCGCTTGTACGAATCCCGACCAATCTGTGTGATTTCCAGAGCGAACAATTCGTCGAACACGGAACTTGGCTGTGCGAAATAATGCAGAGCTGTGAAATTAATAGGTACACTAAGAAATCGTTTAACGGTAGCATGCACATATTATTACGCACTAAAAATTGGCTAAATATACAATTATTTGAAAATCCATTTAAATCTTTGTTTAAATATGTTTATGAAAAAAAAAAAACAACTATATGAAATGAAATAATATCAATGGATTGTGTTACAATTAAACCAAAAAATATTTTTAAAAAATCAATGTGTACTTATCTAAAAAGAAAATTATGAATTATTTATAATATATTTCTATATTTATACAGAAATACAAGCCTGGGCATAAACGAGTTAAAAAGTTAAAGTTAAGTTAATTTTAACTTTTTAACTTAACGTAACGAAATCTTAACTTTTTAACATTTACTTATCATTCACTTAATTTTTAACTTAACGGTTTTTTCTTTATATAAACTTAATAAATAACGAGTTACTTTTAATCAAATCCAAATTACGGTAATTTATAAATAATTAATTAATATATTAATACAATTATTATTGATGATACATGCTGCATAAACATTTACTTTTTATTATTTTAAGCCATGTTATTGACTATTTATAAATTAAAATAAATAAATAACTTGACTTAACTTAATGAGTTAATTGTAAGTTTCCATATAACTATTTATTTAACTGAGTTAAAAAAAAATTAGGATAACTATTAACTATAAACTTTTGAAAATACTGTATATAAACTTAACTTAACTCAATTAAAAATTATCATTAACTTGCCCAGGCTTGCAGAAATTTATAATTATAATATGAAAAATAATATTAACATTTAATGAGCACCTTTACTGATCATATTTTGTAAAAACATTTAGTTTTTTTTTACCCAATGAACCGATCTCTTATGGAGATTATTTATTTATTTTTATCTATAATTTAGAGGAAAATCAACGATAGGGAAACCCATTACATACTTAGCTACCTTAGGTACATAGGGGATCACATTATATTATTATACATTTATACCTAGGTACGTACTTATTTATTATAATTCTTTTTTAAAAATATTTATATTTTTGACATCATTAACGAGAGTATTAGCCGATTAAACTATATTATTTACACTATTTAAGATTATATTAAATTAGTTGAAGAAGACCTAATAATAATTATTACCTCTAAAGTTAATATCAGACTTAATGAGCGTTTTTTTTTTTTTTATTATTAAGTTTTGTCAACATTTTCCATGATATAATATTGTATACTGTATAATATTATAATATTGAATGCTTTTATAATTTTATCCTTCAACATTGATAAAACAAAATCGATTCTTTTACAATAAGCTTTTAATTATAATATAATATGTATTCATATAGTAAACTCCTGATTAATTTCATATACTAGGAAACTTACTCAAATATATATGAGTGATCGTGTTAATGCATTTACCTTTTGCGCATACAAAACCAGATTTGACTTTATTCATACTAATATATTTTTAGTAGGTGTGCTACTGCCTACTTGTAAGCCAAACATATTGTGCCAACTAATCAGTACAACTCTGGTACGTAGACTTATAGAGTAATTCAATTTTAAAGTTGCTTGCTCTGTTCGAGTTAGGAATATTCAAAGTTATTCAAAACATGGAATACGACTGCAAATAGTTCATGGCCTATTCTTTACCTGCCTAATTTTAACATCGAATGGACACTACATTAATAGTTCTATCATCAATGATGTAACATTACACAAAGCCTTTTCTATTGAAACTTTAGTATTAGATGCCACGTTAGATACATATATATAGTAAACACCCAACACAAACAACTTTCAACTTGATCCAATTTTTAGAATATTAATGTGGTATGCCATACGTGATACGTAGGTAGCTTATGCATTTTACACTAAACATAAAATATTCGTTAGCATTTTGTTGAGATTTTTGTTAGCTTTTAATTTTGGTTAGAAATTGTTAACTTTTTATTCGATTTTCACCGGGTACTTATTTTGTCTACATTTCGGAATAACCATGTTTAGAATATTTCAAATAAGATATTGGTATTTAAAACTTAATTAAACAACGTGATCAGTTATACACAATTATTTCAATTTTAAGTCAATATAAAACTGTTCTTTTATAACTGATATTGTAGTATTATAACTATCCATTATAGTTTATTGAGTTATAATTTATTTGTGTATTCAAACTTTCAATTGATTGCCAACAGAAACCTAAATAAAATAAATTTAAAATTAACATGGAGCATTTCTGGCGATGCTTAGAGTTTGGATGAAATAATAATATAATATCAAATATTGAAATATATACAAGTTAAATATGCCGAAATTCCGAATAAGTGTATGTTATATAGCATAAACTTTTCAGCATTTCAGATCGCCCGTGGCTCATCAATATTGAAGTTCTATAAAACTTTAATGAAATTCAATAAGGTTATTCAGTATTTTCATTCATATGCTTAGAATATTATAGCCGGTGGTGTTCGGGGTTTTTTTTTTTTTTAGTTCACAGTTAGGTACCTATTTTGCATACCAATATCTGTGGTCATTTTGACGGTCTATGAAGATTTTCGTTATTAGCTCGTATTCGAGATAGTTGAAGACTATGGTATAATAGTTATAATATTAGTTGAAGGGTTAGAGGGAAAAAAATCGGTCTTCTCGACGAAACTTATCCAGATAATTCGGGCAAAACTCGTCCTTCGGGGTTTGTGTTTACACTTAAAAGGCTAGGATTTCTGGTTACGACACCGTTGGTACCGCCAACAAAAACAAAAACAACGACATATAGCATGACTATGGTAAACAAAAGCGCCCTAAGTCAAACAAACCGGGAACATTGGCATTTTTGTCTTCCCGCAGACAAGACCTGTCTCGTATTCTCATGTCACAAATAATGATGCAAAAAACAACTTAAGATAAAACTTACGAAAAATACTTTATACTTACTGACAAATAATTTTTCCAAATAAATCGTTTACAGTTTACCACAAACGAATCCATGGTCTTGTCTGAGCCAATGAATTGCAATTAATATTTTTATTATTTTCGTTTGTATTAGGATTTTTAAAATTGAAACTACAAGAAAACGAATATTAATTTTATATTAAATAGTGTATAATGGTTTTTAGAAATCAATTTTACTATCAATCAAGATAAAAGCACTAAAAATTTAGAGGCTTAAGCAAACATTATGAATAAATACTAAAACCTTGTACATTTAATAACCTAATCCATTGGCATAACAGTAACTATAACAGCAGATGAGTGAATGGGAATAACAATTTTAATCACATCAAACATGGATGAACATTTTTTCTGAAATGACTTTTTTGATCAGTTAAGGTCACCCTATATCTATATTTAACCAACCCCCCGCAAAAAAAATTGCCCACTTTCCTTAGCCCTTAATAAGTCTTGTGAATTTGTAAAATATAAATGTAATTTTATGCATAGAAAAAAATTACTAGGCTAATAAATATTAATCATTGATGTTGATGCCTCATAAATAAATTACAAAATCATAACACATGTGCAATGTAGTCTTATCCTTGGAATGAGTGTTGTTATAAGTGTTGTATTTTTGTGTACGAATAAACAAAGATATCAGATATAAAAATACAACTTTGTTATCTTTATTAGGTATTTCATCTAAATCCGTAAATGTAACGATTTAAATGGTTTCACTGCAATAAATAAGATTTTCATGTAGACGATGTTGAAAATTATTATAAACATATAGATAGGTACAAACAATAAATTATAACATATTTTATATAAAACTAAAAATATGCTTTGATGTCAAGTCAAATATAATAACTCAGTATATTTAAGTAATGTTGTCAAAATAAAATACTTTTTTTTATTAGTTACCGTAAATGCATACTTAAAATATTTAGAAGTTTCGCGAACGTGATTGGTAAAATAAAAATAAAGTTCCAAATAATCAACTATTACTCATAATTATTTATTTACATGTTTACAATACAAACTTTTTTGTTAATAAAATATAAATTACTGTCTCCAAAACCTTAAACTTGTGGAGGAGACAATAGGTATTATCAAAGTATTTTATTTATTTACCTATTTTATCTCATCTAATTTTAACATCAGTTACCTAATACATATCGAAATTATCAACATAAATAAATTAATAAAATAAAATATTGTGAAAAATTTAAAATAGATTGATAAAACGGTATGTTGTAGGTATTCATTAGAACAATTTTTATGTTTTTTTGTGTATATTCCAAAAGTAATCAGCTGTGCTGCAAAACACCGCTAATTGCTAAAATGTAAATTTACGGGATAACGTCTGAAATGTTGGTGCAAGAAAAATGTTATCGCTGGAGACGTTGAAGAGAAAAGAAAATAATATTACAATAATTATAATCAAGAGGCTAAACAATATACAGCCGTCCTCCATTGAGGATAACGAAAATAATATAAATATAATAAATATTGCATATACAACTCGGAATTCTCTTCATGCATATTCTAAACACATTATAATATTATAATCCATGTAAAATTATCATTAATCAGTATACAACAAACTGAATCATAACGACCACGACGACCACGTTATTGAATTGATATTATATTTATAAGAAAAAAAAAATCATACGAATCCCTTAGGTACGGCTTAATGAATATTATGAGCGCGTAAAAGCGATAACTGTGTATTACGCGTATGTTATTCTTTTGCGACGAGGAGCGTCCCTTTATGTTTATATTAATTCAAATCTATCGCTAATCGCATTCGCAAATTTCCATAAGACGTTTATCGTCACGCCACCGTGTCTACTACAACCACGGACGGAAAAATGGTTTGAAATTTTTAATACGAGTGAAATAAACCGAACACAATGTATACAATACGCGCCCCGGGACACGAATGTATACCACGGCGACACAGATAAGCGACGGTTAAAACCTTCGAATTACGGTTTCTGTGACGACGTTAAGAAATAACGAAAATACGGACGAGATTAATCTGTACAGTGCCAATGTCGTAGGTACTCCAATTATTTTAAACGCGAGTATTAACTTATCTGCGCTGCTTTGACTTTTACTCCGAAAAACGTCGTATTACCTTTCGTGATTTTTTTTTTCTTTCCAACATTTTATCTTGATATCATCTCCTCTCTGAGTACTTTTAAGTCCCACAAAAGTCTATTACACGACGAAATCGCACCATTACTTATCCCGAGACCTGTGGATTCGGTCACATGATATTTTTAATTTTGTCGTAAAAAATAAGCGACCATCGTTTGATTTGTGTGTTATGCATATTATTTTATTCAATAATTTTTTTCCGAAAATGTAGTTTAAAACAATAGTAACTCTCCGAATAATCGAAGTAATTTAACTTAAGACATAAATTCAATCTAAATATGCACGGTGCAAAATAATAATATATTATGCTATATAATTCTTCGGACATTGTAGGTACATTTGTAGAACAAAAAAATCACCTTAAACAAGGGAAGGCGTAAGTTTGTAAGTTTTAATATTAAGATTTAAAATAAACTAAATCAAAAACGGTGATATCATCTTCACGTAAAATATCGAAAAATTATTACACCAAAAGTCAATTGGTATGCACCAGAAATCTTAAGAAAAAATATTATATTTTTTGCGTTACAAAATATCTCTTAATTTTCTGTACGGACACGAACCATTTTCCTGATTGACATATTTTAGGTATTGACTCTAGACTCGGGTTGTTGATTCACCCACATTTGAAATGAATAACCTTGACTACTGAAGTACCTCTGGTACTCAGTTATGCCCTCCGTTATTGTTTTGATATTAACATCAATACAACAATACGCATAATATATTATATTGTGTTCGTGACACGTGAGTCCTACGTGGTTGATCAGACTTTATTCGTTACCCGGCCAACAAGTGATGATATGTTTGCACACTGATCAGTGTCCACGTGACCCATTCGACTGAATAGTTAAATATTGAAATGTTTTAACAAACGTTGAAAAGTAAATAAACTAAGTTATATTGATATTGATTTTGATTTAGGTTCTCTGTAACTACCGAGTGTTAGAAATTACTTTTTTGCAAAAATAAATTGTTTTTATATACTTTGATTACATGCTACGGCATATGATATAGTGAATATTTAATACGTAAGTTAATTATTATTAATTTTAATTTTGCAATCACTATGAGGTGTAAAACCAATCAACTGTAATTTGGACTTAATTCCTAATTACTTTGATGATTTACTTTGACTTCAAATGCACCTAGTTTCAGTTAGTAGAAAAACAATAAAAACGTCTGTTAAATGCAATTTAAAAATAAAAAAGATTCTATACTTCACAAAATGAATGTATATAATAAAGAAAAAAAAATACAAATATGGTAGATTTTTGAATTGATTCAATTAAACAGTCTATTAGAAAACAAACACTTGGGACAAGGTTAATAAAATTATAGCTTAAATAAAACGAAAATTTCGTAAATACAATGTTATACGTTATATTCTTTTGATTTTTCATAGTGAAATACCTATTGCTTGTAATGATAAGTTTATAATTTGAATTGTTTTAAATAATATTTGTTTAAAAAATAAAAATTCGTTTTTTTAAAAGGATGTGCAATATTATAATATAAGTCACTATACTGTATATAACTATAAAATATATCCTTTCTCTTTCATGTAGTTCTAAATCTATTCACTCGAACATGCATTAATATTACTACAATAAAGTAATAATTTTGTTTCTTTAAGTCTGTATTATAGAAAAGTATTTATTTTTATATATATTTATTTTTTCAATGGTTGTTTATTTCTATAATATATAAGCAGTTCACCACGTACCGTATGCAGACAATCGGATGGTAATGAAAATATTTCACCGAACTTTCCTAAAAAGCCAAGCATCTAAATTTCCACCGTAACCACATTGTTCCTTCGGGATATTTATAATAATCTAGATTCTAGGGACACAAAAGGTCGTAGAGTTAATGCTTTATGTGAATTTAATTGTTTTCGAAAACGCACTCTATCGCTTCCCTTCTCATACTTCTCTGTCAGCCCGCTGAAATAACGGAATAACAGACGGAATTTAAATATATATCCATAATATTGTATAGGTAAACGTTTTCCAGGAGCACGTTAAAATACTCAACGCGTAAAGCAACATTTTAATTTAAAGTTTGTTAATAAAAATTAAAACACAAGGATAACGGCAACTGTTTAGGTATTATTAAATATTTTTATTAGCATTAATAAAAAAAAATAAAAATGATTAAAGTGGATCGTGCTGGAACCCAATTATCATTATAATATATGCACGTACTCGGAGATGAGTGCTTTTTTTTTCTTACCCCGCTAATCCGTAAAACACGAATATATACGTTTATTATAGAATCCGAGACCCGACCCTTAATCAAAACTGAAGGTTTCCGTGTCCAGTTTTCTCGGGATAAGAGTTGTTGACCCACGGTTATGCGTCATAAGTGACATTTTTATGTTAATTGGCTTGTCGTGACAAATTATATTAGTAGATATGTGTGTATATGGAACACACACAACGATGATTGATAGAATTAAAACGATACATTTATTTTAACTGAAAGTCATACTTTTATAACTATCATGTTAGTTAACTGACAACAAATACATTTTAATCGGACGATCGATTAAAATTCTTGACGAAAATTCGTGTTGAAATAGACAGTGTCGCTGCCAAAGAATAACACGAGTGTTATGTTATTTATACATGTAATAAGTATTATAATTACATTAATTGTACGACCCTTAAAGAGACTAAATTAGATTTATAATTTAATTTTATACTCAAATGAAATTCATTCATACTGTTACAAACACTATTATAATTAATTTAAAACAAAACGTTAAGGAAATATATGCATACTAAAATCGTAAATAATTACAGTTATGTGTCATTTTCAATTAACATTTAATAAATAAACGTACAAAATGAGTTACTATATCGTGCTGACTATTGTTTTACTTTTAGATAATATAATATAGTTTAGATGCGTCAATAGTGGATTCCAACGGTATTGTTAGTTGTAATGTAACATTATTCTGTTTTCTCCGAATTGATTTATTGGCCGACTGCTAATGTAATAATAGATATTATAACAACTAGGTATTTAAATTATTCAAATTACATCTCATACAGTTACAATTATTAATGTAGCTTACAAAATTGCCTCTGTGTTTTACAAAATATGTCTAATTAACCAATTAATATAATGCTTATTTCAATTTAAAAATTATAAATGAGTAATATTTAGCAACTGTTTTATTACAGTTTGTAACAAATTATAAATATTATTTTTGTCAGTGCTATAATGGTAATTCAGTGCCATTTAGGTTTAACACTTAAATTAAGGACAATATTGAACACTTGTCTCGTCTCAGTCGGATTAGCCCATAGGGAGTAATTTTGTGTTTTGAGTAGTTTACATAGTTGGGTTGTTCGCATCTCTAAAACTGAGCAATTCACATTCTATAAACAATATTCCAAGAGGATCTTATAGAGAAGATAATGATTATATATCTAATTTTAAGATGTACTTTCCAAAAAATTTTAAAAACGTTATGACACCCAACAACTCATAATAGATCCTCAAAAAATGTATAGGTAATAATGCAATGTAAACTTTAAATGGTAATAAAGCTAATTTTTATCATTTTAAATGATTGAAAAACGTTTGTATGAATAAATACCATCGCAATACTATTAAATGTATCGATTTTCTGAAATTCTAAAGGAATAATTTAAATATTTATAGAACTCTTCACAAAATAAGTATTCATTTAAATTTGTATTCTGACAGCACATATATTGTTCAGTTTTAATATTTTCTAGAGACATGTTTATTAGAAAGGAGACCTAATAAAAATTTAATATTATTCGCACGTATTTATTCAACAAAGGCATACAATTACCAAAAAAAGATTTGTATCGTTATTTTTTTACTTTCAAAATCTATTGTTTTTTTTTTCATTCTTTTAACGTTAGGTATATATTTTCGGAGCCCGTTTAACTTCTGTGTGTCCGCGTTTAATTGTTTACTGAATGAGGGCTTCGACTGCAGAAATCCTGCAAAATTCCAATGACGAGGGTTGTTTTTATTTGACTCGTTCGACTCAAACCTCTGTGGTGATTGCGACCATTAATTACAGACGCCAGACGCGGTGTTTTCAAAAAAGGAACGAAATTAATTTCTTCTCGTCTATCAGACAGACGTCTGTTCTGAAAATCAACGTCCCTCGAGTTCGATCCACATCAGAAAGTTACGTTTCCCGTAGAGTTTTAATGATCTCAATATACAGTCACGCTGACGTCGAAAGCGAAGAACAATCGTATAAGAAAAAGGTATACTATGTAAGACTATGAAGGTCCAGAAAAGTAGGTAGCAAAATTCACGAGGATAAGAATCCGAGGATAAGAACAAAAATAAACATTTACTGGCCACTGTTAATTTGTTCAGAATACAATTTCGGATACATCCAAAACTTAAGGGGACAATATTCTGAATCGGAAACATTACTTTTATATTAAATACCACCACGTCTCTAAATCAACATTCATGAATATTCTCCCGATATGCACTATACAAAGAAGTGATTATATTTATAAATAAAAAAAATACCATTTAGTTGAAATCAAATAACTCGCTTGAATTCCTGTTATTTTTTCCCCTTGCATTGAATATTTAACGACATCGCACAAACCTATTCTTCCTCTGTCTCTCTTTACGACTCGATGGCCGTCAGTTAATTCAATATAGTTGACGCCTGTCGACATTTTCCCACATTTAATTCACTTTTTATTATTATTTGTAAAGGGGGTTTTTACTAAAAGAATTCTCATAATAACGATACTGTAGTACGCAGGTACACCAATTGTTTTAAACAATTATAAATATATCATACTAATAATAATAATTATAAAATATTTGAATAACATAATATGATGATAAAATACTATTGTTAAAGATATCTGAAGAACTAATAGGTATATGAAGGAGGATATAAACACTTTGAGTTTAAGCTAAAGGGCTTGGTAAAAAAAAATCCATTGACTTTGAAATGTGTTTAAAATATTTACCTTAATGATGAAAAGTAGTTTCAACAGAAAATCCAGGTGGCCATTAAAAATATAACAAAGTATATTGTAAACCTATTATACAAAAACAAAAAAAAAACAGTGACGGATACAATGATAACTATACATTTTTTTATACGGCACATTTTAGTGTTGATAGCCCGCAGTAGATCATTTTATATTTTTCGATTTATCGTAAGGGACGTTTTAAAATGTTTAAAAAGAAAAATAACGAGTTAGCAGGTATATAATGGCATGATTCTATATAGGTTGACCGGGCCACCTAAACCAAAAAATAAAAAGAATTGAAATTTTATATTAGATTTATGTTCGCATTATTGTTTACTATGCGAAAATAATTTATGGCGACACTACCTGTGTAGTGTGGGTGGTGGTTATTGCGAAATATCTGTACACTTATTTTCAAGAATTTGATTATAAAATCCAAAATATTGTTCCCTATATTGTATCAGAATCGGACCACGTTAACAAAGTATCTACTCGAATATTAAATTCTTTGGATTGTGTATAGAAACGAGTTTGAAAATTTAAACACCTAAATCACATAATGGGATATTAACAAAATGTCCATCATATCTGAAGAGATAATTAACATTCAAATATAAATCTTTCGGTTTCAATATACTCTGGGTGATAATAATGTAATTCATTAGTCCATTGGTGAAATATAACAGTTATGAAAAAGTGGATATAATTTGTTTACAAAACGAATATAGTTTTATCACATTATAGATTACAGTGTCCATAGTTAAAAATGCCAATAGTGTCAATTGTACTGTTCAACGTATTCACTTTAAATATTTAAAATATTATAATTATGGTTATCATAATAGTATAGGGTTAATAAATCCATGTGTCTGGATTTAGTATTTACTAAATTATTTATATCCAAACTCAAACATTTATGTTCAATTAAATATCATTTTATTTTATAGTCGATTGCAAAAATATTAAATACAATTGTTGCATAATTGTTGAGCTGTAATTGTTATTACTAGAAGCTAATAAAAATAAAAAAAATTAATTATCATCACTTGAGCTTCAAAAAAAAATGAATCCTTATTTTCTTTTATAAAACTTTTTTCAATTATTCGTGCAAAATACAAATAGAGAAAACAAAGGAATTTTTGATTTGTGATTTGTAATAAGATTATATTAATTTTCGTTTTTATATTTTTAACATGCTGTTTAAAGTTATTTTGCTTTGGTTAGACTCGAAAAAAACGAGGTGAAACGATTCGATGAGTGAGTTCAAAAAATATCAAAAAACAAGCCAAGACTCTTTAAACTTTGAAAAAAAATTAAAACCTTTTTTTATAACTTAAGTAAAAGTATAAAGAACAGCATAAGTTGGTATACGTCTATGATGTTTAAAATGTTATTTTCAAAAACCATAGTTTATTCAGAGCTCACTTACCGAATAATAAAATGATTGTGTACTGATCGTGTCTATCAATGATTGACATAAATAAATATATAAGGGGTTTTTTTTATACCCAATAACTTACAGTAGGTAATGACTGTTATTATGTTTTAATGGTATTATTATTTTGATTATACGCCAAGCCATGCGATGTCCTACTTTTTTCGTAATTCCACTATTTTTCAAGTATATTCGTGTAACTGAAACCGAAAAATAATAATGTTTATATCATTATTACTACAGTTTATTATAGCAAGCCACGGGAGCGAAGTGAGTTTTTCATAAGTAGTATAATAAGTAGTATGCCCTGATTTCGGATGAAAATTGAAATATTCTAGATAAACAGATTTGCATTTCGACGGTGGAACGGAAAAACGAACGTTAAAAAATAATAAAAATCATTTGCGTATCGTATCATACTACATTTCGTTCAACTCCCGTAATTCCAACATAAAAATCTGTGGAAATTATTCTAGTTATACGATTTGCAATATTCAAATTACCTTATCTACGCAAAATTAGAATTTTACAATAATAAAATGCCATGTATATTATTGTGTATGCTACTAATATCATGTCATATTTTCATTTTAAATTATTTTTGCCTGGCAATTTATTATTGTGACCTTATTTTGTTCACGTTAAAAACAAATACATAAATAATATGTATTTAATTTTAAATTTGTACACCTTTAATGGATTCTATTTATTAATCAAAATATTTAATTTTATAGCATACCAAATAGTTAAAATAAAGATAAAAAATTAGCCAGTTCGAAACTAAATTATTTCATGTCATAACGTAAATGAGTAGTATTTTCTTTAATAATTATTGCAATGAAATATTTAGAACAGTACCTTTGAAATTTGTTTATTTTCAATTTATTTTATCGACATGTTTATTAAACACATCGTATAAGACCTAAAATTGAAATTCATATGTAGGTACATTTTTCTAATCTTACTCGTTGATAAAAAATAATTTTGTATTATATAACTTTCTTTTATAATATCAAAACAATTTTTATTTTATTTTCATTTATATAGTCTATACCTATATTATAAATGTATTATTTCTTATACAGTTTATGTTTTAAAAATGTTATAGAAATTATTAGATTATTACGTTTTAAGCCTGGAAAATATACTTAATTGACATGTATTGTTAACATATTTATATGAAATGCATTCTTTTTTAGATAGCCATATTATAAATACGTATTTGAAGCAATGAAGCATCGCTTAAATTACACAAACAAAATTAAATGTTCAAAAAAAATTGTTCCATAATCTTTATTAACACTGGCATTCTTATTAATAAATAAGTCTGTTATAAAAACTTATATTTTAATTTTAAAAAGTATGATAATATTAAAAATGCTATGTATTGCAAGCATGATGTTGCTGTTTTCTAGTTTAAAAATAGAAAATAATACATATTTAATATTATTTAAAAACCAAAATATATCATATTATTATAAGTGAATAAATTATAACGGAAAATATAATATTTGTTTCTTTAATTCAACTTAAGTTTATATTATGTATAGAAAAACCGTTTTATTTTTATCGTCACGTGCGATTAAACAAAATGTTTTGATTCTGATTAAATCTGATAGTATACTTCTATATGTTTAAGTCTTATTTGATCCAGATCCATGACGTATTGTTACGTCACTATATAATACCAAAATCTTATGATTTTTAATTCGAAGGTGTATAATGTACATTGTACATATTATTATAACTCGTGCGTTTCGTTATACATATTACTTTTACGGCTTAAACGTCTGCAGTCAGTTTGTTTGCTAAGATGAAAATGTTTAAACGCTTTTTGTTTGTTTGTTTTTGTTTCACTACGACCAGCCGCGGGTATACTACATACGGATGAAACGGACATTTAGCGCTTTGACGTACCTACACCGCGTAAACTCACCATGGGATTTCACAACAAGTAAAAAGGCTGCAGTCGTTTCGGTTCTTTAGTGAACTGTCGTATAGTGAACACAAACGAATGCGAATCGCCCACACTCATGCATGCTAGTTTTGCATAACGCCAAATTACGAGTGTATTACCGACGATGCATCAGCACGGGCGTCGTCGTCCGGCGACTTAATATTCTAAGCACACGTGAAATTACAAGAATGCCGGTGCTGTGCGTAGTATTAGTGGGCGAGATATAGAGAGAAACGGATGATTGAAAGAGGTGTGGAACTCAAGAAACCGAGAGAGTGATGATATTATGAGCGTGCGAGAAAATTGTGGAAACGGTGGTTGCGGAAACTCCTAAAACGAGAGAGAGAGAGAGAGAGAGAGAGAGTTAACACATACGCAATGTTTTTCCACTCCATTTATTTATTAAACTTTCAAATACCTACCGGTACTCTTAGCAACCGAGTGGAAACACATGTATATTAACACATTTTGGTAAATTGGAATTGTTTTAGACTCCCTTCAATAGGCACATTCTTTTGTTCGTGTGTTTTGTCGGGTGGCATATCTTAAGACGGTATAATGCACGCCACGCACAGTATAGCTAAGCAAATTTGTACGGCCATTGCGTCTGTCTGGGTGTGTTTGCAAATCGCATATGCAATTCATCGCATTATTACGTAGGTAGGTAGGTAACAAAATTATGTTAATAATGAATAATATTATATTATAATACATAAAATATTACATTCGTTTAGTATGTTTTTCCAAGTACAAGACAAAACCCACAAGTTTTGCACGCGCCCCTCAAACTTTTGAAATTTATATTTTCTTAAATTAATTTTATAATAGTGTACATATTATGCTCAATAAAAAGAATACTTGTATTTTTACTCGGAATATTTATTCGAATAAATTGGTCGAAAATAGGTATTCCGAATAATTTAAACTTTATGAACATAATATAATATATTTTTTCCAATTAATTTATGTCAGTTATGGAATGATTGGAAATTAACTTTCATGGTATTAATACACTATAAATAAATATGTATTTAAAGTGGAATAAATAATAATGCTACCTAGTAACAGTTGTTTGCCACAAATTTTAAAACATTTCTTGGGTATGGAAAAAACGTATTTAAAATACGCATTTGAATACTTCTTTCCAGAAATATTTGAAATATTATTTTAATAATAAAAACATTGTATCCAAATTTTAATTTTTTTTTTTTTGAATTCTTTATAAGGTTTCTCAATGGGGTCTCCGTGAAATCACAGATAGTAATAATTTCCTATTCATCGTCGTTTTATATTATAAGTGTGATGAGTTTTATTTGATTGTTTTCAAAAAAACAATTAATTATACAATTTAAAGAAAGTTAATTCATTTTTTTATTAACCAGTGGTTATTTGTTTTAAGGAATCATATGCAAAACAATAAGTCAAGCGATACACTGTACCAGAATACACTACCCCATTATTTTAATATTCAAAAAACTTTTTCCCCGGAATAATTAAATCGTTTTTCAAAAATTGTCCCCATTAAATTTTAAATATCAACACTAATAACAAATGTCGGAAAAGTTTTATTTTTTTCGAAACAACTTTTACACTAAAAGACCGCGTATAATGAAACACGAAATGAAAACAAACTCCGCGAATATCACTGTGGTTATTACATTTCGTGTCCTGTCATCGCCTACGATAAGAGAATACGCAATGCCCAGCTGTTATTTATAAACGGGTTGTGTAGCGGTGGTCCACGTGTAATTTATGAAAAAAAAAATAAACATAAAAACTATATAATATGGATTCTTTACCCGAATATTCGACCATTTGGTGTTTTTTTCACGTACGCCGAGGGCTCACTATAATATATTTCCCCGTGAAATAGTATATTACAATGCATGTTTTGAAATAAATCATCGATTCCATTGTTAAGCGCCGTAACAACAACGGATCGCCTGGATCGAGTTTGGCCAGTAACTGTAAGTGAGAGGGATGGAACAGTTTTTTAAAACTAAGCATGGAATAATAATTATACAGTGGCGTTTAAACTATAGTGCACCTAAAAGGACGATATATTAAGTAGAGAGTCGGAGAAAGAGAGATGGGTAGACAAAGAGATAGATAGTAGAGATACATTATATATTATGTTGAGAGGGAGAAATAATGAGTGAGAAAAAGCGTTTTGCCAATGTCGACGATAGGACATTATAATATGTGTATATACTATATATATTAAATTAAGTGGTCTTCGCAATGTTCCGTCAATGATTTCGGCTCCGCAATTAGGTGCGCTATTGTTTACTTGCCACCGCCATTTCAATACATGTCCGCACATAAGCCGTCGACAGAGGAGATTGGAGAATTCAGGGTAAGGTTTTTTTGAGGACGGGTGGAGAGTGTAGAGGTTTCTGGGTCGTATGTTTGGTTAAAGGAGTCTCTGTGTCTGTTCAAACCTAATTGAAAATTGAGTGTTGAGTGCTGGTGCTACGACTGCTCAATGCTATATTTCAATAAACATTACTCTATATAACTACGTAAGCCCCTGTTTGCATAAAGGTAATACATATTAAATAAATATACATATTATATTAAATATTAGAATTGGTGTTATTTTCGAAACCCTATCCATGATCATTTTATTTGATAATGTTTTACCCTTTTTTTTTCGTGATTGAGGCCCACACTACCGAATTTCAAGGAATCCTTCGTCCTTAATGATCCTTTGCTGCCGCCCCGACGAATATCACAGTTCCAATAGAGTGTTTGTTCTTAAAACCGGATATGTTTACCCGAAAGCGACTGCCACCGAGGGTGTGGCATGTGAAGGATATAGGCAAATATAACCGTTTCACGCGAAATGGCTTTGGACCCCATGATCGCCGCCGCCAACACCACAAACTTTGGCAATAACACTTAGCAGCTATTTAATGCCAGCTTCGCATACCGTCGACAGTTGGTTCACAGTGCAGATTATCGATTCCGACCTATTTATAACTACAGACTACCATAACAATATTATATGTGTTTATATATATATATTTAGCGGACCGATAAAAGTGACGGTGCACGTGTTTTAAGTCCGGCGATTAAATCCTCTTCGCAGCCGATCGTCTAATTTATCACGCTACGGAATCCCCAATATTTATATTCGAATACTTTTAAACGAAATACCTATACCACTCAAACCGCACGTAATCGGGTTTATTTAACATTGAACCACTTGCAAACGATTTATGTCGACTTAAGTACGATTTACGTTATAATTCACAACGGCTGAAAAAACTCAGATCGATTTGGGGCTAGCGTTTAATATATGAAATGCTTATTTTTTACTGACGGTTTTGTCTTGTGCCTTGCTAAGAATGGCTCAACACATGATGATAATCAATACTATAATAAGGATGATTAATTGTGAAAAGAACGGTTATAATAAGTTAGTCGAATAAACACGTCTAAATTACCTCTAAAAACGCTATCGATTTTCACAACATCTCGACAATACCAAAACAATACCTATACAACAAATGGACATGTAATGATGTGTAATTAATAAGTCGTACAAATGACTTCTAGTATAAAATGTTTATTTTTTTAACAATTTCAAAATAAATAAAATTAGCTGAATGCTGCTGTCATCACCACGATAAATTGGAATTGAGATAAAATTTAAAATATCAGTTGAATTAAAAGTGTTATTTTTATCGCTTTCGGGAAATCAGTTTTCTGTTGTGTTCTAAAAATAATAACAATACTGAAACATGTACATATAATCATAATATTTATTAATGACAACTTAAGCAAAGACTGTATCGCATGCGTCGCAACAGCAACAATAATAATATTATAGTTGAGCGTCAGGCGCGTTCTATAATCTTAAAACCAACGTCTAGTGCACCCTACACACGTATGTACCAGAATTTCCTACACAATGCGCCGTGTCTAAATAATACGGATAACATTATTTAACTGCGAGTTGTAGTGATTGTGTTAGTTGTTACTTATCATTAGGTAATTATTTTGAAAATGTCAGATGTAAATTAAACATTTTTCTAAAACATCGAAATATAAATTAATATTCATACAAATAATTAAGCTACTTAGCACGCTTCCTCACATTGCTCTACTATTGCCCATCACGATCTTCCTTGAGATTGCCTCTGGCGCTCTGCCGCATCCTTCTCTCCAAGTATTACAGTGTATGCCAATCTATTAGGTATTAAATTACTTTTAAATTCATTAAATGGTTATAAGGTCTGTAACGAAAACTTGCATGTTTCAGTTGACAGGTTTCATTTTTATAAGTATTTCTATAAATGTCTTTAGAAAATTTAAAAATTATAATTTTAAAAATGTATAACATCTCTAACCACAGTGACAACTTTGTTCTTCAGTTTTCTGTATTTAGTCAGTTGTTCTCTCTTTACATTATAAAATATTTTTAATATATTTATAATTAGAAATGAACTCAATGAGAACTAAATTAAGCGAACCAATATAGTGACATATAGTTAAGAATCTCGGTTTTTTAAACCACATCAAAAAGCATTTAAATTTAATTGTATATATTGTATTACAACTACAGGCATCGCGAAATCTTCAGACATTGTGGCGAAAACGGTTTGCTGTCGTTGTGCGATTTCTGCAATTCAAAGTTCAAATCGTCCATCCAAATACTCGTTGCAATTACGAGATTTAATATGATGTATAGAAGACCGTATGCGACTATCCGGACCACATGAGAGGCGCTGCCGTCAAAGGGAAATATTCAAATTCTCCGTACCCACACACGCGGTGGCGAACTTCAGAAAGATCTTTGACGACGTTTTGTCAACAGAGCATTTGTATTGTGTGGGCGTGTACCTATTTCGAAAACCAATCTCACCGTGACGGTATAATAAACGCGAGCGCCAAGGCAGCGGCGGTGCCCTGGACAAAGAAATACTATCGTCGCCGAATTAATTTGATTCTCACATACCCAGGGTCGGTACACTCTGTCATACAGTATGTCATACCGATCGTCACCACGACCATCTGCTATAACACTTTGACGAGCAATATAGTTTGTTTTTCTTTTTTATGACGGCGCTTTTATATATGGTGAATTTAAAATAGATATTGGATTTAAATTACTTATACGACATGTTTTACTGGACTACATATGTATTCGAAACTATAAAATCGGACCAAACGTCCTGAAACGCGTCTATTATACGCAGGAATAGCCGAATAGGTACAGGACAATCAGGAAGTCGTGCTATATTTAAATATAATTTCAGCGATAAATATTGTCACCATCCACGCACACCCCGTATGCTCTTGCTCGTGTAGTCTTATCGTTATACGATAACAATAACATATTATGTATTCCTGTAGGCTGTATTTCGTTACGTGGAGAAAACGAGTAATTAACCAACGGCGGAAGCGGACCACAGCTGTAATTCCCTCACCTCAAACCTTTGATATTTCAGTGACTTTTGCAGGACACGCGTAAACAAGACGACTCTAACGAGACGGTTGTCGGCGCCGGGAAGTTGTTATACTTTTGCACGGCGGCTCGAGTCGTAAAGAAAACGCGCGACAGAGCCCGGCTCGGGTTTCCCCGAAAATATTTCAACACAACGCTCGGCGTTTACGGTTTGGTAGTTCACGAAAGTGTTTCCGTCCTCTACTCATTTGCCTAACTCGCGTTATTATAATATATTATTTCACCCGAGCCCGGTCGCTTTCAGCCCATTCGCGCTGCGTTACCATATAATTTCGGGATTTCCCGGAATTTCGAATTTTTTATTTCAGTCGTCGGCCGGCTTTTGTGCACAGAATAATACTCGCCTGTATGCGTACATTATACGTTTTTGATTAGTTTAAAAGCCGCCCAAGACGTTACATCCGTTCCGCCCTGCATTATGCACACCGCTCTGTATAATACGATCTGCAGTAAGTTACGGCTCATTAAATCCCCGTGACACTTTTCCATTTTTGTGAAAACACTAGCGACGTCGATAAAGTCACCCGAAACCGTCTTCCGCGTGTGCACGTCATTGCATGTATCAATATTGAAATAACTGCGGTCACGATCTGATGATACATGACGTGTGTTCACAAACATGTCTAGGTAATGATATATTTTTATTCTTATTTACAGTTTTGTGTGTGGTAATTACACTTCGTCGGCACAGTCAATACTGAAATGTTGGCGCATGTAGCGTAGGTATTAGAAAAAATATTAGATAATGGTTTTAGAACGTAGATTTTTTGAATAGAAATCTTCGATTATAACGTAACTCTATGGGAATATTGATTTTATCGTAAACTAATATTTTGTAAAAATGATGAAATATAAATATATGATACGATTTATTAAAATCAGTTATCAATATAGTTTTTGCCGTAACGTAATCTTGAACGTGTGGACTCAAATATTTTCTTACAATAAATACAACAAAAAAATTGCTGGAGATTAAAGTAATAAAGAGGCTTAATTTAGTTATATTTTAATTTACTATCATAAAACAAAATTATCCGATATTATAGAATATATTATTTTATAGTACGTATTTCAAAAATAATATTATCCATAATTTCCACGACGTAACACTGGTGGATAAATGATAATATAATAACATCACTTAGCAATCCCTTGAACTCAGTTAAATCAATAGGCGCTTTCATCATTTTCAAAGTAATAAATAAGTTGTAAAATTAACTATTGTAAAAGGTTTAAAATCGTTTATTGTATATACTTTTTGTAAATCACAAAGGCTGAATGGTCTTTGCTGCCGGAGGTAATTTTAAATAAAAAAAATATATACAAATATAATATAATAATGTTAAAAGTTAATAATACATTTTTACTAATATTAAAAACAAATAGTACTATATTAATACTAATATTCGAAAAATGTTTTGTTTTCCGATGTAATTTTATTATAAATTAAATAATGTAATTAATAAGTTACTTTAATATATTTTATATACACGTTTTGTCAGATCTGTGTCCATATTTGTATGGTGTATAATATTACATAAAAACAGTAAACGTTATTAACTTTTTGCAAACTATTAATTTTAACTCATTGATTCGTTCTCAAAAATTACGTATCTCTAACATACATATCCGCTGTAGAGGCTAACAATTGCGGTACTTATCCCTTTTCGTTTCATTGATGTCCTGACACCAAACCTTCAAGTTATTTATTTTTTACCCACGTGACGTCAATAAACTTCACGATAAGTACATTCACAAACAATATAATAACAATTATACAAAATAATTACAATTGGTATACAAACAATAACTTATACACGAAACTAATAAAATATTTTGCAATTATTTATACCATCAATTATATTGTAGGCATCATTGGACCGAATCCAAAATCTGTATACAATAAACAATTTTAAAAAAAACTTATATAATAACAATTATAAGAAAACATTAAAGAATTACCATTAAAATGTTTCCAGTTTAAAATATTATTTTATTTTATTTGATATTGCGTGATATGGTTAATTTACGTTTAATATTCTTTATTGTTTGTATTCTTTATTCTTTATTGTTATTATCGTAGAAAATTATAGAAGCGATTTGACACGCTTCTGAAATATTTGGACACACATAAAATTTTATTTCAATTACAATGTACTAAAATAAAGAATGATTAATATAATTTATCGCATTCACCAGCTAATTATTATTTATTCGTAAATAAATTTTTATCGTAATACAAACTAATTTTAGATATAGGTGCTTAAAAATAAATTACCTGAAGTGTTTTACTTTTTAAGAGCCGTTAAATTAATTGATAAATTTCACTTCATCGCTGTTGTAACGGTCGAATCATAACTCAAACGCATAAGGCATTATATTTTCATTGGATTTTATCTAATAAATTTCGTGCTTGGAGTTTATCGGATATGCAAATAGGTATATACAATGCAAATACCTACCAAAATAATATAGAGTTGATGAAGTAACATTAAAATATCTGACATGAAGATTGATATGGATTGGTCCGTTATCAATTATTTAATATTTTTAGTATGCGACCTGACAGTGTTCTCACAACAATAAAAATGTAAGACCGTAAAAATTAGTAAAATGTCGATGTATTCGCGTTGGATATTTTATTTTATAATTTGATTTATAACCTGGTTACAAATTTGGGCTATGTATTTTTTTTCTTTTGATTCTAAATGAATACAAAAACTGTCTACGGCCCTCAGACGGCGAAGTAAATTTGTTTTCACATCAACCTTATATAATATCGTATAATATGATATTATACTAACATAAAAATATCCCACACTTTGTATTAGGTTTCTTCTCGAATATATATTATTCATAGGTGTATTCACATCATATAGTGGTTTTCATAAAATCTGGCAAGCACTCACAAAATGAAGCTTTGATGTACTACCGTACAACACGCAAACCGAAACGTTTTTACTTTATTTTTTTTTATCTACGATAAAATATACAGTTCAATTTTCTCGATTCTTTTCTTGAATTTTTAAAATAACATCGATGTATTGAGTTTCAATTTAAATGTATTTTAAATCCATATACCTGAGTTCTGTAGGTTAACGTTAAAAGAACTGTTATATGAATCTGTTTTTCATTATTATTAATATAGGTCGGTAGTGTGTTTTTTTTCTTTTTTTCAATCATTATTTCGTTAACTGTAAAGCACAAAGTGTGCATTGAATTTTTTTACCGATCCTATTATGTGCTTTTATATTTATCGTCTGTGAAACTTCGAAATTACCATTTGTAAATCAACGTCACAATTCGTTACAACCGTTAAAAAAAAATAGTAAAACGTGTCGCATGAACCACTTACAGCGTGAGCACAAAATACAATATAATATACTAAATGAAATACTTATGTTCAGTGTTTCAGTGTTTGTGGTAAATTTGATGTTGCACATTTTTTTGACAATAATATATTGTTCTATTGTTAGGCTTAAAAAGCTTGAAACAGAAAATCTAAATTTTAGCCATCGTGCGAATGTTTTTACTGTGCAATATAAATTGTATCAATATAAAAAAAGGATTAATTATACTATTAACAAAATAGATATTAATTCAAGTCAAAAACCGTTTTTATAATGTCATTTAAACCAACCATCCATTAACTTTGAAGTCCACAGGGTATGTACGAGCATAACATAAACCAATTAAAGAGTTATAAAAAAATCTATTATTTTGATAAATTTGCTGTTAAAATCGTTTTAAGACTGGTTAAATGTGTTCACACATATAACTATCACTATAACAGAATTAATTTAATATTTACTATTTTCTAGTAAAAAAAATAAACTAACTATGAATTTGAATGTTTTTTTTCAACCTATGCGTGTATTTTTTTATATTATAATATTATATCATTAAAACCAAATTAAAATAATTGTTCGTACACTAATTAAGTAATAACTATCTACGCTTGATGTCTCAAATTGAAAACCAAATAAATTCTTCAGACAAATTAGACAGTAAATATTATGATTTCGTTATGGCGTACGTACTTATATAGGTGGTTATATTATATGATGGCCACCATAATAATATTATTTTCCCATTAAATAACCGTAGAATTTAAGTACTCAAAATGTGGATAAAAGGTTTTAATGATAAGACGTCATGTCGAAACATACCCCCCCCCACGAAAGTGTTTTTATACCCCTTCATGATGAAAATCAAAATATATTATTTATTCTGTCAGAGTTGAGAGCGTGGTCATTAAAAAACGAGACATGCGTGTTGTTTTACAGAAAAAAAACCTCATATATCGTTTCCGAAATATATATTTTAAACACTTGCAAAATCCACTTAATCGTTTTTTCGTAGCAAATTTGTTCTTAAAATATTATTATCAACCGTGTTTTGTGATGTTTTTAGTGCTCCAGGGACGTTCTATAAGTCACAGAATACGTTCTTACATTTATAATTAAACGGTAATACTATTTATACGCTAGAACTCAAAGGTTTTTTTTTTAAGCCAAAGCATGTATTTTTGATAAGTCTTTAAAAGCGACGTGTGCATAAAAGTTATTTTTCTAAAATTGTAATACCAACCATATTTTAATAGTTCAAATTAACCTACTAACTTTGTCAAGGTCTACCCTAATACAGTTCACAAATATTCATGTCAAAATCTTAGATTAAAAACCTGAGCTGAAATAAAAATAATAATACAATATATATTGCATACTTATCATATTCGAGTTGTGTCGCTTTTCTTCGTGCACACGCGACGAACGGTCAGAACGGCGTAATGACGTTGTGTGTGTGTGTGTGTGTGTGTGTGTGTGTGTGTGTGTGTGTGTAATAAAGAGAGAAAGAGAGAGGTTTTTCGGTATTCCATGACTGCCGCAGTGGCTACATGGCAGCAGTGGTGATTAATCTCGTTGACGGCAAAATGTTTCGTACGTGACTGGACCGTGAATTTTTTTTATTCTCTCTCCCTCTAGCACACACACACACACAATCACCAACTCTCCCCACTCGTGTGCACCGACACGTTTTTTTCGCCGCGTTCGTCTTTTGGGTCCCGGCGGCATTCGTCTCTCCGTCAAAAACCGTTTGTCAGCTCTCCGTGAGCGCCTAATGAAACGATATACTATTAACGTCGACACGACAAATGAATATTAAAAATAAATGAATTCAATATATAATGCAGTACAATATAAATAAATACAATGTATAACTATTACTACTTTTACACGCACGCGCGCCTGTGTGTGCGATTGACTGCATAAAAAATGCAGTCACAACGACTTTACCAAAAAGTAAAACAATAACTGCAGTGGGTGCCGTGGACGAAACCGAACATCACACCAAGTCGGTAACGTATTTTCCCTTGACTGGTATAACAACGAATATTTCTTCTTCTTTCTCACTGCGTCAGTGTTTCTATATTGTTTTCTATTTTCTGTAGGTATACAATAGTTTCAACGTCATTACAATTTGGAAGTCAGTCACCAAATTGTATGACGTCATTATATAGTTTTCACAATAAAACTCGTCTGGAGTTTACTTTAAAATCTAATAAATACCACAATAATAATGTGGAATAAAAAAATTGAAAGATCTGGAGTGTCGTCCGATTTTAAATTAATTATAAATCATTATATTCTGAACAGACGCCAATGTCATGATATTGAATTCTTTATTAGTTAACATCTTGAGAACATTATTATAATATAAAACATGATTATATACAAATTTTGAACAACAATAAAATAACGTGAACAATATACAAATCAGGTACTAAATCAAAATTTAGAAAATTATATTTGAAAATTCAATCTATTTCAATTGGTAATGTTTAATTACCTAACTCAAAAAAATAATTTTGAAAAAAAACTTGTTTATCATTGTAAAACTAATAGTTCAGAACTATCTCAACAAATCTAAAAATTAACTTTCATCTACCATCATATGAAAATGTTCGTGCAGCAAAATAATTAAATATTTAAAACGATCCCTACTAAATACCCTGCAAACTCTCATCTGTTAAAGGGAATTTATTATTTTAAGCATTAATTAATGATTAACGTAACTCCTTACAAATTAATAGATTTAAATGGTTTTTGAATAAAAATATGATTGTTTTTATTTTCAACAAATTATAAAATAGAACTTTTTAGTAACGTTAACTTAAATGTTCAGTCTAGATCATTTTAACATATATATAATAATTATTAAGATACACTCGCCAATTTGATATATGTTTCTGCTACATTTATTCTTCACTGTAAAAAAACAATATATTTTCAGTAAAAATGATATGTTATACAAACAGTTTTCTTTTCAACCATACACTTTGAATATTCTATTATATTCAAACGTCACGATTTTTATTTGACTCACAGCTATAGGAAGTAATAATGTAGTTCAAAAAATATAACTTCATGTTCTGTCGTTTATGTAACCATCTGGATTCTGGAACCAATATGAGTTATAATTTGTTAATAATTATAACTCAATGTCAAACAAATGTTTTATGTTTTTGTTGTTGTTGTTATTTTTTTTACCGTGTTTGAAAATTACAATTTTTTACAAACAGTTGGGTATGTTTAAATATAAGGGTTTTTAGATCAAAGGTATACTCAGGTTAACTATAGACAAAATAATTTATTAAACATAGTATAGTTACAGTAAATTATTAAACATTGAATCGAATTATATGTTGTGGTTTTTTTAACAAAAGACAAACATTTCCTTATTAGCGTTTTGTAACGAAGGTATTTTATATAGTTTAAAAAATATTTATAACAATACATTTTTAATAGAAAAAGTTCACTTTAAGAGTTTTAAATTAATTTTAACATCAGACCGTTTTTTAATCTATTGGCTGTATTAGTATTATGAACATTTATAATTTAAAGGAGGTTCATTTATATCTGACATTTTTTTTAACGTCTATAGTCGACTCAATCAAATTAAGTATACTCTACTTTAGCAATACTAATTAAATATTTAATAGGTTCAACGTATATTTATACTACACAGTACACATATTTGTGAACAATATTATATTATTAGAAGGACAAGTTTACATTTTATAAAGTAAAAGCTCTAAAAAATCATGACGTTAAAATTAGGAATACGGTAAAATATTTTACTTTTGCAAAAACACAATGTTAAAAATAATATATTTTAATGCTTAAAAGTTATAGTCAAGTTAAAAAATTATTTTCAAAAATACAACAATATTTACAAAAAGAACAAGTACGAATAATTTTATTTAAAAAAAAGTATCTTGAATATAATAAAATTTACATGACTTTAAATTAAACTTAAATTTAAAAAAAAACAATGCTAAGTGTTTGAACATGATACAGTCATATTTTAATAAAATATAATATATTATGTAAATAATACCTTTATCAAAAAAATAATATGTATTAAAAATAAAATATGTAAAAAGTTTTTTTGTAACGGTCACTATGTACACAAATATAAGAAACTTAAAATAATATACAACACCTATAAATATAATATTAAAGTTGTAATGATATTTAAAAAATAGCTCAATAATTAAAACTTATGTTCTAAGTTTTTTAATAAATCAAAATTAGTCTTATAATGAACATTTGTATGTAATAAATTATTATTATACTCAAATCTATAAAATATAAACATTTCATTTATTTAGCTTCTGATTATCCAATGATCATAATTCATGGATTATTATGTATATTTTAAACAGACACATACGTATAGTGTTAAAAGTAAAGAAAACATATTTTAAGTTAACCTTATGTAATACCTAATAGAAACATTGTTAATATAGTTTAATATAATATACCTAATAGATGCAGTATTATAAGTTTTATTAAAAACAAAAAATTATTTATGTTTGTAGATATTATGAAATCATGCTTATAGAATTACATTTTTCAACTAGTGGCTTATAAAATAACTTTCTGTACACTGAGTTTAAACCATTCATGTTAGTAGTGGTATAAACTTCTATAACGCTCCTTCTATGCAGACTATTTTTCTGAGTATTTTTGTGTATACAAATCGAATTTCAAATGAATTTTTTTTAAATAAATACGAGTATTCAATTAATTGTGTTCTAAGTAATTAAAGTTAAATAAGATAAGTTGAGTGAAACAGGGGTATCCAACAATGTAAAACAAAATACAAAACACGTTTATAAAAGTTGAGAAAATGAGTGTTTATAACAGTTGTTCAACGGATCACCAAGTATACTTTAAATATCTAAAATGTTTTAAATATTAAAATTAATAATAATAATATTGTTTGTTATATTATTATTATAAAATAAATGATTATTAAAATACATTTTCAATGAATTTATTCTACAAAAATACCCAAAAACCGAGAATTAATCTATTAAAAAAAAAAATAAAAAAATTAGTACGAGTGAGATAGTATCCATAAGTAATTTGTTCAATGAGATTTAATCATACTCCAGGATAATAATTATAATATCAAAAGAGGGTTATAAATAATGTACATTAACATAATAAAAAACCACGGTTAACTGAAATGTGTACAAATTAATTAGGTACCTAATTGATTACATTCATACAAAGAGCAGTTGATTATATTTTAATCCAACGAACAAGTTGGAAAGCTATAAAAAATTCTAAATATTTCATACTTTTCGATTGTCGTTTTAATTTTTCAATTCACAGCACATATTTCATATTTTATTTAAAATTGTATTATGTCAGAATATCGCTTAATGACCACAGTACGTATGTATACCTCAGACCAAATAAATAAAATCATTATAATAATACGTTCACCTAAAATATTTTGTTATTTCTTAACACCTTTAGGTACGTCGCAAATCCATAACTAGAAAAAACCTTGCGAATTTCAGAAATATCGTCTAATTAATTATTATTGAAGATTCCGTTAAAAATGATGTACTGTTTTAAACTAATAACTTACTATACCTACTTAGTACTTACCTAACCTAACCCACCTGCCGGATTGACGTACATTTTACAAAAGAGTTGGTAGAGCGTTGAGGTGACAATTATGCGGCTCAGTCTAATTGAAATTGTATAAAAAGTGGTGTGGACGACTAGAAGTTATAACACAGCAGTCGAAATTGCGACGGATCGTATAGTGGAGAGTTGAGCACTTGACCGAAAATCCCAAGACGGCGGGTCGCATCGAAAAGATTTGACAGATATATACGAACGTAATTCGTACGTAATTTTTTTTTTCGATTTCTGTGATACACCCTGAGTGCGAATAGGGTTGGATCAGGTTTATTAGGTACTTTTTCCGATAGGTTCCAATACAATATACATAGGTACAACATAATGTATTCGGTGCCTATACACCGTTCCGTTCGGTTCACACGCCGCACGCCATCACGTCTTGTTATTTTATTTTTTATTTTTACAACACTTATGCTTAATATAATATATTATAATACGAAATACATATGGTGAATTTTTTCTATTATTTTTAAAACTTTCACAATACTTTACCCTAATTTATTGTTATATTTGATACTTCGAAGACTTGTATAGAAAGCTTAGATTACCGAATTGTTTTTTAATTGGCATATAAAACCCCGTGTGTTATAACTTATAAGTTTAAAAATTTGCCATACAAAAACTATTTATTATGTGTTTGACCTCAATTGAGTGTGTTAAAATAATTTTATATTGCAATATATTTCGGTATACATATTTAAAATCGACTAGAATAATCAGAAAAATTAGCACCGACGATTACCACAGAGTGGATCAAACCATTCGCGTAGGTTTCACCGTTGTCTAAAATATGCCAACTGCAATATTAAAAATGACAAATATCTACCTAGGTATTATAATAATTATTATGATGCAGACCGGTACGTACGATATTATTATAATTTATAACACGACATACCAAAAACCAACTGCATAGCATGAGATAAGGAACGAAATCTGCATTTAATCGTCCCACGCGATACGCTGTTGCTCGAACGATTTTTGGCATCGGACTGATGATATATTACGCGTGTGCCTACCTATAGTATTATGGAAATTTCGCGTGATACATCATTTGAATGAGAATTTTAAATACGATCTGATTTCGCTCTTATTGTTTGTATTGTTTTATGTAATATATTCCTTATTATAATATAGAACGACGAATGACACCGTAGGAATACCGCCACCCCACGCATGTGTGCATCATGTATAATATTCAGCACTCCTCTCGATTAAATCTCATATATTTAAAGGTTACTTTAATTCAAATCTTAAAAATAAGAGTGATTTATCAACGATGCACATTCCCATTTTATCCTTTAGTTATGCAATTGTTCGTAAAGGTACCGATTTTGGAATTTTTTTAGTTTACAATACGAATTTATTATAATATATATTATATTATAATATAATCTATATTTTCAAATACAATAAAACCTCTTTATAACGAACCTCTATAATACGGAAATCTCCTTACAGCGGACAATAAAAACAGTCCAGAATATTTTAGTTTCCCTATAACATAAACTCCTTTATAACGAAAAAATCAGTTAGTACCGAGCTATTCCATTATGAGGAGGTTTTATTGTACATAGAAATGTTATGCCTCCATTAAGGAGTGTACTGTGGCAATACAAATTTTATTAATTTTTTTTTAATCAAAATTCACCCTTTTTACTGTTAATTGTAGATAAATATTTCGAAAAATGTGATGCATCTAAATTTTAATTTCACAATTATTTTACTTTTTGTTCTGTTGTCTATCACGTTTTCAGAATCATATACAATATATATTTACTTTTCAACTATAGATCTCTTGTATAGGCTGCTTATAAGTGTAACATTTAAAAATGTAAAATATTATTTTATGGATGTCTTTATTAACATCTATATAGGCTTATCGTGTATTAGTATACAATTGTATTTTTAATTTATCGTGCTCTTAATATTGTACTGAACTCAAACATAATATATACCCCCCAAAACAAGCTTTTTGCTAAAATGGGAGTTGCAAACATATATCATGTATATATTTTTTTATTCATATTGTAAACATTTGTATTGTTTTGCTAAATAAATTATTATTATTATTATTGTACATACGAATCCAAATATGAAGCTCAAATCTCAGAACGCTCCAGGCGTTATGTCTAAGACAAATGTCTTAGTTAAATTGTGTCCGTTCCATGGTGTATAACAAATAATAATCCCACATAGATCTCAAAATGTAAACACTTAATCGGCTAGCAAAGAGTCACTATATCTCACTTCACAAAAAAAAAATTAAAATTCACTATTCAAACTTTTTTCATACAAAAATTCTAACATACGGCTAAACATATTATGCTAGAATTCTAACCTACTCCTGCTAAATCAACCTGTCAAGTGACATACTGCAGGGTGCTTACTGCTTATCCATCTGTCGTGTTTTGCGTGTCTGTGTTTAATCATGTCATACAAATTAATTATTTTACATAAACTTGTATAGATTTTAATTACATTTTTTAATTTAAAAGAAGAATCATATACAAATACAAGAGCCCTTAAGTAATTTCGGTAATAAATAAAACATAAAATAGAATAGATACAATATTTAATTTAATACTTAAAAATCATTTATTGATATGAGTAGTTCATATCGCCACAAGTCACGCTCCTTATATTCCATACAAATTCCATGTATTTAAAAATAAATAGTCTTTAGGGATACGTAGTCTTATATACAATTACAAAAATTGAAATTCAATTAATTCACCATTAAAAAAACAAATTGACATAAACATACTTGGCGAATCAATCTGTATGTGTTATTTTTTCCTGACACGAACTGTATAATACCGTTGCGTGATAACATAACGATGCATTATTATTTATTAGCAATGTATCAAATACCTATATATTGAAGACCTCCGTAATGCAACGACGACATCCGTCCGTCTATATTTTATTTGTGTATTATTATATTTCGCCAACATCCGTACCTATATAATGTATGTGCTCGCATAGATCATTCAAAAGGACGACGCGTGCATATCATTAGCCTAAACGCGCTGTAGGGTATCGTATCCCATTGGCGGTGGTATACAACATAATAATATTTATGATGAATATATAGACGCGCGTGGGGTGCGAGAGCGATACGGCGAGAAAGATAGGGAGAGAGAGAGGGAGGGAGAGAGAGACAGACAGAGACAGACAAATAGACAAAGACAGATTCGACCCCCGACCAGATAATATACTATTGTACATACACACGTATGGAGTAGGCAGTCAATTGCCATAATGCATTCACGAGTATTTCGGTTTTTTTTTTTTTCATATTTACTTTTTAGTTTTTAAGCCTGTCCCGAGGGCTGACGTTTTCTCTTATCTACCACGTTTATTTGTGTATATATACATATAGTACGTGCATAGGACGTGAAATTGACGGCCTTCACCCACTCACAACCACCGAGCTACTTTCACACACCGTAAGCGCGGAGTGTACGATTTAGCTGGAAAACGTATGTGAAAAAGGATCGGCTGCGGCGGAGGCATATAAAAGAGCAGTATATGCTCTATACGAAATGTATACGAATAATGTAATATATCCGGAAATACGTCATAACCGGAAATCGCTCGCTATAACTTGTCAGTAATAATAATAATAATAATAATAATACAGTACGAGTTTCCTTTATACTCGTAAGACATCGGCAGACAGCTGCCGCTATATTATAATATAGGAAGCACACTTCTCGCGAGAGCATATAGTATAATATTTCGTACTTAAGCAAGCGACCACGAAACGACCGCGTTATTTAAAAGGATGATGTTAATATTATTCCTGAACCAATTACACGTGCCTTCGCGTATACGCCGGAAAACCCAAGTGATTTCCCACCGGGTGCTTGGGACTTATTTAATTTAATCCCGATCAATAGCAAACATTTGACGGACGAGCTCTGTACTATTTTGTGTTGAAAAATCGAATATACGCGAGAGCGACGTGATAGTCTTCTGACTATAATATTATTATGGTGATATAAGTAATATTATTACGATTATATTATAGTCTCAACGAAAATTAAATAATGTTTTTCTCCGATCAACGGTCGACAAATCCGATACCTAAACTTTATTTTTGACTTATAACACGATACTTTAAATAAACAGTGCTCCGTTTAAGAAATCAAAACGAAACAGATATTATATTATAATATTATACAAGCCCGTTAAACGCATTACAGAGAGAAAATAAAAATATTTTTACGTGAAAATATAAACATTATGTGAGTAAATAATGTAAAATTATACTATTCTGTATGCATTATGAAATTTGAATTATGTTGATTATTAAAAGTAGGTTATTGCAATCTAAATAAAATCTTCACAAAATGTATAGTAATATATGTACGATATATCACTAATTCATGCAGTTGTAAGAAAAAAAAGATTATTTTAAGTTACAAACAAAAATAAGTACATACATACCTAAAATTTTGTCGCTTTCCAACAAAAATGTAAAACAATATAAATGATAATACATCATCTATAGTTCTAATTGAACAAAGACTGATCAAATTGAGTATTTCGTTCAAAGATATGATATAGTCATGATCTTCAAAAAGCCAAGTTTAAAGTGAATTTTATTCTGACATAAATATTTAATGACAAAAAAACCATGATTTGATTCATCAGTAAATTGACCCAAATAATGAGTCTATAAAACCGTTATGCCGTATGAAATTTGGTCAAGTTTGGCTAAGAATTATGGCCTTACAATTAGTCCATTTGAGGGTGTTTCGATGTGAACATCACACAAATGCATAAGTATTATTATTAAAATAGCGTTCGTTGTCTGTTTATCGCACTCTTAAATAACAATAACGCCTGACATCGACGACCAATGGTTGAATATCATATACTCGTCACGAAAGACACGACTCCTGAAACGATACACAAAACAATAGAATAATAAAAATAAATGTAAGCACGCCAATTATTAGACTACAGTACGTCGTTCACGTGTAGTATTTTGTCGCACCCATTTCAAAGAACTACCCCACGTGCAGACGCGTACGCAAAATTGCACACCGAGTACGCCTGAGAAATGCGTTTCGACGGGGCTCCTAACTTTTCCATTTCGTACATATTTGGTTATATTTTATTCCCTTATTTTCTTCTTCTTCTTCTTCGTCTTATACGTATTGTCTTCTTCTTCTTCTCTTCTACCAATTTTGTTTTATTTTTCACGGCCAAACTCTGAGCGCATAACGGAATTCCAAAAATTCAGCCGGATACGCTTGCGCGCGCGAATGATTCTGACACCGGTCGGTAAACGTTTTCTGGGGAAAAATTAATTTTTGCTTATTTCCATCTCAAACGAATTCCGAAAAACGCCTTTCGTCGAGCATTCCTACGATAGGTATGCAATATGTACGTCGGGTCCTGATTGGTTTATTATTATTTTTTTGTTTTTATCGCGTCCGGAAGACGAACGTATATTTCGGAGCCTATAATATAACGGGCTATGTTCAATACCTCCCTTATTATACACACAACAAAAGACAAAATGACGTTGCTTTCCGGTTTCTCATTTACGTAGGTATTAACGTCGAATTTTCGGGAGCAATCGCGGAACGAATGTCAAATCACTTTTTATTTAATGTAAAATACACCAAATTTCGTTTTGCTTTTACAATCTGCCGTCTTATAAGTCAGCACACCCGTTGTCATTTTCTATTTAATAAAACGTCTTTTCGTGAAGAGGAATCGATTGAAATAACTTACAGTTTTTATACCATTTTTGGAACGTCAATATAAACGTATTAAGATTATTTTACGATCCGCGGCGATTCATCAAATATTCAACTACATGTTTATATAGATTTAACAACTTTACGAATCGTAAAGAAAAACATTAATTGGGAATTGTGATTTATAATATAATTGATACTAAAAAAAAAAAACCATTCACCCGTAATTTTTCACTCACTCCTATAGGTAGGTACTACACATTTTAATTCACATTCAAATGGTGGTGTCTTCGGTTTTCGTTTTTCGTTTTAGATTTTTAAAACTAAAAATCATTAATATAATTTAGTAACTGAATAAATTAAGATTTAAAAAAAACACCAATTTTAAAGAGCTAAAATAATTTAATTTTAGCAGTACACTTTATAATGTTTATATTGTTTTAAAACAATGGTTCTCGGATTTATCAAATACTTAAGGGTAAAGGGGGTATACACGGCTTATGATACAAAGCTATTTATACTGTTATAACCACTGGGAAAACTTTAAAAATAATGATAATTTATTCAAACATGTAGTTATATCCGTTCTATGAAATAAATTATCTGTTATGCATGTACTTGGTAATAACTTATTAAAAACATTTTAAATCTGATTCAAGCATAAGAATATGTCTGCATATTTAAACAAGTGCCCAGCTTAAAAATAATATAATAAATACTGGTGGCATATTTTAATTTAAGAATAAATACCTATATTAAATCATAATGTATAATGTATAATATTATATGGTATCAGTATTCTCAACATTCGTATTTAGGGTTTTTATTTTTGGAGTGATTTGATAAAAAATAAGTTTTAAGTGCAAGTTTCTACTTAAAATGTATACGTGTAAGACCGTTCAGATATGTATTTAATTTGTAATTTTATTTTTTAAACATTCTTTCGACGGTATGAATTAATGAAATTTCATCTGAATTACATGATTGAATTGTATTTAAAACTTTTGAATACGATGAATTCTAAAAGTTGATTCGTTTATATGACACTAAATTTAGTTTCCACTTCAAATATTTCAAACGAAATTTATGATTATGTAGGTATAGTCATATATATTTGCTGAAATACAAACGATTTGTCTCCGAAAAGACTTATTGAAGTATATAAATATTACACATTATTTCAAGCATACATTTATAAACTAAATTGTATAATGTACATGATTTTTTTATTTTTAAATTAAATTGTTTCAATGGTTACGAGATAAAGTCTAGAGACTAAAAATCGTGTTCACGTATAATGTTAAAATTAAATACCTAACAAAAACTCTAATAATTTATTGCGAATCCCTATGGTTACATTTCCAATACTATAAATATTTTTAATATAACCTAAGTATAGTACTAATAATTGAATAAAATAGTCTCTAGTCCCGTACTGGTATACTATATAATACTAAGTGGCTATAGTGACAAATAACAAAAAAAAAATGAAAAGAATTCAACTATAAAAGTTTCTGCTGGGCATTATCTTTATCGTGGTTGTTAACATTGTCATAATTACATAAAATAACTAAGTTAAGATTAAAGAAATTCAATTATATTAAATGGGCTCAATTTTTTTTTTTTTTTGCAACGAAGCTTATATTATTTAATGCCCTTAGACAAATGCTAAAATTATTTTCATCGTATATATTACAATTAATCTACTTAGACATTATAAAAATCTAAGAAAGTAAATACTATGTCCCTTACCTAATTATTGATCGTTTCACAAAACAGCGTACCTATATAATACACATAGAATCGATTATTCGTTCCTGACCTAACCTATCTAATAATAAAATGAATAACAACATTTATTTTGTAGATTTTATAACAAATAATGACAATTGCCAATACTTTAAAAACTCTTACTTATGGTTGCCGGTTTTTCAAATTTCATATTTTATATTTTTGAGTTCACACCTTAATTATAATATTTTTCCACTAATCTAATGTCCGATACCTATTTATACGGTGTGTTATATCAAAAAATAACTTCACAGGAATAATTCTCAGACCTTGTAGTATGATCGGATTTGGATAACTATTTTTTTTCTGAAAGAATAAGACTTTCAACAGGCCAAATTTAACTCCGATTTTTTATTTTATTTCAAATAATGGTATAGTATAATTTGTAAAAAAAAGGCTTAACATTTTATTATTTTTGAAGACCTATTATAAGGTTTGAGATTAAAATATTGAAAAATGAAGTTCAATGCGGCCAGTGAAATACCTATTACCCTTTATTAGTTAAAACAAAATATTATCAAATTTGGTTGATTCTTCAGAACAGTATCATTATCCCCGTAGAGCGTATTTTCGTTGATAAAATTACATTTGTAGGGGCTCCTTAGAACGCTAGATTTTTATATTATAATAAAATATAACTTTTATAATACATTCAAATTATAATATTAAAAAAATAATATAAACAAACAATATCTATACTTAACATATTTTACAGCGATCCACAAGTTGCAACTAATATTTAATATTAAATCACGTCTTTTCAGAAAAAATAACCTCTCGTCTAATTTTTCATGTACCTATTCAATTTTATTTTAAAACTCATATACTCAATACAATAACTTTCATAAATGTATAATATAATTATAATTTGATCCTGCGGGTTCAAAAGTTTCATTATACTTTTTAATAATTATCCATAATATTTTTAACTGAAAGGTAATTTTTTTTTACTTTTATAATTGGCATATTTACATTGAATTACAAACAACTTAACATGAAATAACAAAAAAAAAAATTAGGATATAAACATTAAACATTGGTTATTGGGTAAACGAGAAGTTTTGTTTATTTTAGCGCAGGATATAGAGGTGTATTATATATATATATCGTATTATCGTCGCATAATCGGAAATTATACTGTAATCAAAATACCGACTGGATAATAACCTGGACTTATAAAAATAAATGCAAGATTCCCAGTTAAAAATATAAAATATTACTAACCATTTTCAAAATGCAATAAACACAGTTATTTTATAGTTAAGATTATAAAAGTCTCTTAGAGTAGGTTTAAAGTTGTTTTGCTTATTAAAGTCAATTATAAATAAATTAATTAAAATTGAAAATTAATAAGTAAGAAAAATAATTAGGTTCTAAGATATATTTTTTCTTCAGTCAATAATAAGGAAAAAAATATTAATATGTATAAAAGGTTTTATATCATCATTTAAAAAGTAATCTCTAAACAATTTAAATATTTATAGGCCAAGTAAATTATTTAAAAACATTATTCAAGAGAATAATTTATGTATTAACATAAAAATACTTACCAAATTCAGTTCGGAAAAATCCTTCTGATCCATTGGTGCTTTTCTTATAAATTTTCATTGTTAATTTAAAAGTTATAATTGCAAAAAAAGTTAGCACGATAAATTCCCAGTTGCTAAAGTATTTTAAACAATAAACTATAATTATGTGTACAATTTTAAAAGTATTTGGAAACCTATAGTATATACCTATTAAATATTTATGTATAAAAACCTCAATAGTTCACTATGCTACTTTTATTACCGAGAAAATAAATAATTTTGTACCAAACGATTATGTTAATAGCAATCTAAATATGAATTCATACTACTCTGTACCAGAAAATATCAAAATATGAGTATTAATTTCAATTTATGATATGACCTAGCCAATATTAAAAAGTTCAGGACAGGCTACGAAGACCGGTTGTTGGTTACTCACCTCATTGTGCTAATAAGAACCATTTTAAAACCACATTATTATTATTATTATTATTATTATTATTATATTATAAATTATAACTATAGCTATGCCGCCCAACATTTCCCGTGCAGCTAAAGATTTGTTTCTATTAATGTAATTTAAAAAAAGTATACCACTATATTTCTACTGATTATAATAGTAATATAATATGTAACCAATGGTAACCCTATTAAAATAAACAAAGAAAATATTCTTTACTCGTGAGCGGAAAAATTCATGTGTGGTATTAGCCACCTAGGTATAGTAATTGGAAAAATAAACTATAATCAACTTCTAAGTCTCAAAGAATCTATTAATATGACTTTTTAATGAAAACAGTCCAGTATTTTTTGTAGACTATTATTAACTTCGGATAGATAAACCAACGCAGATTAAAAATATAGTGGACCAAATATCAAAATTATTATATCCGATCAATTACATACCTGTATACACCATTTATAAATAAAACACCACCTATTTCAACTAACTTCTACTGTTGCTATAATATTATAATATAAAATCAATAGCAACCATTTATAACCATACAAAAATCGTATGTAATAAGGCCTTTCAGTTTTTCTCAAATTTTCCAATTTTCTTTCCATAAAAATCTCATTCAGACAATTACGAACATTTTAAAAATTAAACTAGCAAAATTTGTTAAGCCGTTCTCAAGTGATGGGAAATCAACAGAACACTTTTCATTTTTATTATATCTATAGATTATACAATAATATCAATAATAATGTCACGAATAATATCGATCTTTTTATTAATCAAATCAACAATCGTAACTTTCTATCAGTAACCATGGATGGTTAAAAACCTAATAACCTTTTACATAAAATGAATAACTCTTCAAAATTGTATTTACCTAAAACTTATCATAATTAGTTGTACAGTTGAAACAGGATTTATACCAACTTATAAATAGTAACAATTTTATTCAGCGTTTAAATACTGTATAAGTCGTGTAAATAATAGTATGTACCTATTATATACTAGTAGTAGTACGTATAAATTATGTTAATACTTATAAGGAAATGCATATTACAGTATATTTACATAGTTGTTAGAAAAACAATTATTTAGGATCCATTTGGATTTCGTAACGAGTCGACGTTTTACCGGAATAATATATATAAAAAAAACTTCGTATTTGGTATAGTGCTTCTCCCTATGCTATATTCCAGTGTGTGTTTGTAATGGGATCAAAAACGTTACTAAGCCCAATTACTTGATTAAAAAAAAAAATAATAAATTATGATAATCGTTTCACACCCAATGGTCAAAAAAATAGGTACGATTAAAAAGGTACCATCTACTTACAACATTGTTATTATTATTATGTTTTTCGAGTTTAAAAGCTTTTCGAGTTTAACGAGAAGTATCGGATGGTGATAAAATGAGATTATCATTAAACCATACACCGAGAGAAATCGTGTTACTTAAAGTATCGATAGGAAATTCTCAATGGAACAAATGTTTCGTCTGACATAAAGCACCGTGTGAATCTCTTCAGGTACCTTAATCCAATAACACTCCAGTGTATTGTATCCATATCGTATTATTTTGCATCAAGGAAAACGTACAATTCCCTTGTGTTTCTGTACGATCAACAAAAGTAATGTACCTATACAAACAAAAAAATACGAATCAAAAAAAAAAAATGTATGTATATTTTTTTTTATATTTGACTTAATATGTTTTGTCACACTCGTAGTGGAACACGGTCGCAAATAAACGTATTACATATTCCATGAAATATATTTATCGCAATAATATTTGTGAATAAATTACGTGCAGTATATCATTATGCTAAGTATATTTTATCATTTTATCATTTTTCTTTTCATTTATTTAATGCGTACATTAACATAAAATCGGAATAAACATATTTTCAGCTAGAACAATAAAAAAAAAGAAGATTATTTCCCACACAGCCTATGTGGCGTTGTGGATTAAATGTTTCAAAATCATATATTATAAATCATAACGTTGATATTTTGGTACAACAATAGTCACAGTAATATTATGTTAAGTATAAACTTTACTTACCCCATAAATAATCGAAAAAAAATAATAATTATAACAAACGCCAGATTCAAATAATAATTTTTAGCTTTTTATATAGGTACATTAGCATTATTTTAGTGCAACATGTACCAGGTACCTACCTACTAAAGACCTATATTTGGGACCTAAATACTACCTACTATACAGTGCTAACTCTTATTTTTACCTATATACGTTGCAAATTAATGAATTTTAACACTATGTTCCGATAAAGCATGTACATTATTGTAATCTACGAATTACACAAAAAATAATTTTACAAATGCTTAAAATATTTTTTTCATAATTTTACATTTTTGCTTTTGTATAAAAAATAATTTTAGTAGAAAAACAGTAAATTTCGTAATAAGAATATAATAGGTAATATGCGATTTAAATAAGTCATGAATGGTGAAATAACGATTTGAAAACTTGAAACTTGAAATAAAAATTTGAACTTGAAACGCTCATGAATTTGACTTACCGATAAACTTTTTTCAAGTATAAAACTGGAAAACTGATGAGTTATCTTCTATTGATTTTTCAAATGTTAGCTATGAAAAAAAATTCAATTTCTCATTGAAAAATAATTTGAAAACTTTTCCATTTTGATGAATTTTGTCAAACAGTCATAAAAAAAATTTTGAATTTACTCCCAACTTTCTTCTAACTTTTGATCCCCCAAAGTATTAACTAGGTCCACTTAAATACCTGCAGAAAAGATGCTTAAGTAGAATATTGGATCATTTTTTCTGCCCCGAAAGGTAATGAGCTGATGACAGAAAAAATAAAAACACACATCGTTGTAAAGTCAATACACTCTATCGCTCAGCTAGTCCGCTCAGAATCTAAAAGAAATGTCAACGTAGTTTTTTCGGTTCACAATAATATTGCGCTCGAATATTAAAATATTGTGCTTTGTACCGTAAATACAGATGCGCTAGCGTCACCGATACCAACGTGAGTGCAATGTACACGTGACATCGATCCAGACTGTATACTACCTAGGTAATATCAGTTTTGGCGAAATTACAAAAACTACGCTTATATGTGCTTATAGGTACGCGCATCTTGTCGGCGACCGAGTCCATCGATCATATTTTGACTATTATATTACAATACATTATGTATAATAAGCCGCAGTGGCATGGGACATTAAGAATTAAGACTTATTGATAGCGACTGGAAACGGTGCGTCGACAATGAGCCAAATTGGCTCGCCGCCGCTCCGAAACGACTCTCGACGACCTATTTACGGTAGTTGCCAAAGCGATGTGCCTGAGAAACGCGAGCGGCCGACTTTTGGCGTGGTAAGCGCGGTGCCCGCAGGCGCAAATTATTAATGACGAGACGTACCAACCCCCCCCCCCCCTCCAAAAAAAAAATAAAAAAAAAAAATATCGACTCTCCGGAGCGTCCTTAAAAAAAATATATATGTTTTCAACGAGTGACGTTTAAGTCGAACAATTTAAAACTAATGCAATAGTATAATATTGGTTTAAGCGCATTTGAACGTCGCGAACATAATATAGATTATGTTATATTTTAAACCCGCATGGTGTGATAATAAGGCGACCGAGGCGGAAACCTCTCGGAAATTAAACGGAAAAAGTCTGCGAGATAATACTGTGTGGACAATCGTCCGCGCACGAAATGGGCCGAACAGATAAATTTTCCTACGCAAGCCGAACTGTTCGAGAGGGTGGATTTCGTTTGTTTTATTGCCCGAGCCACGAGGTGTGTGTATATATATATATATATATATATATATATATATATATATATGCACATTATGTATGTACGTATTAAATATATAGTGACCCTGCAAAGTCCGAGAAATATCCGGTGGCTGACAATACGCACCGCTCCCCCCCCCCCACTCACCCCCTCGTCGAGCTTCGCAGGTAGATTTGACCGTCGTCGTCGTATTTAGTGAAATATAATATAGTGTGTATAAGCGCAGAGACGGTGTAACTTCAGAAAGAACTGACAAAATATAATATAATTACCTACGTAACTATATAATATATTATTATGTATGTTGTATGTATCTATGCCTAAACACATTTAGTTCTAATCCATATTCTATATATGTATATTTAATTTCTAATATAATAATAATTGTTTTTATTAATATGTAATATTCAGGAGAACAAAATATAATAGTTATTGCATAATTGGATACCTATTTATATTAATCGCGTCCGTCGCTTCTATTCCACTCTGTATGCAACTAACCCGTCCACTATACACACCCACGGTTGCAGCTGCATGTTGCATTTATGTCGTACTCGCGTTTAGTATACTATGACGTAATTTCAGTGGTCAATGATATCACCCAAATATTATTTTATTATCGTGTTAAACATATAGAAGACAATAAATAAAATATTATGTTCTATTAAAAGGTGTTTTGGGTGACGTTTCGTTTTTATTTATCTTCTCTTTTTTTCTCTCGTCCACACGCAGGTCCGGTCCCACTGCGCCTACCCGTGTCAGTGCGCCAACAGAGACCCGGTTTGCGAACCAGGCGTGCCACACACCCGCGACGGATGCGGTTGCTGCCCCGTGTGCGCCCGACAGGACGGCGACCCGTGCGACGGCATCGCCGTATGTGACCAGAGGAAAGGGTTGGTGTGCCAGTACGACGACTACTACAGCCCGGCCGGCATATGCAGAGGTAGGTCGGCGTCGTATACGTATTTAGTATTTAGACAGTTAATAAAATATAAATGTTATAACGTAATAGCAATAGTGTAGTAAATCATTATTTTTCCACCCGCACAGACGGGTATTATGTGGTGGAGCTTACGCGGGATTAGACCCCTTCTTGGCGCCCCCCGCAAAAAATCAGGATCGACAAGTACGCCACCTAACATTATAATATTGAAACAATCAATCATTTAATAAATATTGAAGTCTATTTCGGACAATTTTCGTAGTCAATGGTTTTTGTGTTTGGTCCGACCGTCATTCTAAAAATAAAAACATCTATTTTTTTTTTTGTATAATATGTATAGTATTTCAGATAAAGGTAACAAAAATATTTAGGACACGGATAGTAGGGGAATGTGATTATTAAAATGTATTCGATCATTTGAATGTCAACTTGATTTTAAAAAATTTAACTCCCTATCCACAAATTCGACCAAATCTTTGGTGGCTAGCCACCGGCACGTGCGTGATTTGCTTTTTTCTATACGCAAGAACACTCCCATCGCAAAACCGCATTTATAGGTTTATGACTATTTCTACCTACGTGTCCTACACACACACACACACACACACACACACACACACACACACACATACCAATTCGCAACAGCGACCAACAATAATATTCGTTTACCCGAAAAAATATACATATTTATGTATACGCGCACACACTATTCGTTTTCGGTATTATTCAAATATCCGGTCGTTGTAACGTAACGAATTCTCCACAGACGAATCGACCCGCAGTTTGCACATTTCCATCGAACGTCAATAAATAACAAGTGAAATATATTAAGTGACGTAATATTAAATAAATATCTATGGATATATTTTATACCTATATTATGTACATTGTATAGTATAATACTTGTAAGCACGATATTCTAAATAATATTATGCGCACGTTTACCTACCAACATATATTATACAATATATAAGAATTTTAGTGAAAGGTTTTTTTTTTTTTTTTATTTGATCCAGAAAATGTGCGTGCGTTTATATTATAATATTGAAAACGCATGAAGCACTGACGTTTACCATGATTTTTAATTTATACCTATAAATGGAAAAAAGTTCAACATTTCTATTTGTAGTTACAAATTGTTACATAATGAAATATAAAATAATACCAAATAATTTTCAACTCCACATTTCAATTATTATTTAATTGTTGAGGTGCTGGGGTGCTGGGATAACGTTACCCAGGTACCCGGAACTCAAACTGAGTTTTCCGAGGAAAGTACCTGTGTGGTTACAAAATATTTTTTTTATAGTTACAAATTGTTACAAAATACCAAAAAATGTTCAAGTCAAAATGTTGACCTTAGAGTGCCTGTAAACTCGCCTGTTCACTTGTGTTTTATTACGTTCCAACATAAACTAATATCGCACTCAATTGGAATCTCCTTGTAATAATTACGATTACAATAAGATTCGATATCTTGAACTTTCATCTGTTTCCCTTGAGTTTCGACAAGACGATAGTTTACGGTAATATCTTTCATCTGGCGGTGCATGAAGTTGCAATTTTTAGATTTTACCACAGTTCTTTTATTCATTTTCTTACGATGAAAAATGTCATCAAACACTTTAGTATCATATAATTAATAATAAACATGGAGGTACACATAACAATAGTACCTTACTACCTAATATAAATAAAACGGATTTAAAATACTTAATTATTTTCACACTAGGACGAAAAACATAGCCCATAGGTAATACTATTATAATGTTTTATTGATATAATGAACACATAATGTAACATATTGATTCAATACCTACAAGCAGTTTTGGATTGAACTATTCAGTTCATTGCTACTAGACAGAATAAATAATAATACTTTGAATAATATACACGTGTGTCGTGTACATAATAATAATATTTTAGTAGTACAATTCAAATCACCTTATACAGGTTTATTTACTACAAAATCTTCTCGACGTGTTTCAGCCCATTCCCAACTCACTAAAACCTTGGCTCATTTGTCATTTGATTCACCCCCGGTTCCTAATAATTATCAACGCTATTATAACAATATAATTTCGTAACAATACACGAAGGAGGTATATACTGTGTCATGTTCGTAAATAATGACACAGCGTTCTGTTATAAAGGGAACTTCTCGAATAAACACAACTTTGAAAATAAATTGCTATTATTATTATTATTATTACATTTTACATTTGCTCAACAACGGTTTTTCTAATTTGGCGGTATTAAAAAAAATACCCGTTACTCGAACGAATCAGATGGAATATCCAACGGATATTTTTTTCGGAAACCTAAATCTATGAGTTAAGAATATAAGAATAATGGTACAGTCACAACTGGCGGTTTAGTTTAAAAGTTGAACTTCGTGATTTTCCGTAAGTATAATCACCCATCCTCCAATCGGGGGATTTTTTGTTTTTGATTACTTTATTTACAATAACATAAGAACTAAGTACGATGGATCATGTAACATGTATGTTTAATCTATGATCTTAGTCCGTGACAGTCAATTGTTATGATTTTACATATCCAAATAAAATAACGTACGCACAAATGATTTAATAAAAGTTATATACTTCATTATTACCACGGCTAATGATGTAAATACAATGTATCGGTCCAGACGTAACAATAAGACTGCCTGGCCTCCCGTTTAGTTGGATGAGTAGTGTGTTGGACGACGACGCTCCGTGTCACAATAGCATCACTGTGTCAGCGGACTCCAAGGTCTCGTCGTCGTATAACACACTATTCCTGAGGTTCTTAAAATGATCATGTAATTTAAATATTATATTATAATATGATTCAGGGGTTCGTAACACAGTATTTGGTATTTACTATGCGTCTATATGCGCAGCATTATAAAATAATATAAAATACGACTATGCCTTACGTTTAATTTAGTTCGATTTCATTAATTTATTTTCATTTTAAACTATTAACACTATTAACATTAGTTGAGACCGTTTGAAGAGTATTGAAAGAGAACTGAAATGGAGCCAGTAAAAAAAAAATTAAAAACATTGGATTCTTATTTTAATTCAAACAAAGTGATACCAGTGACGGTCAGTATTATTATTATATTTAAGCTATTTGCAACCTACGCATTGATTTAATTTGATTAAATCGGTATATTTAATTTTATAATTAATAAATCACAAATATTAAGCCGCAAAAATCATTATGCCATTATTATTTTTTTTTGTACTTTAAACATAGGTAATAATTTTGTTAATTTTCAATTTAGTATATCAATTTTATCTATATTATTATAAATTATAAAAATATAATTAAATATAAGTAAATATAATTTTAAGGAAACCATGCGTATAAAAATATATGTTGTTCTCTCAAAAAATCCTAAAATCCTAAATTTATAATTTATAATATTCTTATATAACAGGCCGAAACAGGAAAAAGTAACTCAAAACGATGTACCAACAATACAGTCTACAGATAAAGAATAAAGAGAATTTTATACTAATAAGTTTGTAAATACGCCACTCATACCAACAACAATTATAATTGACCGTCAAACCACCGAAAGCCATTATTGCGTTCATTAGCCAGTAATCAGTTTTGTCACTACAGTCGACTCGTGTAGTTCAGTTTCAGTTGCGATTTATTTTTATTAAGTACATGTTCGTCAGATTATACATTTCAATTAAATTATTTGTGCAATTTTTTTTACAATGAAACGCTGTTCAGCAAATAACGACTCCGCCATGAATGAACAAAATCAAAGCGCTTCGTGTTCTAAAAGTAAATCAACACTTATTAATAACTGTCGTAAGTTTTCTGAAGAATACAAAGTTTTTGGTTTCACAAGTATAAATGTAAACAATAAACATCAAATATATATACTCCCAACTCCCCTCAATGTATTATATTATGTAATAAAATATTATAATGATTGTCATTGAAATTTTATTTGTCGGGTAAAAATGCGTAAAATTTTAATACAAGGCTCCTGATATATTGTAATAATAGTAGTTAAAAAATATTAAAAATACATAAGTACAATTTTTTTTATAAGCATTTAGAGTTCAAATTTTGACAAAATGTATCAAATTTAAAATTTAATAATTATTCTATAGGTAGTTTTTTTACCTTTTTTTTTTTTATTATTATTAATAAAATACACAATCTGTACACAATAAGGCACAATAAGAGTATGGGCTATGATAAATAAAATATGAATAACGTGAGGAGGGAGGCCCACCAGTGTGGATACCCTCTAACTTGGGGTGAAAGGATGTCATGGAGTGGACGAAATGGGAAGGAAAATTTTGTTAATTAGGGAAGTAAGAGCCAATAAAAGAGGGTTTAAAATACATTTTAAATCTTCTATAAATTTGTTGATGATGTGGAGAGGTTGATTGACTGATGAAGGGTTGGCTGTGGCTTTGGCATAAGATGTCGGTTTTTGATTTGAGTTGTAACTGGGGACGTTGAACATTTGTGGTGCAACAGGTACAGCAGATGGTGGGCTGGGGTGTTTTTTCGGTTTTTCAACTTTGTCATCTTTGTAAGCGACCTTGTAAATGGTGCGCTTTAGTAAATTTTTAAAAATTTGACAACCTTTGTAGTTGGCAATGTGGTTACCGTCACAATTGGCGCATTTAACGGGTTCTTCCCGTGTTTTAGTGCAATCTACGGTGAGGTGGCTTAACCCACATTTCACGCAACGCGGAGGTTGGTGGCAATAATTGCGTGTATGTCCATACATTTGACAAGAGTGACATTGAGGAGGACCAAGTGGCCTTATTGGATGCTCGAATTTCACAATTGAGTTAAACAATTTGGTTATTTTGAAAATGTCGTTGTTATTGCTGTTGCGGGCTAAGGAAATAATGAATAACGGAAGTGGTGACTTATTTGTACGGTTGACTATAGGTAGTTAAAAATGTATAATATGTTCAACTTTTATACCTAATGATTAAAAACTTGAAATAAGGTTCCACGTAAATAGGTTATATATAAATAAATTACTTTATTCACAATAATATCATCAAATATACTTAGTAATATCATAGACTGACTGACCGTCTTCGCTTAGAATCGTTTTTCTTATACAATGATATTATATCATTGAACTCAAATAATTTAACACCATCCATTACAGTCACCCACTTGTAACCTACTGTACAACAGAGCGACACCCACTAGCCCACTTTTTTTAATTTGAATGTATATTTTACAACTCAATTTTGAAAAAAATGGTGAACAACATTTGGGGTTACAAACCACACTATTTCAAAAATTAATTATCATAATAATTTTATAGTTACAAAAAATGTTGTTGAATATGAAGCTCAAATTAGCTCAATTGATGAAACTACAGATTCCTATGATGATATTATAGCCAATAATACTAGTGGTATTGAGCAAGAGAAAAAAAATGAGTAAGATTATAGATTATACTATGTAATTGAAAATTGTTGATATTATAAATTGTACTATTCGTGTAGAAAGCGAACAAATTGTTTAAGCTGGGATGATCTTTTTATGGCCATTGCATTTTTGACAGCCAAATGCAATAAAGATCAAAAAAAAAAAGTTGGAGCTTGTATTGTTGACTCGGACAAAAAAATCGTAGGCATAGGTTATAACGGAATGCCTACTGGATGTAACAATAAAACATTTCTTGATCATGATTTTGCTTGTTTTTTTGGTAAGTAAACATGTTTAATGTTTTTAAGTTTATATTACTACCTCTTCATGTCACAATGATAAACAATACATTTGATTCTCGTTTTTATTTTTAGAATGTCACGCTGAAATGAATGCTATACTTAATAAAAACACTATACATTTACAAAACTGTACCATATTTGTATCTCGTTATCCATGTAGTGAAAGTGCAAAAATAATTATTCAATCAGGTATCAAAGAAGTAGTGCATTTGCCAGATCCAATATTATGCAAAAATCCAGCCACTAAAAAGATGTTTGATGCATCGGGTGTCGAAATCAGGGAACACACGCCGAATCAGAATATTACAATTGATTTTTTTAAACATGCCAAATCAGATGGGCCGGTAGCTGATTTAAGCGGGAATAATCTTTTTATGGCTATATCATATTTGACGGCTAAACGTAGTAAAGATCCTGTATGTCAAGTTGGCGCTTGTATCGTTAACTCGGACAATAAAATTGTAGGCACAGGATATAATGGAATGCCTACCGGATGTAACAATGATGAGTTTCCATGGGGTAACAATAAGTCATCGGCATTAAACAAATTTATTTACGGTAAGTAATAAATAATAATGTTTATAACTATCCTATGTCATGCTAATAAAATAATACGTTAATTGATCCTCATTCATATTTTCAGTATGCCACGCTGAAATGAATGCTGTGTTTTATAGAAGCTCTATGATTAATGTAAAAGGTTGTACCTTGTATGTAACTCGTTTTCCATGCATTGAATGTGCAAAAATTATCATTCAGTCGGGTATCAAAGAAGTAGTGTATTTGACGAATCCGAAAAACGGTAAAAAGAGAGATATAGCCACTAAAGTTCTGTTTAATGCATCAGGTGTAAAAATCGATGTACACAAACAAAATCTTGATATCACACTTGATTTTTCAAAAACTGCCTAATACTCCAGACAATTCATATCAAAAACAATTGTATTCAATGTATATTTGACTTCATTAAAATATGATTGACTTTTTTATATCCAATAATATTTAAAAGTTAAAATTATACCTTTGATGTTTGTTGGTCACTATTATTGTTTTCTCTATTATATTATTACAAAATATACCTACCTATAATAAAATAATGAAAATATTATGTGATTTAATTTTGTATATCTTATTTTAGCTCTAGTGAACCTCGTTTGTTCGAGAGTACCTTTAGTTGGGATAATTACACTTAGGTATCTATTTGTTGTGAATATCTAGTTGTGTATATTGCCTTTATTATATTGGTTAAACATCAGTGTTTTAAAAACATTATCTAATCGTCGGTTGTCATTCGATATTTTAATTTTCAAGGGAGATAATGAGCATTTTAAATATGTGATATTTCATATACCCATATATTGCTTGAAAATTAAAATATCGAAAATTTCCGAAGCTTAATTACAGATAAAGTTTTTAACTAAATATTTGATAATAGGTCAATTTACTCCAATATCAAAACTAACAGCACACCAATGAAACTAGTGAACGAAAATTTGTCATGTCGTACGTGTATAAGACGGAGACAACAAGTGCTTGGGTAGCGTTCTCTTAACACATAACTGCAGTAGTCGTAGTCTGCGGGCAGTGTAAGGGGGGGGGGGGGGGGGGGTAGTTAAATGCGTAGTAATATATATAATATATTAATTATTATAAAATATTATAATATTATGTATATGGATTAATTATTCTTCTAAAACAGTGTACGCAGAAATACGCTATAATCAAATTTGTATAACGATTATACTATTATTATACAAAACGTTGTGTTTTAAAACGGGCGATCACCAGAGCTAGTAAGACAACTGTGGGAAATCCTCGGCGCGTAGTAGATTATGTGAATTCGGGCTTGGCACTGTGACAAGACTATCTGCGCGAGTAACGATACCCCGCATTGATCACACAGAACTGATAGCCAGCATTAGGTACATCTGCAATCCTGAGTCACAGATCAGCACATGCACTGTGAGTATAGTCAACCATCTAATACTATGGACACGGACCGTGGGAAACGGCGGCACAGACCGCCAGGGACAAGTTAGGAGGAGGGATAGGACTATATAGGGGTACCCGAAACGAGCAATCCTGCACTAGACCTCTGTGAATCACTATTTCTTTCGACTTAGATTATTTCGGTTAACGACGTTTTTCGGGACTTAGAAAGTATTCGAGCAATCGCTTATTATTTTTCGAACGTACCAGCAGTGTTCGTTGATTCGAATAGTCCAAACAGTATAATTTCAAATTGTCTTGTGACATTTACCTTGCATTTAAAAAAAACATCATTTTACAACAACAATTGTCGATTATTATTGCAATATTACCATCATCCATTCCTGTTACCGTCTCCTGTAAGTGGGTGCACGCAACACTATTTAAAAGCACTATAATCATCTATTAAATCACACTAGTATGGGTTTCGAACACGAAATGTAAAAATGTATATTTTACTATAATATTAAATAAATGTCTATACATACAAAATTATCTAATTAAATTGATACAGATAACTGCAATTTTCATCTAAGACAAATAAAAGTATGACCAGTAGATTTTTATTATAATGAAATTTTCATCTAGATAAGTCGCAACACTGTTGAACATTACTTGGCGCTCAGATTTATGCCTGATAGTTTTCTGTACCTACATCAAAGAGAGCAGAGTTACATGCCAAGTTTCAGAGTATACTGGTCCATGAATAAATTGATTTAAGTTTACCTCGTCAATCGTTCAAAATTAATACAACCAGTAAATATATTTATTTAAATAAGAGAATAGCACACATTAAACAACAGTATTATATTGTGTGCATTATAATATTATTTATATACAAGTTTGAAATACATAACGCCATAGTCAAAACTACTGGTCATGTCCATGGTCTGATATAATTTTGTTCAAACAGGACATCGGCTTAAAAATGATACAGATGAGGGACATGTAGATAAAAAGTTGTATTTAAAATTTTAAAACAACTAAGATACCGGTTAAGTTGTAATTTTTCCAAAACGTAGTGGCGAAAGCGACAAATATAAAAATATCTCTTATATCACCATTTTTAGTGATAATACATATTATGACATAGACATGTATAATATTAAACTCTAATACCTGATATACTTCATTCAAATTATAAGAAATAAGAATAGTTTTATAAAATATTTTCCAATACATATATATATATATATTATTATTATATTATACTTAATACTTATAATGTATAAGTATATATAGTCCTGACTTACTCTTCTTTGTTTCTCTTAGTAGCCAACCACAACACTAGAAATTATTTCCTATATCAATTTCCTCACCATCATGTACCTCCGACTTCCTAGATATGAACTCAACTACGGTCTTTTTCACAAAATGTTACGTGGTCTCACTTCAGCTTTGTCTATATCAGATTCCACCGCCATTTCTATTATTACTATTTATAGTTTTGAGTTTTAAATTTGTATTTTCTATGTTCACGATACTATTGAAATCAATTTATGTCTGAATTAATTCCAAACATGGCGTCAATAAAATAAATACAAATACTTAATGGTTTTTTAAGAAAATCTAAAAATGTCATCAAACAATGCATGTAAAAAAAATAATATATTATAGCGTTATGCTTATTAAAAAATGTTATAAAATACATATCATAATGTGAAGTTACATTGTAATGACATCCGGAAGGTTTTCAAAAAAAAAAATGTACATGTTCTGAGAATCGTAAAATATATTCATCAAATATAATATTAGTTCTCATAATATTACACTGTGTTATTATTTTTTTTCAATGATAACATACAACGAGCATAAAATGGCTACGATTTCAAATGTGTATCTACAAAGTTTATTATTTTATGATACATTTAATTAATTCACAGTTAAAATAATTTCGTGTAGGTAGTTTAACATTTCAAAAGTTATGAACGGTATACCAGATGATTATGTTTTATAATAGTATAATAAAATAAACACAGTATGTCTACCTTCAAAAACAAGGACTACAAAAGCATTTTCTTGTACTTAGTTCTAGTCACTCCCCGGCCCTCGTTGACTCAATAAATTCGCAATTCCTGATAAAATTCATGATTATTGGCAAACAAAAAAAGAAAAACATAAATCAACTGTTCTGTGTACTTACATAAATTATTATTATGAAAATAAGAAATACTATGGTCAAAAGTTACCTGCCGGTAGTATTAAAATGCAAATAAGACATGGACCCATAAATTTGAGATTCATACGACGGGGCTGTAGCTGGTGACTTCCTATCCCTGTCAAATGTAATAATATTGAAATGCAAGAGACGCACGATCGAATCCATAAATTTTCAGACAAAATACATCTTTCAAAACTCAAGGTGATTTCATAACGAGTTTTTTTTCCACTTTATCAACGTCTACTTTTTTAACAATAAATATTTCTATATCCCGTAGCATAAAATAAAGGAGTATTGTTGAAAAACAAATTAACAAATAACTAAAGAAAACTCGTATTTTGAACCAAATAATATAGGTAATAAAACAATAAAATAACCAATAACATAATATAAAATACAAACCTAATAAAAAATATTGCTCAAAGTTTGAATTGTATATAAAATTACTTAGAAGTTAGAACCATTACACAATAATCATAAAATCCTAAAATTACAAAACTTTATACACAACCATTATTTTGAGTCAAAAGAATTAATTTATTTGGTCAGTGAATTTATCATTTATGTTGAGTGAATATAAATTAATACATTAACAAAAATTGTTATGCAAACATCACTTTCGATATAAATATTTATATTTAGTATATAGAATAATAATATGAAAACTATCATATTATTTTTTACTTATGTAAGTTAAAAATCACTTTTACTTACTATACTAAAAACCCGGGTGGTCACCCATCGACCATTCGAAAACTAGCGACGCCGGCCGATGCTTGACCTCAGAACACGTTAGTGACGGAGGCCAACCGCCGAGCCACTCCAGGCCCCTAACATAATATATTATTATAAAATTGTGTGTGTCGCTGTGTATGTATTAAATTAACATGTTTAGTGTGCATATACAATTAATACCTAATGAAGTTAACAACTAATAGACAGTTAGACCTAATGCATTATTACACATCATTAATTATTACACTATTACAGACTGTCATTGCAAAATAGAGACATTCGATAAATTTTATAAATATTCGACTGTGGTTGTCGACACAACATCTACATAGGTATAACGCACGTTGTCGGAACAGTGGAGACTAAGTTTCGCGCAATTAACAGAAACCGTAAAGTGGAGTCATGACCCGAATACATATATTATACAAACAACGGTTAGATCGACCGTCGTCAATAAATAATAAGTACGTTGTAAGTTGTAACACACACACACACACACACACACCAGACCTTTATCAGTTTACCACGATAGTGATAATATGACGAAAATATCAAACATTAAAGTCACGTATATAATATTGTATAAATATAATTAGGTACTTCACTACGATTTAATAATTTAACGTTTAGCGCGTGCGTACATAATATAATATTATGTACGTTCGAGTACCTTATCATAATATTAGTACAAATGTAAAATGCTATCTGCGAAATCTGAGGGTTCTCACACTGGTAGGTCCCCATGTAATCGCATGTTATTGTTTTTTATTGTATCAATAACACGGGAATAAAATATTATTAAAAAATAATACACAGCGCACGAAATTTACTAATTTTATAAAAACACTATTACAAATTGTAGTATTCCTCTATTTAAAAAAAAAAAAAATGCCCATAAGCGTACTTATAATAAATCTCACTATATTATTTATAAAACATGATAAAAATAAATATATTAAAATGATATATTTCCCCATTAGGTCTATATTATCATTTATCACAATATTATGTTTATCATACATGGCATTTAGGATTATATATTATATAAGAAGGGGGCGGAGTGGCCGAGCGGACTAAGGCGTCGGCTGCGACGCAGCCGTCGCTGGTTCGATACCTCGGCCGCGGGCGGCATTTTTCTTCGGGCAAGTCACGGTGTCCGAAGAACAAGTGCCGCCATCCCCTCCCCCCCACGGGACATGGCAGAAACCTACGGGTGCCCCATTAGAAATTCTGCCAAAACACAACACACACGTGTACCAACCTACCCAATTTAAAACCTACAGTTCCCTCCCCCCACCCAATGGCCTATGTTGCCACAAGTTATCCAATAAAAATAAAAAAAAAAATTATAAAAAGCTTCAACACATTTTTGGTTACGAATCAACATATTTATTTATTCATAACGCCCCGAGGAGCAATAATTTCAGTTCAGCAACATTTACAAAATTTAATATAAATAATAATATGTAACATATAGAAATAAACGGCTTCAAGCCTAATATAATAAACATAAGGAACATAGCAAATAAACAATCAACATTATTTAGAATTTTTTTGTATTATTTAGAATGTGAGTAAATTATAAATTATAATTTTGACAGTTAAAATACATATATATAGTTAAGAAAAAATAATTAATGATTTTGATTAATAGACCTTGACAGTTGTACATTAAATTTAGGGGGCCCCATGACAAAAAATTTTGAGATGCACTGAATTAATATTGAATGTATGTTAAAAAAAAAATACAATATGTTTTATATTTGGCCAGCTTTTTTCGAATTTAGAATACTGAGCCATGGTTCATCAATACAACCATAATAATTATTCATACTCGGTATTCGACGTGCATTTTATTCGATACACCAAGTAGTAAAAACAGAACAAAATAAAATGTGAGCAGTAGTTCCTATAACTGAGATGTTGCTAACATGACTTAAATAAATTACACGGTTTTACAACAAATCAATACATTTTTCAACAAACATTTTCAATAAAGACATGTTTTCATACCTATTTTTTGTAATACATTGTTATATTATGCCATCCACTGAATACTCTAAACCATACTATAGAGACCATCCTTTTTGTCCCACTCTACATAAATAAAATTTGTATGTGCTTATTTTTTTTTTGCACTGATATATACTTTTGTGTATACTGTATGCTATACGCGTGTGATATTATAATCTCAGAATGACGGTTGCGACAACGGCGGTTCTCTCTGAGTCTCTGACGTCTGTCGTCGTCCTTAAAATATAACAATAATAATAATAGTAATAATAAGATATAATGTAATCGTCGACACGTCTCAGTGGAGGCGGCCGGAAGTAGTTCGTTGTTTGCCGTGACAAAACAAACAATATTACAACGGCACGTGTTTCTGCTTATATACAGAGTGTAACAGAAAAATCTAAAAAGTGTAATATTATAATCGTAACTTTATTTCTGTCATCAATATTTGACAAACAAATTGAACTATTATGTCCTATAATTGATATGTGATAATGGTAATAGTTAAATGAAAAATAAATACCATTTGCAAATATCGATTAGAACCAAAGTTATCAGCTGATTATATTTTTCAGTTTTTTCTGTTACACCCCGTACATTATATTATATTATGTTCAAACACATCTGCGGAGCAACATTTGCAGGGCGCTTATACACACTGGTAACATGACGTATTGTCGAGGAATCAACCAAAGAGTTCCCGGCCCTAATGGCAAAACAAAATCGTCTCAGATCGGCACCTGGAAAATGGTTGGGGGGGGAGAGTAGACATATATATATATAATATAATAAATAAGCTCGTGATCGACAGCAGCCAGCAGCAGATGTTTCGCGTACATTCGGGCAATTAGCGTTCACTCCACCGTGCACTACAACTGCGTATAACTACCTATAATATATTATATTATTATCATCACATACGTATTATACCGATACACTGAGCAGGCGAATAACCATCCATGCGCTTGCCGTTCGATTTTCAGCGTAGGTATTCGATAATGTACAATTGTCGATCAATGGCGCAGAGCTTTCGTACGTCGTGTTCCGTCGAAGAAAAAAATCCGTCGCTGTCCGTTAAACCGTTATTAATAGTTAACATATTATTACACGTGTAGGTACAAGACTTTGCGCGTTCGGCGCATGGGAATCAATTAAGTCTGACAAGAATAGACTATACCTATTATATTGTAGTAATCGAAATCAAAATGTTACGGATGGTTATTATGGTCCAAAGATAAATCGAAATAATAACACCGCAAATTATATTGAAGAATATTAAAAAAAAAAAAAAGAACAACTAAATGGGTATAGAAACGAAAGAGTTGGTCTATGAAATAGTCTATAATCCATGTAGGCATAATAAAAGCACTTAAAACTGCAGATAAATAATTCGAATGGACGAGTTTGTAGACTGCAGAGTGATTAGTGAAGGGCCGGTTAAAATGATAAATCACAATTTGGAGACCACCAGATAAAGAAAATATACCGACCGGCCTTCCGAGGTAGCGGTGGTGTGAGTGCGTGAGTGTGTGACGGAGAAATAGATGGCCTCAAACTTTCGGGAATAGGGAAAAGATAAGCAACTATAGAGGTATGAACTGAGATAATATATGGGAGGGCATGGAAGCTGCAATGGGGTTAAACAGCCTGGATTAGGCAAAAAACCAAAAAGTTGATGCGGAATGGACGACCAGCTTTCTAGTCAGCTGCTAGCAATATGACAGCATATGGAAAAGTAGCTCAACCTTCTTATTATGTGAAGTATGTTATAGTATAATATTGTTATCTGGCAAGTTCAATTTGCACAGTACAACCTATTTATATAGAACCAGTACCATGGTAGTCGGGGGATACAAAATTCTTGTACATCCACTACGCCACACCTGAATTGTTTTTTTGTATTCTCAATTTAATTCTGTCGAGTCAGATATATTATATAACATAAAGACATATAAATTATAAACCATGCCTGAACAACAGATAATTCGATATTCAATCATTTTCTACATTATGTTTATACAACTCGTCAAGCAAATATCACTTAGAGGTATGTATACTGTATGCTTGACATTTTAAATTAAATTCGAACACTATGATGTATATTTAGATTCCTGAGCCCTGGTGGGGTTGGGAATCTATTAGATTACATTATATTACTATGGCAGGAGGGGAAGGGAGGCATTTGTCAATTAACAGTCGTATGTAGAACCAACTTCTGTGTAGGTATAGGTTGGAAATTTGGCGCGGGTAGAATTTTTTCAATTCCTCTGTAGTTGTTTCGGTGGAAATAAAGTGAAGTAGCTTAGCCAAGTCTAAAACACGTTAGCGTGCATATCAGTATTATCCTGATTTAAAAGCACTTTCTCATTGATTATATATGTCTAACTTTTGACGGTAAACTAATAATAATATACAGTGATCGCAATCGTCTTCCGAATATAATATCTATACAAATAAGTACTGGATCCAAACACGACACTGCCGCCGCACATGCGAAGTCATCTATACTTCATTTATATTATAATATAATATAATAATATATATCGTCGGCGGTGCGTACTATTATAATCTGTAACATTATAACTACACACAGATTATAGGGTACTACCCGCAGAACTATATTATAATATGTTGTAGCCGTTTAACGGACGACTGTAATAATAATAATAATAAAACCGCCACACTGCGCCTCGCAACCGATTAATATCGCGTCGCCCACATTTTATGATGTCGTACTTACTATACACGCGCGCTGGTACATATTATTATTATATATTATACAGTGCTCGGCGTAGGTAAAGTATATATATATATATATAATAGAAATGTATGTATATACATATAAGTATGGGTAGACGCCGTCGTTAAAACAACGACGATTATTTTACACTCCGCATACATACAATATTATCATAATATAAGGGTACGCGCGACAATATCGGATTATGCAGGGACGTACATCCGACCGGGGTGACGGGGTGTTCGATCACACTATATCATTATATACCTAGGTATACACCGGAGTTAATATATCATTATTATTACGTATGATTACAGCCGCATATAGGTAGTGGGTTGCTTGCTCTCGCGCGTTTTAGTGTCGTATATAATAATATTATTAATATACATATAACGCACAATGCACTTACCTGCGTGTTACATCATAATACCGTATATTATATTATATAGAGTGGGGTGGATATTAGCAGTAATGTCGGAGGAATTATGAACGCGAGATGGGTACTATACCCACCTGCACCCACGTCGTAGAATACACGTATTATAAAAACCAAAGTGACCCCCTCCCCCCTCCCGAAATCGCAGTCGACGGCCCGTCACCCGCCATAACCCATCCATAACCCGCGAGTATGTATATAGGTAGTCGTCAAGATCCGCTCCATTATAATTCGCGCATGTCGTAATAATTAATACATTGTTATAATTGGTATCCTTGCACGTTAGGCGTATATTATAATCATTATTATGTTATGCCCTCTCGTTTTAGAAATATTTTATCGGACCGTCGCGATGATAATTGATCTACGCGTACAGACACACCGCCACGATTAGACAGTTCGGGAGTTGAGTGTAATCCTTACACAATAGATTTACCGGGTACTGTTAGATCTTGAATTAATGGAATTTTAATTCCAAAGGTTTGGAATAATTTTCAGTGAAAAAATAGTAAAAATTCATCACTCTAACGTCGTATTAATATATTTATTATTTTAGCTACAACTTTTTTAATTTATAAAATAAAAATACAACATTTATCCCAATCAATATAGCAGCAAAGAGTGCTATCCACTAAACTTGATTTTCAAGGGCCATACTTGGCGATTTATTGTGTAACACTCTTTCAGAAAAAAAAAATCGTGCAAAGAATAAAAAACATAATATTAAAATATAAACTATGAATTACGCATTGTTTTACGAATATTTTTTTTTTAGCGTTAAGGCTTCAACTACTAAGGTCATTAGCCTGTGGTACTGTGGGGGAGGGTACTGTAGTTTTGTTTACACGTGTATGTTTTTTTTTGGCAACATTTTCGATTTGGGCACCCGTAGGTATCCGCCATGCCCTGTCGGGGGATGGCGGCCTCTCTATCCAGACAGGTCTGCCCGGAAAAAGTGCCACCCGTGACCGAGATTCAAACCGGCGACGGTGCGCATTGCAACCGACGCCTTAGCCCACTTGACCACTCCATCCCCATTGTACGAATAGTATAGGTACGACAAACATATTTTGTTTATGATTAGTTTTTTATATTATTTGAAATAAACAATCTATACCTTAGGGGCACAATAGGTTTATGTGATTAGAGTATACATATAAACTAACAGGCTACACATGATGTCAGAAGTCATAAATAACACTTATGACACTCACTAATTGACTTTTTTTTTATATAAAATTATTTAAACAAAACTGGCGGTCTGTCTTGTTTATGATAAGTACGTGTGTTTTTTTCTATTGCACTATCGTTATTTTAAATATTATTAAACCACGAAACAGTAATAATCATTTAAAATATAAATTGTAAACAACTTTTTGTATAAACGTATTTAAATACTTCACCACAGGGTCGTATTTAAAGGGTGGTCCAGGAGGGAAATAGCCCACCCTGGCTTATGTTAGGGGGGTGACGATATTTTTACAGCGGTTATAAAAAAGTAAAATGATATTTTCAAATCCACAATGTAAAATGTTATAAATTAATAATAAATATATAAATAAATTGTGTAATATTGGTATCCCAATCAATAACTCCGGAATTTTTTTTTTTTAATGATTTATTTTTTTTGTCTAAATACTAAATTGGATTGGATACCACAAAATCCCTATAGTTATACATTGTGGCTTGTCGCTTGTACCACATAAGATTATTCTATAGAAATATAAACTTTATTATTTTATAATACAATAGGTAGGTATCTAAATATGTAATTTTGAAAAAGAGCATTGTCACATCTATTTATTACACAAATTATCTATATGATATACATTATTATAAAATAGAATTTTTGAAAAAAAATATCTCAAAAAATAGTTTATACCTTTTTTTCAACCTTTGTCCCTTATAGATAGCTAAATTAATAGTTTATAGGTTCATAGACAGTTTATTTAAATGGTTACCATTTGTTACATAATATATTACTATTATAATTAGTATAGGAATGTAGCATAATATACATTTTTTTACAAATATAATTTACAAATCTTTGGCACGGGCAACGCCGGAAGGAACATCTAGCAATATAATATAATAATACAATTCAGTCTTCCATAAGATTTCGTTATATATGGTTTATAAATATATTTAGTTAATCATAAGACAGTTTTTTTCGATTTTGTGTGAATAATAAATATTGTGTAAAAATACCTAAATGGGAAAAATTAATCACAACCAGTCGGGGGCACCATAATGTTGTTGCCCGTGGGCGACAAAATCTTAAATTCGGCCCTGCTTCACCGGTATAATAATTCATGTAAACCGAGCGATACATCATAATAACACATTATTATTGCAGTCATCGATGTGCAAAGTTATCGTTTTCACGTCGGCGCGTTTCTTCTGTTCGCGTCGATCGCATCAATTTAATAATAAATTAATTTAACGCGGGTCCGCCGCCCTTGTTGCGTCGGTCGGAGAATTTTCTTCTTTTTTTTTTTTTTTAATACACAACATAATAATATATAATATTATTATTATACTTTACACACACCACGAACGTCTCGTTGCGTTTATAGTTTATATACAGTCACGCGTACAACCCTCGTCCCGGTGTTTGTTTCCAGTCGATTTGTCGTGTTATCTAAGCCCCCGGTTATTAGCATTCCGACTAAAATATATCTATATATACTATATTATACTACGATTTTTCCATAAACGTTTCGTTTCGAATGCGAACTTTTTGCGGACGGTCGGACCCTCCTCGGTCACTTTTCGTAAATACTATGATATAGTTAAGAAAAACTAAATTCAATAACACATATTTAATTAAAAATCTGGTAAAATATTCATAACTGTAAAACTGTTGTTTGCGTATATTGTGACCTTTGAATGACACATTCTCAATCGTTATCACCCTGTATACGTACGGATTGAAGGTACACGACGGCGATCGAAAAAGAAAAATTTAAATTTTGAAGTGGGTTATTATACGGTTTACTGGATTAATAAATTGAACTGTCTTAAAATTGGCAATAAAAACAAAACGATCAATTAAAAACTTAACCTAACCTAAGACAATTTGTTTATACTACTGATAGTAAAATTCTGTGATAGTTTCTAAAAAGTATTTAAACGAATAAATTGGCTTCAACAGAAATCACAATTAAAGAAAATTGATAGTATTATAATATAAAACGGATAATTATTATCTCATTGACAGTTAAAAATAATTAATTATAAGTATTTAACCTCGGATCTTAAGCATGTATTTTGATCATACTAATTGTTGCAATTGATTGCGGTGTTTAACATAGGAAAATATTGTCGCCATCATTTTCTGACCGCCAAAAGCCGGTACAATTCATTTTATAATATAACATGATATAGTTTTTGACAGAATAAAAATAATTAATTTTCATAATATTATATACCTACCTACTATAACTGACAATAATGCTATAAACTAATAACTATTATACCTACTATAATATCATTATAATATAATATAGCCGATGCCAATAAGACTATATATTATATGGCTACTATATAATAATATAGTATAAATTCAAAGCATGTAATTGACTCGGCCGAATTCGCTTAATCCACTGCATTGCGCTAGATGGTTATTCGTGGTCGAATTCAACACACAATACTACAAGGCTGTTCATTTATAAAGGTAATTAGGAGGTAGTTTTGGATGGTGAACGTATTTAATTTATAATAAATTCTCTTCGTGGATGTTTGTAAAATATAAATATCCAACATGATAAGAAAAAATATGTATTTTTTTCCGACCCCTCTCGATGTATTTTCGAATTATAATTATTTGTATGGACTGCTGTCAGAACTTTTTAAGCTTATAATTAGGATTTGGCCGGATTGAGGTCAAACAACCAAATCACGTTTATGGAACACAAACACACTTTCAGAGTAAAATTATAAAACCGACAAATACAGTAATGTGGACTCAACAGTTATAGTACCCGTTCATCAGAGACTGAGATTATATACCTGAATAAACCAAATTGTATTAATGCCAATTCATTTTATCGACAAAAATCGTCAGCGATCGCATAAGGCCGTTGTTCACTGATTTTGAAGGAATCGATTATAATAATTATATGCTTATGTGAATTTCAATAATCACATTTTAATGACATATAAATTGCCACTTACACTCCGTTGAGTCGTATAGGTACTTTAAAATATAAATTTTCCTTTGTGCATACCGCATTTTGACTCCTTACTATATTAATTTCAAAACTTTTGATTTAAGTTTAAATCTAGAATACATAATTTGAAAAACTATAGAAAAACTTGAGGGGTTATGTGTAAACAAATGCATGAAATAAAATTGAGTTGAAAAAAATATACAGACGGTAATTATTTGCATTTAGAATCGACTAATGGATTATTTCTAACGAAAATATTTTCTTGAAAGAAACTTAACGTTTGTATTTTTGTATTAAAATTATATTTATGATAAACAAAACAGTTTCCGATTTGTTTTAAAAACGTTCAAGAATATCGGATTTTTTAAATTGAAAAAAAATACTAATATTATTTTAATATTGAATATCTTTTATTAAAAGTTCAAATTAAATAAAAAGAAATATATGTAATAGGTACATGGATTTCTTTTGAAGTTCAAGAAAAATGTGATTGAATTTTTATCTGTTACCATTTTTTAACAAAATTTGCTTTTAAATGATGTGTTATATGAAAAACTGTAATGTACCTACCTACCTATATTATATTAAACTACAAATATTATACATTACTTTTTCAAAGGAATAAAATATATTTACGAACTATCTAAGATATTCATTCCTTACTACTTGATGGTTTATATATTTTTTAATTTAAATGATTGACCATAATATTGCAATATTACAAATATTTATACATTTAACTAGAAACCTACAAAAACTTTAGAAAGCTTTACATTTTTTATTTACAAACTATTAAAATCTTCAATCAGTCAAAACGCATAGGTTATTAGTGTACTTTGTACATATAATTAGGTACTGCAATTAGAAAAAATAAACATATTCTGATTTATACTTCAATGAGATAACTAAAAAACTGATTAGTGTGTGCAGTGCCGTGGTAAAGTTAAATTTAGTTTATTCGTTATTTAAAATTCTTTTACCACCAGTTTACGGTCATTACTCAAAAGATCAAAAAACGTGATCCGTTTAAATTTAATTTTACTATATGATTAGTACACATGAATTATGCAAACATTTTCGAGATTTGAAGGCAGAATAATTTGAAAAACAAGTGGACCCGTCCACGATAACGCTGTATAACGAGTAGGATGATATTAGATGATATTTAAACAAAAATAATACTATGCCGTTCCGAATAAGTTAGTGAAAATCTATCAGAAAATATTACAAAACATGAAACAAAGCTTAATTTACTTGTTAATTTTAAATCTCAACATATTATTTTAATTCGATATCAATACCGTAAAAAAAAAAATAGAACTATAGGTAGAGACTATCGCGAGAAAACAATTAATAACAAGTAGTAAATGTACAAGTAAATGGTCACAGGACGAATTACCAGTATATAAACTTAATTGACCACGGTTGAAAAAATATACTCTACTTATTCATAAACTATAATAACTGATGTAATTTGATAACAAAAGATGTAATTTTCAAAAAAAAAAACACGGTTTACTGTCGGAACAGTGTGGGTTGACTTACGTTTGACTTGACAATAGTGTTGTTGTCATTTTTTTCCAAAAAATCAAACCACCTAAATAATAATAATTCATATATTTCTATATACGTGCGATGCATCTGCGTTCTGCTTTGAGTACTTATATTATAATAGTATTATGTATCAATGAATATGATAAATCATAATTCGGTAGGTCTGTGATTTTGTTGAAATATACGAAATGATGAACTTTACGAAGGCCAGATGTTCAGTAATCAGTAATCTGTAATGTCAACGCTTGAACGGGAGCTTTATTAACAGTAGTACTACATTAATTTTATCCTGTATAATTTTACGTCACCCTAAAACACCGCTCCCGATGAAATATTTAATAATTGACACATTCCATGTCATTGGACGACGCGTACGTGGAATTATTTATTTGAATAACAGTAAACTAGTAAATACTAAATGCATACATAGTTACAGTTCTTGCGACCAGAACAATCCCTCATACCCAACAATCACTGAAATACCGATCAATGGCATTCAAGCAATCATAAAATAAATAAAATAATATGATATTGCAAAGCTCAAAAGGGTAAAAAAAAAAATATTTAAAAATGGCACATTCCCCGCATTTCAAAACACTGGAAATCTCCATAACAAGAGGCAGAATCAGACTCATTCCTCATCAACAAAGGACCTCCACCCAAATATAATAAATTCCAATTCTACGTAATAACTCAAAATTACTCGGAATACCAAAATATGCAAAAAAAAAACCTATCCATACCAACCAACCTATGAAAATCTCTCAATGCTAAAAACAGCACTAAAATCTAAAATGTTCTAACTAAAATCAACATTGTAAAAATAAATCGTTTTTCTAAAATATGTACATTTTACACAATAGGCTATAAACCAAATACGTTGAACTTTTAATTATGGCCAGTCGAATAATACTGTTGTACATTTTCTAGTTTAATGTGACACTGTTGCTTATTAAATATTAAACTGTTGCAATAATTTATTCAAATTGATATCAAATTATATTTAATATGGCTGTTAAAATACATTTATTTTTTCTAAAAGAAACTACCAAATTAATTGTTTAAAAAATTAATTAGTAGATTGTACAATCATTATTCACTTATTACATATTTTACATATTGTAACACTGATTATGTTTGTAAGATGGTTTTGTTTTATTTTCAATGCTACGAACAATCTTTTAATTGAAGTTTGTAGACCTTTAATCAATCAGCGAGTGAGATCGATTACCAAAAAATTATCTGAAACAAATAATGCTATTAAGTTAAGTTAACGAGGTACCAAATAGATACACTTCTAGTTTCCTTCTGCTCTTAATAGCCCTACAAAAGAAAAATCGTAAAATTCTACAAAACTTTTTTCCTGAGTATTGAAATGTCAATTACTGAGTTGGAAAAAATATATAATTGTTGTTTGTACAAGTTACGGAGAAACTCTATAACAGGTTACTTGTTAAAATAATAATAATAATAAATAATAAAGAAATCACCAGAAGAGTCATTCCTTATGATTTTTGAGTTTAATGATTGTATGAAAATCGTCGTCAAACGTCAGCAATCGTTTAGATGGTTGGTTGGAAAAGGGTGGAGACGACTTAGGGTAATGAGAAAGAAATTCCTCCACTTTCGACGACTATTGCCGGCAACGACAGCAGAAATATGCTCTCGAGAAAACTGACGTGGATAAACATTTTTTTCATTTTCACAATCATTTCGCAGGTTTGATAAATGAACACGGCTAATGTTGAGGGGCTAACCGGACAGGTGAATGGGGTGGAAGGAGTAAAATAAAAAATAAGAGAAAAAGAATGAATGTCTTGTATACGTTATACTTTTTGGTGTTCACTATTATTCATGTCCTTTGTTTGCGTCAAACTATGCAGAAAAATGTCTGGTAACCCAAAGAAGTCGTAATGATTTCATCTCTAGTTGTTATTTTATTTGCAAAATTTTTTATTGTTAGATAAAAAAAACGAATGCGATTAAAAGTTTTTCATGGAAAGTGCGTATGGTTTCCCTAACTAACTGAAAACAACGAAGCAATAAAAACACGTTTTACTTCTGGTAAACGCAAGTCAAAGTTTTTAATCTAACACCAGCCTGCGGAGACCGTAGGAATTATATTTTTACTGTTCATAAAAACGTTAAAAACTTAATTTAATTTATTAGTACCACGTTTTGGGTTATTGAGAACAGTTTTATATATTTTAGTGGCATGTTTACGTTTTTAAGCCGCAGTCGCAATGGATACATTAACATAATTTTACATTTGAAATATAAAACTGTTGTGATTATAATAATTATTAGAAAGTAAATCAACAGTGAATGGAAATTATTCAATACAATTACAAAGGTGATACTTAAATAATATTATACGTTTCGGTTCTTTAGAAAAATTGCTTTAAAGCATACACATTTAAGTATCATATAAATATAAAATGTAAAACTAAAGATATTTTTAAATATAAATATTATAGGTATCTATAAAGAATATCTTTATCTAATTTTAATATAAATCTTCAATCTAATACCATTCATATTATTTATTTTAATAGTTTTAAATGGTTTAATCTTAACTATTAATTATTACCTTGCTTATTCATTAGCGTAGGTAGTTATAAAATACTATTATAAATACCAACGATTAAATTACATTATATTAACCTAACCTAACCTTATAGGAAATATTTTTCGAATATAATTTGTTCACAAGCGTATAAAAATCTATTCTTACTATAATGACATAATATAAAGATCATAATACACTGTCATACTGTTATAGCGATTCTTGTATCTATATGATAATAGAAAAAAAGTATTCATTTTAATTACTTTTAGGCATGAGCCATTTAAACATCATAATACCTTAAATGCATAAAAAAAAATATATATAGTACCAATATTAAATTTTCGCATTTAAAGATAATGCCAACGTTGTTTGTCTCTTTGAGTACAAAATATATTGTTGACCAAAGATAAAAATAAAACTGTATTTTCAAATGCCTTCAAAGTTCATTGGTCCTCAGGTCTATATGAACTTATTATTTCCAATTAAAGATAAATTAGTAACATAAGTACCTACATATTATTTTGAATTTTGCATCGAGAAACCATTATTATTTTAAACATCTATAAAATAATATACAGATTTTGTGGCCTTGCCAGGATTGTGAAATGGGGGAGGGGGTCGAAGTTTAAATTAGACCACATTTTTCACAGTTTTCGTGTATAAATAATACATTTTATTCAGGGGAAAATGATCATTGAGAGGGGGTTAAACCCCCAAACCCCCTAGCTACGCCATTGTACAGATATAGCTTTTAAATTATTGATTTATTTATACGAATATACCTAATATTACTCATGCCTTTTAATTTATACTAATTTTATATTACATACAGAGCATTATATTATATTGAATAAATATTAATAATAACAATAATAATGATAAAAGTAACGATAATAATATTATAATACAAAAATAAAACGTCATCTATATAATAACCTTATAAATAGTAATTTAGTTTTTAAAATTAAGTTTATTTTTTTACCCATCTCTTTCAACAGTCATTATATTTATTATTTTCCACTTTTCCTGCAAGCTGTTGTCTCTCGAAACCCATAAAAAGCTTCTGAACATATTTAGTTTTTTAACATTTTTAGGATTGCGACCTTTGTTATTTTTTATTATTTCCTCATTTCAAAAACATTTGTTTCAGTGATCTGTTTCAATTTTTCGACATTGAGTCATTAGCGATTTTTTTATTCGTTCAATCGTAACTTAAAACTGCATTATACCACTACATACTTTTACACGTTATTTATATCGACAGCAGTTTCGAAATGTTTGGATACAATTATTAAATATCGTAATTGTATTACGCCTGAATCGTAAATATGCTTGATATGACATTTCCTATATAGTTTTCTCGTTTAAGTATTTTTCTGTACGACGCCACGTAGATAATGCGCGAGTATTATACAACACAATAGGTACCTATTATTTAAGCATTACTGTCAACGATTGTCAGGTATTACGTGTTTATTTCACCTTGTTAATATTAGGCAATAACAATCGTGTTGTTTAGCTTAAAAATAATTACTATATTATGTTCCGAAACACAATATATATTATATTATTGTACACTTCTATATGTGATGAAACGAAAATATCGCGTTGAAATAACATTTTTGCATCCCGTCATTTTTTTCCTTACCCCATCTACTATACGCACAACGGTCTTCGGCGTTATAGAATTCCGAGTCGAGTATTTTGCGGATCTTTTACTGCGGACATATAATTTCCCCAAGGGTGCAGAAAAGTACGTGGAACGAGACCTATGACCCAGTTATTGCTTGCTGAGCAAGCGTTATCAGGGGATTCCAGTTTGCTGATATGATATTATATATTATTTTGTAGTGACCGCATAAACTTTTGCTATAATAGTATCTGTCCCATCTTTATTATCATTCCTTTACTTCTATAACGTGCACGCGTGACATTCGGAAAATGCTCGACTACCGAATTTAGCGTTTGGCTTATTGACGAAATATTTTTCACTCGTCAAACTCGCTCCTGCGGCAAACACTGTAATAATAATATAAAGTAGATAGTTTGAATGATAATATGCGCGTGCCCGCTTAGTTATTGTCAGAGGGAGGCTCGCGAACTTTTCAAATATCTCAAACAATGTCTTGCATTGGTTTTGAAACGAATGAACAACCAACGATATTTTATATACCTACATTCGTAATTACTAATTAAGTTGTGATCGTGTAACACAAATTATGTCAATGAAAACACACCACGGTGTCTTTTGATTGTAATCATTAAATTATGAAATAATAATGTACCGTTCATATAAATTATAAATTAAAACTGTATTAAACGTAATAAATCGTATTTGTATCAAAACTTATCTCACTGCTTTGCCGTGACTGCGGGTACAAAAGTTATGAAACTCCGTTTAATATATAATAATAATATGTACGGTATGTACACGTATAAATGTATTTTGGTTGAAGCTGAAAATCAATTGCGTCTGTTGATATTAATCCGAACGTTTTAAAAAGTTAGCGAAATACATTCAAACATTTTCTAAAACAACAATATTATTAACCACACTTTGGATGTTACTTCCGTGGGTTTGTGTTTATATGTTATTTACGGCGTTTACACTTTTTCGCACATATTATTGATGAGACATCGAGCTGGCTGAAAATCGAAATTGATGTTCGATTAATATTTTAAGCCGTCGTTTATAAATCATAACAACATCGTATAATTATATCCATTGGGCTTTTGTATTGATTTAATATTGCAGTGTACGCGTATTTGTACATTATTCGTATTGTATTCACCACCTACCTTCCTATATAAAGTCATTTGCAGAATTCCGGCAATCTCAGTTCTAATGAATTGTTACCGAGCTGGTTACACAGTTATGGGCTGTTTGATATACGTAAAAGGTGGTTTCTTCGTACCTACGTTTTCCGTTTGTTGCCATTCTTTCGGAACTATTTCGGCGCTCTCCGGGGTTTTCACGTGTCCATTATTTTCCCGCATTGTTGTTTTTGGGCGGTAAAAGCGGCAATATTTTGATTCCGTTTAACTTTATAATGAGAAAACTTGAATCCGAGATAAGAATCTACCGTGTGTAAGAAACAATGCGCACGTTAGTCTAATAATTTTCGGCAAAGTTCACTCATTGATGAAAGAGATTTATAGGCTTGTGTTGTAATCTACAATCGGCTCGATGTTGATGTATGGTGTCCGTATTTGCGTGCCCATTGTTCGTAATGAATAATCCGGCTATGAGAAATTTACTAGACTTCGAGTATAATATATAGCGCATACCCGGCAAGTAATGAAATTATCTTTTTACAAAGAATTTTGCACAACTCGCTATAAAAACTCTGTACATTTAAATTGACGAAATGCAATAAACGTGTGGGTGTGTGTGTCTTTTAATCAAATAATCATCATTAAATTATTCAAATGTAACAACCATGTGCTCCAGAGTCCGAGAGTCGGACAATTTGTAAGAACGTGTAACATGGCGAGATTTCCCGGGAATTCTATTGAGTGATGATGAGTATCGAAAAGTGTATCGAGCATGAAAATCAATTGGGTACAATGATGTATTAATCATTGTGTTAATAGCACGTATTTCAATTAGGTATTTAATTTTATAAAATATACTAGGTACGTAGGTAGTTAAATTTATTATAGGTGAAAAAACACTATTCATTTTTATTAAAACAAACATTTAAAAACAAATGTGTAATACGCGCATTGGCAGATTGCGCAACGAGCATTTCCATTGTAATTATTATGAACAATTTAATATTTACGATAAATCAATAACTATATTACATTATTAACTTAAAATTAAATTATTTTGAGTGAAATATGAAAAATTATACACCCGCTGGACTTTCAATGCTTATGAGTTATGAGTAGGTATTTAATTATTTAAAATAACCATCTACTTAAGTTTATTATTTAGGTAAAATACAAACAGTTTTAGTTTTGTTTTCGAAATAACTATGCTTGTTGCTGCAGGTGGTGGTATTTTACAGATATGTCGTTTTGTTAAATCATTGGTAATTTCAGTAGCTTTTTTGTAGTTATACGATTGTCTACAAATCTTACAATTATATTGCTTTTTGTTAGAGTTCTTACTAAGTTACTTAAATCGAATTATGTATCTACCACTTAGCTATGTATCGTGTATATTATGTAACTTGTTTATGAAAATATAAAATATTTGGTTACAACGTGACAATTACAGTGATTCGAAGTTAATTGATAACTAGTAAGTGTTAACATTTACACACCTATTGAATCTCAAAACAATAGATACACTGGTTAAACATTGACAGTGTTATATCAATAGCTTTATAACATATTAAAATTACGGAAGACCCAATAAATGATTTGTATATAGTTTGTTACAATACCTTTATAAACTTAAATGTACTGTTGGAAATTAATGATGGATAATTTATGTATTACTGAAACAATTCACATTTACTTGATTTACTGATTAAATATTTATTTTTTTTTGTCATGGATACGTTGCATAGTTGTAATAAAATAATTTCGAAATATAATTTTAACTTTAAAATATAAAGGAGGTACGTATTAATAGATGGTAAGGTTGACTCTTCCGGGCACTCCATAAATACAGATAATTAAAACGTACTTTTTTTTTCCTGGAAATTTCCAGGAAAGTGAGCCCTACACCATTCCTTCCATGAAGTGTATTTAATTTCAAATACTATTATATTCTGATATGACAAGTTCCTAGTATATTGTTTCAAAGGCAGATGAAAAAAAATAAAAACCCTGTCACAATTTTTTTTTATAAGCATTTAAAGTTCAAGTATTGACAAAATACGTAGAAATGACGATAATTGGCAAATTATTTTGAGTTAGAAAAAATTTTCTTTTTAAATCTAAGATTGTAAAATGTAATACAAGATTCCTCATAAAGTTATCTACCTTTATCAACAAAAAAAAATGTCTATAAGAAAATCAAATTAAATTTTTATGAGTGGTTGAAATTCAAATTTTTTTAACATTGGATATTCACTCGATTTCTCATGTAACGATTTTCTTATTTTATTGTAATTAAAAAACGAATGACTGTAGATACTTGAAAATTTTACCGAATGTTTATATTAGCATTTTCTATACACCATACAATTTTGAAAGTAATTTGACTATTTTTGAGCTGTTTACAGACATTGTAAGTTTTCAATTTTTTTAGTTTTTTTTTCTATAAATATCGATAAAATTTTATTTGTTGGGAAAAAAATGTGAAAAAAAGTAATGCAAGGCTCCTGATATATTGTTACAATAGCAGTTGAAAAATACTATAGCACAGTTTTTTTTTATAAGCAATTCAAATTTTGACAAAATGTGTCACATTTAAAATTTAATAATTATTTTGTAGTAAAAAATGTATAAAACGTTCAACATTTATAGCTAAGAATTGAAAATTTAAAACAAGATTCCACGTAAATAGGTTATATATAAATTACTTTATTCACCTTAATATCGTCAAATATACTTAGTAATATCATAGACTGACTGACCGTTTTCGCTCAGAATCGTTTTTTTATACAATTATATTATATCATTGAATTCAAATTTAAACACCATCCATTACAGTGACCCACTTGTAATCTACTGTACAGCAGAGCGACATCCACTAACCCGCTTTTTTTTATATATGATTTGATACATTTAAAATTCGTACGCAGAAAATAATATAAAATAATATGCAGTTGTATATTATTTTTAATGAAATCTTTTATTTAAATTGCTAGTTTATTTTTTCATAATAAGTTTTACAAATTTAATATTTTACAATACATTTTTCGGTTATTAAATTTATATTATGCCAATGTTATAATTTATAAAATAAATATCACATAACAGAATATAAAAACAAATATCATGTTGTTAGCTCGTAAAAAACTAAGTATTGACTCGATAAAAAAAAAAAACATAAACCTACGTCTTACATACCATGAATTGGAACATTGGTAAAACAGGAAATTTTATTATAAAAAATAATGTGTGTGTTGATGAATGATCTACTGGAAACCCCATATTTTCTGCCAGAACTGGCTATTTTTAAGCTGATATATAAAACCATACGTTGCTTATTATTAGGTCCCAAAAGGCCATCTATTTATCATCAAGCTAACATAACCTTTTTGATTACAATGACCACCCGTAATCAATAATAATTAGCACACGACCCACACCGCCACCTCAACCAACATCCAATCCGAACCTTATGACATTTTTCGTGCGTACGGTCATTTAAAAATATATAGGAAATCCCTTAAACGCTTTAAGCCCAATTTATTCAAGTACAAAAACATAGGTTTAAATGACAAGAAAAAAAAAGAAATATGTGTGAAAAAAATATACCTATAGTGAATGCGAGAAACGGCGAGAGGTGAAGATGAAATGAGACGATGCGGAATATTTATCAACCCAAACTTATAACGCCCACGTGTCATTATGTCAACACGCTCTTAAACCTCCTCTTCGACTTCTCCGAAGCGTGAAACTCAGCTAGCACCATATTACAATACTTGCATACCGTTTTTATTAGTATTTTTATTTGTATCACTATTTTCCAACAACACTGACCTCGATCAAAAAGAACGTTTAATTTTAAATTTCGTTATACAATTAATAATAATAATATTATAAAATTAATTTCTTCAACGAAATCCAAAATGTTAAGGTACCTATTTATAATATACAATCAAATCAGCACTATCATACCAATATTATCCTATTTCATTTCATCAATAATTTCAACGTAAATACCATAATAAAACTAATTAGATTAATTAATCATTACATTTACAAAATATATATCAAAAACTTATTGAATTGTAATTTACCTACTTAATATAATTCAATTTGAATGCAGTTTCTACAAAAGTAGGTAACACAATAGCCTAGATGTTAAAGATACTCCTAAAATATGGTTGGTTGAACAACTTCAAATTACGTAAATCTCTAGAGGAAAAGTTCAATTTTAACTTTTCGACCCACTCTCTTTATCTATAATCAAATCAGCATAGAACAGACCCTATTATTAGGTATTAATCATAATTAACATTTCCAACACCTAAATTAGATATTGTAATGAAAACAGACGGTTGTCTTTTAGGTTATACTTGAATAATTCGTTTATTTTCATCAACTAATATTTTAACAATATTTTTGATCCAATTTTTACAATATTTTCTTTTACTGATCAATATTAATACTCAAAGAGTTTACAAAAATACAAATGATTTATCTGGGAATACATTTAGTGGTGGGAATCATACATTGAACTCACGATGGGGGTCTGTGGATTGGTATGAGGTATATGTCTGTGGGGCAGCCTCGTGGATGTCGTACTGCTCCGGTCGTGATGGTACAACGGGGTACAGTTGGGTGACGGCGGCGGCGATGGCTCGACGTTCTCAATAACGGTAGCGGCACAACTGGGTCCGGACGGCGGCGGCAACGGCTCGGCGTTCTCGGATAAACTTACGTAACGGGTTGGACGGCGGCGGCGATGGTTCTCAATAACGGTAGCGGCACAACTGGGTCGGACGGCGGCGGCAATGGCTCGGCGTTCTCGAATTCACACTTGCGTAACGGGTTGGACGGCGGCGGCAACGGCTCGGCGTTCTCGGATAAACTTACGTAACGGGTTGGACGGCGGCGGCGACGGCTCGGCGTTCTCGGATAGACTTACGTAACGGGTTGGACGGCGGCGGCGATGGCTCGACGTTCTCAATAACGGTAGCAGCACAACTGGGTCCGGACGGCGGCGGCAACGGCTCGGCGTTCCCGGATAAACTGGCGTAACGGGTTGGACGGCGGCGGCAACGGCTCGGCGTTCTCGGATAACCTTGCGTAACGGGTTGGACGGCGGCGGCGATGGCTCGACGTTCTCAATAACGGTAACTGCACAATTGGGTCCGGACGGCGGCGGCGACGGCTCGGCGTTCTCGGATAAACTTGCGTAACGGGTTGGACGGCGGCGGCGATGGCTCGACGTTCTCAATCACGGTAGCAGCACAACTGGGTCCGGACGGCGGCGGCAACGGCTCGGCGTTCTCGGATAAACTTGCGTAACGGGTTGGACGGCGGCGGCGATGGCTCGGCGTTCTCAACAACGATAGCGGACAGGGTAGCCAACTGGACGGATGAACGTCACTAGTTGGTGGGAACAGTCTGTGGCATCACCGTATCTGCCGGTCATTAAATACCGGCCGGCTTCTGCAGACTGGAGGCAAGGCGCTGTTCTATTGTTTGGCGGAAGTTCCCGTGTCTACCGGTCACAAAGTACCGGCCGGTTTACTAGCTCGCCGCACTCAGCGAAGGGGACGAAGGTACTGTTGCTGTGCTCGTTGGCCTATACTTATGTTAAGTCTGGCCGTAGCGATAGGGGTTGTGTTATGGTAGCGGTTTTGGTCTCTTTGGGTGGTCCGGTCGTACCTAAAACCACTTAAAATATCCTGGGAGATAGCTCTACTGGTCTGGATTCTGGATTACTTTCAACTTTGGTTTTAAGTTGAGGGGTTTTTATTTAATCAGTGATTTCCCGGAGGGCGGCAGGCGTCCGGAAATCGGGTACTGCACGGGCGCTATCTGTGGCTGTGCGGTGCGGTTGGGTTTGGGCGTTCGCCGATGTTTCGCCGATTCTGTAATCGCACGAGCGCGCGGTGGTCTTTGCAGGTGACGGTGGGGTAACGGGCCACGAGAGTGCGCCACCTAAATGGGCACTCCGTTTTATCCCGTTACATAGTCCCCTTTTTTAGTTTTACCTGAATAGTGAGATCCGATTTATTCGGTAAAACTAAAAACTTTAGATGTGGCTTGTTGCTTCATTGCCGATGTTGTTGTTTTAACGCTTTTATCTGTTTTGTCTTTTCTTTGTACATCTGTATTTTGAGCTGGGTCTTGGACATTCCTTCGAACTCTTTCATGAATTTCTTTGCTGTGAATACTGTCTCCTTGAGCTTACTATAGGCTCCTTGATAAGTTTTTTTTTTTTTTTGTGTTTTTTTTTTTTTTTTTTTTTTTTTTTTTTTCTTTTATATTTTTTTTTTTTTTCTTGTATAATTGTTAATGTTCAACTGGTACCCCAGCAGGCCGTCCCACTTCGTGGTACAGTTTGATATTTTTTAAGTTGTATGTGCGTTGGGTTCCACTCTGAGTACGTATGGTTACCGTATTGTTTTGGTGTACTTCGTGGATCTGATAGGGCCCGTGGTACAATAAGAATAACTTATGCGTCTCGTGGTCCTCAGCTGACGATAGCCGGTGTTCCTTGACTAGTACTTTCATTCCGACTTCGTATTTCGGAAAAGTTTTGCCTTTGTCCTTTAATCTGTTTCGCAATTGTGCCTGTTTCTGAGTCTTCTTGATCACTATTTGAATGACATCCGGGACAGGTTGATCATCTTTGTATGGTGGGAAAGTGACGAGTTTGGTGATGGGCAGTTGGGTGTTTTGTCCAAACATCACATATTGAGGCGTGTAGCCGGTGGATGAGTGATTGGTGTGGTTAACCCAAAATTCAATATTGTTCAACCATCGCAACCAGTTGGTATGCTGTTTGTGACAATATGTTCGTAGTAACCTACCAATTTCTCGGTTCGTTCGCTCCACCGGGTTACTTTCAGGGTGGTATCCCGTGGTATGTACAATTTTGACTTTTAATCCTTCCATGATCCTACTCCACTTATGGCTTGTAAACTGCGTTCCATTGTCCGTGAGAATCTTCTGGAACAGTCCAACCGTTGGTATGTAATCCGTCACTATCCTCTTGACTATAGTGTCCGTTGTTGCGCGTTTTAGTGGATATAGCTTAACGTACTTAGAGAATAGGTCCAAAATGGCTAGGATGTATCGGCACCCTCCTTGTCCCCTGGGTAGTGGTCCCATCAGGTCTGCCGATACCATTTCGAGTGGCTTCTCTGGCAACAGACTCAGTGTCGGTCCCCTGGCTATCCGGTTGCTGATTTTGGTCCGCTGACAAAGATCACAGGTTTTGATGATCCTTTTGATCGTTTGATACATGTTTTTGAATTGGTGATTTTGTTGTAGCAGTTTGTATGTTTTATAAGTACCGCAATGTCCGTAGATCTGGTGCGTCTCGACGACAAGTGGTTGTACGAGTTCTTTCGGCACAATGACCTGATATTCCCCTTGGTGGGATTTGCGGAACAGCAATTGATTATGCTCGATTAAGTTGTGATCTGCTCGGCGATCTAGTCGCTGTCTCAGCTTGGTAATATATTCGTCGGCTTGTTGTACTGTGTGCAGTTCCTTGAATTTCTCCCTTAGTTCTGGACTGTAGTTTAATATGGCTAATTTGTTGATGACGATGGTCCGATCTTTTATCGACATTTCGTCCGTGGGTGATTGCGGGTAACGAGTCAATGTGTCAGCTCCGACATTTTCTCGACCTGGCACATGTGTTATCTCCAGCTGGTATTCCTGTAAGAATGTAGCCCACCTCACCAGTCTTGCATTTAACAGCTGACATGTGTTTAGGAATGTCAAAGCATGATGGTCTGTCAATACGTTGACTTTGTGTCCTAACAGATAGTGACGGAACTTTTTGCAAGTGAAGACTATCGCTAACAGCTCAAGTTCCGTTGTGTTGTAGTTCCTTTCAGCAGCATTAAGGGTTCGGCTGGCGAATCCTAGGGATTGGTGGTGTCCGTCTTCCTCTAGCTGGTACAACTCGGCTCCAACATGGGTGGTGGATGCGTCCGTATTGATATAGAATTCTTTGGTAAAGTCGGGAAATTGAATCATGATGTCTTCCAGAAACTTTGATTTAATATTTTCAAAAGCCTGTTGTTGTTGATTTCCCCACTTCCATTTTGCATCCTTTTTCGTCAATAAGCTTAACTGTTCGGTGTCTTGAGATAAATCCCTGATAAATTTACGGTAAAAGTTTATGAATCCTAAAAAAGATTGAACTTGTTTCTTCGTTTTCGGAGGTTGAAAATTTTGTATTGCTTGGACCTTATCCGGGTCCATAGTAATCCCTTTTTCGGATATTATATGTCCTAAAAAGACTATTTGGTTTTTTAGAAATTGTGATTTTTTCCTGTTGATGGTGATGTGATGTTGATTCAATTTTTTAAAGATACTTTCAAGGTGTTGCATGTGTTCCTCGAAGTTACGTGAAGTGATGTGGATGTCATCCACATAAATTGCTGCAAATTGGAGTATTTCTGGCCCTAATACCTGGTCGAGTATTTTCTGGAACTCTGCCACAGAATTGATTAAACCAAAGGGTAACACTTTAAACTGGTAATTCCTCCCTCGATGTAGAAAAGCTGTTATCTCCCTACACTCCTCTTTTAATGGACATTGCCAGTATCCGGCGGTGAGATCAATAGAACTGAGATACTTCATGCCGCGGAACTTCATCAGTGTCTCCTCCATGTTGGTGGGGCACTCCCGGTCTGGTATAATCATGGTATTGATTTTCCGTGCATCAAGACAGAGCCGGATGTCGCCATTTTTCTTCTCTGTGCAAACAATCGGTGATGACCATGGTGATGTAGATTTTTCAATAATTTCTAATTTGAGCATTCTCTGTATTTCTGCGTCCACTTTGGGTATCCTGGACACTGGTATGGGATACTGTTTTTGATGGATAGGGTCCCCTGCCTTCACTCGTATCTGGCACTGGAATGTTTTAATTTTCCCTGGTTTGTCTGAAAATATTTCATCATATTTGTCGAGTAATGATATAAATTGTTGTTTCTCATCACTGGTAAGATCTACTTGGTCTTCTTCTGGATTTTCGCTTATCTCTACATTGAGTAAGTGCTCCTGGGCGCTGATCACTCTTGGGTTTTGGTTGGCGAACGGTATTTTGTGTATGGTCTGGTCAATCTTGAATTGAATAACTTGTTCTTTGAATTTGATTTGAGCGTCATATTTTTTCAATATATCAGCTCCAATTATCCCTTTTTCATTGAGATTCTCCACCTGAATGAAATTGGTTTGGATATACTCGTTCCCTATTTTGCACTCACAGAAAATCTGCTTTGATACTTTGCATATCTTTTTTCCGACCGCGTTACTGATTTGGATCCCGGTCACTGGAAGCTGTGGGATTTTTGGATTTTTGTTAGTGATAATATCTACCACCTCCTTCGTCAGTACACTGATTGTCGCTCCAGTGTCGATGAGTAGGGTGACTTCCTCCCCTTCTATTGTACATTGAATATACGGACTAACTGATTGATTAGTGGTATTCAATGAGTTGATTGCATGTTGTTCATTGCCACTAGATCCTGCTTGCTCTTCACTATTCGTTGACACCTGTTGGATTTTTTCCGTTTGTGGTGTGCTGTTTTGTTGGGTCTCTCCTCGCTTGTCATTGCTGCGGTATGGTTGGTTGTTCCAACGGTTATTGCGTGGTGGCATATTGCTCCAACCATTACTCCGCTGGTTGTTCCAACTGTTGTTGTTTTGAGTATGGCTGTTGTTGTTGGATTCGTTTTGGTTAGTTTTTTGATTATTTGCTTTGTTTTCCGTGGGTTGATCACTTTGCTCTTCCTCACCTAGTATCTTCATGGCTGTGAGTATCGTACATTCGGGTAGTGACACCAATATTGCTCTGAGGTATCCTGGGTAGTGTCTTGCTATGTGCTTTACAATTTCGTTCTCAGACAATCGTGGTACTTCTAAGTGTCGAAGTTTGGTTGCCCACGTGGCAAAATGTTCACGGTAGTTGGTGTTGTTTGGTATGTGCTTTGTACTCAGACATTGACTCCATACCTGGATTTGTATTTCCCTGGACCAAAATTCGTCAATAAACGCCTTCTTGAAATCATCATAATTGGTGAGTTGGAATCGGATGGTAGAAAACCAATTTGATGCGGTTCCTTTTAAACAATCACCCACAATAATTATTTTCTCACCGACGTATGATTGTTTTACTGCAAAATATTCTTCCAGTCGGTACAGAAAATCTATTGGGTGTCCATCGCGGTTGTTTCCATAGAATATCGGACGCGATATCTCAGTGTTGTGTATTTGTTCCTTTTTATTGTTACATTCATTATGTACTGGTTGTCTACTGCTATTCTCATATTTCAGTTTTATATCATGGAGTTGAGCTTCAATCAAATCGATTTTCCTTTCGTAGTTTTCCGCAACTTCTCCGATTTTCCGGTTACTCTCGTCTTCTAGGTTGTTGCACTTTTCTTCTAACTTGTAAATTTTCTGCAACAGCTGGTCAGCTAAATATTGACCGTTTCTCTCCACTTCCGCTCTGAACGCGTTGAAAGCCTCTTCGGATATGTTTTTCTTCGGTGCCATTGTTAGAGATGTAGTTTTCTTCTTAATCGACACGAAGTAGTTTTTCTTCTAAAAACGATGTAGTTTTCTTCTCGTAGGTCGAAGTGGAATTTCTTCCTAATCGAGCACTGCAGTTGGGCGCCAATGTAATGAAAACAGACGGTTGTCTTTTAGGTTATACTTGAATAATTCGTTTATTTTCATCAACTAATATTTTAACAATATTTTTGATCCAATTTTTACAATATTTTCTTTTACTGATCAATATTAATACTCAAAGAGTTTACAAAAATACAAATGATTTATCTGGGAATACATTTAGTGGTGGGAATCATACATTGAACTCACGATGGGGGTCTGTGGATTGGTATGAGGTATATGTCTGTGGGGCAGCCTCGTGGATGTCGTACTGCTCCGGTCGTGATGGTACAACGGGGTACAGTTGGGTGACGGCGGCGGCGATGGCTCGACGTTCTCAATAACGGTAGCGGCACAACTGGGTCCGGACGGCGGCGGCAACGGCTCGGCGTTCTCGGATAAACTTACGTAACGGGTTGGACGGCGGCGGCGATGGTTCTCAATAACGGTAGCGGCACAACTGGGTCGGACGGCGGCGGCAATGGCTCGGCGTTCTCGAATTCACACTTGCGTAACGGGTTGGACGGCGGCGGCAACGGCTCGGCGTTCTCGGATAAACTTACGTAACGGGTTGGACGGCGGCGGCGACGGCTCGGCGTTCTCGGATAGACTTACGTAACGGGTTGGACGGCGGCGGCGATGGCTCGACGTTCTCAATAACGGTAGCAGCACAACTGGGTCCGGACGGCGGCGGCAACGGCTCGGCGTTCCCGGATAAACTGGCGTAACGGGTTGGACGGCGGCGGCAACGGCTCGGCGTTCTCGGATAACCTTGCGTAACGGGTTGGACGGCGGCGGCGATGGCTCGACGTTCTCAATAACGGTAACTGCACAATTGGGTCCGGACGGCGGCGGCGACGGCTCGGCGTTCTCGGATAAACTTGCGTAACGGGTTGGACGGCGGCGGCGATGGCTCGACGTTCTCAATCACGGTAGCAGCACAACTGGGTCCGGACGGCGGCGGCAACGGCTCGGCGTTCTCGGATAAACTTGCGTAACGGGTTGGACGGCGGCGGCGATGGCTCGGCGTTCTCAACAACGATAGCGGACAGGGTAGCCAACTGGACGGATGAACGTCACTAGTTGGTGGGAACAGTCTGTGGCATCACCGTATCTGCCGGTCATTAAATACCGGCCGGCTTCTGCAGACTGGAGGCAAGGCGCTGTTCTATTGTTTGGCGGAAGTTCCCGTGTCTACCGGTCACAAAGTACCGGCCGGTTTACTAGCTCGCCGCACTCAGCGAAGGGGACGAAGGTACTGTTGCTGTGCTCGTTGGCCTATACTTATGTTAAGTCTGGCCGTAGCGATAGGGGTTGTGTTATGGTAGCGGTTTTGGTCTCTTTGGGTGGTCCGGTCGTACCTAAAACCACTTAAAATATCCTGGGAGATAGCTCTACTGGTCTGGATTCTGGATTACTTTCAACTTTGGTTTTAAGTTGAGGGGTTTTTATTTAATCAGTGATTTCCCGGAGGGCGGCAGGCGTCCGGAAATCGGGTACTGCACGGGCGCTATCTGTGGCTGTGCGGTGCGGTTGGGTTTGGGCGTTCGCCGATGTTTCGCCGATTCTGTAATCGCACGAGCGCGCGGTGGTCTTTGCAGGTGACGGTGGGGTAACGGGCCACGAGAGTGCGCCACCTAAATGGGCACTCCGTTTTATCCCGTTACAATATACGCTCTATTTGGTTCGCATTGTTAGTGACTTTAGTTTATTTTAGTTCTAATCTGTGTAAACTTTATTCCTAAATAAACTTTAGACTAATCGCATGCACATAATCGAATGGCATGGTATATACATATTTTTAAATGTTTAATTGTACTGTTAATAGTAAGGATTAATTCAAATTTAAAATCAATAGTAATATTATTAATGGACTACACAGGTTTATCTTGAGTAGGATTACCGTATGATAAAGTTCCCCTAAACGGCTATGGAGTAAACACACACAAAAAAAAGGTTGTATATGATTTTAATACCTATGCTAAAATGTATTAACAACATATAAGTATAAATTAAATTGTATCAAACCGTTATAAATCATAATACTACCTACATTAATATCAAAACCAACAATGAATAATTGACGTGATCACAAAATCTTTACAAATTACTTAAGATTTTGAAGCTTGATAAAATGTTCAACATATTGTGTTATTATTTGCTATATTATATTATATTACTCGTATATTATGATTAAATGCTAATACGATTATTACAATCGAATTAAAACCATATGTTAATTTTAATTTAAAAAACTTCGAAAAAGTTACACTGTCAGCACGTTTAAGTTTCAATTGCTCTTGAAAATTATAATCACTGCAAATTATACGGGTATTATTAATAAAAGATAAAAACCACACGATCATTATATTTCTATACAGTTTGAAATTAAAATTAAAAATTAACTGTGAGCACTTCACGAATTAAAGTGAATTCGTTTTATTGATTGTTCGAAAATTATTATTATTATTATTATTATAATATTTTCATTATCAATTTGTGTTAAAACATTTTAATTCAATTGTAAAAGCTCTTAAAAAAGTTTTCAATTACTAAGAGCTACCATTGAAACAATCTCCAAAGTGTAAACTTTAGGAAGAAAGTGTTACACTCCGCGGGAATACGCGTACTGCCGGTGTTTTTAAAAACACAACGTCCCGAGTTGGCCGCACGCCGATAATATCATAAAAACAATTATTCCACAGGCACTTATATCATTGCCGCTGCACAGTGCGTCGAACGCAAACCCTATTTCGCTATAACATTATTGTAATATTATACCTATCGCCAGTGTTCGGACTTATCTAGATAAATGATTTATAGATAATTATTTGTTCATATTTCATCTTATCTAGATAAATAGTTACATAAGGTATCTAAACATTCATCTTAGATAATTTTTTTTTACTGATCTAAATAAACTCATCTAGATACATTTTTTATTGATAAAAACCGCGAAATTGTACAAACGCATTTCAAATAATTTATACAGATTCTCAAACCAATTGTATGGTTTATAAATAATGTAATTATTTTTATTTATATCATTATTATTATTATTATGTTCCTAGTGTCCAACTGAAATATACCTAAATTTAAAACCCATTAAAAAAAAATTTGTATCTTTTTTTCATCTAGATAAATAAGATATCTTTTATATCTATCTAGATACATTTGAGTTCCTTTATCTTTATCTAGATAAAAAAAAAAAATACTTAATTAATCCGAACACTGCCTATCGCGCACGACATGTCCGAAAACGTAATCATCGCGCTGGGTACATAATATTATGTATAATATCCTCTCGGAAAACATCCGGTCCCCGCAGTCCCGTCGAGAATTTTGCGACGGACGCACATCGCGCTCTTTATCGGCCGCCGCCGTCAATTAACGAGACGAATATTAATTACATTTGCACGGCGGCGGCGGACATATAACTTCATCGGCGGCGGCGGCGGTATACGGCAGGGCCGAAAAGCGGACGGTAAACTTTCACGCGCGCGTCAGATGCGACGGCGACGAGGAGATAGTAATAACTTACGAATGGCCCGGAAAGTTTTCCCGGCGCTTCCCGTCGGCAGCACGGCGGCGCCGCTGTACATTAGAAGGTGCCTACATACCTATACGTTAATATGTTTACCGGCGGCGACCTCGGCAAATTGCGTTAAGGGCGCGGTCCCGGCAAGACCTAAAGAAAACAAACGCGGCGCGAGTGAGTATACCGCGGTATATTATTGTAGCCGGTATAGTATACAGAGCCACCCGCGCAAAGGCCGTTTGCAGGAGACGGTTCTCGTCTCCACGGTCGCGCGAACCCGGTTCGGACGGGGTGCCGCTATTTTATCGTCGCGGCGCGCGGCACGGAAGGTTCGCCGCGGGGCGGGGCGGTGCGGGGACGGACTCCTCCGCTTTAACTTTAACGACGCTCGGCCCCGGCGTGTCGTGCGTGCGCGCGTTTTTATGCTGATAGCGGTCGTAAATTCACGGACAGGTCACTTTTGTGCTCGCGTCCCTTCCGGCCTCCGTATTATACGCGCCCGCGCGCGCCCACACGCAGCACACGCCACCGCAAAGGTCGAACGCCGGGTATGTGCTGAGCGGGGGGAGGGGGTGGTGGCGGTGGTGGTGGTGTTGTCGCGGGTGGCGCGACGATGGGGTCATTTGATTTTATATTATAATATTGTATACGCAACCGTTTTCTGTCCGTTGGAAAAACGAATAATATTACGCATTACGGCCGTTACGTCGACGTGCTGCACATATGCACGTGCGCGCGCATAAAACCAAAGGGCATTATGTTATATTGCATGTGGAAATAAAAACGCACGCCGCCGGTGGGTTGCAGGCACAGACAATCCGCACATGTCGGCAAGACATCGCGGCCGACTGCGATCGCTATAATATAATAATAATAATAATAACAATGTGTATGTATTGCGTCATGTATTATAAACGACTGTATTTATAATATTCTATAAGTACAATATTATGTGTATGGATGGTATAATATCCATCTGCTCGGATCGCCTCAGACGCCTGCCCTGCAGCTGACGCCTCGCGGATTCGGAGAGTGTCGTCCATATTATGGAACTGTTATTATACAAGTGATGCAAACGTGGATATTGCGCCGACAAGCCGTCCGTTTTAAAAGTACATTCGCCGAAAGGTAACCTAGAAAAAGGTCACTTTCTGTATATGAATATTATTATATCAACTGTCCGTCCATCGCGATCGTATATCATATTGTGCCTAGAAGTAAACCAACAGTTGTTTATTTAAAATTTTTTTTTTTTTTTTAATTACGTGACCTAACCGTGATAAATACACTAAATTATATTGTGTGTCGTTCTTATTGTTTCAATGTCAAACAATGTTTGTTTCCATTGTTCGTTAATGTTGTCCATGGCAATACATTTCAATAAAATCAGCTTCTTCCACATAATAATATTATAACGATTAAATCATTGATTTAAATTGCAATTATACGTGGGAGGTAGACCATGCTAACTTTCCGGTTTTCGTACATGATTTATGAGTCTAAAATTAAATATTACCAATAATTAATGTTCTACTACAAGCCAATCAAATTCCATCCACGTTATGTTCAATTTGACTATACTTAACACAATACCTGTCTAAAATCGACGTGCAAATAATTACTGGCTTCTTTACGAAACTACATCAGACGTCCTGGATTTATTATGGAACAAAAGATTTGTTAACTATTTAAAATGTAAACGTAAAACGTATAGGTTCGAAGTTTTTGAAGTGTGTCAACCTTCGAGTTAAAATATCACAAATTTTAAACTAAACCATAGTTTTTACAAATTATATGTATTGTAATTATTGAATTGTATAATAAAAAAAAATATATTTAATATTTTGGTACTGAAATATACAGTTGGACAATAATATTAATACTTTAAAAACGTAAGTAAAAAAAAATAATTTAATAATATATTAATTAAATATATTTAAAATCAACAACATCCATTTGGAATCGAATATATAATTTATATTATTATGCAATGGCACAAATCTGCACAATGCACTCGGTATGTCAGCTGCTTACTATAATATTTGCCATTTGGCATTTAAATTAATTCCTTATAATACCTGTTATCATTACTATAAGAGAAAGAGTAATTTATACTATATTACGTGGGTACTATTAGTTATTACTTATTACTAAGAAGATACTACATCGGCATTTGTTATTTTCATCTTACAAATGCGTAACATGGACAATATTTACGTTCACGGATATTATTCACGTTAAGTTTCTTTAGTTTTAATATTACAGTTATGAGTGAATTCACTGAAATATTATGGTAAAAACTATATTTCTGTATCTTTTTTTATGTAATATTTTTTTTTTTATTTTTTAATTTTAAAGCAAATTTTGAGCTGTTTAAAATTATACTACACACTCGTATATTGCTTTATAATATTGTATGGATAATCTTCAAAATACAAGTAATACTATCGGTTCTTGAAAATCGCTTAATTTATCATAACGCTATTGAGGTACGTTTTCTCTGCAGCGTCTGAACTAATCGTCTAGCCTAAACATTGGACCGGGGGCATGGGTGGCGTGGTCTAGACACCGCATGCTGTCCAACTACTAACGAGAATTTCAAACGATTTACAATGGAAAATTAATTATTATGAAACAAACGCTGTCGGTAATACATAAAACGCCGGCGAACGGGGGCGCCGATTATATTGTCTTTGGCAGAATGGACTTAAAAATCGAGCGAAACCCGTCCGTCGGACGAGGTATACTTGATGGTTGATACCTACTATGTAAACACGGTATAGACACGCTCGGCAATGAACTATGTAGTGTATACTGTGCGCATATAATATATATATATATAGGTACCTACCCTATAAATAGATAATATACAATATATTATGATTGTACGGTATCGTGTCGCGGGGGTCGATATCGCCACGCCGGTGCGAAATTCGCGGGGCGCGCGGCGGCCGTTCGCGGTAATGAAGCGATAACTCTTATAATATATTATATACATACATGTATATATAAGTATATAAACGTATATAAATATATATGTATTATATAGTGTGCCGTTTATGCACGCCTGCCATTATTTAGAACCCAAACGCGCCTGTCGTTCGTGTATATTATAATATATACACAGTGTTATTTTCTCTCGACCATACACACACACACCCACCCACCCACCCACACCCACACATACACATACAAGGGCACGCGCAACGCTCACTACTATTCATTATTCGCCAGTATAAATCCTCGTCCGATTTTAATGCATATATAATAATAATATATTATAAATTATTATTTCACGCCGTACCTCGGGGAGGTCATATTTGGGTTTCCAGCAAGCCATCTGCGCGTGACGTTTCATACATACATACATACATACATACATACATAGATAGATATTAGATATGATATATTAAAGGCGCATTGAGAGGACGGTGGCGTTACTGACGTCCTAACTGTAGCATGTTGGGTCGTCTCCGTCTTATACAAACGTAGGTACAACATGGCAAATGCACGTTCAGTAGAACCAATTTTTTGTTGTCACGTAGCTTTGATATTATTGTTAATCTGACCACGATAAGACTTAAAGGTAGGAACAATATCTGTGTTTATTTGTCGGTTTTTTACGATATTATATTAATTTTTAAGCGAGTTGGGAATATGTAAATATATAAAAATATGAAAATATGAAATTTTTATATTTTACATACCTAGGTAGTCATAAGTCGTAACCCGCTTAAAAATTACAATATCGTAATAAAACCAACGAGAGAACACAGATAAAATACTTACCTTGAAGTTTGATAAAAGAGCAATTGGATCTAATATTTAAGCTAACAACACAAAATTGGCTCTGCTAAACTCAAATTTTATTTGTTTTACGTTTATAAGACCAAGACGACCTGCACATATGGGCATGTGCACGCGCCGTTGTCTTAGGTCAAGTGCCGTCGTAGTCGGAACATTATTGTTATTGTTGTTTTCGTATTAATCGAAGTGTTCCCTTTATACAAATCTTTGAAAACAATTAAGTCGAGATGTCATGCCGCCGTGAATGCCTAGGTGTACGATACTGAAGTACAGGACGTGAGTCCATAAAATGAAATGATTGCATTTAAGTATTTAACCCACAATCGTGTCTGGCCAAGACTATACGGTATTACATCCTAAATGCTTATAGACGAGTGTGGTATGACATGCCGTCACGTCCGGCTACAAAATATAATTTACGAAATTCCGGTAACGCTTTTTTTGAAAAGTTTCCAAACATAGTGTACTAATTATTTTTATTCGATATTGTGTTGATGTAATTTTGAGACTGTCAAAAAAATATATTATACGTGAATTTATTCATATCATATTTTATATAGCAATTATTCTCATTTCTCTCTGAATAATTGAAGTTTCGTTATGTCCTGAGTGGCTGAGGGTGGGATCCATCATTCAAACCGACATCAAATGAACTTACACAAGACATAAAAAATAATTAGCATACTTTGTTTTTACCATTAAAAAACTTATCATACAAAAATAAAATGCTCTAGATTAATTATTGTTTTTTTTTTCTTAAAATAATATGAATTTCTCTCAAATATATTTTCGTTTTCAAAATATACGATATACCCATGTTATGGACGTCTGAACCAGAATCTCTAAAAATAATACATATTATGCAAGACAAATATTAGGTAGTATTATTAAATAGATCAACGTGTTTAAATTGTACATATTAATAATGGAAAAAGTTTTCTAAACTTATGTAGATGCGAGGATTAAATTAATTAATCTGGATTCATATACATTCGAGCCATGAAACTGGTGACTTGGAATTAAAGCTATCATAATACGTATATCCATACAATAAATAGTATTATTTTTATATTGTATAATAAGAAAAAAATATAAACGGTACATTTTTATTTTATTTAAAATTGTTTTTATTATTTCTAGATGGAATTCCTTTGATAAATATAGTTTAAATTTCGTTAAAATTTAAATATCATTTAGATTTTCCAGAACAATAATAAAATCAGAAAAATAAATTATAGGTATACTATAACTGTTTCATCTAAGAACTTATGAGTTTTAAAACAGACTTTTGTTAAATAAAAACCAAATAAATGTTTCTGCGAAAAATTAAAATTAAATTTATGAAATTTTTTTATAAAATGTATTATATTTTTAATATTATTTTGGTTCAAATTAAATTTGAAGTTCGAGTTATGCCTAAAAGCGTATAATTTATTTTTCATGTAATCCACAATCTTCTAAATAAAGAATGTAGTTTAAAAAATATAACTGTGTTTGTATAATAATTGTTTTATTTAATAATTTTAAGTTTAATGTTGCAAAAATAAATTTTTATACAAAATAAGATTTTGTTCATATCCCCGGCTTTAGGTTATTAATTTATAATAAATGCATATTATAGAAAAAACGCTGTTTCTTACTTTTTAACATTAATGCTATGAAAGAAATCACCAAAATAAATCTATCATAATACGTTACTTCATTGTCGATTGCAATAATAAGTATTTAATATAATGATAGATTCACAAAATTTTAAATATTTCGTTAGAAAATATCTTATCTTTATCAAAAAAATAAATAGGTTTATGTTATAAAGATGATTTATAATAAGTTACCATAAAATTAATTTTGAATAACTATGAACATTCATTATTATAAACCATACTTACATACATTTTGTGATGTGCGATAAATAAAAGATAAATGATTTATTATGTCGTCTTAGTACTAAATTGTATCGTTCATGTTTCAGCGTAGTTTTCTGAAGGGTAGTCAAACGTTAGACTATTGGATATTGTATGCACACATAGTTTTTGGTTTTCATTCAAATGGTGTTTACATGACAAATCAACAAAAGACGTTTAATAATAGTTGTTATTTAATTAATGATACAAACACGTATCGACGATAATATACAAAGAAAATAACGATTTGATTGTCATCATGCTTGTTTGATGCAACCAATAATAGTAACTATAGTAACTAAGTAGTAATTACTATATGATAGGTATTTCTGAAGTTTAGAGTCAAACGAAGAATAATTATATTATATGAACACTGTGGCAACTGCAGGCAAGTCAATTACATACTAATGGTAACGATAATAGTATCGTTTTCATAAACCTAAAAAAGTGAAAAATATGTATGAAAAAAAAACTTGCATCGAATTGCGCGAAACTGGTACTGGTCCACGTTGAAATTGTTACGTATGATGATGTGTGGTGCATTCAATTTAAACGAATATCGTATTATCGTATCGCAAAAAAAACAATCCGAGGACGCTTTAACTAAACATAAAGTGCGATACATAATAATTTATTATTAATTAATAAACCCCGATTAAATTGATCACGGGCCGTTTAGTTTTACTTTATTGGTTAGCCGATGTGATACCAGGATCCTGGTTTTATAGACGTCGTTTTCAAATTAAAACTACCCCACTATATTTTTTTACGGCCGTGTAGCAAATTAATGAAAGGGATTACAGACCCGGCCCAAGGTTTATGGCCAACACTGTAACCGACATTAAAAACACACAATAAGTTAAAAAAAAAAAAAATATAACCGTACTAAAACTGAACACAATTTTACAAATCCTGTTTTTATTGCGACTCGTATTATAAATATTATGATTCCAAGTACTCGGGCGGACTGAATTAGAAATAAAACCACTGTGGCATCGACGTATGTACGGGTACTTGAAAACCAACGCGGCCGTATAGTGACAATGATATTATTGACGGAATTATGTACTCACCCGGGGACCGTTATTAAAATGCGCAAGTACGTGCCGCTTCGGATTGCGGCGATTAAAGGGCCGGCCACAGTATTTTTATTCTCCGAGTGCGCTCCGGCGAATCCGTCGATATACACATTATAACAATATAAACACGAATATTAGCGGTATTATAATAATATTATATAGGAATCTGCGACACGATTTATTATTTTTATCGCTGTGAAAATAACAACATATTTGCGGTTATGCCGCATTATAACAATAATTGTTATTGTTATCATTATTATTACTGTTATCATTATTATTACGCACTTATATTAGCCACCAGAAATACGCAGGGATCGTGTGCCGCACAGTATAATATAATATAATAATTATATTGTAATAAATCGCAGCGCAGCCCTCGCCCAGCACGTTTTTTTACACCCTAAGCTCGGCCGAGTGGACGACTGTACCATGTTGTACAATATCTTCTGCACCATGTTAATAGCATTATGCTTCTGTGTAACACGACGCGTAAATGTATCCATGTCGTATCAATATGCGATGCGGGCGGAATTTTTTTTTATCATTCACGTCGCACGCCACAAACACCGCTGCTGAGCTTTCTTCGGCGTCACCATAATAACATATTACGATGTAACAATATAATGTCCGGTCCCGCACGAGCCCGTGTAACCATATTATAACATATTATGTATAGTAAACACATTAGTGGTCGATGCAATGTTATAATAGTATAAGACTGCTCTCTGACTCGGCGTTTTTGAACGGCGTATAACCGCGATGACGGGATAGGTTCCATTATCGTCAAAAGTATATAATAATAATAATAATATTCACTCGTTCACAATTCATACGGATTTGGCGCGCGGACTCCCGCTGGCCGTTCATATTCTCACCGCGGACTTTATCTTATAGTTGACCCTGCACCCTTCGCTCTCTGTCCCACTGTAAAATAATATTATGATGCGACTTGGCCGGTAAATGAAAAACCATCTAATCGTTTTAAATTTCGATTACATAATTATATAATATAATGTATCATGGCGTAATACACGTAAGATGTTTTCGGTTTTTTGTTTCCCCGAGTTCTCTGAAATCTTTTACTCCACGCGTACCAATCCATCATTTTGCTGTTGTCAGCTGTGATCTAAACGATATGTACACATATTTATATGAGTAATATATAAGAGGTATACGTGAAACGTACTTGATATGGTTGTGTAGTACATATAGGTACTATTGTATATTTCATTGACTACGTTAACATATAGAACGACTAAACATATTAATATGTCTGGTAATCACGTATATTAATACGATAAGTAGTATTTACCCTGCACATAAGTTAAAAACAAATATATATATATTTTAATATATTGCACGATTATTCAAAAATTAATTTCTCAATAACAATACAGTCAGCTGTAACAACTCCCGATGGAATATTCTCAAAAGCGATAACGATAAAACATTAATAAAATTCGTAATTTTAACTAAATTCGGTTCGACAAATAATTTTTAATGACGTGTTTTTTTTATTTAAAAATAACAATACAATATGACAACTCCATGGGAAATGGGAATCCGTAAAAACACAAAGTTGTGAAAACAATAGGAAATGCGCATCCGTGTACCTACATTTGTTTTTTTTTTTTATTAGTGAAAACTTTCTGGACTTTCTATAATAAAGTTTTTCCGAGCATCAGTTAAATAAAATGTTATTCGAGTGTCTTTTTAAGGTTTTATTAACCTAGAGGTTTCCAGCCTCTGCACATAATTATTTTTTTCTGTCTTTATCCACTGCAACATTCCTTCGAAGTACTCTCCAAAATTTTTATTCTTCCAAACCTTTGTTATTATTTCACATTATTTTCTCGTTCCGTCCTCTTAGCTTTTCCAACAATATACTACTCCGTAACGTTTCTTTTATGTTTTTATCCCTGCACATGCAAATGTATACATCCATAACTACTATAAGAACGTAATTATGTTCTATTTAACTATTTCTCCTTCGGCGTTGTTATACTTAAACCGTTTTAAAATTCTGTCATGTTGTATTTCATTTTTAAAGAATATTCTTCATCGTACTTTTCTTTATGCGTTTTTTATGTAAATTTTTACCCACGCCATTAATTATTATTATTATTTAAATGTATTCATATTACTTAACTATTACTTATATTTTACTCGTGAGCATTAATATTTTATTAATATATGAGTACTTTTAACATGGTGCAACACCTCTCTCATGACCATATACATATTTTATTTATAATTTGTATTTTTACCTACTCAGTCAATAATGACAAATATCTCATCCGTAAAAATGAAATATGTATTGGGTTATATATATATAGCTTAAATAATACGTCACATAGTTTGTATTTAATGATGATAAAATAATATTTAATGCATGTATGCTTTACCCGGAACTCTTATAATATTTTACCACCACAAAAATAATGAAAACATCTTTATAAAACAATATGAAAACTGAAAAGTATAATAATAATATAATATTGTGGCACGAACATTCATTTTTATCTACTTTGAAATCCGTTACATTGAAAATGTAGGAAATAGATTTTAATTGTATGTAAATTAAGTGTCGTGCTATCAAATCACGTTCATTTTCTCGGTCTGTGGAAAAAAGTACTTAAAGAATAATAAAAGTTTATTAAGATTATTTTTTTTATTATTATTATTATTATCTTGAGTCTTATTATTATTACCCAACTACAGATTTTTTGATTCTAATTATTCATGATCCCGAGAGACGAAATTAACTTTTAGTTCAGCTTATAAAACCCACAACCTATGGATATTACTGTCATACTATACCTACTAGATTCAATTATTTTACCATTTTGGTTACCTCATTTCTCCTAATCACTTGATAAAATTACCAATTTGTTGTCTAGTAACATCTTTACTGCGTAGCACGTAAAACACCTGTAAAAAACGTAAATATAATAAAGAGTTGTTTTTTTTTTTTTATTTGTAATATAAGCGTTGTAGCTGCAGTATAACTGTGAATATAAATGTAACGAAAATTTACAAATAATATTATAAAATATTGAATTACAAATTTAGTTAAATTAGGTTTGAGAGTTGAAACTCACGTAGAACAAAAACTAAATAAACCAAAGTCAACTTTACTAAATAAATACTATCTTGCATTTTAATTAATAGATACTGATATAATATTCTATTAAAGGACGACAATCATAATACTTGATCCCAACATATTATACAAAAAAGAAAATCTGACTAAACAAGAAAAATATTAATATATTATTCAAATCTTCCAAACTTCTCGTGTACATCATACTATATAATATTCTTTACAAGCTCTATATCAAGCCCATATTATGGATGTACTGCATTTATTATTTTACAAACCAAACGTTTCACATTTGGATAACCATATGCAAATGGTAAAAGACACAGCCATCTGTCTATATACCGTCGCTACCAATGTTCATTTCTAAACCACCAAAATTCGATTGTAGGCCTATGTTAGTTGTAAAAATTACGCCAACAAATCCTCCCCGAAGTAATGAAAGAAAATGGTGCGGCGACCTATTACAGTAAAATTGCACAGATAAAAGTGTCGCTAATGAGGGACTTCTATTTCAAGAATACGCGTTTTCAAAATTAACAACAACTAAAACAAAAAATTATTCTTACTATACAAAGAAATGTATAGATCATACAAATTACAGTTAAAACATATATTATATTAAACAATTTAATGATATTTCATAAGTTTAATGTAGTCTCCTAGAAATAATGATATGGAATCTGATCAAGTTACAATAAATGTGTTTTATATTTAATAAATATATGAATATAATATTTTCGATTTAAATATTGCATGATAAATATACCTATTACTATTTTTACTTCAACATTAAACTTAAAATTATTATCTTGAACATAACTGTGTAAGGAACAATTAAACTAATTCACCAATCACTGGTTCTCTAGGTTATTCAAAATTTATTCAAACGTAATATTTTTTAAATATTAAAATCATGTAAAAAAAGTTTTAAATAAGTTCTAAAACTATATAAAGGTTTTACTCATTGGATTTAAAACTTGAAAGTTTTTTACTCTTAAACATTTTTTTTTCACTATGTATTATTTTAGACACGACTTTGTTGGTGTGTTTACTGCTCAATATTACTCTAAATGAGTATTAAAAACTATTAAAAAGTCGTGTTTAAAAGGTAGTAGCCACTTTGTTTGAAAATAATTTAAATAATTCGTTGAATCCTAGTACACATTTTTGATCGGTTGCGTCTTGTGTAGTATTTAACATGTTATTCGTACGATGTATTGATAGTAAATCGTATCGGCATATACCACTGAACCAAGTATTACAAACAACAAACAACCCCACTAAAATAATCATCTAACAAATCTGAATTTTAAAATCGCAAGAAAAATCTGTTTTATAATAATTTATTTAATATTAAAAATGTTTATTGTATGTTGTTTATTATAATTTACATTTTCTTTTCAGTAGTAAAAGGCTTACCGTGTACGGTATACAACAAGACGTACGACAACGGAGAAACATTCAGGCTAGATTGCAGAACGCAGTGCACTTGTCAGGTAATTGATAAATACTAAATAATTCATAATTTATTTACCGCTACAATTTAATACTATACATTTTTTTAACAGGAACACGTTTATTGGTATTTTTATTTTTATTCAAGCCGACAAAAAGTATTCGGCTCGAGACAAAACATTTACGTTTTTCTTTAAGACAGACGTTTTTTATAAATCGTGTTAAATTTAAAAAACAAACATTTTTATAATATACCGACATAATATTATTATGGTATTTTTTGAAATGGTGTTATATTGTTGATGAACAATACGTTTCCGCATATTGTTCTATAAAACGATTAAAAATGTTCATGAAACTCCAGTGTCGAATGATTTCTTAAGAAAAAAAATGATTGCTTTAAGTTAAACGCGAAACTCACCAAACATAAACATTTATTTACGTTTATAATTAAACTAGTGTAACTCGATCACTCTGCAATTTTTGACTAGTTTAAAACAAATTAATATATATTTGCACTTACAATTAATAACCATGCTTTAAGTTTTAATAAAAAAATAACAATTTAATTTAAATACCTAATATTTATTAAATTATTATCTATTCTGATCTTATGTTTTAATTTCTGTGGTAAATACTAAATAGTAAATACCATGTTTTATTTATATTTTTATGATCTAAGAATCAGAATACCTACCTAAAATAATTCATATTATAATTAATGTTCATAATACATAGTTTTAGTATCCAATTTCAAATAAAATAAACAAGTTTAACATTAATGTTTATATTTTCGTTAAAAATCTGAGTTATTGAACTATAAGTTCTTGAATAATTTTAACTATTTAATCATTGTTACAATATTTTTAACTAAATCTCACAACAACAAATAACTATGGTAACACTTATCAATTAATTTTTTAATTCAAGTTTTGTTTTATTTAAATATTATAAAGCTACCACTACATTAAGTTAGGTCCGTTATGTAACTACTATCGTAATACATACCTTTTAAAGAAAATATAAGACCAAAATAAAACATTAGACTACAAATTTAACTACATTCGTCATCGATTCATATACTTTTACTTTGTTACTATCTTTTGAAAAAGCTATTATTTAAATTGGTGAATAAGTACTATGTATCGTTCGATATAGAATTCAAAAAAGATCAAACATTGACCTACGGACATTTTCAAAAGATTCTTTAAAGTTTGACTTATCCCAGTATGTATAACTAACGCAATAACAAATTTAGTGTTCTCAAGTCTCAACTCAAATATGTACTTAATGTATGGTCTATTAGACGCCAAAAACTTCGATTTAAAATCATAATAATAATAAAAAATAAAAAATAAAAGCGTCATAAATTCAAGCCAGCCACTGAAGTGTTTAAGAATTTGTCATCAGAGGTAGAGGCTTTAAGCACCTAAATATATCATATTCAATAATAAGGCTTTTTGGGCTTTGAAATTAGCATGTTGCAAGACAATTTTTCAAATTTGGGCGTTCTCAATATTAAAAGAGATTTTTTAAATGTATTCAGGAATGACGATATCAAATTATATTATATCATATATTATTGAAAATATATCATTTAAATAAGATATAATTTGGATTCAAATAAAATTTAAATTTGTTTATTGATTTATATAGTATGTATTATAATGAATATTATTATATGAGAAACACAGCGTAGTTTTTATTGGTAAAATGCAGCCAAATATATCTTTCCACCATCACTGCACCTTTATCATTTATTTATTATTTATATTAATATATTATATTTTTAGAAATTATTAAAATAAGGCAACCATACATAAAGGATATTATTTTTTTACCATTAGCTTGTTTTACATAGGTACTTAAATAATTTAAAATAAATTGTAAAATTTAATGTTTTTCATAAATAATATGTTTTTGATGGTTTCTTTGTCGGGGCCGCATAATATTATTATTACGGTACAAAAATACACGTTTTAATTTTACTGATTTTTATATCATTTAATAAAATCAATAATATAGTTGTATGGAGATCAACAATTAATATATTGGGCTAAAAGGAGTCATCCTTCCTGTAAGTATGCCACCGATGTGAGCTCGTATTCCGTGACCATAGTCCACTTACAAAAACAAATAAGATAATAACTACACTAAAATTATTTGGATCGACATAGGATATACATACGATTACATGCGATTTATGTGCATAATTCACATGTTAAGTACCTACATTAAACTAAACAATGTCACTAGAAATCAAGAATATTAAATTAAACTAATATTAATAATCAAACTATTTTGAATAATATAATTGGTTTTCAAACTAAAAGTATTCTCTTTTATATAGACAACGTACCTCTGTAAAGTGTATCTACAATCTAAACATATTTCTTCAAAACCGTTATAATATTATAATTAAAGAAGGAAAATAATCGATTTTGTTTTGAATGTCTTAACTGAACAACAAAAATGTCTAAAATATAATATAAATATATTTTGTATTTTAATATAACAAAAAAGAAAATTCAATGATATCAAAATGGTTAACAAATGTCCAAATTAATTATTATTCAATAATTGTATTACAATATAAATATATATATTTTAAATTGATCTTAAGCATCGGAAACTATGGCCATTAACATTTTGTAGAGGGTTACGGTCGATTGAGGAACACGTGTATGTGATGGTGAGGATTCGTCTCTAAATCCCCGTGTGGACTACCGATGGTTGACCTCAGAACACGTTAAAGACTGAGATCAAACACCGAGCCACACCTGTCCCCTATTACATTATAATACGCGATATAAACAGTAGTTACGCAAGTTTAATGCGATCAATATGTGTTCATTTAATATACTATTTTGTATATACAAAGTTTCAGATTTGTCACAATTATAAATGTAATTAATATAAATATTAGGAGTGTAATGAATCATACTTTATGATTTAGTTTATATTATATGTCGACAGATAAACATAGATTCGATATGTTTGTCTAAAAGTTCTTAACTTTGTAATAATACCTACGCATGAAGGCCTCGAAATAAAGGGCAGATTTAAAATATCCTCTTCTAACACATATTGTCTCGGATACTTGAACGTAATTATTTTCCAGACAATTTCCAAAACTGGCAAAACCCTGATTTAACAGTAAACCCCTTATATCGTTTACAGCTTGCCGAGAGTAATATTACCTTGCATTAGGTTTTCCATAGTGGCGTCGAAGCCTGTGTTTGTATATAATTTAGCGGGTAACATTTATATACCTAATAATATTTTTTTCAAGATTATGTGTATCTTTTATTGCGACATAGGTGCTGGTCGTAATAATAATAACAATCGAATCATTGTATATAAACCTGATTCGTTTTTATTTATGAGACTGAAGTGGTTATTTGCTGCTGAATTCCTTTTCCAATTGAATTAAATGATGACATATTATTATAATCATAAAAACTTTCCATTGTGCTATTTGTCATGGCAATAAAATATGAAACCTAATAGAAAGTTTCTGTACCTACGTATATATTTCGAATATTCCTGGACAAGAGCCAACAATACATAAGTTGTAGTTTCTACTTTCTACCATAACTATATAATAATTTATATAACATATAATGTATATTATTTTAGGGTTTTCATATAACAGAATAGTCATTCATATCAGTTCGATTAATTGTTTTTCCAGAACGGCACTTATGCCTGTGCGTCGTTGTGTCCACAAGAAAATATATCTCCTCAAGGACTTTGCAGGCATCCCCGGTTGGTCGAAGTGCCCGGACAGTGCTGCAGGGAATGGATGTGTGACAACGTAAATAGTAAGTGATGTACAGTATACACATTTTATTGTGATTCGAAACATAAATTAATATGTTTACAACACTAATATATACACAACAAAAAATATTAAGTCTTAAGGAATAAAACAATAATATGATCATATAAAAATTAAAAATACATTAACCCTGAAATAGGTATAAAACTATTGATTTAAAATCGACAGCAATAATATAATATTGTGCCACAAGAGCGGGAAGTGAGCTATTTCAATCGGGCGCAACGTTTATGGCATGAGACGCAGCTGAGGACCGAAAGCCCAAGACTGAAATTGCATTCCCGCACGAGCCACATATATAGATACTATTTTTTGTTACACCTCTGTCACCTCCGAAAACGCCTCTATCGATATTACGGTATCTAGGCACTCCATAACGAACTGTTCTCTCCGTTCTCAGTAATCGATATCTAGATGCACCAAACTGCTTCATAGAACAACACGGAAGTAACACTCCTACCAAAACGTATTCATGTATTAATAATCTGATTTTGACAGAAGTGGGGGATTTTCACTTTTCCTAGGTGGGAGAAAAAAAAACCATTTATTGTCCGCTAGACGAAAATGGGTCATTATAGAATGCTTCGAACTTCGTCGAAAATTAGACTTTTGGAGCGGGCATAACAGAAAAATTATTTTTAATTCCACCGATAGAGACTTTGTATCTTAGGAACTGTTTCATTCCGACTTCCATTGGTACAATAATATTTTCCTGTTTGCTTTTCTTTTTTTCGGGGAAGGTTAATTTAACCATGTCCCAGGAATACATGACAGGTCAAGATAAAAACGAAACAAAACGATTTTTACGAGAGATTGGTATAAACAGGAAATTACATTGTATAATAATATCATAGTGTCCCGAAACAACGCGTCTGCACGCTCTGGCGGATCGCATTCGAGCATGACGTAGTGACGACGAATTGATAACGTCTTTTCAGAGATTACGGAGGCGGTGGGTTTCGATCAATGTTTCAAATGGTCACACACACACGCACAAACGCACACACACACACATACATACGCACACATGCACCTTTGTGCGGCGCTTATATGCGACGTCACGTTCAATTTCAAAAGAGCCCTTCGAACCGGAATAGCATAGACGGTGGCCAAGGAAGACAGAGATGGAAAGAGAGAGAGAGATAGATAGAGAGAGAGAGAGAGAGAGCTTTTAAAAACCGTGCACGCGAGTGGAGCACTTAAAACATACGCCACAAATCCTTCGTTCTCGGTCGCCCTCGCTGCGACCGCGTCTCTCCGTCTCTCTCTCTCTCTCGTCCGACCACACGAGCCGGGCAGACACGATTCGCGGTCTCATTCCCGGCGAATCGGAAACGCGCGTCTTCGTTATACATTTATGATAACGATTAATATACTATTATTAATTATATTATTATTGCGTTATCCGCACCGTATCCATTATTCGTGTTCTGCACTGCGGTATAGTACCTATCTATATTATATGTTGTTATGCGATAAACAACGTAAAATATTGTCTCGCCACCACAGTGGAACTTATAATAATAATATTATACTACCTACGAGTTTTCGCGGAACAACAATATAGTCGTACACGTATCTACAAAACTATATCGCCCTTGTAAGTACACGGGTAAGTACCAGCACACGCCATCCGACGTAATGAAATCCATTCATTTGCTAAATATTTAATTTTATTACAATTTCGATTAAAAACTATATCAACAACTGATATTTGACTTAGTCGTCGTTTTCGATTTACTATACTACTTTATTGATGACCAAGTCTATGGACAGAGCAATATTGAACACCTGAACAAACTAACAAACCTTTTTGATTTCCGCGAGAAAAATAAAATTACTTCCTAGCTGGTAACTAAAATCAAGGTTTCCATTGTAGTATTAAAAATAAATACAACTCCAGAACATGTGACGACATACACAATATAAAAGTAAAACTAATCGACTTATATGGCTCCAAGAAAACGTACAGTTTTGCCGATATAATATTTATAATTGATTATTCATATTTTTCAGACAAATCGTGAGCAATCAAGTGAAAACCACTGAGTGAAAATTAAAAATATTTGTTTTTATGTGTACATAGTCTGCTTTTGTTTAAAATAATAATTCATCTGGGAGCATTATGAAAATTTTTATTGAAAAAATAATACGTCGTACACCATATTGAAAATCTAAATTCATATTTTTGAAAATCTGACTCTTAAAATGTATTAAATAATATTAAATTTAAAAGCAACTATAAAATGTTATGTTCAGTACTTCAAAAGGTCCGAAATTGTTTTTAATTTTAATAATTCTTTCAAAGAAACTGTATAAAACTTTCATCATAAACTAAAATATACAAAATCGCCAAATTTCAAAATATAAGTAAAATCATGAATGCCATGACAAGGTATAATATTTGCTAAAAGGGATTGTAATATTAACCGTATAACGCTAATTTGAAATTTCTGTTGTATACACGAATTATTTAAAGATATTTTTTATGTCAATTATAAAAAAAAATCATTTTTTATTTTTGATAAAAATATGGTAAAAATAATGTACAAATGTAGACCAAAGAGTTATTATTATCATTTTTAAATAGTGTTGTTGTGTGCACAAATAATACTTTTCTACCAACTTTAACTTCATAACAAACTCGGGCACTTCTAATGTGAAACGCCTATTCAATGTTCTCTATTTTCACCATCTAATTTTGTGTTCACTCATTTACTTATTGTACACACTCACTTGTATAGGTTGTACATTTTTATTAAATAAACGAATTTAAAAAAATAATAAAAATAAAAATAACAACATTAAAATAATGGTTTATTTTTCAAACTACAAATTTTGAACGAATGTAAATTTTAAATTTAAAAAAAACCCTTCATCTTCGAAAGATAATAATTTAAATAAAATCATTCCATAAGACCATTTCCTTTAATCATATAATAAATCAAGTTTTCAAAGGCATTTTACAATATATATATATATATATATATGTGTGTGTGTGTGCGTGTGCGTATTATATTTACACTAGAATTTTCTCATGTATTACGTCAGTTCAAAATCCGGTGCGCACATCGTATTTGTTCCAAGCTCTTCCGCAGTTAAGACGGTAATTAAGCATATACACGCGTCACATACCAACTAAAGTCATGTTAGATCGTACACGCACGCTTAGCGTCTGGACTAATGTGCTGGAAACGTGACGGGATTAGAACATAAATTGGGTTCCGCATGCAAAGATCTGAAGGATTTGAATCATTTAGTGACACAGGAAAAAGAACGCGAAATAGTTGCAAAATACACATTTCAAATTAACGTTTCTTTTGCCAGAATTTCTTTTTTCCCCCTTTTATTCTTTACTTGCAACACACATATATTGTTTATTTTACGCCTCTTTAATAATTCCCATGCTCTTTTCTTCGTCGCCAGCCTAGATGGACCGGAAAAAGTAATGGCCGACGATGAATAATTTATAGCTTAACCGTGTATTTGATGAATTTTTAAGGTTCTTGTCACTTCGAAACACACCATGTACGGGACCGAGATTGAATTCAATCGACCGGATAAGCCTCGAACATGCCGAACACGAAATTGATTGATAAACCATCCCGGTCACGACAAATTTTGAACAATTGATGAGATTAAAATGCCCACAATAAATCGTTAAGTTTTACTTAACGAAATAGTAGAAATAAAAGATAAATTATTTACGATGTATTAAAAACGAACCTGGTTTAAGCACGGAATAGGTATAGGAATATTTGAAAATAAAGTGGAGTCATCCACTGACTGACAAAGTACCTAACTAATAAATTAAATTACACAACTGTAATTATTACACAAATTTTGTTAGTATTCAAATTATTTCATGAATTATCAACAATTATTAATAACTCACGATGTTGCATCACGTTTCCAATATTGTATTAGGTTCATGAAATACTAATAATATAAATTAATTTTAAATGTATTATATAAAATATAATAATATGTACCTATCTATATATATATATATAATTAAATAAATATATATATTTTTTTTTTAGTGGAAAGGCCGCCAAATTGTGAAGCATTAGTCACACCATGGGCGGAATGTTCATCCCAGTGTGGATTAGGCCTTTCTAGGCGCATGTCCAATGCAAATGAAGCTTGTAAGCCTAATAACGAAACTAGACTTTGCCAAATAAGGCCGTGTCACTCACCACCACTGGTGAATGCTAAATATGCAAGACACCACCACATTAGAGTAAGCATAATATCATACTATTTTACTATCACGGTATCACCATATAATAATATGAACATTAACAATAATGTCAAATTAATAGTGTTTATGGTAAAATCAAAATAATTTTCATTTAAAAAAAAAACGAAAGTTAACAATGGCCAACTGAATAATAATATTACTTATTAGTTATTAGCAATCAAACTCATGCACAAATATATTTATATTATATTTCATATAAACCATTTGAGTTATAGCACCCAGACCATGTAGGTACCTAACACACTACCGCTGTGGCACTGTATATACATCCAACCATTAATTTATTATACGCTAAATTATTATGTAAATATTATACAATTCGAACAATTACTAAAAAAAAAGATTATAATATTATTATTTGGCATTTTGGACTTAAGCTTTAATCTTACTTATAAAGTTATGAAAATAAATTTATATGCAAAGTACTAAAATGAGCTTAATTTATAAATTTGTAAATAATTCATAGATAAGTACAAAAACAATATTAATTAAAAGGAAAACTCATTAATTTCTAAACATTTTAAGTGACCAAATAATTTATAGATATTTGCATTTCGTGCTTAAATTAAAATAATAATATGTTAACTTTTTGAAAATAAAAATGTGAATTACATTATTGCGAATTTTCTCAATATAATTTTACAAACCAGATTAAAAACAAAAACTTTCAAGAAAACCTAAAAACAACATTCAGAAGTATTGACGCATATAGACTCTTTAACATAATATACCTAATAAAATGTTTTGATGTATAAAATTATGTTTCCACTGTAAGATTTGTGATGAAAATTCGTCCCTATATTATAATCCGTTTAAAAAATAACACAAAATGCAAATATTTGGAGTTGTGACAAACGACTTGAAACACTTAAATATCTCTGAAGCAATTTAATGTAATCATGAATCAAAATTCGATTGAAATACTACGTATTTTTGAATTTATTATAATTGTTCAGACTATAATTATCACAGGAACAATACATATACCTACTCAGACTTTTAGTTTGCTAATTTATATTTGAATTAACATATTTTACTATAATTTAAAATCCTTCTTTCTTCCATTGTCATAATACATTATAATTAATCAATTTCTATTATTTTATTTTAATAATAAATTACTATTTCGAATTTCGATTAAAAAATGAAGTGAGAAGAATTTAAATTGTCACTAAAATCAATGTTAAGAAATTTGTTAAATACATTTTTAAATTTAATTCAAATTCAGGGTGTTACCACTGGGTATCTTCCCTAATCGAACTACTCATACCATATTTTACCTTTCATATATCAAACCTACTTATTATACAAAAAGCATGTATAGATTGTAGATTTCTTCAAATAAATAAAAAAAAAAAAATTCAAATTGAATTGCACAACTTTGTAGTACATAATATTATATTTCTTCGTGTTAATATCAGAAAAAAATAATATAGCAAAGCATACAAATTAATAGATTATATTATTATTTTGGTGTACACTAACTCACGCCCAGCCACTTTTCATTTTTAAGCCTGCAGAAGTAGGCTTTTTAATTTTTTCCAAAGCTCCGTCACCAGCTCGTTTATATTTTATATTATACATTACCACGCCAATAAGTGATTTACGTAGTTAACTTAACGCAATGTGTATAAATTATAATTCAATTAAAAACCAGAAATATTAATTATTGTATGTGCCTACGTATATACAATGATGTTCTAATATGTAAACACCACACCCATTCAAATAAAACATATAATATCATACTATTAATACATAATTGGAATTTATTTTTTATGTACTTTTTTAAAAGCAATTTGAAATGAATATTGTTTTAATGATCAAATTACGTTGAACCAACTTAAACAGTTTTTTTTCCGGTTTTATTTCTAATACTTGTACGTGTTTGATAAAACCCCGACATCACGTGAAACTTGCCATTAGTGTAAAAAAAATAAAAATAAATACGTTATTATATCGTTCAATATCCATACGGCGTATACGAGTTGTAAAAACTGAATGGTTAAATGGAATAAAATAAGAACGTTCTACCTACGTAGATTTAAAACCAACGAGACGGAGGAGTACGTGCACTGCCACCTTGATGGTAATGCGCCCGACCAACCACCGTTATCGTCCTGATAAATAATTTTTTTTTTTTTTTAATGCGAATTCCATTATTCATGTTCAGAACCCTCATGCATTGAAGGATAGAAAATAATACAATTTTTCACGACCGAAACATCTGGTCGAATGCTGTGACGCGGGCGACGGGGAAGGTGAAAATTTGAATGCCTTACTATTGCACGTCACGTCTACAGTATTTGTCGTCGCGGGTCGTGTTTACCTTTTATTTTAACCGCGCCCCGTCCCGTTCACGTGGACAAGTTGCTTCTGGCAGGGCAGACTAATGGGCGTACCGAAAAGGAACAGTGATAGAGGGGAAAAGACAATGAATCAAAAATATTCCTGTCCGAGTCCGAAAAGTCGGTCGACAACTTTTACGCCTCGGATTCAATCTGAATAGAAATTAGTTTGTTCTTTTATTTCCTATGTCTACATATATATATATATATATATATTATTACACTATTTTGGAAATCATAAAAGTTACTTACAGCGTTAGCGACAAAACTTTTACCGATAACGATCGTAGAGGATATATTTTTATTCGTTTTAAGGCCTGGGTATGATAATAATTTATTGAAATATTTTATTTTCGCCAAACACAAAGACACGTTTCAAACTGTTCTGCAGAGAATCAGTTCTATATTTTTAAACCCACACCACATTTAAGAAAATAAAAATAAACCATGTTCACTTTAATATTCTCTTCGTGCACGGGGTATAAAACCACGATACGCACACGAATGAATGCAACTAATTAAAAATAAAATTACTATGGTCAATGAAGGGCAAATTTACATCATAATAATTAGAATGGCTTTTTTATGTACATTATTTCAAATATGAAAAATGTACGGTAAAAGTAACGATAAAAAAAACGAACACAAACGTGATTATAATAGTCAAACAATATTTCAACATTTTTTTATTTTTTTTAGGACGTTTTATTAACTACGGTGTTTTTTTAACTATCATTTTCATGATTAAATTTTTACATATTTTATCACTGTTTACGATAACCAATGCAAAAATAGTTTTACCAAACACAACTCATTTACCAAGTAGATGAGTATTTTAAATAATAGATTCTAAAGTACTAAAATCTTGTTGGCGGTGTCTAAATGAAAGAATATACGACAAAATGTCTATTCTACCAACTAGCTTTTTTGGCTTCTGTCACAGGTTATATAAAGTGCCTATATACTACCCCAAGGCTAACAGTACTACAGCGGTTTCTTTATTTATACGCGTTTCTTTGACCGCAAATTCCTTGCAGCCACCTTTGTAATACTATAATATAGTATATACGACACATGCGTTCCATTTAATATCCCCTTCTTACAACTAAATTGTCTTCTTTGAATATATATCCACTCTTCAGTCTTTTTGTTGGGTGTTAGCATTCTGTCCATTTAGAAATTACATTTGTCGAAATCACAAACAATGATAATAATAAATGTGCTATGATACGCACACAGTTAAATCAATAATTATAACGTTTATTTATACTTTCTGTAATGGGTCTCAAATTTTATTTTTCCCATTATCATAATATGCGCCTTTCACGACGATAAAGACTTATCATTATTATTTTAATATACTATTGTATATTTTTACCAGCTTTCAATAACAATAAAATATGCATTTTCACGACTTTCCGAGTAAAGATCCTGCACTACAGTATAACGCGGTAGGTATTATTAAAGTTCGTCATCATAATATTTTAACAACACTACCTATATTAACAGTTTTTAATTGCATTTTACAAAACACGGCTTTATAAATTCGATTGTCCCAAAGTTTATGCAGATAAATAATTTATCTACAATTATTGTAGGCGCACCGGTGTAATACGATTTACTACGGTAACTGCGCGTGAAATTCGTTACCACAAAAAATAATACATGTAACAGCGATTTTGCCAAAATAAATTTCATACGAATAAAAAAATAAGAACAATCAATTATATGGGATCGGCATTCAAATGTGTATTTCAATCATTCCAGTTCCCCCGGCCTCGTTCGATTCATGTCCTAATGGAGAAATCGCACAATAATTAACTCGAATATAAACAAAACACAATTATTGTAGTAATTTATCTAATTTTTATTTTTTCAAACCTTTATTGAGTATAATATATTATTAATTATAATATAACTTAATGAATATTAACACATTATTTTAATTTTAAAGGAGGTGTTAGTAATATTATGTTAAGTGAAACCACTATACGCGATTTTTGCACCTAGATAGTAAAATTATAACACGGCGTTATGGATAGGCATTTTAGGTGCACTTGGATGAGACATTCTTATAGAGGAACCAAACTAATGTACATACCATTCGACATTTCCAGTTATACCCAGTGTTCGAACTTATCTAGATAAATTTATCTAGATGAATATCTAGATAATTATTTGTTCATCTTTTATCTTATCTAGATAAATAGTTACAAGGTTTCTAAACGTTCATCTTAGATAATTTTTTTACTCATCTAAATTAATCATCTACATACATTTTTATTGATAAAAATCACGAAATTGTACAAATGCATTTAAATATTTATACAGATTCTCAAACCAATTTTATGGTTTTTAAATAATGTAATTATTTTTATTTATATCATCATTATTATTATTATTATGTTCCTAGTGCCCAACTAAAATATACCTAAATTTAAAACCAATTTAAAAAAAAATTGTATCTTTATCTTTATCTAGATAAATATGAGTTAAGTTATCTTTTATCTCTATCTAGATACATAAGAGTTGCATAAATCTTTATCGTTATCTAGATAAAAAACTACTTATCTAATCCGAACACTGGTTATACCGTTATGATTATAATATTATAATGTTATTAAGTTTATATTAATGTTGTTCCAACTATAAAATATATAATTTGTCGTATTATGTTTTGTCCGTTAATATTGTTTAGGTATATTATTGGTAATGATACCTTAATTGCATAACATTTACCTACATTGGTAACTTTGGCTCTTCGATCACAGTTAATTACAAACTTTTATAATTATGAATATAATATTATCTATAGTAATTAGATACTTAAAATTAATTTTTTTATTTAAAAATAATGACCTATTCTAATAAAAATACAATTTTAAATTAATATCCGTAAAATGTACACTAGGGTAGTTATATTAGTGGAATAACTTGAAATTCACACATTTATCTTGCATAATTATTATTTATATTATCCTTGGTGAATTTGTTGGATATATAACACATAGTACTAGTTCATTTTTGTGTTTTTATAGGTACGTATAGTTTTAATATTTTTTTACAGCGACCAACACTATTACTAAATTTATCGAGAACTTCTATTTTTAATGATTTTGACAAGAGCATGCGTTTGTTTAGTAGCAAGGGATTCCTCACAAAACTCTGGTATAACAAAGTTCATAAAAAAATTATCTGCTTTAGGATATAAAATTGGGCTTATAAAACAAAAATAAATCATACTGAGTAACTTAATAGCCACGCATGTCCTGTACGCTCATATGAAGTATATAAAACATCCAAGTGTAAACAAAAAAAAATATAGGTATTAATAATGATTATATAATTAAAAATATTGTAAACAAAGTATTCATCCTTTCTGAACTCTAATTATTGTAATTTGAATTATTTTCATACCCAAACTTAAAAATAAAATAATTTACTTTCAACTAAAATGTATTTGAAACATTCAGGTTAATAAAAATTGATGAGCTTAAACTATTTTTACCATTGTAAAGTAGATGTATAATAATAATATTGTAAGTTGTAACTAACAATAACTTATATTTACTATCAATATAAAAATATACCGAACATTATATTCTTATACTATTTAAATCGTTTGAGGCTTTTGAATTCGGACTTACGTCTTTTAAAAATGTTACGGATGGTTCGAAGAGTTCAAGAACCTATAATCTCTAATAATATTATATTATTGTTATTATTATTGGTATCGTAAATTGTTTGGGCCATCGACCTGAAGCTTTAAAACGACCTCGGGTCGACCAGTGACGTATCCAGGTGGTGCTGAGCATTGTAAATATAGTTATTTTAAACACTTATTTTGTAGTTATAATGGTTTCTATTTTGTAGTGTAATAATATGTAACTGATCAGCCCACCCTCCCCTCACGAAAACAAAATTCCTGGATACACCACTGAGGTCCACTACGTTTTAATTCGATTCTTATCTATATATTCGTTTTGCTCGTGTGATTCCGCAGAAGGGACACGAGTGCAAGGCGACGATCAAGTCGACGACACCGGTCCGGCTGAAGTTCGGCGACTGCCGGAGCCGGAAGACATTTCACCCGAAACGGTGTGGCGGCGCGTGCCCATCGGCGAGTGGTGGTGGAGGTGACGGCAACACTGGTAATGGCATCGTTTGTGCCCCCGAGCTCAGCACCACGGTCAAGGTGGAGTTCCTGTGCCGGAGCCCGGTGGAGGGCCACGACCGGCTGGACGGCGCTGTACCCGGCGACGACCTCTGGGAACCCGTCCGCAGGCCCTTCTCGGCCACGGCCGACGATTACGTGCACAGCGTGTACGTGGACGTCGAGTGGATCGTCAAGTGCACGTGCCGGCGGCACGCTGACTGACGACGGCGGCGGCCGTGAACCGCTGGGCGTCTGAAGCCGACGCCGATGCCCCTGCAGCAACCAGCCGCCCGCGACTTGGCCGAACTGTGAACGTTTATTATTTTACATACCTATTTCAACATTCGCGACACACACACACACACACACACACATACACACACACACACACACAGATACATATATACCCGACACACAAACTACATGACGGCGGAGTTTTTGAGAATTTTTGTTTACGATTTAAGATCGACGTTTCTTATTTTTGTTAGAATTATTATTATCATTGCAGCGTTTCTCGACCTTTGAGACCCGATTTTTCCAGCAATATTTTATTAAAAGTTAGTTTAAACTGAGGTTCTTGAGATCATTGCACTCACCAAATATAGTATAATAGTTCTCCGTTGATTTCAACACTCCGAAAAGCCTATGGTTTTTTTAATGAACCTCCTGCGGTGTGTTCAGTGCGTGTCAATAAAATTATTTATTTTGTATTACACTATAAATATAAAAAAATATTTTCAAAATTAATAAAATCCTATGGTCAGCTGGACCCGCACAACTATTCGTGACCCAAATAATCTGGTCCCGACCCAAATTTTGAGAAACACTTCATCTTTAGGTAGATATATTTGATTACACATGATGTGTGCATCGTCAATAATCTGAGTTTTGGTTTAGATAGATTTTTTTTCGCGTATACTTATATTATATTATATAACGTTTCCCCGCAAAGTGTACGATGACCTCACGGCCATAGATGAAGTTAAATAAAGACCAAAAATATCACTTAGGTTCCACTTTCCACAGCATAAAAACACAAATTCCATTCACTGAGGTGATAAATTTTCAAAAACCCCTATAAAGCCCATTGCAGTATCGCTTTCGAATACAAATAAATTTTGTGAAAATATTCAATTTCGTGTTTTTGAAAAATAAAATACGCTCCCGGGAGGACCAACTGTATAATATACTATTATTTCATCTCAAACGCGCCAAAAATACAATCACTAATAATAATCGCCCGTTAAGAACCATTGCAGTTATACACAATGTAACTATATATCATTAACTCAATTTGTACATAAAGCACACTAAAATCTGACGTATTTTACAACTTTACAAGTAGTTGTTAATTATTTACTCCACTTACCTACTCTGTTTTTAAAATTAATGGGATTCGTTGTATGCATAATAATTATGTATAATACGCTGTAGGTATAATATATTATTATATGTTATTAATTATTATGTGCAACGTACCGACGCGTATATAATGAAACAAATAATATAAAAAAAAAATTGTAACAATGACGTTACAAAATTATAATGTTATAATATTATATTATGTTAATAATGATATTATATATTATTTATAATATACAATATACATATATATATATGTATTAACAAGGGTATAATTTGGATATTTTTTGTTTGCCAAAATTAATATGTTATATGCTTGTAAAAAAACACATTTTTTTTAAATGTACCGTTTGGAATTGTACTAGATTAATATTATGTGAATAATGAACTATTATAATAATTATTTTTATTTTTTTGTTGTTGTAAGTAAGATATGAAATCGTTTTATCCTTACAAGCTTTGACCACACTGCACCATTTTATATATTCACCACACGTACCTGCATCAAACATGTATAACAATAATATCCATATATATTATTATTACTTAAAAATAGATCTCTATATTATATAGGTAGGTACCTACCATCATTTCATATCACATGCTGATGATCTCCGTAGGCAATAAAGAGCATTTAAAATCCATACACATTTCCAAAACATGCGAATAAGTTCGATTTGTTTGCATTGAAAATTAAACCGTTGGCTTCAAAACTAAAATATTACAATATAATTCGAAGACACTGTTCAAAAACGGTTCATAAAGCATCATGAACGTAGTACTTATACGTTTCCGACTTTCCGGTGAACAGTTTTATGTTTTCTCTGTTTTATAATATATAATATTCAGTATTCAGTATTACATTATAATATTACGTGTGACTGACAAACCTTCGCAGACGACCAATAATCTTTTACTTTTTCACCGGAAAAATGTTAGCGATACAATTATCACAATATTTTGCTATTATTGTCCGTAGAAGATGTTTACAGTTGTTAACGAATAATATTGAACGATTAATTCCTACGACATTATATGAACACTTTATACCTACGCCAGTAACAGGTATTAGCGATAGACTTACAGCCAGAGGCCAACACTATAAGGTATTATTTATACAGTGCCTTAATGGGATATTTTTATTCTGCCCTCACCTTTAGGTCCTTCAATATTAACATATCCACACTTTGTTACCTAAAATATACTAAATAATAATTACATTATAAATTGGTTTGGTTAATATAATAAGTATAATATAGAAGGGTTACAAAATTGAAAAAAAAAATGTATAAATGTTTTTGTTTATTAACCGTCAGTCATATTATTATATAATATTATAGATGTAAGAAATTATGAAAATTTTCAAAATTTCACATAATTATATTAACTAAGTATTAAGTACTTCAAATATCGTTTTGTCATCATGAATACGAAAAGGCAAAAAAAATGTATAATTATATTTTGTTAACGTATAAGATATTATATCGCAATTTGTAATATTTAATCGAATTCAATAAAAAGTTATTATTTGTAATGTTGAATACTTTTTTTTCCATATGAACTCATAAAATTAATTTATTCTGGTAGTAACAGTTATTATTAATAAATAGGTACATTTTGGTTATAACTTTTAAATATTAATTTATTATCAGTATATTAAAAGTCATAATTATATGACTGGAGTAATAATATATGAACAGATGAACTACTGTAGTAGGTACTGTGTAGTAATAATTCATGCTGTAGACTTGTAGCGTATAATGTGTATAAATGCATAGCGACATAGTAGTTAGTGGACAATAATTGTATTACAATTTCACTTCAGCGAAAAATAATTTGATATTTTAATAACTAAGCATTTTATTTTTTTTTTTTAATATAATATAATATATCGCATCGATGCAATAATTTATAATTCTATATCAATAAATTAGTACTTTCCTACATATTTATATATTACTAACTTAAAGTATAAAATAAAGTGTACAACAATATTTTCATTAGGTACATGATTTAAAAAAGCTTTAATTAATTCTTAGGTACTATACTATACTAACAACTACTACTTAGTGCCTAAGTATATGGCAATAAGAAAGGACTCACTGGAGCGGTCTGAGAATTTCAACTTATAAAATATGTTCCCAATGTTTGCAAAAATCTACGGTTTAGTAAATACAACAATCAACAGTATAGTATAGAACACAGGGTACATAGTACATAGGTATTATATTGCTGTTATTGCAAGGTAGTCATTAGAAAACTTTTTAATTTATTGTGATAACTGATGAGGAATATCAATATATAATATTAAAATATTACGGCTTTCTCACACTTTAATAGGTCTATGATCTCACATATATATTTTGCGACATCGTTATTCAGTTTCTTGTATTATATATATAGATCATAATTCATAGCTGACTTTTATCTTGTAGAAAAAAAGTTCATTATCAAAATAAAATTGATTGCTGTAATATACTAATAATCCTCCAAAATCTTAAACAAGCTTGAAAAACTGAGAATAAGCCAAAGAATGAAAAATTAATAATAACAGTCAATACCTGAAAAAATATTACAGTACGTCATAAATTAGGTAAATGTTCGCCTTTTTTAATAAGAAAATGATTACGTACATTACATAAAAAATATTAACCATATCAGTGCCGTTGTGAACCCAAATGCTAATTTTCAGCTTCTGAGCACCTAAAACAATTTTTGAGTTCAATAATGGCCCCAAACATATTAAATAATATTGCAATATGTACAAAATAAGATGTAAGATGAACATAGAGATGTAAAATTGAATATATTTATAAAATAGAGAACCAATTTATTAATGAAGCTCTTTTTCGAATAAATACGAATTTTAATTCCTCAAACCAACTTAGGTAGGTATTCCAATTATGTTATTAATTAAATCGGACGAATTTTGTTAAATCTAAATTTAAAATGTTTTACTAGTCGGATTTGTAAATTAATATAATATAACATAATATGAAATATTAAATGATCCATCTTCTGTACTCCGACTCAAGCCTATGCGCCCGGACGACCTTCTATTGTAATTTTATCATCTTGTAATAAATTGTAAATATATAAAAACGTAAATGTATTATATATTGTTCACTAATATTATAATTAGGTTTACGTATAGAAACTACAGTTTCTGTTGGGATTTCTATAGACACTCCACGCTTTACCATATATGAAGCAAAATTCATCTAAAAATCCAACAGAAATTGTAATTCCTATATGCTATTCCAAACCTAATAACATTTCTAAATAGAAAATAAAAATTTACTCTCCTTACTGATTATATACTCCAAATTTATACTTACCCATCCCCTTCCCCGGGCCCCAGCTTATTCATAATCCTGACTATGCCACTGGAGAATACGTCATGTATTTTCAAGCTATAAAGCATTTGACAAATATAATCACAGGTGATAAGGTTAATAGTCATAGAATCATAGATAATATAAATAAAAGTTTAAAATAGTGGTCAAAATAATAAGCTGATTTGTCGAACTGGCGGAGCATTTTGTGTATAGGATGATTATTACCATACGACTATACGAGGTAGAGTGTGATGGAACGTTTACTTTAATAACAATAATATCATAAAATATAATATAATAAATTGGTAATATTTTAGACCAGGGGTGGGTCATTAAATTCTAAGGTGGTTCAGATAATTTGAAAAAAAAATTTCAAGGGCCAAGAAAAAGTAATATAGCTACCTAGTTAATATACCTAATGTGTTTATTTTTATGTTAAAAATACAGTTTAAGCTATTTAAAGCAAAGTAATCAATATGATATAATATTGACCAGTTTTTTTAAATCTAATACTTTTGGAGAACAACTAATGCGCGGAGTATTTCAAGGTGAAGAATAGAGATCAGTTGATCTTGAACGATATTTATTCATTAAAAATTTCATTACGGAATTTCCCATATCTATATGGCCGCCTATTACCGACCACTGTTCTAGACTAACAGACTATTTCTGCTCAAAATCGTTTTTCGTATAGGTACAATATGATTTATCATTGAATTAAAACTTTTGTTAAGATCATTAATTTTAGTGACCCACTTGTGTAGTTGTATCTTACTGTAAAGCAGAGTGGTATCCAACTTTTCATTGCTCTACTACAAATTTATTAAAAATTAAAGCTGATATTATATAGGTACAATTTTTTAAAGAAAAAAAAATTATAATAAAGAAAAGAACACGCCTTAGCAACAAAATTAACCAGAACCAATAAAAATCCTTAAAAATCGACAATTGTAACACCGGAAACCCATACCTGAATAGTTTTGATTTCAAAACATCCGAATTAACCAAAATTCATAACTCATATGACATTCGTTTTATCCAAATAGTTTATAACATTTAATTTATAAATCATAAATGTATTGTGCCTCGTCAATTTTTTATTGACTTGCATACAATATATTTCGCCATTTCGGGTTGTATGAAACGGGTTTTCGGTCTAGAAAACAATGTAAATGAACATTTTATATTTTTGGTATAATAATAATCATAATACATTTTCAGAGTTGAAATAATATTTATAATATTAATTCTAATCAAAATCTTATAATAATAAAAAATAAATAATTTAGGTGCAAAGCCCTGAAAAAGAAACTATATCAATTATTATTCTATTAATAATTCTGTATTATATTAATCTTGAGCATCACGTTGTTTATGTTTGGCGTATATTGGCCTAAAGCTGCAGTATACCTACTTATAAAATATGATGTTACCGTATGATTAAAAACAGCTCTGATTTCAACTACCTAATTAAAACGGTAAAAGCAATTATTTCATTGTCATCTATATCATAGTACTATGGTGATTATAACTATATAGCACCAGCATGGCAGTTTACCAGTATTTTACTTCAAATAACAATATTATAGGCATTTAGCATTAATCATAAATACAAGTACTATAGACAATGGTTGAATGGTATTAGGTAGGTACATTTTACCGAGTGGTATACTGTGTCTTATTATTGGCAACTCACAGGCTTACTGCCTAACATTTAATGTATTGAGATTTTGTTAATATAATATTATATAGGGCATCACAAACGGGTTATGATTTGATATAAACGCGTTTGATTCTATGAATCAGTAATTATTACAATGTATAAGGTACGCACCTAATATTATAGTGTCTGTCTGGCGCATATTATTATTGTCTATAAATTTAAAACGGGTTTACGGTGTGCCACCATTGGGTGACTTCCCCCTCCCGTCAATCAAACCACATCACATTTACTTATTGTATAACTTGAAAATACAGATTGTAAATACAATTTTTGTTCAATAAAAAAAAAAAAAAAAAAAAACGATTGGTATTATTACCAAACGCTCCTGTGAGCCAAGTAATATCAGTATAACACGGTATGCACTTAAGCACTATATAGTATGCCCTTATATTATAAGCTGATAAATTCGTTATGATTTAATATCGCGTGCCTTTGACATGTCGTGAGCGTGACGTCACATATAAAGCATAGTTTACTTAGGCATGTCACAAAATAAATAATAAAACGATAGTAATAAAAGTAAAAACAATAAACGGTATTTAATCTTTTATTATTTTAAAATCCTCAAAACTTTAAAATTTGTATCGTTATGGTTTTTTTACTTTTTGAACGACAAAATAGGCATTTTTAATATTATTATATTCTCAAGCAGAACATTTTTTGGATAATTTCAATACAAAAAAATCGAATTTCAAACCAGTACCTAGTTCATTGGTGATTTAAAGTTTAGATGAGGGGAGTATTAGATTGGCACAGGAGTACCCGTAAAATGATTGTCCACTTTTCCGCTCATCTAAATAGGAAATATGTTCTTCCATTAATTATGTATAATCAATGGTACTTCTTATAACTAATAAATTAGGTACCTACTCGTTCGAAATTCGAGTTATAGATACCTATTGAAATTCTGCAAAAAAAGTTAAAAATTTAAAAATTATAACGACAATATATTGTTAAAAAATATAACTTTTTTTTAAAAAGTTGGTTTGTAATCTCATAAAATATCTTCAAAAAAGATAAAACTTTTCAAAATAATGAGTTGATATAGGCACTTATTTAAATCAACACGATTTTTCAAAAATGTTAATCCTTCAGATTTGGTGAAGTCTCATATATAAATTAGATATCTGCAATTACTTCTTTACTCAGAAGTATTTATTATTGCAAGATATTCGTTACTCGATATTTTTTTTATTCTCTTCGTCTTTCTCTGTCCAGTAGGTCTATTTTGAATTTCCCTTGTTATCAGCCTGATTTGTATCAGTCATTATCGTTAAACTTTGTATTCAACATTCAATCAAAATTTATTATTTTTTTATCAAACATTGTTATGTTCATCATTCATGATTTATCACCAGTAACACTGCAGGTTGAGCTAGTCCGATTTTCTCTGACTATAAAATCAAACACATAAAATGAAATCCATTATATTTTCTGTCAGTAAAAAAAATCAAATGGCTTTCAATATGTCCATATCTTTTATAACGTGTACGATAAGAGTATGTTTATATTATGTATCAAAATTAAAAATTCTATATAGCCTACCGGCATTTCACTGGAATATCAACATCCCTTATTATAAAGTAATTGAACCTTTATAGTAACATATAAATAAATAGGTACATAACCTAGGTACATAACATTTGTTACCTGGTCTCCACACACACATAATATACTGTTCTATGCATAACAATCACATAGTTGCGGGGACGTTGCGAGGACGTTGCAGGAACGTTGCTGCGACGTTTTAGAAATCATGACGGGGGCCGTTTGGAACACATGTACCAGGAGCGTATGCTGTGATCGCGATGGCCGCCAACTACAACTGCCGCCGCCGCCGTCGCAATCACTGGCACCGACATCGAAGAACGGCAGCGAGTAGCGCGTGCGACCCTGGTACACGGAGTCCGCAACGTATACCCGGACACACACTTTTTACACACTCACTTTTACATTTTCCTCATCCACAGAAATCAAAATGTTGGGACAATTAGTTTATCGAATTCTTTGTTTTTATCATCGAAATTATTATTTTCACTCACTTTTTTTTCTCATTTAAGGTTATTCATGGGCATCCTTAATTATTTTGAAAGTTTTTTTTTGTACTTGATCAATTATTTTCATTTTTTTACCGTTTTTTAACTACATTTTTATCCATATAGTGCAATCGTGTATTAAAAGTAAAATTAACTTTAAAAAAAATTCGTATCCATTCAGTATGTGATAGTAATAATTTATGTGTCGTAAAATAATGGGTTTAGTTTATTAGTTAGTACCCATAGGTATTTGATATCTGGATAAATGCTTTTATAAATGTTACAAACTTACATGATGGTGTACCTACTTATGAGTTATGAAAAACCAGTTTTATCCCATTTAGCTATTATTAGTTTATAACTATAGAGTATTATCCCTTTCAGGACAACAGCTTACAAACATAAAAAAATAAAAAAAATAAATAAAAAAAGGTGGGTAAGTGGATGTCCCTCTGCTGTACAGTAGGTTACAAGTGGGTCACTGTAATGGATGGTGTTAAATTCGAATTCAATGATATAATATCATTGTATAAGAAAAACGATTCTGAGCGAAAACGGTCAGTCAGCCTATAGGCTTGACATTACCAAGTATATTTAAGAGGACGCTACACACCGGTTTTCGCCACCTAAAAACATGTTTTAGTAGAATTGCTCTCATTTGAACTGTATTTATCGCACAAAATTCAAATTTCGACCATTTAAGGATAACAATTTTATCTGGGTTCCTATGTTGGATAATAAGTATACGTTTACTCAGTCGGCTGTTTTGGACTGTAGAAAATGATAAAATAACCAAATATTCAACATTTATTAAAAGTTACTATGTTGATGGTATCTAAAAGATCCAACATAGGAACACAGATAATGTTCTCACCTTTGTGTTTACGAAAGTAGGTATTTGTATAATTAATGTAGCCCAAATGAGAGTGATTCTCCTGAGACATGTTTTTGAAAAAAAATTCGTATTTGTATAACCGTATAGTGCTGCTGCCTGCTCTGGTGGCTATAATAGCGGTTGTGTACAAAACTGTACCCGTTACCCCCCACACCGCGCACGGTAACGCACCGTTCATCGAAAGACCGGTCTATCGAAGGCGCGCATAGTTTATAAATATCCAAATTGTCGATACAAAAATAGCAATATTTCCGATAAATATTAATTTGTACCACATTAATAATTATTTGCCACACAAGTCGATGTTTGAAGCCGGCTTTTATAAATACATGTAGTAATTTCATTTGGGAATTGTGATCTACATATCAAACAGTGAACGTCACGCTTTTTTTTTTTGATTGTTTATTTTATTTTATTGCTACTGTGCTGTGAAAATTGTTTTTTTATTATGTCTCCCTACAAAAAAGCTCGAACTGTTAAAAAAAAAAACAAACAGCATAAATCGGAAATGAAGGCCCGATTAAGCATGGCTAGAAAAAATCGGCATGTTACGTAAGTATTTATTTACTAATTAGTTGTCTATCTTCTATTCATAATATGCAAACTTGGATACCAATGAATAATTTGTGTATAATTATAAAAAGAAATACCGCAAAATTTGAATCCAGAAAATCTCGAAATTGATAATGTCGGGTAAGTTGAATAATACCTACCATTTTTTTTACACGTACGTTGCGCCAGCACCGCTCGAATACGAAATCAATCAAATTTCTACAGTTTGATTACGCCACCATTCAGAATTTCAGCACGTAATTAGCATGAATTTGCACGACTAACTTCGAAATTCGCACGATTGTCGTTTCGATTGATGTTTCGCTTATTTGAGTCATTTTTGAACACTTATTAAAATGTTTTTATCTTAAACCATGAATGTACATTGTACACATTAAATAAATAAAGAGTTAGTATTTAATGTCAAATGCATTTTTCTCGTTGAACAAGTTGCGTAAAAATTCCGAAAATGGTCGTACAAATTCATACTAATTACGTTCAATAGTTTGTTATTTTTGTCATGATAAAAAATCAATGATTTGTAAATTTTTTTTTACTTATTAAATAAAATCTCAAAATCAAGCTTGGATCAGAAAAACACTAACTATAAATATATTTACTAGCTTGGAACCCACCACGAGTGTGCAAAATCAAGTAACTTCTTCGGAAGAATTTATAGAGATTAATGATTCGCACAATTTGAATACGACCGTGACGTAAGTATGCAAATTAAATAATATTTTTAATCTCTAAATATAAGCCCAGGTAAATCCAACTGTCTAGTATAACATTAATGTGTTTATGTTTTATTCTGTATCTATAAACTGTTTTTTAAAGGAAAATTTGGCAAAAAATATTTAAAAAATGTAGAACGTATAAGAGCCAATTGTTTAAAAAGACGACAATTGTTTTCTAACAATACTAGCTCAAAATTCAAAAGCCGATCTCAATGTACAGCAGCGGATCAAAATTATGGGTTAGCTGAACCATTAATCGATACAATGATCAAAGAGGATTATGACAAAAAAAAATTTTTATTTTTACAAAAACTTAATGAGGCTGATAGAATTGAGATCGAAATTTGTACAAGAGATCAAAGTAATAATTCTCTTTGGTTTAAAGAAAGAAGACTTCGAATCACAGCGTCAAATTTTGGCACGATATGCAAAATGCGACCTTACACTAGTTGTAAGAAAAAAATCCATAGCTTGCTATACGCACCAAATCCCAAAACAAAACAACTAACCTATGGTAATGTTATGGAATCGAAAGGTCGGAAAAAGTTCGAAGAAATGTATAACGTAAACGTCCAAACATGTGGTCTTATTATTGATTCTGATCTACCATATTTGGCAGCAAGTCCAGGTATAATTATTTATTAAATTATAGATGTATTTTTTCTAGTCATTTAAATATTCTTTTTTTAATTAGATGGTCTAGTTGGAGAAAATGCCATAATAGAAATTAAGTGTCCTTACAATGCTCGTAATTCAGAAAGTCTAATCGAAGCTTTCAACAAAAAACTTGTAAGTGATGGGTAATATGAATAATTTTATTTCCAATAATTTTTATCATCGTAAAAATACAATCACTACAAAAATCGTACATTCACTTTGCTACCAGAAACAACCCCCCCCCCCCCCCTGATTTGTAAGATTGAAGCACTATTACTGCTCCAAATGTTGTCCCCAGACACAAAAATAGAAAGAACCACACATCATTGTAAAATCAATATATTCATCACTCCGTTCAGAATCTAAAATTGTTGGTACTGAAATACATATATAGGTAATTATGTACTGCAGATAACAGTTGAAATTGTGTTTATAACACATGTTACAGCTCCCAAATTGGATAATGAAAGATTCTTCGATCATAGTAAAACGAAATAGTAATTATTATTTTCAAGTTATTGGACAACTGCATATTACTAAACGTGAACTATGCTATTTGGTAGTATACACTGAAAAGTGGACCACTGTAGAAAAAATTTATTATGATCATACATTTTGGATACAAAATATGTCTGAAAAATTAATGTCGTAAGTAGTTTAAAGTACCAATATCAGTCCTACTAATTTAATTGAATATGACACGAATTTGTATTTTAGGTTTTATTTAAATTGTCTTTTGCCTGAACTCGTCGATCCCTTATATGGCAAAAGATTGTTAATAAGTGATATCAGGGATCCGGATGACATTTTAGAAAAACAGCAAGAAAGATTTAAAATAGTATCGTTGAAAAAAATTAAAAAATCTTAATATAATTATAAAAGTGATATGGTTTTAATATTTATTTAAAATGTAAATAAATGTATGATTAGTTATAATTAAAACTGTCCTATACAAATTATATGTGGTATAGGCATATTATACAAAATTATACTTAAAATATACTCAACACATTTACCTACAAGAAAACTAATATTTAGATAAGTATTTAGAAATATTAATTTATTTGAGACTAGGGGTTAGGTATTTAGGTTATTTATTAGGTATTATTCATTATTATTTTTTACCTAATAGTAAATAATACTATATTAATATATTATATATCATGAAGTAGGTATCTAATAAGTAATAACGAGATAAATACAATCGCGTAAGTATGGTTGTGAGCGAAAAGTTAGGAGTGATTGTATAATATGTATAATAAATAATAATAATAATGAATATATTATAAATACTATTGCAGTTCTGGTCGTAGAATTATTGATGCATTTTATATTTTTCAACAATAAATATATTTTACTCTTTGTATTATAATTGAATCAGTAATAATGCGATAACTAAAAGTCAATATATTATGTTGTATTACCGTTTTTACTATCTATAATATATTGCTACATATTATATTTAGGTAAGCAGTATAACTTTCAAAAATGTATAATATATTATATTAGGTTATCATATTATATTATATATTAATATATATATATATAATATATATTAGGTCTTAATATAATTTTAATAAATTTTGCCTATATTTGATTTTTTATTTAAATAAAAAATTATAGGTATGTATATTGTATCTACTCCAAAAGAATTTACGTATGATTACCAATAGGCAATAGGTAATATAGAAGTTTTCTATTTAATTATATTCGAAAAGTAGTTATTCAATAAATACAAATCAAGCTATGTTATACAGTTTATACGATCTATACAATGCTACATAATATATTAAGGTAAGCAGTGACTTAAATTATAATCAATAGATCATGGGTACGCGCGGACATTTAAAATAATACGGCGGCATTTACGTATACATATTTTATAATGATGAGAGACGTCCTAGACGAACGTTCATAGAATAATGAAAGTCGCTCCCGAAGTCCCGACTGAGCACAATCGACGGCCGGCCGCCGACTGCGGGTAGTGGGCGTGACTTAAACGTCGCGTGCATGCGGATCGCGAAAACACTTAACAGCGCGTTCTCTCGGCCGTTACACGCGTATACGTTTTGGTGTAGCGTCCTCACTATTATTGTGAATAAATTTTCAGTTTCCATTTTTTTTAGTTTTTTTTTCTATAAATATAAATTAAATTTTATTTGTTGGTTAAAAAAGTTTGGAAATTTAATATAAGGCTCCTAGGTTATTGTTTGAAAGGCAGATGAAAAAAATTAAAAATCCTTAGTCACAGTTTTTATTTATAAGCATTTAAAGTTCAAATCTTGACAAAATACGGAAAAATCACGAAAATTAGCAAATTATTTTGAGTTGAGAATTCATAAAAATTTTTATTTTTAAATGTAAGATTTTAAAATGTAATACAAGAGTATCCATAAGTTAATTATCAAAAAAAAATGTCTACAAGAAAGTCAAATTAAATTTTTATGAGCGTTTGAAATTCATATTTTTACAACATTTGATATTCACTCGATTTCTCATGTAACGATTTTGCTATTTTGTTGTTATTCAAAAACGAATAACTGTAGATATATGAAAATTTTACTGAATGTTTATATTTTCATTTCCTATACACGAGAACATTTTGAAAATAATTTGACTCTTTTTGAGCTGTTTACGGACATTGTCAGTTTTCAATTTTTTCAGTTTTCTTTTCTATAAATATCAATAAAATTTTATTTGTTGGATAAAAAAGCGTGAACATTTAATATAAGGCTCCTGATATATCGTTCTAATAGCAGTTGAAAAATATTAAAAATATAAAGGCAACATTTTTTTTATAAGCATTTAAAGTTCAAATTTCGACAACATTTAGCAAATTTAAAATTATTAATTATTTTCTAGTTAAAAATTTTAAAAATGTTCAACTTTTATAGATAAGGATTGAAAATTTAAAACAATGGTCCACGTAAATAGGTAAATATATAAATTACTTTATTCACAATAATATCATCAAATTTAACACCATCCATTACAATGACCCACTTGTAATCTACTGTACAGCAGAGCGACATCCATTTACCCACCTTTTTAATTTTAAATTTGATACATTTTGTTAAAATCCGAACTTCAAATGCTTAAAATGCTTTAATATTTTTAAACTGATGTATTATTGTAACAATAAATCAACAATCTTGTATTACATTTGAACGGTATTTGACCCAACAAAATAATCAGTGGCGTAGCTAGACACTTTTATGTGGGTAGGCCCGATATTTTTATGTACGGATCACCGCTACCAATTAATATTTTTATTCAATAAAAAGTAACAGAATACCGTAGATTATACATTTATTATACGCATATTACATGCATTTATTTTAAATTTTAAAACTAATAGTATAAAATAAAAATAGCTTATAGATATAGCTTTACCACTAAAATATTCTTGAATTGAAAATTCCAATTTTCTTTTTTCATTGATGCAAACTCGTCTATCACAGCAGATGGATTATCCATACATTTTCCACTTATTTCTCTCTCAATAGACAGCAAAGTTAAATTATTTAGTTTGCAACTCGTCATCGTTAATCTTAGATACGTTTTTACTCTTTTCACTGTCGAAAAACTCCTTTCTGCTTCAGGCACTAGATACTGGAACTACCAAAATATTTTCAATCATTTTTGATAATTCTTCAAATCCAACTTAGTATTTTTTAATTCTTGGTATAATTCAAAAAGATCAGATACAGATAAAAATAAGGTTTACCCAGTTGACATTGGTGTTTTAATTTGGCAATGAATTCATTTGATCGATAAGATGGAAATGTTTCAGCATAACGACAAATTATTTCAGTATTTAAAAATGTTGATGAATTTTGGTCTGAAGCTTCCAAAGTTGCATACATTCATCATTTTGATTAAAACGTTGGTTAATTTCGGAATATTATATTATGTCTAAAATATTAGAAAATATTCTTTTTTGTTCTGTTTTTATGCCATCAAATGAAAAAGCCATTCTTTTACCAGTGGTAGTTGTTACATAATAATCCGCTAAAGTACTTGAATTTTGTCGTGTTCTGTTTGATGATGACAAATTATCATTGATGGCGTAGGTATTTTAGAACTTTGAACAATCACCATTGATTGCTCATAAAGTTCAAAAAACTTCTCATCGTTTCGTAATTCCATAATTTGTTGCTTTGTTACATTAACTAATAATGTACATCGTTTTATATCAAGCGTAGCGGATTGCAAGTTAATTGATAAGCAATTAATGATATTTAATATTTCATTTAAATACACATAATATGATGACTTCAAACTTAGCGAGTTGTATGACCAAACCATTTGCCTCTGCAGCTTCTTGTTTTTAGTACTTTTTTTAAATGCATTAACAACTTTTAAAATATCAATGAAATGATTTTTATAAAATTGAATGCCCTTGTGTTTTGAAACCCACCTTGTTTCACAATGTTGTGGCACTTTATACTTGGTTTCTTGTAAAAAATCACGATGGCCAATTGTAGATACTGATTGGAATGCATAAATAGCTTCTAATAAACCAAGTATTTCATCTACTTTTGGAATATTTTTCGTCACGTCAACTAGAACTAGGTTTAACCTGTGAGAATGACAGTGAATATATGGATATGGATTCTGTGCTAATTCCGTTATTTTTGTTTGAACATTACAAAAAGCTCCGGACATTACAGATGCACCATCATAAGATTGGCGGCTTACACAATTTGAAATCATTATTTAAAAAAAAATATTAAGCCATCACACAGTGCTTGAGCATTTAGTTCGTTTAATTCGACAAGTCCTAAAAAATCTTTCTTTAATTTTGAAATCGTGCAAATATCGAATATCAAATACAAATACTTATTTGTTCAATTTTTGACTGATCTCTAGCCTCATTTACAATTAAACTAAATATCTGGACCCTAGAATGAACTTTGTTAACTATTAGTTGTAATACAAGATTTGAAGAAGCTTATTATATTCATATCTATGCATTTCGACGGATGCCGATTAACAGGAACCGATCGATGATTAAACCGCAACACTTAAAATAAAATAAGTTTTTAATGAAAAATCGTGTAATCGACCGATTTTCAAAACCGATTAAAAACCGTCGGTATTTAATTTTGTTAATTTATTTTTGGAGAAAAGTGGGTAGGCCCGGGCCTACCAGGCCTATCCGCAGGGTACGCCACTTAAAATAACATTTTATTGACATTTATAGAAAAAAAAAACTAAAAAAACTGAAAATGTCAGTAAACAGTTCAAAACTAGTCAAAATATTTTATGGTGTATACAAAATACTAATATAAATATTTAGTGAAAATTTCATGTACCTATAAATTGTTATTCGTTTTTGATCTACAACAAAATAAGAAAATCGCCACATGAGAAATCGAGTGAATATCCAATATGTTGTAACTTCAAACGCTCATAAAAGTTTAATTTGACTTTCCGGTAAACATTTTTTTTTTTTTTGATAAAGCTTGACAAACTTATATTAATCTTGTATTAAATTTTCAAATCTTGGATTTTCAGAGAATCATTTTTATAAATTTCTAAGTAAATATAATTTGCACATTTTCGAGATTTTTACGTGTTTTATCAAAATTTAAACTTTAAATACTTAAAAAAAATTGTGGAGATGTATTTTTAATATTTTTCTATTGTCATTGTAACAATATATAAGAGCCTTAAATTAAATTTTGACACTTTTTGACCCAACAAATACAATGTTCTTGACATTCAAAATCTAAAAAAAATGGAAACTGAAAATGTCCATTAACAGTTCAAAACAAATCAAAATATTTTGAAAATTTTATCGTGTACCTATAGAAAATGCTAATATAAACGACCAGGGAAAATGTCATGTATCTACGGTAATTTGTTTTAGAGTTATACTTAACACCCAAATATTTTTTGTCAAAAACCAATCTTGCTTATAAATTCCCGTTTTTTCAGGAACTTTTGAAAATTACTGGGAAAATTTTACTTTTGAGTTTTGACCCCCCAAAGTACCAATTAGATTCACTTTCCTATCTTAATATTTTTTAGTATGGATTTTTCGGATGAATTACCATAATTTATTCAGCATTTTTACCAATGAAAAATAATTAAAACTATAGTTTAATAAACGTTGTATAGCATTGTAATTTTTCTCCCGATTCATAACACCTCTTGTTAACAGTAGGTACAGAATAGAGGGGAATTTTTTTTGGCTCTACCTACGAGCCGTTTAGAATCCGTTTAGAATATTAATATGACAGTATAAGTATTTATCATTTGACATCGTGGTTATTGGTTATTTGATTGTACCAAGGTACGTTTCCAATAATATTTCGGTGAATTTTCAACGCGTATTCGAATAGAACGACTTGTAAACACGAATATCTTTGCCTCATCTACTGTAGTCAATAATATTATAATATATAACGATATTCTTTGTCAGTTTGTCTTACACGTGCGTGTCAATACTCAATAGCAACAATAACAATAACGATTGTTCGGACACGAACGAACCAAAATATATTAAAACATTTACACGGACGACGTCTGTCCTTTGTGTTCCGATTCAAATGTTTGATTTCAGTTACCGGCGTGCCCATATATAAATATATATTTATGCCTATACATATATCGTGCAGAGAATATAAGCTCACTAGGTGCAAAATACTATTGCAGGTTGTCGTCAATGCATGCCGCGGGGGACTCTGCAGCTATCCCTCCCCCAACATCCCCACTAACACCACATTTACACGAAAATGTTGATCAATTAAAAATGTCACGGGTCGCTCATTTATTTATTACAAATCACAATATAATTAATATTGTCACGATATCAAAATATTTCGTCCACTACTAAGATCGACCACGATGAGTACGTTTAACTTTTTAACTCGTTATAATTCCCAACCTTTTAAATAATTGCTTTGAATGATTTGGAAGCTTCTTATCCAGGAGGTTCTGAAAAAACTGCTAAGTATTTTATTTATTCAAGTATATAATTATTTTAATCATCATACGTGGGTACCGCTCTGCTGGACAGTAGGTGTTTAGTGGGGTCGCTGCAGTAACGGATGTGTTAAATTTTAATCGAATGATATAAAATCATTGTATAGGTACGAAAATCGATTCTGAGAGAAAACTAGACTGAGTTAGTCTATATTTTTATTGTCGGATCCCAATTAGAATATACATCGGTCCTTATTTAGTATTCAAATAACATATAAGTAGGTGTAACTCAGAATCTTGAAGCCATTCAGAATCATTTTCTTCGTTTTTTAGCATTTCAATTTTTAGTTAAACGGCCACGACATTCAGATTATAATGGAGTATTATCATATTATTTCAATATACAATCGTTAAATATAAGGAGAAGTAACCTTTATTATTCATTTTTGTTGAAACCATTCAATAACTCTATAGATCGCCCTTTAGTATTGAGCCCTTAAGTGTCCCGTTGCCAGTTTTTCAAATTTTCCACAATTATATAAAATTTGAAAATTAAATTTTATATTTTAGTTGCCACCTCAGTTATAAGACTTTTCCACTAATCTACTACCCGATACCTATTTAGAGGGGGGAGGGGGGGGTTGATAGGGTGAATTATATCGAAAAAAAATGACTTTGCGGGAATAACTTTCGCGAGCTTTGTAGAATTGTCGGATTTTGATGACTATTTTTTTATTTGAAAGAAGAAGATTTCCTACAGCCCGCATCGATCTCTGAACTTGTATTTTATTTCAAATAATTGTATTAAACAATTTGTAAAAAAAATTTTTTATCTTGTATTTTTTTAGATATATTATTAAGTTTGAGAATAAACAATTGAAAAACTTAAAAGATCAATGCGGGCTGTAGAATATTTCCCTCTAGTAATTATAAAAAAAAATTATGAATTGGTTGATTCTACAAGGCGGTATCGTTATTCCCGCAGAATATATTTTTGAGGACAAAATGGCATCAGCACCGGGCGCCTTAATCCAATAAATATTGGAACGATTAAATTTTCGAATTAATACCAAATCGACCGGAAATCAAGAAGGTTTCCTAATTAATAATATTTCTTAAATGTCACTTAAAGCATGACCTGCGAATATACTGTTGGCTTTAGGAAATATTATGGATATTAATTTTAGTTAATAGTTAATTATGGCGGTAAAATTATATACCCTATTAGTATTTTGTTATATTAATTGAATGTGAATTTTAATATTATTCTTACATGCTATAATTAATTGTATTGTATCTGTTATTTACTACACAATTTATACGTATAATGTTTTGAAAATGGAGTTTTTCAGTCACTAAAGAAATAACAAATATTATTACTATAGTCTATAATTGCCTATCATATTATTTTATATGATGAAAATAGTATCTACCCACGGTTATTTGTTGTGGAATTATAACAAAATAAGAAAATAGTTGATGCGAATTCATTAGCTTATGGAGATTGGAGAATATCTAATTTTGAAAATATTTGAACTTCAACCACTCATAAAAAATTATTTTGACTTTCAGTAAACTGAAAATGTATTCAATTTTTAAATCTTCATAGATAATTTCTATCTCAAAATAATTTGCTAATTTTCATAATTTTGATGAATTTTGTTAAAAATTCTAATTTTAGACTATTATCAAAAATTATTTTGGATTTCCGTTCAACTTTTTTTTAATTTTTACTAACAACAACTTATGAGTAACATTTAATTAAATTTTCAAGTTTTTTGACCAAGTCAACATTTTTTTTATCAAGATTAATTAAAAAAAAAAAAAATTACTATTTAATTAATAAAAAAAAATAGAGATGAGATGCTATTCATTAACAATTCCCTTTCAGTAGGAAGTGAGTGACACTTCCTACTCTAAATTCTCACATTCACTAATTGTACTATATTTCATAAATTATAAATTATTCACCCTTAAAAGTCTGAATATTTGTACTATGCAAAAGGATATTTTTTATTTTGTCAATAAGGTTCAAGACTAAAATTGACAAGTTAAAAATATTATGAACTCAATAAGTACATTTATTATACATAATAATGAATTAAAAATTAACAGTACTCTTCCAAATCTAAATCTTTTTTAATCCGTGTTATAATAGTTTTTTGTTTGAGTTTCTCCATTTTTCTCTTTTTGTTTCCTTTCTTTTTTGCTTGTTTAGCCATTTTTCTCTTGGCAGCTAATTCTGGATCGGTAACAACCTAAAATTAAAACAAATATATATATATATATAAATTTACAATCCATCACATTTTGTACACACATTTATTAATAAGTAAAATATTGTATGCACACGGATATAAAACATAAATAAACAAATATATACATATAATACATCAGTCTTATAAAAATACTTTTAATACTGGATTTAAATACAGATACAAATACTTCAGAAAGCATTTAAAATATATTTACTCAAATTACTTTTAAGAAAATGTATTTAAGAACAAATACAAGTATCTGGCATGTATGTAAAATGCTTTTTAAATTTTACTTATTTAATCATACAAGTAGATAGGACAGTTAATGTTTTAATTAGTAATTTCTAATATTTTGGTAATATACTAATTCTAAAATACTTTAATATTAATTAAACAAAAAAATGTTTTTGATGAAATATAAAATAAAATGAATGTTTAAAAATTTGATTAATATATTATAATTTATTTATTTATATACGTTGTAGAAGTACAACAAAGATAATTTTGAATTGTTATTATAACTCACTTGGAGTAAAGATGTCTTCCTTCTTAATGCTCTTCTAGCGTTAAGAATTCGTTGAATAATAGAACAATTTTCGTTATATATTTCAGGTCCACATTTTTTCTTAACAATAATTGATGCTGATTTAGCAATTCGTCTATTATCTATGCTAGCATCATCAGTGGTAGAAAGCTCTCGAATCAATGGTTTTAAAATTATTTTTAATACTGAAATCAACTTAGAACGTTCTAACCGATGAGACAAGGCACCATAATATTTAAACACTGTTTTTCTCTGAAAAATTTAACATAAAAAATATTAAATTTAATAATACAGGGTAAAGGTCACACTGCAGCGGTAGCGGTAAAATTCTATTGTCTTGGCTTTACCGTTGTGGTAAGCGGTGAAATGTGTCCTGCAGCAATTCAGCACCACCGCTGTAGTGTGTGGGGACCTTTATTCAAATATACTATAGGAATAATATTTTCTACATAACATTAATAAATTATATAAAGAAAGTAATAATTACCACAGTGTTATGTTGAGGGTATTTTGAAACTTCTATATAAACAAGTTTATTTAAATTTTTTAATAACCATCCTAAAGAAAGTTCATTTTTATCATCTTTGACTTTCTTGGACTGAACAAGTTTAAGAATATCTGATAAAAATAAAAGGTTTTCCATTGTCTGAAAATTAAACAAAATGGTTATAATATTAAAACATTTATGAAACTGTTAATCATGAAATTTTTTCTGTAAGTTAGAAATAAAAATATTTACATCTTTTAATACATCTTCTAGTATTTCATGTCCTGGAATAATTTGATCAACAAGATCTAAACACAGACTCTTTACACTCTGTCGAGCATTTGAGTACAAAAATCTTTTTTCTTCTTTATCAATTTTTTTTGACGCACATAATGCAACTGCCTTAACATCTACTGATGATAAATATTTCTTTAAAAATTGAAGAGCCCCTAGTCGTACCCATTCATGGTCGTCTCGTAATAATTCTTGACACGACACTAAAATAAATGTATACTTTAAAAATTGAAAACCACCATTTTGTTTAATATAAATAATTATTGACTGACTTGCTATATTCATGACATGTTCATTTAAAGATGATTTAGTAAATATACTAGGGCAAGTGTTAGCAATATTTACACAGGTTTGAAGGCATTGAAATAACAGGTGATCCAAATCTTGGTCATTCTCAATTGGTGTGTGAATTCGAACAAAACGACCAGGTCCATCCAAAATAACTGTACGTTTTAGATATTTGCATAAAAGTGGCAATGTTGTTTTTACCCTACTATTGAATTCTTGGCCTTCAGCATTAACAAATAAACTTATTAACTGAGCTCCTAATTGTCTATGAATAATCTATAAAAAAAAATTGAGTTTTTATATTGTATAAAATATGTAATTTGTGAATTAATGTATGTTTTTAGTCATTACTTTAGTTCCCTGTAACCAAGTCAGTGTTATTTCATACAATGTAGATATAATATTTTTGGTCAATTTGCCTAACATAATTGTAATTGCTTCTGCTACACTTTTACGACATGATGCTACACTGTCATTGACCATTTGTGCACCGAGCGATATAAACATGGCCGAACTATGATTTCTTAGTACATCCTAAAATTGAAAAAATACTTGTAACAAAAATTATTACATAAAGTACATAATAAATACACTATACTTACGGGCGGTAAGGTTTTGATTAATAAAGTTATCATTTCTAAGGCGGATTCACGTCCATTTTGGACTTCATATTCTAATTGTGACAGGAAGAACTGAACATGCCCATTTAAAGCCTTCCCAATAGGATAATCCATCAAGTATTGATAAAATGTTTGACGTGCTTGGGTGCGTACAGCATCACGTTCACAAGTAATACTAGCTTTTGCAACATGGGTCATGAGTTCTTTGAGTTCAGGGCAATTATGCTGACGGCTAAGTAATGCTTTGATGAGTGTAAATGTTGTAGTTACAGTGCTACCCCCATCCTCAACAGTCGATAGTTCTTGTTCTGCGTAAAGAACAGATTGGCGTAATTGATCATCGTTAAGCCTATGGTACTTAACTTCACGTATAAATGTTGAAAGTGTCTGAGAATTAGAAAACCATATGATTAAACAACAATATAAGCTCACACAGGATACAATACTTTTAAAATAGATATTTAAGTATAAAATAAAAATTGTTTACCTTAAATGCAGACATAACAAGTTCAGCATTGTCTCCAGTGCAATTTTGACCAGTTGCATATTTGTGTATAATTTCAAACAGACTTTCTGAAATTGTTTTAATGTTTTCCTTCACAGATGGCAAATCTCGTTTCAAAAGCCAGGTCATGCATTGAAGAGATAATGTAATGAGCTAATTTAGTGAACACATTTTTATGAAACAAATATTGTAATTGTAATATTGAATGCTATGGTATTGAAGCAATTGCAGTATACCTTTATGTGTTGAGATTTAAGTGAATCCATTATTAGTGAGACGAACGGATCAACAAAAGGTGAAAAAGCGGCACTCTTTAACATTTCACGCTTCAACATAAATTGGAATAAACTTAAACCAAATTGAACAAGTTCATGGGCATTTGTACGAGCACACACTGTTCCATCAAATGGCGTGGAAGTACGTTTTGGTTCTAAAATCAGAACAGAATAATTTATTTGTGTTTTCCAATAGAATAACACCAATATTACCCTGAGGAATAATATATGAATCTGGTTTCTTAAGCTCTTCTTTTTTTTTTATTTCTTGTTTGGAATTTTCATTTAGTGCTGGAATACTTTGAGATACTGTACCATATGCAAACTCTAATAGGCATTCAGTATTAATAAATTTATTATCAACTAATCCAGTGACAATGTGCCGCAAACTTTCATTACACTTTCTGATGTTTTTAAACGATAATGTTGAAAACAATATCTAAATAATAATGATAGAAATTGATATTGAGACAAACTTAAAATAAAAACTACCATTATTAATACGCACGTCTTTAAATGGCATAATTATATTAATTAAACATTTTTCAGTCACAAATTCTGCAGCAATATGTAAAGTGTTATAACTCTTGTTACCTCTGGCTTCGACAGTTTTTCCTGCAATTTTTGTTACTTCTTTTTCGTCAGAACTTGAACCAAATAAATCTACCTTTACAACCTGTAGTTAAAAAGATACAGGTTAATATTTGTCATATTTATATATTTGTAATTTATGATCATCAATAGTAAATAAATTTATAATATATAGGCACATAATACATTTATGCGTTTAAAGTATATTTATTTTTATATACATTTTATAACATTTTCAGTGATATAATGTATTAAGTACTAAGTGTGACATTTTTATTTACCTCTAGAATATATGGCAGACAACTATCCATATGGCCTTTTTCAAAACGTTCACTCAGTGATACAAAAATTGCATGGATTGTATAAATGAGAACATGGACTTGGAAACCTTGAGTTAACAACGCAGTCATTTCATTTAATAGCATGCTCATATAGCTTGTACCAAGTGTTACCATAATATTTTGTAATGTTTCACGAGTCACACGTCTCACACTTTCTAAACGAGATTTCAAAAATGTACACAGTTTCATGAATACCCCTTGTAGATTTTCTTCCAGCATTATTTTTGGTAACTTTTTTAATAGTTTCACTACAGCCAGCGCAACTGGAATTTTCAACATTTCCATTTCTTCTTTATCAAATTCAGCTTGTTTTCTATTAATTTTATGACTACGATCAGACTCTGAATACTGAGCTAGATTTTTGTTAAGCTGAGGCAATAAACCTACTGAAATTGCTTTAGTAATTTTAATTGCTGTTGATGGACATAAAACATGAATTTTTTCTAAAATTAATTCATTTATCTCATTATTTTCATTTTCATCATCATCATCATCATCTACTTCCATCTCATTTTCAACTTCAACTTGTTTTTCAATCTCTGATTTATGATTTTGTGTTACATTCTGAGAAGTGTCTTTAATGTTTTTTACTGGAGTTAAATTCTGTATAATTTTAGATTCTCTTTCAGCTGTTCGTGATAAATCAAAATGAAATGAGTCCAATATACCTGACACAATGCGCACTGTTTGTTTTTGGAAATCGATTGACTGGCGCATTTTATTTAAATAGAGTTTAAGTAGAGTTTCATATTGTTGCCACGGAAGTATGCGACTCATTGTAGTAACAGCCTAAAAATTTAAATGTATGTTTAGAGTGAAGATACTTATAGTTGAAGTCAATTAGATATAGCATCTATAAATCTTACATCTATAGCAGCATCAACCAGACTGTTTTTAGCAGAGTATTTTTGAGAGCATAAAAATTGATTTGCCAATGGCAAAAGGTAGTGTACAATTGTGTTAGGTCTTGGACAATGATAACTTTTCTTCATGATTTCACAGAACCTAAGTAGTGAATCATAAATACCACCAAATAAAATAATATTATTTGTTTAAATAACTTTTAGGGGGATTTGATACCGTGATTTTCTGTTTTTGTCTAACACACGCGTGACATAGTATTTTAGACGTGTTTTTTGCCAAACATACCAATTGATCTAATGAAGCGATAAGAATTCTGAAAACAGATTTGAATTTGTCATTAAGTTTACTTGAAATTGACTTTCCACATTTTGGATATTATCCCCCAAATTCCTAAAAATGTCATATTTAAAAATTGTTATATTTAAATTTATGGAGAAGTCAAAATCAAAAAATCAAAAATATGGGAAAGTTGATTTCAAGTAGGCTTGACGATTAATTCAAATCTATTTTTAGAATTCTTATCGTTTCATTATATCAATTGGTATGTTTAGCAAAAAACACGTCTAAAATACTATGTTGCGCGTGTATTAGACAAAAACAGAAAATCACGGTATCGAATCCCCTTAAGTATATTTAAAACAAAGTTATAAATTTTTATAAAATATAAACTAAATTTACCTACCTATGTAAAGCCTTCACTTTTCGATAAGTTTGTAGATGTTGAATATTCTCAAAAAAGTCACCTTCCAGATCAGTTTCATTAGACAAAGGTTGTAAATCGTTGAATACAAAATGGACATGGGCACATTTTCTTGACTAAAAAAAACAAATAGTTGGTATAAATTTACAATAAATATCGACAATATATATCATAAAGCTTTAGTAACAAACCAAATGTCCTAAGAGAGAAATTGATTCATACTGAACCAACTCTTTACTTCCTTGAATTCCATTGCGTATTGACGGCAACAAGACAGAATCCAAAATAAATGTTCGCTCAGATGACTGTTTTGCATATTTTAAGCAAAGATAACAGCTAATATTTTTTAAACATGTACTTGCTGTATCTCTAAGGCCAATATCATTTACCTACAATCAATATTAATTTAATAATGTATCTAAGGAATTTCAGCATATAATTTGTTTGTTCTTGGGTATATTATTATTTATTACTCACATTATTGAAAATATAAAAACAATTATAAATCACAAATGCACCAAATTCAACAGAGATATCATTACTATCCAACAGAACTTTAATTTTTTTTAATGCACTCATCCTACAATCAAAATCTGGTTGATCCAAATGCCTCTTGTCCCAAGCATTTAAATCATATAGTATATCACAATGTATGTTACTATTCCTATAAAATAAAATATTTAATTTAAGCATAACAAATTGAGGTTCTATGTGGAGTGACGCGTATAAATTTAATTGAACTAAATTATTTTTCTTTAGACAATCAAATTACTTACGGACTTTTCTTAGCAATGATTTTAGTGAATTCAAGTAACATATTTCTACTGTGTTGTCCAACAACAGTACCATACAGTGTGGCTAACTGTCTAGGCAATGATCCAACATCATCTACATTTGCTACTAAACAATTAACAGTAGCAAATAATGGAGCAATAGCCATGTCGTCACCGGTAGCTTTTTTCAATAATACCGGAAACAATAAAGAAAGTAAATTTGAACTAGATTGTTGATCTCGCACAAGTTCAGAAGCTCTAGTCAATATAGACATTTCGATAGATGCAAGGCCAACACCTCTCTTTTTTGACAATTCGTTATATAAATATTTAAGAATAGTTGGAAGGTAATTATATAATAAACGAGAACCAACATTTAAAACATCTGTCAACAATAAATTTAAATTAACAACATAAATATGTGAAAGGTACGTATTTTTAAATATTTAAATGTTATAAATAGCATTACCTTCATACTCTGAGGGTAATGAAGGAAGAGGTATATCAAGAGCTGGCACATCAACATCCATTGCATCATTATAAGTTCCATCAAAAGTTAATAATCTATCAATAACTTCAAGAATAATTTTTTTGACTCCACCATGAGTCTTGTCTGATGTTAATATATTTATTAAAATTTCTATCGGCGTTAAATTATTTATAGGATATCCCAATAAACAATAGTATCTAAAAACAATTCATCTAATAGTTTATAACTGATAACTATTATAAAGTAACCTACTAATAATTACCTGGGTATTTGGCTCCAAACCACTAACAATTTCATTAAAGGAGTAGGATGTTGCAAACATTCGACTGGCATTTTACTCAACGATGGTTCAATGAACACTTCAAATACAGAGTCCAAGAAACTTTTATTCCATGAGAAATTTTCAAAATGTTGAAAGAATGTTGTTAATGTTTCAACTGTGGTAACTCGAACTTTAGATATTGTGCTAAAGTACCCAGCATGTACAGAAGAACGATGCATCAACATAGCTTTTACATTAGCTCCAACACACAATAAAACTCGTAACATGTAATAAAGACCATCTGTGCCTGATAATGCTCCGCATTGCTTTAATATAACAGCACACATATTGACTGAAGATAGTAGACGTCTAGGTGGAAGGACATGTCCTAAATCAAGAGTGTCCACTATATGGCGTGTCATTTCTAAGGGACATTCTGAAGCTAAAAAAAAAAATATTAATGTTTATATAAAGCTGAAATTAAATGCTACAATATATATTACATTGAACTTGACAATTGAGCACCCTGAATACCATTTGCATGAAAACAATAAGTTCACGCTCTTCACAACCAACAAGAAAACGCATAATAGCAGTTCGTCGATTTTGTCCGGAACACTTGCTACCTGACTTAGGGCCACCTCCACCCAATAATTTACCATAAATCATTCTAAAACATAATTATTTGTAAAATAACAGTGTTTCAACAAATAAAAATGTATAAAATATTTATATACACATAATATAATATTACTATTTTGGATTTACCTCATTATAAGGGGCATTAAAAGTGGTCGATGCTCTGGTAATATTGCTTCACTTTCTGAGTCTACTCTAAACATAACTAATTCAGCTTTAAATGATTTTTCATTGATTAATTTATAAAGGTTTTCCCTGTAACACAAAAATGTAAAAAATAGAAATTTAATGTATATAAAAATAATTTGTTGTATTTTGTGCAAAGTTATAGTTTTAGTTGCCTTACTTGTAAGGAGTAACATGTTTTTGTTTATATGTTAGCAAACAATCAAAAGCGGCTTTTTGTATCTCAGCATTCTTGTTTGAAAGAAGACTTAAATAAACATCAAACACTTCAGACTCTTTATATATTCCTTTAGGATTACGAATGGTTGACATTAACTTTAAATGAGATAATAATAATCTAAAAATAGATAAATAAATAAATCATTCAATATCATCAAACTTTGTATACAACATAGATGATCTGGAAATAGATCATACTTGGTGAGAGATTTATTTGAACTAAACGATTCTTCAGAACTGGTTTCATTTAAATTATCCTCAATATCAGTTTCAAGATTTTCTTCATCAGAATTTTGTTTGATATTCCAACTATTTGCTAATTCTGAATTGCTCTGCATGTACTCAGTTCTAAATAAAAATTACATTTATTTCATTTAGTAATTTAAAACATAATAAATATGTTATCTCAATATTATATATTATTTTACCTAATAAAATGTAAAAAATGTGTTACGATATCTTTATTTTTCAGTTCTATTAGATCTCCAAAATCTACCATACTGTTCCATAGTAAAATTCTATAATTATTTATATCTACACGCTCTGTAGTGTTATTCAACTTTTTATAACGTTCAGAAATAAAGTCACCTGAAAAATTGATAACTATAAAAATGGAACTAAAAGCAGTATTTAATAATAAATTTACTCATAAATTCTTCTTTAGGTTCAGCAGGCTTGATAACATAATTATCATGTTTGACACTCAGCTCAAGTTGTTTTTCATAAACAGGCCAAAATGTCTTTGGTGCTTTAGCATGAGATACTATTAACTTGACAACTGGATCCCATATTGGTCTGAAATTGATGTGTAGATTGCCTAAAAGAAATTTGACAGCAATTTCTGATGCATCTTCAACTGTTTTGTATGTATTTAAAAATGTATCATTATTATCCAAGTGCTGAATACGTAAAAGACGGGCGCGATATTCATTTAATGACACTGGTACAATTTCTACAGATTCCAACAATTTGAATAAGCTATTCCTTTCCTTGAGATGTGTATGTGTGGGCGAATTTATTAATACTAATATTTTACAGCTTGTAAGACGGACTTGATGATATGGCGATGACAGTAAATCAATAAGTTTAGTTTCTAATTCCTTGATGTAATTATCGCTAATTTGAATTTGTAAATTTGAAATTAAAACATGGATTATTTCCAATACTAAAGCACAACAACCAAACTTATTATTTAGAAGTGAATTTAGTTTAGGTATTAATTTATGCAAATCAAACCAATCATTAAAATTTTCTTTCAGTCTCATAATCGTTTCAATAATATTGAGAAAAGAGAATAGATTTATAACATCAGCATTTTCTAATTTTTTTGTTGTTAATTCAAACAAATTTTCTAAAATGTTTATAGAATTTGTTTCATTGTGACAAAAATGCTGAAGTAAAATGAGATGACATGGAACATTGTCAGCATCACAATTACTGATTTGAATATTTTCTAAATATTTGAGAATGTAGTTCCCAATTATTTCGCTGTCATTATGCCTGAAAAAAAAAACAATGTATTGTTATTAAAATTGATTACATTAATATAATAATATTATCTTAATCAGCATAACTTTAAAATTATATTCTTATTAAATCTTTAAAGTTTGTGAACCCTTCTAACAGATTAGGTAACAAATGTAATTTGTTAAGGTTACTTGTATGAAGAATATAACATATAATATTAAGCTATGTGTTACCTTCCATAAAGTGTATTTTTGTAATTAATCCTCCATTTGTCATAGCCATAAGATCTGAGTGAAGAATTATCACTTAAGTATCTAGATAAGCAAATAATTATAGATTTTGGGATTTCTTGATTTGCAGTAATAAGTTCAGCAATAAAATTTAAAAATTTTTGAATAATTGAAAGCTCAAAATTTATATATGTGTACATTTGCTCAGTAAATGCTACTAAAATGTTGATATTTTTTAAAGACATAATCTGGAAATTAAAATATATAAATTAACTAAATATTATAATGTATAATATGTATACCACTTACTTTTTCTATTAAAACATTAGCTTGATATGACGGCAGACCTATATTTGATAGACAGAGTGTGCTTACAATAGAACTTAAAGTATGTAAATGATCCTCGGCTAACTGGGGTACACAATTCAAATAACTAAGTACCCATTCGTATATTTCAGTCAAATTTTGAATGCATGATCCATTTTTATGAGCTACAAATCGATGGCAAAGAATCAAAGCTTGATTTAAATTGTCAGTAGTCCTTTCATTTTGATTGTTATTGTAATTTGCCAAAAACTCAGATGTTGTGTTCTAAAATAGAAACATTTAATACTATAGAAAAAAAATCTATATATTCAATACTTTATACCTTGAGTATTGTCCATATAGGTGTACTCTTCTTAGGTTCAATATGTCCAAGAATATTATCAAATAACATGTCCAATACATCATTTAGTAACTTATATGAAATGTCCATGTCAGCAAGAGAATTTAAGTAAACCGGTAAAAAGTAATCTGCACAAGTATGTAAGCCACCAGCCATGCCTTTAATTACTTCAAAAAGAAGTTTGGAACAACCATATATACTCTGAAATATGTAAGATTAATTAAATACATAGGGATAAAATATAATAATTTTAATAAACCATAAATATTTTACATCTCGTTTATGTTTTAAATTTTTGAGAACCATTTTCAAAAAGTGTTTCTTATCTTTTACTTTTCTGGCTACAAATGAAAAACTTTCTGCTGCAAAATCATTCACATAGGGTGGTTGGTCATCTCCAAGTAACAAAACAATACACTCAAATACAGGTTTAATATCACGCACAATTAAACGCCACAGAAACTTGAATAAATAAGCTAAACAAGTAAATGACCACTCTATTTGCTCAGCATCCTTTGTCCGTAATAGTTTTATACATAGTCTTAAAAACTCGGGGAAATATTCATAGAATTCTTGTTGTAAGTCTTGAGCAAATGCAACAACAAACCTTTAACGTAAAAATACCTTAATATAATTATACCAACAAGTAAAATCAGTATACAAAATACAGCAATTCTAAATTTAAAATATGAGTTGTCTTACTCAAATGCAGCTTGAATTGAAAGTGGATCAGAATCATCCATGTATTTAAATAAGACTTGTGATATTTCATGTTTTCTTGCCAAGAGTTGAGGCAAGCTTTCCAACTGTGACTGTTTCAAATTACTGCATAATTGATTATAACTCTCAGATCTGTTTAAATCATTCCATCGTTCAATAGCCTGAGAAAATCGTGTTTTCTGAGTGTCATCAAAATCTTCATTGCTATGCCCAACACGATGGAACACGTCAACATCAATTTCCGATATTCTCTCGCTGAATGGTTGAAACTAAAACAAAATATTGAACATTTAGCATAATATGGTTGAAATAATATTTAATATTAATACTGTAAGTATTACTGTATTTGACAATGTTATTTTATACACCTAAAATATTGTAAGTATAAAATTATATTTAACTCGTTATTACTGTACTGGGTTCTTACCTTAAACCTATTAAATTCTTTATGCCGGTGAGGTTTCATCTTGTTAAAATAACGTTACAACACATAAAACTTGAGCTATAAATGTCAAAATTAAATTCAAAATTAATTTAAAGATTTAAAAGTAGTAATCATTATTGTCTATTACACTAAACAGTAAACACATTACAGAACCACAATCCACAACCCGGAGCCATGGCCCACGAGGTCGGCTATCATCATAGAACATCGTTAGTGATAAGCTGATAATAACGCACACATTATCAAACCACATAACCACGATAATATAACCAGAAAATATCATATTATGGTGTGGACGGTGTGGTCACGAATTAAGATATACTATAATCTAAGATATCTTAATTCGTGGGTGTGGTCCACGGTCCACGGTCCAGTTAGAATTCATATTTCATACTAATGTACTTATGAAAAACTTTGTATTAATTGTTCAAAGCTTTGATTAGGGTAAGTTTATAATTTAAAAATTGAATATTTCATACATATTTAACCACAAAATAATTTGCAGCATTTCTTGATGTTGATGAATTTTGTCAACATTTAAACCAGGGACTGGCTACGAACCTAAAAGAACCGGTTCTGGAACCGGAACCGTTAAAATATTAAGAACCGGAACCGAAACCTTTATTTTAATATAAAGTACCGGAACCGAACAGGAATTTTTAAATTGAAAAGATACTTAAGTTTCAAAAATAAAATAATTTTATTCATCATAATTATTTAGATGTGTATAATCTATGTATGATCATATTATGATTTTCTAATATTGCTCATACTATTAATTAAACCCACATTCCGGATAGGTATTTAAAATTATTATACTTTTCGGTATTGAAATTATCTGGAACCGGAACCGAAATTATTTGGAACCTGTACTTTTATTTTTTTTTTATCAAAGAACCAGAACCGAACCGGAACCGTTATTCTATTTTTGGAGAATCGGTACCAGAACCGATACCGATAAATTCAAAAGGTTCCAGTCCCTTTAAACTTCAAATACTGAATAAAAAAAAATTTGACACCGTCAAAGTTTAAACACAAAACAATTTTACCGCCCCAAAAAGTGATGACAGACACACACGCACATACACAGACTTGAAAATACAAAGACACAGGTCATTGTAAAAAAAGTTACCAGCTATATAGTCAGTTGCGTATTTGGATTTTATAGGGGGCGACGGGGGGCAATTTCCCCAGGCAGTGGCGTCATTTCGTTTTTATTAGACTTTTCACTGCTTATCCGACTCGACATTTTTTTCACTCAGATTCTCATAGCATAGTGCCCATCCAAATTAATGGAAGCATATAAGGGGAATAAAGAGAAAATATACATTTTGGGTTATCACTTTTAGTTTTAACGGTGAGAAAAAGGAAATTGTAAATTAGTGGGAGCTTAAAATGTTTTTGTGACAATGAGTAAAAGGAAACTGAGAAAAAAAGGGGTGATAAAATCGTAAATACGCCTTTGTATATAGTATACCTACATGTTATAGCCTATAGGCAGTGCTTGGCAAGTTCCTTATAAAAAGGAATTTGTACCGCTCCTTGTTCCTAAGTTAAGTTTAGGTCCCTAATAAAACTATATTATTATAAATTTAAAAATGTTCCGTCGTCAATATTATGTTGAATGATGACATACGAAACTATAAATTAATTAATACGATACAAGACGTATAATATTGGGTTACATTTTAAAGTTTCTCCAGCACTTATATAGGTATATCTTGGAAAATATGTTTGAATAAAATTATAATTGTTATGTAATTTGCATCACTTATTTATAAGTATAGAACAATAGTCAATAATCAATTGCCAATAGCACTTTTTATGTAAGGTAAAAAAGTGAGTTGGATACAATTTAAGTAATACCTATAACATGATATTATCATTTAAGTATAAATACTTAAATATATATTTAAATATATTTTAAATATATATTTTAATATCAATGTAATGACAACTTTTATTGTTTATACCTATACGCACAATGTTATTAAAATGAAAATTAGTTTTTGATATAGATCAAGGATCTAAACTTTAGCTACACCTACAGTAAAAGCTTAAACATTTCAAATATATTTAATCATTATTCTTTAAATAACAATAAGACAAGTTGGTCAATTATAACAATATTTTAATGCCTAGAAAAATATCTTTTTCGTTATTATTTTTATCAGAAATCTTTTATAAATTGTATAGGTGCTATCATTGATTATAAATACTATATATATACTATTATAGTATTTATAATCAATGGTGCTATTGATGAAGTGGAGAAATCAAATTACCTTTTTAATATTTAATAATGATTTCTCCAATTCGTCATTGGATTTATACAATTTATAAAAGATTTCTGATGAAAATAAATATGAAAAATAAATTTTTCTACGTCTTTTTTTTGATATCTGTATAAATAGTAAAAATGTATAATTGTTTCAATGACTAAATTAAAAAATTAATTTTATTAAAAAAAGGCTATTGCTGTAGGTATTAGAATCGGAAAAAAATTGAAATAAAATGAACTACAGTAAATGCAAAATTAGGTGAGTATGATATATTCTTATCACGAGAAAAAAAAGTAAAAAGGTCAGGGATTAGGCATTTTATTATAAATATTTAATTTTTTTTTGTCATTGGTACTTGCCTAACCTATATAGGTGAAAATACCTACCAAAATGTCTTTTTTAAAATAATTTCTATAATAATAGAAAATAGAGAAAAATAATAATGTTTCTTTTAAAATTATTAACAACATGATATTTTCCCCTAGTATTGAATATGAAAAAGTATTATCAGAATTATACAATAAAAATTTCGATTTACTGATACAAAAAGAAAATGGATTGCTTGATTTGAAGAATCAAATATAAAAGAATTTAATGCCACACATAATATATCTAAGGTAAAAATATAATTGTCGCTCCTCACAGAATCTAATAAGAATACATATACATATGTATATAATATATTAGATAGATAGATGTCTAACCTATATAAATAGTTACATTTCAACACAATATTTTATTTTCATTAGGAGAAACAGGAACTAGATTGTTATATAAAAGAATATGATTTGCTGAAAGCCAAAAATATGCGACGGACACGGAGCGAAGACCGAAGACGAGCACGTGGACACTGGGATGCGGCCGGCCGAGGCCCACTCGTCGTCGAAGAGCTGGGATACGGGAGATCTGGACTGCAGGATGTCTATACTGTTCCGGAGGTCAGGAACAGCAGATATAGACGCATATCCACGCCGTGAACGTACGTGACGCCGCTACGTATCCACGGCGTGGATGGGTTATTAAACAGGCCGGGCGTCTGTTTTGCTGCTGCGAACGCCGGTTTGAATAACGGCCATCAGAATCTCGTCCCCGCACCTCGGCCGAAGAACACCAGACAAGACGGCGGCAAAACGGGGAGTGGTACGTGAAAGAGCACATTGTATTCCGGCGGTAAGTCACCCTATGCGTTCTCTGCAGGTCACCTCCACGGAACGACGAGATGGCGGTCGACGGCGTTGCAAGCTCGCGGCGGTTGCCGACACTCGACTACTCGGGATCATCGGCGAGCGCCGGCGGAGCGATGGAGCTATATATTTGTGCTAGGAACACGGACGTCAGCATCGCACGTGGACCCGCGGAAACCATTCCAACGTTTCAGGGTCCTGTGGTGCGCGAATCCTCGGCGCGGCGACGGCCAAGTCCGGCGTGCAGCCTGCAGGACGAAAACCGCGGGGAGTATCAGGTATATCAGGTCCCGCGCGCTGATTCTCTCGGGTTTTCGTGAGTCTTACGCTATGTCCTAAGTGACCGCGGCAAACGCGGTGAAAAACAAAACAGCTTGATTTTTGCCGCGTTTGGAACAGCATGGTCAGAATATAACTCGCCCGCACTCTCCGCGTTCACGTAGGACATGGCGTTACGCCTCCGGTCGTCGCCGATTCCACAAGCACAAATATATAGCTATCTTCGCTCGCTCAGTGTTTTTGGTCTGCGCCGCCGTTGGCGCCATACGGTCTCGGTCTTCGCTCTTCAGCACTTGCACACCGTCGTCGATGCGTACTAGCCGCTCGCCGCCAACCGTGCCGTCGCGGTAGGACCTCGCCCTCCGTCACGATGGTCGTCACCAGCGAGCAAACGTCATCGACTGCACTCGTCCGCCCGCCGTGGGACAGACCGGGAGAACGTATAGAGATGACCAGTTGCCCCTTAAACACTTCGTCATCAAGCACCATTTCCCCCATGATTATTGTGCCTCGTCTGGTGTTATTTTTTTTTCTTTATTAATTATTGTTCTATTGACATTTTGTCATTTTCTGTAAAAATTTCACAGTTCAAAATTTAAAATTGATATACATTTAATTACATTTTGATTCTGAGCGGAGCGATGAATGTATTGGTTTTACAATGATGCGAGTTTAATTTTTAAAAATTTTTTTTTTGTGTTTTGTACACGATTAATAATCGAAATGAGGCTCTGAAAAAAACCGGTATTTTGGAAGTTTTCATACATTAATTTATTAATTGTTATAAGTTAAAATATAAATTTTATACTGTCGTAGTGCAACTCAGCAACTGTTAGAACATGTTATATGTGTTAACTATTTTAATTGTATCGAAATAACTTAAAATCACAATTGTTATCAGGATTTATTACTCAGCTTAATATAATATTTTAAAGACGTATAAGATCTCATTACAAAATATCAACGTACCTGATTCGACACTTCGACATTAGTACATTACTCCAGGTAACTAGGTCTGTGGTCTTTTCTCTATGTACCCTACTTATATGATAATCTTTATTCTTCAACCATTTTTTTGTGCTTTAACCACGAATAATAATACCTACTTATATATTAAATTATTTAAGTATATTATCTTATTTCGCAGTGTCAACGCAGGCCGCAGGTGTAATGCCATATACGGATTTGAATTTCAAAATTATTCAGTATACATATTATCATTAAGTATTTAATTAATTTTGTAAACCATTTTGCACACCTACAGGCTACAGCTGCACGTGTGAAATGATCATGATCATGCAGCGCCGCGAAACGTTACCACAGCACTCCCAGTGACCAATAATATTCAAATCGTATTTAACTAGTACCTACAACAGTACTTCCTAGTTCCTACTTGGCTATGTCCTACGTTACATTATATAGGTACAAGGTACTTATTTTTATTATAATTTTGTGCATCCAAGATCCAAAAAAAACAATTGTGTACTTACATTATCGTGAACATGATACAGTATAAAAACGATTTTCCCGCATGCCCGTGCTGTGGTAATATATAGTTGATTTAGCTATTTAGGTAGGTATATATTTATTACAATTACCTATCAAAAGAGATTTAAAAGTTAATTAAAATTTTTAATTTTTTACTTAGATATTTAAACATCAAATAAATTGTTCAATGCTATGCAGTAGTATAATATCAATAGATACCGGATATTATGATATACCTAGTTGTATAGCTTTTAATTTGTCATTAAATTGGATATTGGATAGGTAGTTAGGTACCAACAAACTAAATACATTGGTAATAAATGCTAACAATTAACAATATTTAAGACAACCATTTAAACATAATACATATTATGTGTCAATTTATTATCTATGTAGATTTTAGTATTCAACAATTTACTCAGTGTGTTTTATGTTCTGAACAATATTGTCGGTATGCAAAACCAGTGCTGCAGTTCTGCATTCTTCTTCTAAAACACCAGCAAAAACCTCAAATCGATGGTTTATTCCTTTAAGAAGATGTATGCTGACTGATCCACCCAAGCCTCCGAGTCCGCTGTCATCCTCAAATCCATAGAAAACTCTTCTCGCTCTGCTGTGCACCAATGCCATAGCACACATCACACATGGTTCTTTGGTTACATACACATCGTATCCTGTGCATAAGTATGGCCCAGTTTTGTCATCATTGACCCTAGATGTTGTAGCTATGATAGACGAGGAGTTCCACGCGCCACCTCCTTGAGCCTTGGCCACTTTATCTACCACACACATGATTGCATGCTTTACAGGGTGTTCGGTACGGAAATCACCACTTTGCGCTACTATTAAATCGTTCAAAGGATCAACCACCACAGCACCTACTCCACCAGTCGCACATGCCAACGCCGTCTTCATGTATCCATCAATAGTAGCAAGTTCAAGTTGGTTAAAAAAATCACCACGCAATATTGACTCTAGTCGTTTGTCTGGATGAAAGTTGCATGGCCACAGCTTACGAGCTTGTAGGTTCTGGCTACATGTTTTTGGCATGTAAGCTGGGACTGGAATGATCTCAGGTCGACCTGATAGGCCAGCAAAGTTAAATCCTTTGTTTTCCAACTCTGCCACACACTCGTCTGGATCCAAATCGTTGGCTAACATTAGTATGATTGTTTGATTTTTAACGCGTTTAAGATGAGTCAAAGAATTTATCACAGACAGTTGTCCAAGATTCTTAACAATTTGGCTGGTTGAGGTTCGATTAATAATAGTGTCTACAAACACATTCACTGTGGTAATACTGTCAGTTGTTACATTCTCCGGCAACACTGGTCTCAAAGTCCAAGTCATCGGCAGTCTAGATCGCTTTAGTTCCATTTTAACAAGTCTGTAACAAATTTTTATTCTATGAGAAATACATTTAGTGTAGTATTTTTATTTCAAGTTATGCTAAAATAAAAAGAAACGGATTCAAATTTCAATAAAATATTCAATGACATTAATGTATATTTTTTGTAATTTTTAAAATATTTCAATTTGAAAAAAAAAGTGATTTCCTAGGTATTATTATTTATTAGTAATGATCTTATTAAATAATATAGACGGATAGCTCACAGCTTGTAAAGTTGTAGTGAGTGGAAATATTGTACAATAGTTACAAAAACATGGTAATTAATAATTAGTTGAGTTGTCAATGAAGAATATTAGCCAATTATATATATATATATATATTTTTTTTATGGCTAATAAATAATACTAAAATACTAAAAATTAAAATTATGATTAAAGTGAGACTTGATAAAAGATAGCTACAATGAATACAAACATGACATAATTTTATGTTAAAATAATATATTTTTATACAATTATTGTTTCAATCTGAATATTTTATTTTTAAACAACATATTATATCAATTATCTGGAAAGTTTAAAAAAATTGAAATTTCCAATACTCCATAGAATACCATAGTGGATATTATACGTAAAACACTAGCAAAACTAATCAATAGAAGAAAAAATTAAATATTGTGTACAAAAATATTTTTATTTTACATAGTACTAATTACATAATATTTAATCAATATTAAAACAATTGAATAATGATAAAACAATCACAGTTTTATCTATCATACATATTTTTTATAAAAAAATTAAATAAATATCAAAAATTATAAACATTTTTTGAGAAATAGATAATAGACATAAGACATTCTATTAAAATAGTACATAAGTACATATCTTAGTCAAAAAGTAATTCACCATCTAAAAAGTTTTATTTTTAAATACATAAAATATAATTTTATTGGTATTTTCATACACTGTTTTATGGAAATTAAACTAAATTTATAATATTTATATGTAATAATTAATAAATAATAACTTATGTTTTATTTTTTCAGTCTTATTGTCTTTAAACATCAAATCGATGACATGCAGAAAATCCTTCTTCGTCGTATTCTTCTTTAGTCACTACAAGCGAAAAAAAGTCTGGATCTTTACTTAGTAAATTTCCTCCATGCCAAGCGTATGTAATAGGACTGAAAATTTAAAAAGAATTAATAAATTTTATTTTTGTTAAGTTTATAATTGTGTTTACTTTTCAGGTACAGTTACTGAAACATCAAATTCATCAGGAGCAAGAGCCCGCACTTCTTTAGTAAGACGCTCTTCAAAACCAGGAAAACAACCGTTACCACCAGTAACAATGATGTTGTTGTATAAATGAGGTCTAGTCTCTTCTGGACACAAATTTATACTGAGAATGATTGCTTCTGATATACCCATTTGTGGTATCCCAATATCATTTGGATAAAATAAGATTTCTGGTATTGTAAAACGTTCATTGTTCATCCGTAAAACTTGCTAATGTTAAAAATGGCAACAATTAATAATATACAAAATACCTACCTGAAAAAAGGGCTTCATAATTTCTACTTACTTGATCTTTATCTATAGTTCTGCTCACAGAGGTCTCGTCTAATGTTCTTATAATTCCTCTATTCACAGTCGTGTAATCAGGTAGAACATAGTCTCTGACAATAGTATTTTTAGGCCATTTCATTTTTGCAATTTTATGATCTCGATCAAAATCTGTAGACATAAAACACAAGTCTTCCTTGCATTGATTCATAACGTATGTTTCTTCCATAACGTGTAACTGTCGGTATGATATCACTTCTTTCAAATGATTAGTAAGAATTTTGCCACCGACATTGACACGTAACATTCCAGGCTTGAATTTTTTTTGTAAAATGTAAGGAACAATATGGGTAAAACTATAGCCGGTTTCGACAACCAAGCAACATTTGGTGGATGGTTTATCATGGTGATAATGGTAACACGATAGATTTCCAGCTAAAAAAAAACCCATTTTTAACGTAATTATGCAAAATTAGTAGAATTAAGGAGTTTATTTACCATTGGTTCGCAATAAAGCTTGGAACTCATATTCTTCAAAAAACATTTCTGTCATTCCTTCTTGAATAGAACTAAAATTGAAGTATGGTTCAGTCACAATTAGTGGCATTTCTAAAAAGTTGGCTTTGCAACAATCTTTACTGAATACGTAATCCCATACTGTTTTTTGAATATCCCAGTTCAACAAGTAACCCTAGAAGTGAAGTAACTAAAATTACTATCAAACGGAAGATGTGTACAAAATACATTTGAATGCATAATTACTATAGCAAGTATTTTAACATTCACCAAAAACTACGACCGCCATTTTCAGCAATACCTTTTGAAAGCCCAACATGAAGTACAGTCCCGATTTGTCTCGGCATTCTGAAAGCTGATCACCGATAAATGTTCTCCGCCGTTCACTCTTGGCCTTCATGATATAATTGGGTATAATCCTGAAAACAGTAATATTAATTAGGCATATTGTAAACAGGTAGGTACCTACATTAAATAGTGTGAACGCTAGCGTTCACATAACGACTTACTTGGGCGTCTCATCGTCCGTGTGACCAACTTTGGCCGTGTATGCACCGTTGTCTAAGATGTAACTTTTCGTGTTCATCGCGTACGAAATCGATTCGGAACCAAAACAAAAAAAACCGATAGTGACGCTGCCGAATTAATAACTACGCGTGAGCGTAACGTCGTAGTACCGGTGGCAGCCGCGGCAAATAATCACGGTCAGGTTATCACTGTTTTCGCCTTTTCGGCGTAACACGCGGGACGTGTGTGATAACAGCAAGTAGTGTTGTTGTTGTCGTCGTCGGTTCTCAAAATGCGCGTCATTGCGCAATTGGTTCTCAAACGGTGGAGAAATAAAAAAACGAATATTGACGAAACCGCGCGTAAACTGGTAGGTATAAAATATACATTAATGTAATAATTAATTACCTCGAAAATAAAACGTTACCGTAAAGAAGCACGGTATATAATAAATATATAAAATACTTCTCGAATATTATGCACGACCAACCGGAAGGTCTACGGAGTGCGCGCGATAGTAATGTAATAATAAGGCACAGGGTGGAAACGACAATAATCAATACCGTACAACTTGCAGGGCGGCCGTTCGTGTGCGTGTCAATGCGTGTGCGCGTCCGGAGAGAGTCGGCAGTTTTTTCGATGTCCCCGATGAGATAAAAATATTATGTATGTGTTATTATAATGATATAATAATCCCTCTAAGACACAGAAACCGACAGCGACCGCTGTGTAATACATACGCATGCATATTGTACGCAAAAACAATGGCTGATTCCGAGTTTGAAGAATTCAGGCAAATATTCGAATCGTTACCTCAACACCTGAGGGCGTCCGCGCAGACCTATACGTAAGTTAAAACAGCACCGTTTCTCTTGAAATATATAGTTATACATAAATAATAAATAATAAATATTTAATATAATGTATTTAAGGTACCTACGTACATACCAGTGTGAATCTCGTGGGCCGTGACTATAATATATCATAGATTATTATTATTAAGATTTAGTACTCGCGGAGCCAGTTGCGTACAAGTGGTAGTGGAGGGTGTGGGGGCGGGGGGGGGCGGTCGAAAGCTGGGTTGGTAGGTTACCTATAGGTTCGCTAAGCCCATCAGCCCACCCAAATATATAGGTAGACTGATAAATACATTCATCGGACAAATCTTTAATATTTAATTAGTTTAGTGGTCTGCTACAATGTCACAATGATACTAGTTAGGTAGGTACTTATAGCGGCTAACATGTTATATAAATATAATACGTAATGTCGTATAAACTATTTTTAAGACCGATGTAGTCTATTTTTTAGAGATGGATCAGGGACGCCACTAGGTGGGTGGCAGGTGTACTTTGACACTATTACTTTTGTGTGTTTCTTATTGACTTGCCATAAAAGTTAAAATATAATATTATTAAAACCATAATGCGTAGGTATAATATGATATGAATACAGAGACAATATATATTTATTATAGCCTATAGGTATGGTATATATACTATATAATATGTAAAGGTTATAATATTTATAAGTATCAAGTATGCATGACAAAAGCATTTTCCAACTTCCAACTTTTCAATTATTTAGGATTCATTAATATATAAAATATATAACTCTTATTTTACCCCATACGTACATATATAATATATATATTGTATTCACTACGATGAAAAAAGTGAGCTTGCTTACATATTTTAGCACCCCTATTTACACAAAACAAATGGCGCAACTGATACAGATTATCGAACGACCATCTACGTTAAAAGTACGGTTATCTAAAGATAAAGTTACTCGCGATTAATAGTTAACAGTACCGGAGGCCATGGTCCATGGACCATGGTAAGTCGTTTGATGAGAATTGTTTTTATAATATATTATGGAACATTGGAACGCGACGCCCGTTGTTCATTGAGTGAGTTCGGTGATCTATTGGTGAAACACGTATGACCCCCTCCCCCACAAATTGTTTTCGGAAATATATATTCCAAATATTGTAAACACAATTTCAAATGTTGTTTCCATTTTTTATACACAGAGTTACAGAAATTTCATCGTACCAAAATTAATTATACCTGTATAGAATACGCTATAGCAAAATTATCTTAATATATGATTATTCTAAATTAATGATAGGTATTTAACCTATAAGTTTTAATTTTTTTTTAAATTATTAACATAAATTTATTACACCTGTTGAAAAATAAAACATTTAAATCGTCTTTAAATACAATTTGTTGATAATTTCGTCATAATTGTAATTTTGTTCCAAATCTATAATTTCAATAAATTGATTCGTTTGATTTAAATATGTTTATTTTTGTATTTAATACATTTTGGTTTTTGACGAGAATAAAAAAATCCGGTAAAAAATTAGGGCAGCAGAAGGCGTGTGGTCTGATACGGTCGCAGCACTGTTTGTATTCATAGACGGTAGAGAGGGTAGGGCTTACTGGAACTTAATCCCTGTAAATAATATTTTTAAGTTTGTTTTCCTACTATTTGTTAATTACTTTTATTATAGAACAATATATTTATACAAAATCAATTTCGATTTCTGATTATTAAATAAAATTTTACTTGCAACTTTAATCTTATAACTTTTATCTATATGACTATAGATACTTTAGGTATCTACAAATAAAATTAGGCATACATTTACTAGCAGATTATCTGAGAAAATTGGAGGGGCTATGATAAAACCTATACTGATATGATAATTAATAACCTCTTCACTGGAAGAGAAAAATATTAACTAGAAGTACTAATTATTGAATTAGGTTACCTTTAATAAATAATAATATTATTTTAAATATATTTTAATTATTCAAAACACTTACAAAAATACTTTATTTTAAAATCAATAAATTAATAATTAATAATCAATAATTCAATCAGTTTAATGACTAGTCGACTAAAACCACTACTACCCACGCCATGAAGTACTATTATTCAATAATTTCTTTAATCAACCAAACCAAGCCTTCTCATGTATTCCTCCATCTATTGTGCTTATTGTAAAACAATTTAATACAGATTGTAAAAATTAAAATAAATATGAAAAAAAAGTTCAATAACAATAATACCAATATCTAAATTATAAGCTACTACCACAGTACCATCCATTAAATAAGAAGAAAGACTATTTAAAGATTCAAGATAAATGCCAATCCAACCAGTGTTGGTCAGTGTCTTGTATGCCATGGTATAATATAGGAGTGAGAAGCCAACAGGAGTCTCAGTGTTCAGTCATTCTGTTATCTACTTGTGTTTAGGCGAAACCTTATTTAATTATCAAAAGTTAGAACCATTTTAAAGTAATATTTAGAATCAACATTTAAAATAGTACATTCCAAATTATTAGTAATTGGAATTTGGAGTAGACCACGAGAATAAAAAAAAGTATTTAGTATTCTAGAATAAAAATACAAATAAAAAGGATTTGAAAAGTATTTGAAATACAAAAAAAGTATTTAAATACAAGTATTCGAATCCTTAACAAGACTGTCGAGTGCTTAAAAAATAGGTAATAAGAATTTTATTGGCACGGTTAAATAAAAAATTGAAGGAACCATGGTTCCTGGAGCAGATATAGGTGAAGTTTTTTAAAAGTAAAAATTAAAAAACATACTTTTGGACTAACTTTTTTACATAAATATGGTCGTATGTTAGGGCCCTGGGTTATTAAAGAACGTATCATGCGGAATTGTAAGTGGACGTACATGAATATTGAATATACACAAATTATTTTATACTACTTGCTAGAATGATACAGAAAAAATACTATTATTGTTAATTATCATCGTATATTATTGTATATTGTATATTATTATATCATCGTATATTATAATATATATCAACCCATTATTGTAGTCTGTACTCTGTTTTATCTACATCCAAACCCCAAACCACAATCCCTCTACGATGCTAATGTTTAGGCTATATCATATATATAGGTACATGATGAAGCTACCTTTTAAAGATAAATCGTAAATACTAATTTCCTCGATAAGTATTAATGATTTTTCTACATAGTTTGAACTTGGAAGTCATTACAAAACAATATTATTTAAAAAATATGTATAATATAATTTACTATTTTTACTTTTGTTGAATGGCAGCAAACGTTTTTAACTAATTAATTTCATATTTAAAAACATAAAATTCTTCTAATGAGTTTTATATATAAAAATCAAATTTATTACGATTAGTATGTTATAATAAGTTATGTGGATATAAAGTATACTCAGATGACTATAAATGAGCGGAGTCGGAGTGGAATGGCACGCATATAGATATGCGTACGCCACAAATTGTTGGTCCAATTACCGTCCGCTATATCGATTCATTAAAACTTTAAATACTTAGGTAACTATAACTAATATGCTCTATTCTTTTTATATATTGAAACTCTCAGAAAAGGAAATTAAAAATGCAGGTACCTATATTCAGTTTAAAAAATTAAAAAATATATTTAAGACTTGTACTTAAGATCTTTTTAATAATACAATTTTATGTATATAGTATATTGTATACATATATGTTTTTTTAGTTTGGTGTCTTATTTTCAAATGTATACTTCTAAGTACCTTCCTGCAAATTACAATTAAATATATTTTGAATTTAAAACATAATAAATATTACATTTATGTGTACCTATGATATGCACATATAAATTATGCTTAAAGCATTTATGTATACAATTTAGAAATACTAACGGTATGCATTATACAAAAAGTATAAAACAAAATAGAATAGCTATACTTTTTTTAAATACAAATTGTATTTATTAACATTTGTAAAATTAATCAAAATATTATCTTATTATCATCATTAGATTTATTAGATTTTGTCATATTATGGCCAATTTAAACGAGTAAACAAATAGAGGTACTGGTTTCTTATCAAAAAAGTAATAAATAATAATATTAATAAACATCATTGTTCATTATATTGTTGTAAAACTAATTTTAAAAAGACCCATCGTAAAAATAAAAATGATATGAAAAACACCAATATAAATCGATAATATTTGTAAATAATTATAAAGGGGATGTATTATTTTCGATAAAATAAGTGGAGGGGTGGAAAATGTAAATTATAAAAAGTGGATGGATTCCATCCTACCGTATCCGGTATCCCTTCCCACATCGACCACAGACTGTTTATTATTTGATCATATTTGCGCGAGTGTCTTAAGAGTCTTTAAGCCCACCCACTCCACTTTTTTCTTAAGGAGGCCTAAAATATGTAATATTAATCTACACAATATATATTTACATATTTTTAATAACATATTATTTTACTAAAACTTGATATCTGCAACAAAAATACATCATCGAGTTAGGATCTATCTTAAGACGACGCTACGTCGTTACCCATGCGTTTATTGTATCCGTCTTACAAACTTTCAAATTTCCATTCACTAATTTCTTTAGTGTGCTGTTAGTTTTGATATAAGCGTGAATTGACCTATTATCAAACTTTTAGGTAAGAACATTTACAGCATACTATTGAAACCAGTGTATGTGAATTTGCTATATCGTACGTGTGTAAGACGGAGACAACAAATGCACAGATCAGAGGTGTTCTTAGGTTATTTCAATGGAGGGGGATGAAAAAAAAAATGGTTACAAAATAAGCCGTAAGGGTTTTGTCTCCCAACTCCCATATTATAATAATGAATATTAAAAAAAGCGGGAAGTGGATGTCGCTCTGTTGTACAGTAGGTTACAAGTTGGTCACTGTATAATGGATTGTATTAAATTTTAATTCAATTATATCATATCATTGTATACGAAAAACGATTCTGAGCGAAGACGGTTTGTCAGTCTGGATATTTTATATTGTTATTATATTTTATTATAGGTAGCCTGTAAGTTGAATTAATATTATAAATTACAACAAAATAACCAAAATCATTATTTTTATTTGTTTCTATGGATTAGTTTAAATTATTTATTTTATTTTATCACTGTATTATTATCATTGTGCATCTTACCTATACAATTTTTCTGACGTTGGGAATGGGTATAGTTGACGGTGTGATCGTTTACAAAAATACAGTATAAATCAATAGTAAAACAAATTGCCTGTTATATTATGTTATCCTTATTAATGATAAATAATAATATTTTTTTTTTTTTATTTGGGTTGAGGCTTCGACTGCTTAGGTCATTAGCCTGTGGTACTGTAGGGGGGGGGGGGTTACTGTAGATTTGTTGTACACGTGATTTGTTTTGGCAGAATTTTTAATTTGGGCACCCGTAGGTATCTGCCATGCCCAGGGAGGGGGGATGGCGGCACTTGTTCTCCGGACACCGTGACTTGCCCGAAGAAAAATGCCGCCCGCGACCAAAGTATCGAACTCGGGTCGGCTGCGTCGCAGCCGACGCCTCAGTCCGTTCGGCCGCTCCGTCCCCCAAATAATAATATTGTTTATGGCTGGAGGAATCAATAATCACGATAAATAAAATAGCAAAAAATAATAAAAATAATAACTATACCTAGTCTATATTGAAAACATAAACATATATCAAAAGTAGACATAACGTATATTACTATTTACTAATATGTAAAAAATAAAGAACCTTGGGGTAGCTATCCCCCATATCCCCCCTGCCCCGCGAAAACGCCTATGGCACGGATAGTGTAGCAACGCTACGCAGACAAACGAAAATATATCAAGTACCTTAATTAAGGCTACCCTGAATGTGGCGCTGGTATACATTATAGATGTTTTTTTTACAAAAACATTTTCGCGAGAATCAAAACCGAGAAACGAAAAAGGGTCTTGGAATTGTTGTAAATCACCAATTTTTTACAATTTATTGAGGAGTATACAAATATAGGTATATATTATCTGTGCTAAAAAAGCATTTTTAAAACTTTGATAATTTAATCCACTCATTTTTAATAATTCCTCGAAAAAAAACAAAAATATCTAAACTTTAAAAACAGAGTCGTAAAACATTTAAGTATTGTAGGCAATTGGGCTTTTGTGCCTATTAATTGTGTACAATTAAAACGAAAAAATAAGTAGGTATACTCTATCCAGCGAGAGAATATGCGGCGGCCCGACTGTGGTTTTCTACGCATCCTTACGCGAAACCCTGCCAAAGTAGAACCTGTCTCGACAGCAGGGTGTCTAGTAGGGATGCGCAGAATCAGCGTGTTATCTCGCTTGACTGTAAAATGTATGTAAGTATGTTAATAATGAATAATTCAATTACATATTAACTTGGTAGCAGACGACCAACTACCTATATAATATAATAATCGATGTAGGTATATATGCAGAAAACAGAATACATTTTTGAAGGTCAAGATAATTGAAAATCCTATTTTCCTACAGATTTGCTTATTAATATTTATTATTTTCAAACATAATGTTAAACGTAAACAACAAAATAGGTGCAATAAATTAATGAGGAAGTTATTACTATTGATGATAACTTACTGTTGTATGTTACAAGGACGTATGTGTGAACTTGAGTACCTAATATTATATTATATTACATACGATAAATATTCTGAAGACAAGCAGCAATTCAATTTGCTTGACTTTGGAAGTATTGAAATGTAAATAAAATCTTTGTTTTCACATAAAAAATCAACTCAGATGTTATAAATTATAAGTCATATTAATATAAAAAATATTATTTCATAAGTTGTATATTATGTGTTTACTATTTAGATAAGTATAAAGATAAAAGATTTGATATATAATATCTTTACCTACAACTCACATTTTTTTATTTTTAATTGTCAAATACTAAAATGTATACCAACACTTTTTAAAGGTGGCTAGACAGTAGACACAACACCCGATACTAAACTTATCCATTATATTATTTAACATTCAAGGTCTTGACACTTACAATACTGTCAATACTAATATACAACAAATTGTATAAAATAAACGCAAATTGTATTTAATTACTATTTTAAAATTGTATTCATCTTAATTCCTATTTAATAAGCTAAATTGTTCGTAAAAACTTTTAATTATGTAAAAATATTAAAATTGAAATAATAAGTATTCTACGTTAAATGAATCACCAGGTATAGTAGCTATAACTATTAACTAGACAACTAATAGTAGTACCGTATAATACTGGTAGGTACGTTCAAAATTATTGTTGAAATAAAAAATAACTAGGAACCAGGTACCTTTATTCAATAATTTAATTTTCTGACTATTTCTTAACTGTCTAGAAAAATTAAAAATAATTGGTTTTATAATATATACTCATTACTCTCATAATATTATGGATATTTTTAAAATCATAAATCTATTAAACATTACAGGAACTACCATTTTTTTGGGGGGATTATTTCTAATTTCTATATTTTTTTATTAAGTAAATTGTATCAAGTTTTCAAATTAATTTATAATTAACCATTTTAATAAATATATATATTTTTTTACGCATTTGTATAGATTGTTCACAAATTCAAATACAATATTTCAGTTGCACCCATTAGTTTGCATTTTTATTACTTTAAAATATTATTATTCTATTCCACTATTAAGTTCTTTCCCTAGGAGGCTTCTTCAATCCAAAGTTATTCCATTTCGTATTTTATTATTTTATTTACTACCATCTTAAGGCTTAAACTTATTGTTTGATTATGTAACAGATGGCCTAAAAAACGAGAAAAAAGGCGTATTATATCAATAAATATTAAATACTATAATACACATTTTATAAAAATAGTAAATACTTAATCCAAGTACTATTAACGATCAATATGACAAAATTAAATTTTCACTCTTAAAAAATGTGTTAAGATAATATTATGTTGTCTTCATCGAAACGTACAACATACCAAATTTACGTTCAGTAGAACCAATTTTGTGTTGTTAGCTTTAATATAAGATTTAGTTCAATAACTATTGTATAAACATTTAACACAGATAATTTAGTTAAGGAGACGTTACACGGACATTAATTGTTGTCTCCGTCTTACAAAGTGCGTAACATAGCAAATTTTACGCTCAGCAGATCACGTTAGTATCCGTTATAGTTTAAAAATAAGAGTGAATTGACCTCTTATAAAATGTAAAGGTAAGATTATTCCCATTAATCTAGGATATCTCATAGGCTTTTTATTATATTTTAATTTTAGAGCGAATTATGAGTATTTTAAAATTGTAATATTTTTATTTAATTATTTATCGACGCCTTAGGGGCATTAGTATAGTAGAGATTATAATAATAGATATTTCATAATATTACAAGGTAAGAAAAACCTCTAAATCTTAAAATACTCATAACTCACTTTAAAATTAATATGTAACAAAAAGCCTATGAGAGTCCCTAAATAATAAGTCAATTCACTCTAACTTTTCAACTAACGGAGATTATCAATCGTGAGATTAACGTGATCTACTGAGCATAAAATTTGCTATGTTACGTACTTGTAAGACGAAGACAACAAAGCGGGTACCTATTGGCTATTATTAGTAAACACCTACTGCTTATTTAGAATGAATTATTTTAAAACTAAAATATATTGTATAGTTTGTTTTACCACTTATAATAATATTTATCTGTTTAGTCTAGTTCACGATGTATTATCAGACGAAGAGTCATCGACTGAAGCTACAATCAACAAAAATTTTGACACCAATAATGCTTTCAATGTCTTTTCCATCTCAGACGACGATCAAAATGAGCCAAAGAACAAGTAAGACAATGTATTAAGACTTTAAGTGTACATATAGGTAAATATACATAAATACTTAAGGTTAACATTCATATCTGCATATTACAGTCATATTGTGCGCTTGAGGCATGAAAAAAGAAGGAGAAAATTACCCGAATTACCAAAAAATAAAAGTAATATTTGTTTTTATTTTTGATTGCAACCAAATGTCATATTTAAAGGAAACAATAAGTCATTAATACACAAATACAACATAGTTTTTCAAACTTTAATAATATTATAAAACTATTAAAAGGACGCCACACCTGCATATTGTGTTGTCTACGTTTTACATACCTACAACATATAGCAAATTTTACGTTAACAATATAGGTATAATCCATTTTACTGTTATTTGTAAAATGAGAGTGTTTTAACCCATTATGAAATTTAAAGTTAAGATTATTATGTTTAAGAGGACGTTATACCCGCATGTGTTGTCTCCGTCTTAAAAGTGCGTAACATAGCAAATTTTACGCTCAGCAGAACACGAGTAGCTCCGTTAGTATAAAAATTAGAGCGAATTGACCTCTTATAAAATCTAAAGGTAAGATTATTATCTAGGCAACCTCATGGGCTTTTTATTATATTTTAATTTTAAAGCGAGTTATAAGTATTTTAAGATGTATAAAAAATTTATAATTTTAAAATACTCATAACTCGCGTTAAAATTAAAATAAAATAAAAAGCCCATGAGGTTGCCTAGATAATAATCTTACCTTTAGATTTTATAAGAGGTCAATTCTCTCTAATTTTTATACTAACGGAGCTACACGTGTTCTGCTGAGCGTAAAATTTGCTATGTTACGCACTTGTAAGACGGAGACAACACTTGCGGGTATAACGTCATCTTAAGTAGGTAAGTTATGATCATTTTAAAATGTAGGTACCTACAAAAAGTGTAGGTTTGTATATGCGGGTGTGGCGTCCTCTTATTTCTTAACGGTTATAAATTTTAATTTTTATAGCACGGTAAAAACAAGTTTTAAATTACCTAACTATATTAGGTACCTATTGATAATAAATATTAATAATTAATAATGTATTGATTTCAATTGAAAGGGCATTTGGTTATTCGATTAAACTATCAATTGACTAATGTGAACAATTTATAAATACCTATTCGAAGCTGGTTCGGTGTTAAGTTTGGCTGACGAATTAGGAGAAGTATTTTCGCCGGACAGAAGGAAATCGTTCGTATCGGGACTGCGGGATTCCGAATGTCGGTCTCCAGACTCGGGTATATCATTAGTTCATTCGCCCGAGAGAGCCAAATCTAGTTCACCACAACAAATCGGTAACGATCCCAAATTAATGACAATATATATATGATATATATATTATTACGCTCGCGACTTATTGGAATGAAACCTTAATTTGTCTATTATTTAAACGCAGATACTCCGACTCCAGCGTCTTCGTGTTCATCGGGTCTTCCACTGTCTCAACTAGAGTTATTAGAGGCCACGCACAGAGGACTGTACAAGTTCGTTCCTAGGCACCGGGACGAGATGGAAGTGGATATCGGTGATCCGATTTACGTGCAAAAGGAAGCCGAAGACTGTTGGTGCGAAGGTAAATTTACTGTTTGCTTTCGACTCGAATATTGATGTCAATTTTAATGCCACTATAATAACAAAATAGGTACCTACTATTGTATACACACATTGACGTGTTTTCAGGAGTTAACCTTCGCACTGGAGCTCAAGGCGCGTTTCCGTCTGCGTACGCGGTAGACGTTGAGTACACGGATTTCGATTCTGCGACGCCTAAGGTGAAACGAGAACGGTTTCTTTTGGGATACATGGGTTCGGTGGAGACAATGTGGCACAAAGGCAATTCTGTACTCTGTCAAGCCATACGCAAGATTACTGAGCGACCCAATTGCAAACCACAATCGTGCATACTTGAGGTGTCAGACCAAGGACTTCGAATGGTCGATCGTGCCAAATCTTCAACGATGGTAAGTGCTGCACTGTTTAGTGTTTAGTACTTTAGTGTACTATTTACACGTAACTATACGTATGTAAATAGAGGTTAATACGCAACACACTGCATGGACTAATTTTAAATACCAAACACTGTACCTAGTAATTAATAATTATTGCCTTCTAAGTAATAGATAACGGTGATAGGTACACCTAGATCAGTATTATCTATTTTGCTCCTTTTAAATGTTCCCAAATATGAATACACTTAATATAATATAGTCCCCACGACAAGTTCTAAACAATCTCATTAGGAATAAGGATAATATATTATATTGTATCTAAATGATTATTATGTTTTTATGAATTCGTTTGTTATATTGAATGTCTAAATGGAATACTACCTAGCTTTAAATACAAACCAAAATATAATTTTGTTTAAAAAATGTTGAGTCGTTAATTTTGATTATTAATAAAATATACCTAATGTAAGTATTAGAAATGTGTCAAATATTGCATAAAGCACTTATTTTAAAATAGAAAACATCGATATATACAAAAGATAATTGCTATAATAATTAATATTACATAGTCGTACATTTCTTATCCATGCATTTATTTAATTGAATTTTACTATATTATATTTTAATATAACCTACCCAACAATTAAATTGAATATTTGAACACATACTTGTATTTGCTGTGGTGCTATTTTTTGCAGCAGCGATTATTTTATTTTTGAATACTTATCTAAAATATTATACCTATATATTATACTTTTCAATTTAGCAGACTAGAGATTCGAGTACACCATGTCAAGATTATTTTTACTCTTTAAAGAACGTATCGTTTTGTGCGTTCTACCCGGATGACAACCGATATATGGGGTTCGTTACTAAGCATCCGACATGTCAGAGGTTTGCATGTCACGTGTTTAAAGCAAACGAATCGTCGAGACCAGTGGCAGAAGCGATCGGGTAAAGGATTTCACACGTATTTTATTCGTTCAGAAATAATACAAATATAACATCCTATTCGTTTTCTTAGACGTGCTTTCCAAAGATTCTATCAGAAATACATAGAGACAGCGTATCCAGTGGAAGACATATATATCGAGTGATCGGAAGAAAAGTCTATGGTCGTCGTGTAACATATTATTATGATATGTGCGGAGGACTTTGTTATATGTTTGTGGACAGACAGAACCGTTTGAAAATTATGAACGATAAAAAGGAATCTTCGTTAGAGATATTGTGGTGCAGCAGCGTTCTAATGAAACAAATTCAACATGTGATAACATACCAAATATCTAATGTATTTCATTTATAACTAGATCAGTATTATCTATTTTGCTCCTTTTAAATGTTCCCAAATATGAATACACTTAATATAATATAGTCCCCACGACAAGTTCTAAACAATCTCATTAGGAATAAGGATAATATATTATATTGTATCTAAATGATTATTATGTTTTTATGAATTCGTTTGTTATATTGAATGTCTAAATGGAATACTACCTAGCTTTAAATACAAACCAAAATATAATTTTGTTTAAAAAATGTTGAGTCGTTAATTTTGATTATTAATAAAATATACCTAATGTAAGTATTAGAAATGTGTCAAATATTGCATAAAGCACTTATTCATGGAGTTGTGCAACTAAGTAGGTAGGTACATTATACTTGTGTGGTCCGAGTGTAAAACAATATTTTAATTCTCATTTAACTATAGGTAGGTAGGTAAAAAAGAAAAAAATCTAAAAATATATATAATCTTCATGGCATACGGTAATTTAAATTGTATGCAATACTACTTTTCACGGTGTGAATGAAAAATGTATGATATCCTACTATTATCACTACTGGATATAATATGCATAACACATGTATATAATATTACATGTTCAAAGTAAACATGGTAGGTAGTTTTGTACCTACCTATTATATTATTGTTTAAGAAAATTTCTGTAAATATTGTAATTAAATGCTGAATAGGCATTTAGGTTGAATATTTACACGACATAAATACTAAATAGTATAGTTATAAATATTAACAATAATATAAAATACTCAAAAGATAAGGATATACATATTAACATAAGACAACAGCCTAATAATTAAATAATTGACAGTGGTAATTAAAGAAAAATACACATTTATTACTTAGAATTTTTTTTTGTAAAATAAGGATGTACATAGTTAATTACAGTTTAATATAAAACTTGAATAATTAAAATAAGGTCAAAAATGAGTTAATATCACAGAATTTCTTCACCAACTCATACAATACAATACAATTGTATAACAAGTTTATTCAGTTATTGTACCTATTATTTTCTTTCTGGTCTCATTTGACTTCTAGGTCCACTTTTTCCATTGTTCCCTTTGAATGTATTTGGTTTCATATTTTGTTTTCCTACTCCTGTCCGTCTTGCGTTACTTATTGCATTTCCATTAGATCCTGGAGGTGGTTGTGGTGGAGGTGCATTTAGGTTTATTTCACTCATATTGACAGATTCATTGAATGTCATGATAAAATCACCAATTTTTTCAATTTCACCATTCTTACCAACATACAGAGTAAGACAGTTTCTAAAGTAAATTGCATAAGCTCTGTGAACACGTATTATATCACCTGGATACAAAAATGAACCAGGCTCATCCCATACGGAAAAATTTATGCATGCTGAACTATCAGCTACTTTCACTGTTCGAACTTCATGGTTATCTTTGAGCTGTACAGCAGGGTTTACTTCTAATACTATGCACATAACAGTTATGTTGTTTACATTATTTTGAATGTCTTTAATCAGTGTCAAAGGAGTATCTGGATTAATGGGTTTTGGTTTACTAATACTCATCATGTTAATATAGCTATTTTTTTTTAACTAACTTTTAAATTACTTCTAGGCTATTAATAAGCTAGATGTTACCTAATTAGTTATTAGGTATGTTGTGTCTGAAACAATTAAAAACAAAACAATTAAAATTAAAAACTTTTTAACTTTACTTTAAATTAAATTCAAAGATAAAATGTTTAACGTATGAATATGACAATTAAACCATAGATTAAACTTTAAGAAAATAATAACTTCACTGCATAATAAAAGAAAAATGAAAAATGAAGTAAAAAGAAAAACATTATCATAACATGATATTATACACTTTATTAATAAATATATGACTATGAAAGAATCATCCAAGTTTTAGTATAACTTAATAAAGTTATTTTTATTAAATTTAATACTTATTGAGTTTTATTCTTCATAATATTATTGCTTTGGCTTTTGGATACTTAAATTCAATTCCATATTATGCTGCAAAACTATTGATTATAAAAGTATTAAACTAACACTTTTTAATAAATAATAGGTAGGTACCTATAATTGTGTATTGATAGTTTGATGACGGTAGGTTAGGTTAAGTAGAATTTAAAAACGCCATAGGGATTATTATTATATGGGGATATTCGCAGGCTAATTTTGGGGATCTAATCAGCTTGTGCATAAATAACTTAGTAAATAACATAATATTCCAATAACATAATGCAGGTAGTTCAAAGACTTGGAACATTTCTAACTAGTACATGAAACAAAATCAGAAAAGACATTTTTTTTTATAATAAACTAATACTAATTTGTTTTTAAAATGAAAAAAATGTAAAATCTAATTGAGTACTTAATTTTAATAAATATTATCTTATGAAATTGGAAAATATTAGTAAGTACTTAACTTTAGTAAGTTACTCGCTTCGTTTACAACCAAAATTAAACAAATTTGTTTTCACAAATTTGAAGTTAAAATAGGTTTTAAAATTTGTTTACTTTAGGTTATTACCTTTGTAATGTTTTAAAATATTATACAACTAGGTATGATTTAATAATTGATAAGTTCAACAAAAAATAACATATTTTTGAAACACATTATTTGGGAACATATTTAATTTATAAAATCCCTATTCTGAAATATTAATTGAAAAATATACAGATTTTATATTTTAGGTAGTTACATCCCTAACTTATTCAAAATAAAAACTAAAACTAATAAAATTATGAAATGTACCTACTGTACCTATTTGTACATTTGTACAATGTTTTTACATTTTCATAACATCCAAAATCAAATTACTCTCTTGTAAACAACCAATGATGTACTTAAAATTAATATCCACTGTTTTAATGAAGTGAGTAAATTCTCATTTCTGATTAATCACATTTAGATTGCCAAGAGTGGTTTACTCGGGTTTACTTATTAAATTGGAATTTTATGTTAAACTACCCCTCTGCAAAAAACCCGTACCGGAAAGAACATATCATTTCAGGGTGAAATAATTGAATTATATGATCGTCGATGTCACTTACCAAAACCAATGAAATTTAAGGCACTTGTTTATCTGGAACATTATCTGGAAGTTGAATGTTTGGAAACCGTCATAGCGACCGGCGTTTGTTAGTGACCATTGAAATCGTGTAAAGATTCACAGCATTCTGATGAAGGGCAGAAAATGACGTTCGTTCGGAAAAAAAAGTTTAAATTTTTATAAATACGAGAGACCGATGAGTACAACCTCATTAATTCAATAGAATTTTTTTTTAAACAACACTCCGCGATAAGACGACGGTATTGTGATTTGTGATCGCTTTGATAACGACCAGTGGGGCCAAGCAAACAGGACGCGCAATTCCCATCAGTTGTACGTCAAAACCTGTGATAGTAGTACAGCGGAACGTGCACGACTGGCCACCTGTCCTGATAGCAATAATGTTATTCTAAATAATAATATTATTTAAAATGTTGTGCTTGGTACCTATTATAGAGTAATGTGAATTACTGCTGCTAACGACTACCTGTCGTTATTATTATTTATTACGTTCTACGTTCTACGTTCGTTATACCTACTATTTCCGGGTGATTTTGTTTTTTTTTTTTGGTTTGGTTTCAGTCTCTTAACATCCCGCTAGAACATTCAAAAATCTATACGACGTTCGAAAACTTTGGTTGAAAAATAACAAATTAATAAATATTATATTGTTACGACCAAAAACTTAAGTGATTTAACTAAATAAAAACGTGGTGAGAATCATAGAAATTTGAAATTTGAAATCGGATCTGATTCTTGTTTCAGAATATAACATAATATAGTATAAGGTATGTTGTTTTGTTATAAATTGTACCTAATTCGATTTTTGTTTTCTCTTAATTACTGCCTCACATACTAAATGAAATGTATTACCAAGCTAATTGTTATTAGTTTGTTTTATATTTAAATAAATCAAACAAACAACTCACTTTTCCACTTTCATATAGGATCAATGCGTTTCATTAGGATGGTTCCCAAATTGCCGTTAGATATAACGGTACCCCAATATGCACTGCGCAGACGAGGAGCAATATGTGTTTCAGCTATTGTACGTGAATTATGCGAGGTAAGGATTTGATATTATTACAATTGGAATATTGATTGGTTTTGTTAGTTTGTAAAATGCTTCCTAAATCTGTATACACTTTAAACTAAAATGGTTACCTACCTACCTAGATGTGGATACAATGTAGGTCAACAGTTTGACTATTGTCAGCTATGCAATATGAATATGTCTAGCATATTATCATGAACTGATTAAAATTTATCCTAGCTAGTACAAACTACCTATGTAATAACTTGTTTAACTACACTATTATGAGTTGTCAAGGAAATGCAATAGGTAACTAATAAATTATCATGGTCATCAGTAATCTACCTAAAACTAGTTGTATTTTAATGACATTTATCTTTAATAACAGTATCCCTACTGTATGTCTTCATGTCATTGTAATATTTAAAAGTATGAAATATTATAATTGATTAGGTACCTTTTAGTAAAATTATCATTTGAATCAAAATTAACAATTTTCATGATCTTAAAAATTATTAGGACAAAATTAATTAAATAATACAATTTATTTGTTTAATCTATATTATAGTACTCAATCTGAGTGATAGATTTGCATTTATGCGACTGATTCTTCTAAATATAATTTTTCTTATCTGGGAATTGATTAAAGTCAATAGGTCATATATTGATTTAAAGTGAGTATTCAGATTATCTATTTACAGATAATAAATAATTGATGTAAATATAAAGCAAATTATTACAGTATTGACTATTGTAAATATTCTTTCCATACTACATCTTATTAAATAGTTGTTTTTCTACAGTTAACTAGTCAAATATAAACTAGGTATCATTATTACGAATTTAAGCTACAAAGTTGGGTACTTTTTAATGAGATGTGAAATGATTATGATATTATGATAATAAAATATTCATTGGCTGCTCAACTTTCCCCATAAACAGATGTATTAAGGTTAGTTAGTTGTAAATAATATTAGGTATGATATTGTGTAATATTTCAAACAATAATATATTTTAATTCAAAATTAATTGATGATAACTTTCCCAACATATCAAGATTTTGGGTTTGTATATGTTGTGTTTATATATTTGCGTAATTTATTCTGAGTGTAAATATAGATTTTTGAAATAAGAATTTTCTTCTGGTCATAAATATCCCCGTAAATGATGAACTCAATATTATTAAGAAAATTTTTTTTTTTTAAATTTTTAACTGTTAAAAATACGTTTTTTTAAATATGGAAAATACATCTTTAATGACTTGGTACAAAATAAGAATTAGAAGTCCAACATATGGAATTTTTTAATATATTAAAAATGATTGAAAAATGTAAAAATACTAGGGCAATTTTATATTTTGTATCTTATAAAAAAAATTATCACAATACGATTTTATTTCTGAAAAAAAGGTATAATGGTTTTATAAAGCACACACCTAAAATCAACATTAGTTATTATTGTATTCACCATTATTGCAGCGAAACTGCCATTTAACAAAATTTTCCGTTAAAAAAAATATTTTTTTAGAACCATATACCTATATTTAATTATATTTAATAAATTTCTCTATAACACGAATTTATTGTTGTTGCCTATGAGGCTTCGTAATTTGGGAGTTTCACTGTATTTGATAATCAATATAATATATTATATACCTAGTCCATAAGTATATTAAAGTAGAAAGTATCACCGTATCACATTTTTGTATTCATAATACAAAAATAAAAAAACCGAGAAGCCCTGCTTGGACCTAGTAGTTGTTGAGTGTATATTGTCATTGAGTAGGTTGCTGTAATGGATATTATTTTAAACGATAACTTCAATGATAAGTCATTGTATAGGATGAAATCATGAAATACGATTCTGAACGGAGACTGTCTGTCAGGCGTCAGTCCATATTTTAAATGATATTGTATAATATATTTAATATTTATATTGCAATTACCTAGTTATTTATTTTTCTATTAGTAATACTGTAGGTTGAACTAATTTTTGCCTAAGACAAATCGCATTTATTATAAAATTATTTCATTTAATATTTTATAACCAAAGTAACATATTATGTTGCCTATCAGTTAATGATATTTTATATAAAAGCAGGAGGTATCACCTTTTTATATTCATAATACATAAAAAAGAATGCTTTTGGGGAAGCGTAGTTATAGTAGGTGTCGAGTTATTGAGTAGGTGACTATGTTTTCGATATTTTTAATTTGTTATACATATGATCTAAGAAGAATCTTTATTTTATATAACCAAGCTATTTAACTAAACAAAAATAAGTTATCATCTTATAGAAAAAACATTGACAAATTTTAAAAATGTAGAATACCTATAGGTACGTAACTTATAATGAGTAAATATTATTGGAAATTTCATTGTACCTACCCACCTATATAAAACTGGTTTTTTCTAACATAAGTTGAAAAAAAACTAAAAGAAGTTTAAAATGTCAAGTTTACTGTTATTTATTTTAGAATACTAACAATAAAACAAAATCAGTTTTGCGCAAATAATCCCGTTTTTTTTCGTAATTTTTCTTTTGTTTTTCTCAATTATTTAGAAAAGTAAGCGAGTATTGTGAAATTTATATTTTTAACCCCGCGAAATACAAATAGTATATAATTTTTTACCAGAAATCTTCCTCAAAAGTCCTATTAGAGCATTTTTCTACTATAAATAATGTCTTCTTCAAACACACCGAAAACTAATATTCATAACATAATAGACACGTCATTGTTCAATTAATACATTTTGCTCAGACTCTTAAATGCTATGATTTATTTATTTCTACCTTTTATAATTATTACGCCTCTGCAGTCTGCGTGTACCTATAGTACTTAATACTATGATATGGTTATTATTTACTCTTAGGTACACATAGGTACACTCATATGCAATATATTTGCACACTCTGCAAGTTTTGTAGGTATTTTTTAAAAATGATATGTATATTTAATTTATACATCTATATAATAAAAATTAAAAGCTGTTCGTTGGTAACCGCATCAATTTTAGAACGACTGGTTGATTTTTATTGTTGAAAATTGCAGTTTTATTAATTTTTGAATAAAAGTCAAAGTTAAGTAAAATACATTTTACAATAAAATGATAACAACTTAATAAATTAATAAATGTAATAACAATTCGCAGTTAATATTTATTCTGATTCAGTTTTTATTTTAGTCGCGATTTAAGCGTTAGTTTATTGCGAGGAGATAAATATGAATTATATAGACAAATAATATTGAAATGTTTTTGGTGAAAAATAATATAGAAAGAGAAGAGAAATATTTATATTTCTTATAAGATGCAAAATGATATACGTCAGAATTCAGAAAGTGGAATGCGAAATTTCTTTCACCTTTTTCATCATTCCTCGTTTATTTTTGGCATTGTAGATTCAATATTATTCGGTGTGTAGGTTTCAAGTGCACCTATCATATTTGTACTGTTTGGATTTTATTTCATATTTCATCGTTAAAATGCTAAATTTTTTATAAAATTTAAATTAATTTAATATTATGTGAAAAACTTTAAAAATAAATAAATAATAAGCTTGTACATTAATAATGTACAACCATGAAATCATGACATAATAAAAATAATATTTGGAATATGAATAATTATTTTATAATAACAACATAAGATCTGTATTCTTTTAAATTTAATTTTGGATATAATACCTTTTATTTATTTACCGACTAAAAAAACCTATAAAGTATGGCTTTAAAATAAGTTATATGTGTATAGTGTTATGCTTTTATGAAGTTGTTTGTTTACACTTTACAGAGTATATTAGATATAAGGTTAAACATATTTCTTCATCCTAAATAATTTGCGCTACCTCGTTAATTTCTCGCGAGAGTTAAATTTGTATACACATTATATTACTATTAGCTAATAGGTTTATTTTATTTATATTGGTACTTAAGTCTGTTATTTCTGATGAATCTAGGTTAATTCATTGGTCAACGTTGTCGTAACTCTTAACTATTATCGGTGTGTTTTAGAGCCAGTGTAAAATTTTATAAATTATGCCTATTCCATAATATACTAATATATAAAGTGTATTATATTATTTATATATCTTTATTTTTTTGAAACTTACATTCCTTGCCTTCATATACGAACAGTTATAGTGTTTGTGTTCAAATATAATTGTAAGAAAATGTAAATATTAGCTGATGAGAAAAAGAACTGGACATGACAATTAAATGCTACCAATAATTGGTGTTTACATTTATTAGGTACCTATATTATATATTATTAATTATTATTTTAATGCTTATAGATAATGATTCCATTAAATATATTAAATATTCAATCGCTACCTACCTACCATCTGCTATAATATTTAAAATCGTTTAGGTATAATAAATAATAATATTATGTATTTTAGTGAATATTAAACTTATTGGGTGATTCATATAGTTTATATTTTTACACAAACGGTTCAGGGGTCTTCAGAATTTATTTTTTTTTTCTAAAATATTTTTGACCTTAAGTGTTGAGAGAAATTGAGAAAGTTTTGCATACAGATTCTATTCTATGTTATAACTATAAACCTCCATAAACAGTTATAAATATATGACATATGTATATAAAATACTTTCCTATATAATACTATCAGAATGGAATCTTTGAAGTCAAAACAAACATTTTTATAGGTACAGTTTATGGAATTATAGTACTTCAATTTGCTAGTTATTATATGGTATTAAGCATTAAACGATTTTCATATTTCATAAATTGTATACAAATAATGTTCGTATGATAATGATTTATAGTTAGGCTTTGTGAGCAATAATTTAAGTATTAAAATGTATGGTTGAATTTGTGTTATGTGTAAACAATAGACTGTTAGTCGTAATATTTAGGAATAAAACTAGAAATTGTTTAAACTGAATTCTTATCAATTTTTTATTGGCGAGTTATATTTTATTATTAATGAAAAGTTTTATTATAATTTACATTTTGTAAGTCATGAATGCATTTAATTTATACCTATTTATATTTTTACTTCGGAGTACACAAAACATTGTAACCGTAAAAACTGTATTATACAAAATATTATATTTTATTATATTATATTTCTATGTAGTAGCTTTTATTAATAATTTCTTAATACTGTTACTATATTTACATTATACTATATATGTGAGGGATGATTACTCGCAGTGTCGTATCTACGGAGTATATGTCCGTCTTATCCCCCTCCCCCAAGACCAAATTTTGTACAGAGTACAACATGTATATAATATGTGTACCTATACTGCGAAGTGTGAATGTCTATTAAACATTTTATATACTCCCCTTGAAAAAATCCTAGACACGCTACTGATTACCCGTAACCGAGGGGTTACTAGTCTTAAATAACGATAAAAATGAAGAAATACAAAATCGTATATTTTAATATTTGTTTTCATTAAATAAAACAATTCGCAAATAGTTCATACGAGTTAGTTTATAATGACGAAAAGCTTGCTGTATATAGTAGATTTGTTTTTGTTTGTTTCTCTCGAAACGTGGCAATAAGATGCGCTTATTACGTTCAAAACTAACTCACTGAGGATCCTTAAGAAATCGTATAAAGAACATTTTCTGTACGTCTATCAAATGGTTATTTAATATTTTCATTTAAGCAGTTGGATATATATTTAATTAAATCCTTTCAACCGGATTGTCATCATTTTGGAAATGCAGTGCGTGATTTTGTCATGTTGCATGTAAAACGAACATATAAAACTAATTGCTATTGCGGCCTTTTACACTTCAGTTATAAAATGTAGACGCATGCGGTTAGTGAAAACAATAAACTATAATAATGTATGCACTTAAACTTTTTTAACTGTTATCTATTATAACAATAGAATTTATAGTTTTGTTTTAGAAGTAATCGTTTATATTTCTTTTAGTAATTAAAAATAAATATCCATACATTTTATCTGTATAATATATAAAAATTCCCCGACCGGGCATGAAAGAAACTTACGGGTGCCCAATCAAAATTCTGCCAAACAAACACACACGTCTTAAAAACCTACCGTTCCAACCTCTACTACATAATCCTACAAACAAGCTAATGGCCTTAGTCACCGAACTTAAAAAGATCAATAAAAAAAAATATATATATTCATATAAAAACATTTTTAATTAATTTAACTATTAAGAATTTAGTTTTGAATTTAAAAAGAATCTCGGACTGTTATATTGATTCACAAAACCCGTTAAGTTGGTTCAATTATATGAGGACCGTTTTATTTAAAATTATAATGCTAATATTATTTTAAAACGGCATGCGCTACCCTCGTTCTTACTATTTTTTTTTTGTGGAAATAACTAAAGAACGTTTTTTTCTTTGTACTATACTTAGAGAATGTTTATTGTAAAATAAATTATTTAGTTTAACGTTGAGTTAAAGAAAATATTCCAAAAAGGTACATAGGTATTATATTTATTCTAAAGAAAATTTGTATAATGGTTACTGGGTAATCAGTTTTTAAAAAATAAATATATTCACGTCAAAATATCGATATTGTTTTTTATTATAAAAATTTGTCCGTCCATAAATATTTTCCGAAAAAAATACCATGATTTTATAAGCTATAGGTTGATTTACTTATAAGTAAAATAATTATTAAATAGTCGTTTACTCGTTTCATATAATATTATAATGTGTATAATATTTATAGTAATAAGTAATTAGTTAAAATTACCTATATTATGCTAGAGTTTTAAACTATACCACATAACTTACGATGTGTTTAAATTAACTAGGCACAAAATATAATTGTAAACGAATAAGAATAAATTGTTATTATACGTTCGAGTATAATGTTGTCAAAATTTTAACTTATTCGTTTATAAAATATAAATGTCGTTTAAGCTAAACTTTATTTTTTATTTCCAGAAAATAAACTTAAGAGTAATCTTTTATCAAATTTTCAAATCAAGCAATATAATTAAAAATCTTTGTAAATGCCCTTTTAAGTTAATTTTAAGTTGTTATTTGGGAAGCTTTCTCAGAGAACATTTTTTGTATTATAATATTTGTAACTTATATATCCAAAGTCTTAAATATATCTTTTCATAACGTGTAAGTACCTATCTATATAACATCAATAAACGTAAATAGTGACGCATAATGCATATAGTATAAGGCTCATTGAATAAAGTTAAAGTATTTCGATATATTTTTTTACGTTTTAAAAAACAAAATATGTTGACATTTTTAAATATGGCCGTTTTACAAAGTACACTTTGCGCCACAATGGCTTATTAATTAGTGTTGGAATGTGACGTTTTGGATTCTCGTTGGTAATTAATTTTGGAAGAACAGCACTTGTTAGTGTTAGTCATGCTTTACTTTATACTTCACTCAACGATGAATACCCTTGCATGGACTTAGGTCCAATGTTTTATAATAATTAAACCTAATTGTTACTCTATTCTATTCTAAGTGAAACATACATCATTTTTAGGTACCTACTTTGAATCATATTAATTAAATATTATATTTCATAAAATGCTAAATAGAATGTTATATGTTTAGGAAAGAGTGGACGTTATAATTTATATTTCAATCGTTTTTCCTGTATTTGTCTGTATGAAAGTATTTATTAAAGTTAAAAATAATATCGACTTAGTATCTTAAAATTACACCACAGAATAAATTTAATTGAATATATTATTTATGGTTACAAATTTATTTGTAGCCGAAACGCATTCATTATTTTTCATTATAAATAGCAATGGGAAAATATATTGTCTTTGATATATCAATTAATATATTAATAACCAACAAATGTTTTAAAATGCTTTATTATGTCTGAGGATTGAGTTGGGATATTATATATATCTAATTTATTAGTTAGTAAATCCTTTTTTCATGGTTGTTGAATTATGTTTATTATGGTTCAATACATATAGGATATTGGATAGTGAAAATTTTTTTAAAAACTAATGTTATAAACATTCAAAAAATTCTCTAATATACTGAATTAAAATATAAAGAAACTTATAAAAGTACAGATTGTTTTAGATTTTTATCAATACTGGTATTATTTGATTCAATACAATTAATTATGCGAAAAGGTATACTTATCGATGTTTTAACTTTTTAATTTAAAATGCATATTATGCATTATCGGATTGATAATTTTAAAGTATTATATTCAGTTTAGATATTTAGCTTTGTCGTTAGTATTGTGTGTTTTCTTTGTTAGTATTTATCAAAAAAATTATAATATTAATAATGATTCATAATATAGCTAATATATTAAATTTAAATGAAGAAATTATTATAATTCGTTTAAGGGAAGTAATCTGTAATTTGTGGTAAATTAGGTAGTTAATAACATAATTTAAATATTTTGTATTTTGTATTTTAAATGAGTTGGGTCGGTATCTTATAGGAAATAATTTCTTTTAACCATCTCTTTATCGTTGTGTTATTAGTTATGACTTATTTACATATTGTTAATAAATGGTTTGTGAATTTTAAAGCGTTTTGTAATTAAAACTTAATATTTGGCCAAGGTATTGTAATGAATTGCTAAATTTTGATTTTGATTTTGACTATAGCTGGTAATTATAACTAAAATATAAATTAACGTTTTAATATTTTACATTTTACTCGCTGAAAGTAATAAATCATTATAAATTAAATTAATAGCTAAACTAAATTTTGATCTATAACATTTTTCCATATGATGGGTTGTATTATTATGCTAATAAGTATAAGTACATTTGGTATTGAATGCGTTGCTCGTCAAATTAATTTTTTTCTCTTAAAAATTCGATTAAAATTTTTAGACATATTCGTTTATATTTATGGGAATGACCTACAAATAAATACATTATACTTAATATAAGTAAATTTAATATAGGTGCCTCACAAATTTGGCACTTACAACTTTTGAAGTAGGTATTATTTTAGTAAGTGCCATTTATGCATTTCTCTTAAAAAAGCGCACATCGCCTAGATTTTCTCTAAAACAAACCAAAAACTTTCATACTCCGTTCAAAATGTCAATTTTTAATAACTCAATTTAAGTTGATACTTTGTTAACTATATTTAGTTAATATATGTTTTCTTAAGTTAATATAGACTGGCCGTATATAGGTACGTCTATACTCACACAGAGTGGATATATGAAACTATGTTAAGCTAATCCTATTGTTCAAATACATTACTTAATAAGTAAACAAAAATTTATGATAATATTGTAATGTTAAATTAAAATTTTTATTGAATTAGGAAGTTCAAGAAAATAATTCTGACATGCAGAATTCTCATAAGTACCTACCTATATAATATTATTTTAACATATTATGTATCGCATGTATTCGTTCAATATATATTGTATATATCGTGGTACCTATTGGTAGTACGTGGAAGAAATATATGATAATTTATTATTATACACTACCTAATACACTATAATATTGAGCGTGTGTTATATAACAACGATTTATTAAAACTGATGGCTATTGATGGACTCAATGTCTTTGATGTCTGAACCTTGGATACGGTCGTATCATACTTTTGGCGTTTAGTGCGTGTGTAACCTACATGCAATAATTTACTCATTAAAATGGCAAAATTACGTAGGTATACAACAAATTTAGTGTTGACTGAAATAAATGAATTATTTACTTAACAGCTATTATGTGAAAAAAAATTGTTCCGAGAAAACGTGCAGTGTGGCGAAGGAAGAGAACGGCACAGGACTTAGCGGTGCAGGCTTCTATATAGACGAGGCGAGGACATTCATCCTCATATACAAGTTGTGGACCATCAAAGGCGTTCGTGGGTGGTGTGGAGGGCAGGTCGGGTCTTTTTCGACGGCGGTGGTGTCAAGTCCCGGCTGATCGATAAAGGTTGCGCACCAAATCATCATGAATAAGGCTGCTGACGCCGCCTTAGCCTCCATCATCTCTTCCTACATCTGCGTGCATATAAGACGTTCACGAAGCACACAGCTAGTTTTTGTCAAACAGAAAAGCCACATAAACTACTCTTTCTCCGTCGATTTTCACTCATTCATAACGGCCACCAACTGGTCCTGTTTCAATTGACATCGCCCAACCAACTGTTCCTGCGTTTTTGTCTTCCAGACGTAGATTAGTGGATTGTACCAAACGAGTCCTAAACTTCATATCCTATATAATATATATATATATATATATATGCGCACACGCATACATACAATATACATATTACATGTATACATGCAACATTCAGTTGTGTATATACTTCTGTTTGTCATTCGTTTTGCTCTTTTCCTCTTTACGCACGGGGTTGTCTGCTGTACGCTGCCAATGACTGGAAACGTTATGTGAAATGGTCGTTCATGTAGGTAATCGTTGGCTATATAGTATGTATGATGATACACTGAAACATAATAAATATCAAGGATATCAGACTTTATTGCTGCATGCACGTATACTTGAAAGTCATATGTGATGGTTTTGGTATTCGTCTCTTGTGTTTTATTGACTCGTTGGTATTTTTCTGTTGTTGAGGGTGGAGTCACTGAGAACGGTGAATATAGATATGTACGAAGTTGAATTATATATATATAATAATACTGTTAAAACAGATTACAAAAAGGTGTTTGTAGTTATTGATTATGATTTTTATTGGCATATTTGATACTGTTTGATGAACCAAAATATTTTAATAAAAAATATAGATTATAATTTATAATAACATAAACGGTAATAATATTGTTTTGCTCATCATGTTTTTAATGATTTTTAACAAGAATTATCATGGGCTGTGTAATAATCTATGAAATTGCGCTGCACTTTTATTTTGAGAAAATGGTCGCATCAATTTTATTATTTCTATTTTATTAATAGTTATTTATATGTATTTTATATAATTACTTGCTTTTTGTTTTGTTAGAATGTTAGCTACTATGTATACATATGTGATATTTAATGAGTATGGTTTTTATTATTCCATTGTGATATGGTGATATATATATAGGTATATATAATAATAATAATATATTATTATACATAATATATGCAAAATATAATTTAAATATTAAATTACTATATATTAACTAGATATTATTAATATTAATTAAACTAATAAGTACTAGGTAATTTAAAAATAATATTTGATATGCGTTATAATAATAGTAATTTATTTGATAGTAATTAATTAAAGATTTCACTTAAATTTTTTCTAATAATTTTATATTAATTGATTGAGAACTACTATTATGATAATATGATATATCGCAGTTGAAAAATAAACAAATTTGCGTCCTGTTACGCCGTACGGTAGGTACTTTTAACTTGAAACCCAATTTTGTTTATAAAGACATTGGTAACTATTATAAGCGTACCTATGTACACTATTTCATTTATTTTTATGTTTTTGATACGTCATAATGAGAATAGAGTTATTTATCATTACCAACCTAGTACCCTAGTCCGTAAGCCGTTACATACCCTTAATTAATTTTTTTGCTTATCTCAAAGCTTATCCTAATACAAAATGAAAACTAATGGAAAAAAAATTAAAATAATGTATTAAGAACCAGATAGCGCCCTATGTATACAAAATACATTTAGAGAAAATCTAACTGCTGTATACTATCAAAATGTAAATGATTAAGGATTTAACTATATTAATTAACTAATCGCGCCATTAGTTATGTGATTTATTTTCATTATATGTGGCCCAGTGGCGTCATTTCAGTTTTCAATAGAGGGGGGCAAAGGTTTAGACCGGCCCGAATGGGTAAAAAAAACCGCAAAAATATTAGTAGTTTATTAAGATATCTTCTTTTTTTTATTTTTGAAAATCTATTAACTGCATTATCTATAAATCAATTTTACCTGATTCATTATAAGTATATAAGTATATATATATTATCTTATATAAGTATATGATATATTTACAAATTAATATTATCTTAAATTATAATATATTTTTTTTTTATTGCTTGATTACCGGCTCAAGTTTTGTCTGTTTATTAACATGTTAGAAATTATTTTCGATACTTTTCGAGCAGTTAGCGGTAATTTTATATTTTTAGTCGCACCACCTAATACCACCCATCTATTTTTTTTAGATCATATTTTGCCCAAATTAAAAGATTAATGTAAACATGCGTCACGAAAAAAATTAATTTTAATTTAGGTACTCAACTAAATTAACACAATACGCAAAATAGTTGAATCATACACGACTGTCGCAAGTTATGAAGTCCGTGATCAATGATAAGAGCGTCAATCGGTTGTTGTTTTTAGAATTTGTAATCATTTTAGATTTTAGAAATTAAACTATACGAGATTATGATACTAATTGTTCATTTTCCTTCACAAAACACACTCACACAAACAAACATACATAAATACATACCCATACATACAATTTGTACGTCCCCGCATACGTCTAAATATATTCCAACTATCAATTAGTAAAAATGTATCATTGTGACAATAATTTCTTAGTACATACTTTAATATTTTCTGAAAATATTATAAAATACCCAGACAGCAAATGTTTGACTAAAAATATTATTATAACATTATTGTAGGCACGTTTTTACGCTAATAAAATATAATAATGGTAAAACGGCAACAACTGGACACCGGCCCATAGGGCTGCTTTTAAAATCAGACAGGGGCAAATGCCCACCTTGCCCCCCCCCCCAAATGACGCCACTGATGTGGCCCATTTCTAAATAGTTCTAAATGTCTAAAATTTTGTTGTAAGAAAACCAGTGAATTAACTGGTATCCTATAAACAAACACATTCGAAACCGCAGTATACGTGCAAATGGAAACTAATATGGAAAAGTTTTAACGTACTTATAGCTGCAATTTGTTCTAAAAACTGGATATCCCTGTTCCTGCAGTACCCTGGACAGCCCCTAACACGTCAAGAATAGATAGCACTTAAGTAATCGATTACGCACAGGCCATGTCCGCTCTGGATAGATGCTCTATAATTAATGGAAAATGAGGGACCGGCCATATTGACAATGTGATTGGGGCTATTCAATACAATCCATCTCTCACATTATAAACAAATTTCAACGGATGTTGGAAGAACCCCACGAAGTCACTAACTATGCGATCAACTAGATAAGGACACTGGATATCCAACTGTAGACACTTAGGGCCTTTCTTATCATTTCGGTTAAAGTTAACGGACACTTAACCGGTGGAATGCTGTCGGTAATAAAATCTGTTATCAGTGGGTTAGTGTTAACCGACACTTAACCGGACATTGTAAAAACAGCCCCTAGACACCACAGGAAAGTTACTCTTAGTATTAACCTTAATATTTTTTTAACACTGTAATGTGAATATAATGTAATAATGTAATAATGAAATTATGATATAGGTTTGTCTAGTTTGTCACGCTTGCATAACGCAATACCATACGATAATAATGATTGTTTCACTAAAACTTTGAAAAATTATGTAATATTATTTACATAACTTTTATGTGTACAAAACTATTTTTTTCATTCTGACTTTGGAGTTGTAATCGACGCAGTTTTTTTAAATTTGTTTGATTTTAATCAACGTAATAAAAGAATATGCTTTAATGACGGAGGTTTCCGAAACACGTGTTTAATTAATAAATACTTACTCCGTGATATTTTATTAAATAGTATTAAAGTACTTTGATGTGTAATATATTTATACGTGAACCCAAAAATAGGTTAGTACTACAATACATGCATTATATCCAAGGAAAGTCTTTATTTGAAGTTTAGTTAAACTAGCACAAAGGATTTTGGGTGCAAAGAGAAACCGATATTTCGGTATAACTGAAAACATATATTTCGTATTATTTTCAGTTGTGTATGGATTTGTTGCTGCGTTTCGCCTATTTGCTTTGCAAGTCCCATAAATACACATACGAAACTTTCATTTTAATTATCGTATTTGATGCTATAAAATGATACCAATAGTTAATTGAAATTCATGTTAGGTATATATGCATTACATGGTAGAAGATATAGTAGGTATGTATAATATAATACATACGGTAGGTACATTTTATATTACAATTCATAAGGTACTCTAGTAAATATTGTATTTATTGACCAAAATGTATTGTTTATCCGTCAATGTGGTTATATTGATAGTTATGTATATTCAAATGTGTTAAATCTCATACGAGAGGCTATTAAGTCAGCCATAATCTACTATTATTATCATAATAATTATGCAGATTTTACATAAATTCGAATTAATCAGTGCGATGTGTATACGTGTTTACGTCTTTCGAAATGCACTGGTTTTGAACTACAATTGACCCTTCAGAAATGCATCATTCATTTAAGAATTAAGGAAGGGGGAATACATAACATTTTAATCTATTTAATGAAAAAAAAATAGTAATTATACATGTTCGTTCTCTACTATGTTATTTTGAAAATCTTTCAACTATACTTATTTACCCACTTTATAATTACATATTTCAATTTTAGATTCTGAGCGAAGCGATGAATGTATTGATTTTACAATGATATGTGTTTTTTTTTTTTTTTTTGTGTCTGTCATCACCTTTTAGGACAGTAAAAGTGCTTGGATTTTCTTCAATAGTAACTTTTCTGATAGGAAAGTGAATCTAGTTGGTACTTTGGGGGGTAAAAAGTAAAAATAGTAGTTTTCACAAGCGACGTGAAAAACAAAAGAAAAATTAAGGAAAAACGGGAATTTTTACGCAAAATCTGTTTTCGAGAAAATCGATTTTGGTTTTTGGTGTAACTCTAAAACAAATGACCGTAGGGACATGAAATTTTGACTGAATGTTTATATTAGCATTTTCTATACACCATAAAATTTACAAAATATTTTGACTCTTTTTGAGCTGTTTACGGCCATTGTCAGTTTTCAATTTTTTTAGTTTTTTTTTCTATAAATATCAATAAAATTTTATATGTTGAGTAAAAAAGCTTGAAAAATTAATAGAAGACTCCTAGGTTATTGATTCAAAGGCAGATGAAAAAAATTAAAAATCTTTAGTCACAGTTTTTATTTATAAGCATTTAAAGTTCAAATTTTGACAAAATACGGAAAAATCACGAAAAATAGCAAATTATTTTGAGTTGAGAATTCATAAAAATTTTTCTTTTTAAATCTAAGATTTGAAAATGTAATATAAGATTACTCATAAGTTTGTCTACCTCTATCAAAAAAAAATGTCTTGAAGAAACTTAAATTAAATTTTTATGAGCGTCTGAAATTTATATTTTTACAACATTTGATATTTACTCGATTTCTCATGTAACAATTTTCTTATTTTATTGTAATTAAAAAACGAATGACTGTAGATACTTGAAAATTTCACTGAATGTTTATATTAGCATTTTCTATACACCATAAAATGTTGAAAATATTTTGACTCTTTTTGAGCTATTTACGGACATTGTCAGTTATCAATTTTTTTAGTTTTTTTTTCTATAAATATCAATAAATTTTTATTTGTTGGGTAAAAAAGCGTGAAAATTTAATATAAGGCTCCTGATATATCGTTCTAATAGCAGTTGAAAAATATTAAAAATACATAGGCACAATTTTTTTTTATAAGCATTTAAAGTTCAAATTTTGACAACATTTATCAAATTTATAATTTATTAATTATTTTGTGGTTAAAAATGTATAAAATGTTTAACTTTTATGGCTAAGGATTGAAAATTTAAAACAAGGCTCCACGTAAATAGGTTATATATAAATTACGTTATTCACAATAATATCATCAAATATACTTGGTAATATCATAGGCTGACTGACCGTTTTCGCTCAGAATCGTTTTTCTTATACAATGATATTATATCATTGAATTCAAATTTAACACCATCCATTACAGTGACCCACTTGTAACCTACTGTACAGCAGAGCGACATCCACTTATCCACCTTTTTTTTTAATTCTTATTATGTTTGAGGCAAACTACATTCCCAAAAACTGTACTCGAAAAATATTGTCTTTATTATATAAAATATATTAATAAATAATAAAGCAATTTTTCAACAGTCCAATGTAATTAAATTAATTCAATTAGATGTCATGTCATGTAGGTACCTATTTAATTTGTAATTGACAACCTGAAATAACGTTTCACTGTGTTTTTTTTTTCATCATATATTGTTATTACCGTAACATTTACGTAAAAATTGTTTCCTTACTTCATATTAGTAATTTTATTTAACTGTAAAAGTTTATTTTTGTTTACTATATTATTGGCTGTTGAAGTACCGAAGTAACACAGTAATGGAAATAATAACATTAATATTCCTCCTCCCCTACGAAAAATGCACAAGTAAAATCAAACTTTGCTTTAAATTAGATTGGTAGTTATTTCATTTGAGTAACCATTTCATCGTTTTTGTACAACTTTGATACCTATTATATATTTAATGCGCATGATTGTAAATTTGTAAATTCAAAACACTGTTTCGTATTTGTTTAGGATTGTATGCTGTGTTTGATGTATGTGAGTAGTTAAACTAGCAACTACCTAATATTACATCTAGATATAGGTACTGCAATATTATACTGTGGGTCATTAATATATTTTTAAATAATTTTTACATTACATTACTCGCGTTTGAATCCAAATTGACTCTATAATTTCGTAAAAACACCTTTTTGCTATGTATTTTATTTTTTATATATCGATATGCTGAAAAGTTTTTTTTATTATATTTCGTTATAATATATTTTATTAAATTAATTTTTGTAGTTCCCGTGTTTTTTATGTATATTATTCCGTTCCTATTTTTGACATTTGAGGTTTTAGATATTAACTTACTAGTAGGTACATACTTTCTGTTTATACATTTTTAAAGGTTTAAAAAATATTCCTCATACATTATTTGTCTATTTAAAACTTTCTAATGGAAGGTTTTAAGATTAATACTGCTTTTATATGTGCTTTTTAAGAAGAAGAATAATCTTTAATTATTTAAAGTTTAAACACTAAGTTTCACTTTACCGAATTGGTTTTTAAATTTTTGAAGAAAAAGTGTAGGTTTCCTACAAGCATTTAGATTTTTAAATTTGAATATTTGAACATTTACATGTAATTATGTGAGTACAGAAGTTAATTTCTTATAGATTTGAATATAAGTTAATCTTCATACATATGCCAGAAAGTTGATATTTTGAGATTTTACACGTTTTTATATGAAGTAAGACTTATGTTTAACACTTTTGTTTGGTTAGTGTGTTTCAAACTTTAAACTGTATTCGTTCACATTAAAAATATCGGAGCCTTCATTTATATTAATTTCCAAGGCATCCCAATGTCAATCTCTTTAGAATTCAAATATCTCGGCTATATTTACGGTTCATAAAAGACTGACTTGATACGCTCATATGAAATCAAAAAGAAAAATTCTCAACAGCTATATTTACTTTGCCCAATTTCTCATATGCAATACAAAGTTGGGGCCGTGCAAAACCATCAGATTGTTGCCACTCAGATTGTTACTATACGAGGTTTCTGATCGATGATTCTACACATATATTTATATTTTTTTATTATGTAGATATATTAAATTATTAAACAATATTAGAAGCCCCCTTTAGATCCTACTAATATTATCTTATTTGACTATTGTATTGAAACACAGATTGTAAAATTAATACTGTTTTATTGAAAAAATTTAAAAAAAATATTATTATATTTTTTTTCATCTGAAATCCAATGTTATAAATTGTATCATTTAACGACATTATTACCCTCACAATTGTTAAAAACACTTTTGTACTATAATATTGTCTAATTGAACATGTACAGTATACACATACAATAATTATACTAATTGATAATCTTATATTATGTATTTATGTACATATAGTTATAGTTTTTCATTTTGTTCATCTAATTTTATATTTATCCAAAAGAATAACACAGTGTAGAATTATACCACCTACCATGAAATGACTTAATATTATAAATATTATACAAGTTCAATCATATGCAGTTGAAAATACAAACATCTATACCGAACAGTAAATAAATTGTTGCCAATACCGGTATAGTTATGGTTTTCATATAGTTTTTCATAAATCCGTTTTTGACTCGTACACAACTACTGATTTTTTATTAAAAAATGATTAAATAGGAACTTGTTTTCACTCAGGTGAACTGGTTTCGGATTTCTAGTCATATGTATATACACTATTCCTTTCCGCCTTAGAAGTCTCCCTGTTTTGTTTGCCTATCCGCATACACTGTGTCTTAATCTTTTATTGTCGTATACATATTATAGTCTTTGTATTACTTGGTAAAGTTTCATATTTTATTAATATTGAACGTATATTGGATAAACAATCGACAGCCTTGGAGTAACAGTGTGCATTGTATACCAAACATAAGAACTGTGCATAACCTCGAAGCAAATGTAATGGATAATTATTATTCGGACATAATATATACTCGTGTATGTTTGCGAGTGTATACCTATATGTTACCAACTTCAATGAAACCAATACGAGTATTAAACACTATATAAGATATTTTTTTTAAGTACTTTGATTTAACAAATATATATTACAGCACATGAATTATGTTGATAGTGATAATATTAATAACATAATGAAATAACATTAATACCTAATATAATTAAAAAGTAAAGTAGTATATAGTTGATAAAAAATAATGGAAATGTTATTAATTTAGAATATGCGGCCAGGAATAGAAAGCATTGTTCGTTAATTAAATTAAAGAGGAAATTACGGGGGGATCGAAAATTTAGAAGATGTAGGACATTTTATTATGGGGTACTTTTTACTGGAATTGATAATAACAACGGCCCAAATAAGTTGACCCTAATTAAAAACAACATTCAAAACACTCGAGGTTCATCCGATGTTTCAAGAGGTCTATTCAAATATTTCTTGTTATACCTACATATCTATATAATATTACAATATATTATATACTTTTTTTTATCGCAAATGAGAATTAAAAATGGGGAATTTAATTTATTTGTATTTTAGCCTTTAGGGTTACATTCTTCTTTGTAATTTATAAAAATTGTAGTCATCACCATGTAGAATAACGTATAGGTAATATTGTGCACAAAAAATTACTTTATATTAGTAATTAGATGTATTTAGGTGATATGACAATTATATTAATCGCCAATGTAATTAAATATAATTTATCCTTTGTTATCTACAGCCTTCTTATACTCAAATGTTTTGATTTATAGTTTTTATGTTTTGGTTCGTTATTGTTCATACTTAAATATCTCGTTTTGTAGTATTAAAGTATTAACACTTCTCGTGTCTCTACGTATATAATGAAGACAGATATTTTTGTGAACTTTTATATAATACAATTATTAGTTATGAGTTAATTTTCTCTTTGATCATATTTTTATACCTAATGATGACTTTATAAAATAAAATAAATTTATAAAGAATGGTATAAAAATTGTATTCAAATTAACAGTTAAAAAAAGATTTTCAATTGGGTACCGCTCTGCTGTACATTAATTCTCAAGCATGTCGTTGTAATAGATTTGTTATAATTAAATTCAATGATAAATCATTATATACGAAAAACGATTCTGAGTGGAGGAGTTGTGTCATACTTATATAAATAATCTTATTTAATAGTTAAAAAAAAAAAAAAATAATAAAATCGAAAATATCTCATTGCTATAAATAGCGTAACTTTCCGGTGAACTTTTTCTTTTTGATAGAGGTAGTAAAACTTGTTGGGAACCTTCTATTAAAATGTCTAATGTTAGCTATGAAAAGAAAAACTTTTATGAATTTCTAACTGAAAAATAATTTACATTTGAAAATTGTTCACATAGTTATAAATGACTCATAAAGAATCAAAATTGTTTGAAAACTATACCAAGTATGGAAAATGCTGGTATAAATATTTGGTGAACATTTCAAGAGTCTACAGTTATTTGTTTTTTAAATATAACAAAATCTCAAAAATCGATTAATTGGAAATCGATAATAATTTACCACCGAATATCAAATATCGTAAAAATTATAAGTTCAAACGTTCATAATAAATTAATGTTCCGTTTAAGTAGGTATACTTTTTCAAAGTTTTAGGTAGAACAACTTACGTAAGATCTTCTATTAAAATTTTTATCTTACCTCTGAAAATAAAATCTTTTATAAATACATGCAATAGACCGATAAATGACTGTCAATTGTTTTAGGGTTACACCAAAAACCAAATTTGAAAATGTTGCGCAAAAATTCCCGTTTTTCCTTGCACTTAAGAAAACTATTTCGAATTTTAATTTTTGACCTCCCGAATGCACCAAGTACCAAGTAACTAGATAAAGATAAAGTTGTCCTTATATGTATTGTTTGACGAGTTTATATTCTGTAATAATTATGGCTGTGAGTTTGTAGGAAAGTGCATTTTTTTGGTGATAGTGAAACGTAGCTTTGTAAAGACTAAAGATGAATAAGGTACCCGCAATTAAATATATTTATGTTGTTTTATTATTTTAAAATAAATCAGTTCGGCCGCAACGTTCAACATGAACACGCGCTCCGTTATCATATCGCTATTATATAATTGGTCACAATAACATTACGTAATTATCATGCCGCATACACCTAAACAACTTAGCGAAACCTATCGAACAGTTCGCCCAGTCAAATCGACAAAAACACAAAAGTTTTTGTCACCCCGAATCGTTTCGCCGTACTCAACACCGATGCAGACAATATACTCACCACACCTACAACTAGCACCATGGAAGATCCGGACAGACCACCTCACAAAGTTCACAACGCTAAGCCCGTGGCCCCTCCTATCCACATCAAAAACATATCCAACTTTTCAGCATTCAACACCGTCCTAAAAAATATCACCGGACCCAACGGTTTCACCTGTAAGTCAACTCCGTCATACCTCACTGTACAACCCACCGATAAACGAACTTACAATGCAATAATAGATCATTTACACGAAACAAGCGTTAGTTTTCATTCGTTTACCCCCCCCCCCCCCTCCCCCCTCAAGCCATCGCACATACAGAGTCGTCATCAAAAATTTACATCATTCCACCTTACACACCGATATTACTTCTGCTCTTACTGAACTGGGACATTCAGTCAAGAGTATTTACAATGCCAAAAATAGGAACAACTGCCCTCTCCCAGTATTCTTCGTGGATATCCGCCAGCAAGAAAATAACAATGATATCCATGATATTACATCTCTTCTCAACACAATAGTGAAAATCGAAAAACCAATCAAAAAAAGACGTGGCTCACCGCAATGCCATAATTTCCAAGACTATGGACATACAAAGAATTATTGCAGCCATAAAGCTCGATGCGTCAAATGTGGTGAAAACCACCTGACAATCGAGTGCAATAGTCCAGCCAAATGCGCCCTATGTGCTAAAGACCACACCGCAAACTTTAAAGGATGCCCAGTCTACAAAGCTGCCTTCAAAAAAACTGTCGATCCAGCCAAAGGATCTGATTCCAACACCTATCAAAAAACCAAATCTTACACTGAAGCCACCAAAAATCATCAAAATTTACACGTAGAACTCAAAATCACCGACACTCTCTCAAGTCTTATTTCAAATTTAAACACACTAATAACTCCCCTTATCTCCCTTCTTTCGTCAGTCTTAAAAGCACTCACAACTAATAGCATTCCATAATCTTATCTTATCGACCAGACAATTCACATTAAAATTAGATTAATAATTAAAATTTATATTTATATAATATCTTATCTCCCATTATTTTTCATTCCACAATAACATCATTATTATTTTCTGTTAACCGTATCATTATTATATAAATAATACCTTGTAATAACATGTTCAAGAGAAAATGGTGCCAAGATTTGATAACTTAAGTTAAAACTTATAAATGTAAGAGGTGTCGCAAATGTGTGATTTCCCTCCTCATGTGAATAGTCATTGTCAACTGTTGAAAAAAGTTTGAATTTTGAAAACGAATTTGTGTTACATAGGAAAATAATAAAAATGTAACTGAGTACTGATGAGTAGGTAGATAATTTAGCTAGATTTAATGTAAAATATTAATGACAGAGATTTGATATCACGCCTAAGCGGTATATAACCACTTGAATTCATAAAAACGTCGGAGTGAACAGTCCCAACATTTCTATTTTTAAACTTTTCTCCTAATAAACTATGATAGCTAGAAAGTTGGTTGATAACTCATTAAAAAGGGATTATCAAGTAAATACAAAACGTTGAATTAAATTTTTTTTTTTTTAATTATTTAATATTTCACAGATAAAAAATATTTTATTAGCGCTATGGTAAATTCATATTTTGATTGAGTTAAGTTATTTAAATTTATAGACAAATTGAATAATTATTACATTATTTACTATGTATAATATAACTGTTATCTTTATCTGTTTAATATCATTTTTTATATTATATAGTTCAATATTAATCTAGATTCTAGATAGTTGAAATAGTTTTATTTAATAAATATACACTATCTATATAATTTAGTATTTATTGATATTCATCAAAATACTATAAAAACTAAATTTTTCAATATTAATCACCATACCAATTAAAAATTGACAGCGAGCCAAAAATCAATAAACGATTGCCAAGTTCAACTATTACTTTGCTCATTTTTTTTTTTTTTTATTAATTTATACCATTTTACTAAATATGGTTAAAATGTTATTTTTAAATAAATAATAAAAATATTAATTTAAAAGTCCCAAGTTTTTAAATCGTATTGACATAATATAATATTATATTACTTATGCTTAATAATTCTTGGATTGTAATTAAACACGTAGACACAACATTTTACGTATTTTATTGGAGATACACTTTTTAAAATACAATCAATTTTTACATTATGTGAAGTTTCAAATATTTTTTCTCAGTGCTTAACTATTATGGGTTTGATTTTTATCTTAAAATATCTAAGTGATTATTTAATTAAAATATAATCACACAATTTTACTTGCATTGTGGTTTATTACTATTAAAAATATCAAATATTTATAAAATAATATAGTATGACGGTATAATGTGCCATGAATTGATGTCGGTAGACTACAAATGTATGGGTATCTAGGTATACTGTATAAAATACGTGCACAACTTTTATTGATTTAAAAATTGCGATGCTAGAGTGGCCAATTTGAATACATTAAATATTCAAATGTTCATTCAATAATTTTATCGAAAAAATTTCTGTAATAATCATATTTTCTGCTATTCTATAATATTTATAGTTCCTTGGTTATTGGTTAATGTTTCATAATTTCTAAAATCTATAATATATATTATGACGTACCTATTTAGGTCTAATATACTACGGACGTATTAGACCGTCTTTTATTGTGTAGAAAAACAACATATTTTATGTTTGCTCTTAAACAATGAGACCAAGTTTTGTGCAATCTGTGCGGTTCGTTTGAGTTACAATATATAAATGTTGGGTGTCTATAAAATATAGCTGAAGTTTGGAGACGACGTTTAATTTTTATTTGTTTAATGTTTATGGGCATATACCATTAAATACAACGAGTGGTCCGCGTGATTCATTTGATGATGGGTCGATCGATTTTAATTTAGATGTGAAGAACCTCGGAATCTCTGAAGTTATATTTATCAAAGCTGTGCCTCTAATATGACTATAAAAGTGTTGTTAGTTTAATATTACCTAATTAGGGTTATATGATGGCGGTTCATACATAGGTACGTGATTTGATGAGTTTTAAGTTTCAAGTACGTATATGCAATCCCTTTCGAACATGACTGCTTGTTATACCCTATATCACATATCCGGTATGTACTATTTTTGCGTTATATACGAATAAAGTTGGCCATGATCGCTATGTACACGTATAGTGCAGTGCCTAAAATTAAGATATTTTGCTACTGCACACCTAATTCCACACCAGAATATTTTAAAATAATGAACATAGACCTAGAAGTGCACATGCCACATATAACTTCATTGCATAATTGTTTTTACTATTCATTAATAATTAGTTATAATACAATCTAAGACAATCTTCTATAATATTCCTTGATACCTATAGGTTAGCTATATGACTGAACATTTTAAAATTTAAAACGAAATAGCTTGGGTTAATATACTTATTATATTATAAGCCGCCCAGAATATGGTGTAGTCGGCATTATTTTTAGTGTTAAGGATTTTAAACGAATACAATATGCTAATTAGTAATTTTTAATAATCAATATTGAATATTAATAAAAAAAAAATGTATAAAAGCCGAAAATAAGCATGCTACTGCACACATTAAAATTTGCTACTGCACATTTAATATTAGCTACTGCACACAATTTTAGGCCCTGGTATAGTGTATTAGATTCTGCCTGTTTGCGAAATCTATTCAGAAAATAAAATAACAAAATAAATACGCTTACGAAGAAGTGCAAGATTTGAACCCATGACCGGAGGCTGGCGCATAGTCATTGAGCAACATTAGACGTTATATATATTATATTTTGACCTCCACATCCGGTCGAGTGTGCTCGTTGTGTACGTGTTTGAGGAAACGGATGCCAGTGCGTCAAATATATATTATGTATAATATGCATTTCAAAAAATCTTGTATTATAATATTCGTTGAACCGATGAAAACAATAGCTATCTGGTAATCGCGATTATTACGGCATAAAGGTAATTGTACATAAAACACATATGTGAAGTCAGCATAACCAAGTGTAGATATCAAGCATGAATGTTAAAAACCTTTGATAACATTTTGAGACATTTGTGAGTGCACTTATTTCGCATAATTAAAAGAAAATCATACGGTAGTGGAAGGGGTGCGTCTGAAAATGACAAACTGAACGCACCTAGAATCTATATAAAGTTGTGAAATTGAATTTTTGAAACTACTAGACCGATTTCGATATAAGTTATATTAATAGATTTGTTGGGACTTAAGCCGAGATGTGTTGGGTTTTTTTTATCGCATGATTAATCGTGCTTAAAATACGAAAATTGATTTTTTATTTATTTCGGGTAGCCATTGGTTGTCATGGAAGTAAAAACAGTTACTTATTATTATTTAATTTAGTTGCCACGAGCAAAAAAGTCCCTTTGAAAAATGTCATTCTGTTCGATTATTAATCACAAGTTAAATGGGTATTTTTGTCATAGGTTGGCTCTGGAATCACTTATCTCATCTTCAGGTTTTTTTTTTTTAAATTTAATGACCAGGCTACGGAACAGGTTAAACGTAAGGGATGCCTAAGCCACTAAAAATATTTGCTCATAAAGATATTACACTAAAACCATAATTAATAAAATCATAACGTTTTATCAGTTATCAGCGGTGATTAATTATTCCAATTGAGGCCAAATAAGTGTATACCTATACTACAGAGTAATAATAATACTTATACCTATATACCAAGATCGTAAGATCGATATCTTATATTATACAAAAATGTAAACAAACGTCCTCAAAATCACTTCACGACCGCTGCAAAAATATCTTAGATCATATACTATATGATCTAAGAAAAATATAGTGACCTAATTCTATGGTGTAGAATTTTTGTTTTTATTATGTTTGTATTATCTATATATTATGACTAAAACCAAAATACACCAAGCGTTGTATCCTGTACCTACGTGGCTACGTCGTACAGTGTATCCGATATCCTACAACGCCGATACTGACTTATTATCCGTGAACCCAGCGTATTAAGACGTAATAATTTTTATAATTTATTGTTAATTTTCTCCGGGCAAAATCGAGGAAATACAGCTAGTATATTATTGTATTGTCGAGCCTATACACATATGTTTAGGCCTTTGGGCGGTGGACAGTGCTCGAATCGGGAAAAATTAAGTAGAGGAGCTCAATCCAACGATTTAAAAACTGCGTTCCAAGGGCGCATTTACTCGACACAGACCCGTGGGGGGCCTTGCCTCCCCCCTCCTGCCTTACATACATTTTGAATACCACATTTCAGCAACACATTTTGAATTCCAAATAGGTATAATATATTTTGATAGCAATATCTACATCTTAGTATCTTACATTGTTACAGTAGAAAAAAAAAATTAATATTAGTCTACCTGTTTATTCCATATACTAAATAGATAACAAAATTAATAATTATTGTTTTTGATTCAAAAGAGACCACATTTTTAATAAGTATAAAAAAATTCAAAAATTCAAAAACACCGATAAATGATAACCATAACTGAAACTGATAACATTTCATTTAGAACACGATCTAAGATAGTACTAGCATACATCAGTATCTGTGCCTTAGATAATATACTTATATATGATCTATGATCTGTGAACTACTGACCATATAGGCAAAACACAGGGTGATATTATAATTAATCAATAAACTAATATCAGAAATAATTTTGATATGAAAAATAGTAAAACTTGTTATACAATTGACATCAATTGAAATCCACATTTTAATAAAAATTATTTCGGACATTAGTTTGTACCGTCCCCCCGTACAAATAAAAAAAAATAGTAGGGGTACGCAAAAACAAAAAAAAAAAATAGGGGAAATCCGTCCCCCTGCGCACCCCCCCCCCCCCCATTTCGAGCACTGGTGGTGGTATTAACTGTGGCTTACACATCGCACCTTTTAAATAGGTAAGTTTATAATATTATATCATTATACTTGCGCAGACCTAAATTGCAGGGGGTGTCTACAGTAATTTTTATCCCCTTTCTTTAATTGAATCCTTTCCTTATAAGACAAATAACATTAATAAATAGTTTAATCATTAGTTTAGTATACTTTTACAAAATGTATAATATTAATGTAGTGCTTAAAAAGTTTTAAGTAAGTTTTAATGTAGTGTAACAATTACAATAGGTATCTAATAATAACAACAATAATATAAAACAAAAACGTTTATGTAAGGACATCTAACTCAAAATTTGAATTCATTTATATTGTTCTGCAAATAGTTGAATTAATGGTTTAATCGATATTGTGAATCAACAGTCAACATTTTTGTATATTTTTATTTTTTATTTTTTTTATAACATCCTTTTCTTTATCAATCATTTAAATCATTTGCAGTATAATATATGAAAAATAAATAAACATTTAATTTAAAATAAAATAAAATACTAGAATTTTCTATTGTTTTTTTAGAGCATATTTTGGTACGTCGTAGGGCATAACTGCATACATATCTAATAGGGCTGCAAGCCATATTATACTTGTCGGTCCTAGTGATATAACGGTAAGTGTGCAGTGTATGCCTTCACCGATGATATTTTGAGTGTCTACTGCGTGTGTGTGTATGTATCGACGGTTCGTCCGGTACGCGCTCGCGTTGTCGTAATACTTATCGTTTAAATTTGATTTCTAATTATATTGATGCCTAAAGATTAATAATTCCGTATTAACTGTCAATAATATAATAAGTGTAAAGTGCACTATTTATAATACTGTCCTAGTCGAGACGGCCTACCCCAGCCGCCTAGAGAATATTCCTCAATATCGTGGTCGGGGCGGAATACCTATAGGTACATTCTACACAATCGTCGAACCGCCGCGCGAAAAGCACACGCGTTACCCGCGAACCCCGCCTCGACACCGACCAACTCCGCGCGTGCACATCACCGGCCGGCGTGAGAGTGCGCGCGCGCTTGTCGTCCTGCAGCACATACTCACGTGTCCGGTTTCGCGTAGAACACGTGACAGCCCGCGACCACCACCCACCTAGACACACACTACGCGCGACGGCGACGGTGCGCTCTTCCGACTGTCGCAAACACCCTACAAACGATCGCGGCGGCTGTTGTCTCGCTGTGAATTACGTCAGACCGTCTCTCATGCCCATTTCCCGTATGTTCTCTCGTCGTCGCGCGGCGTTGAGGTGGTGGTCGCAGAGAATCGTTGGCGTGTGGGTTCCAGCGTGTTCGTCGAGTTCTGCGATATGGTGGGTGTGGGGTTGGAGGGGCGGTCGAGTTTTGAAGGGTCGAGAAGGCGTTGGCGCGATCGCGAGTGCCGTGTATACGTGAGGAGGAGCGTGGGTGGGTGCCCGTGCTTGGACGGGGGTGTCTGCGCGGAGGGGATGTGCTCCGGTGGAATCGATAATGCGTTGGCGGAGCGGCTGCATGCGGCGGCGGCGGTACGCCAACAGTGCATTAACCTCACTCCGCGTAAAACGCGCGGACGGGGGGCTGTAAGGGGTCCGCGACCCGACGGCGGCGGCGGCGATGAACTGGGTCACCCGCGCCGTGCGTGTGTGTACCTACACTATAATGTATATTATTATGGTACGCACGCCGATATCGTTATAATAATATTGCAGCAATCGGCATTTGATTTCGTTGTTTTAACTTCACAGATTATAATAGGTTTGCGATTATGATATTATAGGTAGGTAATGTTTATGTTATGTCTGCTGATATGATAGCATTATTCATGCATGCGTGGTCTCCTCCCCGACGAGCGTGTTTTGTTAATGTTATATTATATAATATTATTTATTATTGTTACGATATTCAGTCGACCGCGACCGTAGACCCGCTATATCTACATTCATGAAACGGCGCAGACGAGAAAACTGTTGGTATATATTTCGAGTATCACCCACCCACCCATAATAATATTATAATGTACGCGGGTTAGGTGTAGTACGCGTACAAGTACTACACCAGTGGTGGTGTTGGGCGACGGTGTGCACGGGGCAAAGTCGTGTTCGGTGACCTATTTAGAAGCGCATGCGATCGGTTACCGCCGCTCGGCCCTCCCGACATTGAGAAACCCCCGTCGGGGTGCGTTTTAAATCTACACACGCGCGGGTAAGTATACGATCACGTCTTGTACGCAAACAAACGTACACACGCGACGCACACTATTACAAACCAACACACACCGCGTTCACACGCCGACCGTATCAGTCGGTGTTATCGCCGAAGCCGCCGCCACTGCAGCCGGGCCGATGTTTCCGTTCGCCACGTGTCTGGCCGCCACCGGGATCGGCCGGCACCCTCGATGGGTAATTACCGTTCCCGCACAGGTCAGTACCGCAACGTACCTAACTATAATAATATATTATATTATATTGTTATATCAATTTAACTAGAAACCTATTTTATAGGCATAATATATTGCCTAGGTACTATAATATTATTCATTGCACGGGTAATCGCGCATAATATACTGACATACTGTAAGCATATTATACGTGTGGAAATATTTTTAACAGATGTTATCTCACTGTGGGACTATATATTAATATAATGATATGACTCATAATGTCGTGTGTTAGATATAGCGCCGTGGAAATGCACTACTGCGCCGTTGCATCACGTGGCGTTTCATCTTTCCTCACAGATGCTCGTCATTATCTCTAAGTCTATGAGTACTTTTAAACCGTATTCGCAAGTCGCAACCAGTTACCCTCGTAACAAAATATAATATATTATACTTGGGCAAAGTCAAACGTGTTATAAAACACAACCACATCATTAACAAATTTTGTTCGCGAATCTGACACTTTAGTATCTGCAATAATACAATTATGTGGTTAACTTTTTCACTGGTTTTACAAAAACAATTTTTAATGAACATTTTATTTTTATGTTGGTCTGGCATATCTTCTTTTACTTTATACGCGCCGTCGGGTTCGCACGTGCCGTTCCGTAAATTATAATGGTGCTGCATTTGCTGAAATTGTATGTTTAGTGTTTGTATATGTTGTTTTGTATGTGTCGTTTAATGTGCGGAATATTTATCCAATCGAATTTCTTTTATAGGCCAAATATGGTTAAGTTTATCTATATGCTTGGTGCTCATTAAGTTTACACGATTTCCTAATCGAACAATTAATTACTGATGTTCTCATAGTTTTTATAATTATGTATAATATAGTACCTAACTACAAGATGTAATATGTAGTTTCGGGTTCAATTATATTATAGTAGCAATGAGTTTATTTCGAATTATAGTTTTCCAAAATGATCCTTGTTATCTTATTTATGTGCATTGAACTCGACTTCGGTTGTGCCTATACTATTAATCAATTGATGTTATATTATGCAAATACATATAATTATGGATCATAGCTGTAGATGAGTAGGTACACAGACGAGTAGGTACACCGGTATAATATAGGTAGGTACGTACAATTATTCATTTGAAGTCTGTATAAATAAGGTTATATGTGACATAATCGCTATTCATTTTTTGTTTGTATGATGTTGCCTTTGTTTTAATATAATATGTATTCCGCTTTCTTCTCACTTTCTTTTTAGTACCTATAAATACTTGATTTATGAACTTCAAGTGAAAAACAATTTTACCGTTTGTTTTAAGTTTATTATTTGAAGACAGTGAATATATTTTTTGTTAAATAGGTATACGTCTGTACGAATAATATTAAGAGTATTGATTCTTCTTTTCATCTTTTACCATTCAAGTTATAATTAATTTAGTTTTTGTGAGACAGATCTGAAAAATAAAAAAAAAACAATATAAACAAGTTTATTTTCTTATTACTATTCTTGTTTTTCATTGCGGTACGTGGTATTGATTCATTTTTTTTTCATATTGTATGAATACATTTGATTATTTTTTGTATAGTTTTTTTCACGAGATTACATAAATATTATAAATTTATATTATCAACAATTTGATCGACAATCATTCGTGAAATGTAAAAATAATTTATTCAAACATTTAATATGTGTTTGATGGAAAGTAGCACTTACTTAAGTTCACTTAAAAACTTATATATACATTATATGATACATAATAATATATATATACATATATACAGAGTGATTCACCAAGTATACTCACCCACTTTTCCATCTTCAATAATGCAGTTATTCAAAATCTGATTTTTTAGAATTTTTAATTATATCTTTACCTTCTTAAAGAATTATATTTTCAAATTCTTGAGATTTTTATACTACTTAGGGAGTGTCCTGTAGAGATACAAACTTCTGTTTTTTTTAAATGAGACCACTAATAGAAAGGAATAATAGTGTACAAGCCATATTATGTTAAACTTAAAAATTATCATTAAGAATTGAGGTTGAGAAAGACAATTTAAAAGATTTTTTTATTAAATAAATAATATTGTTATTGCTATTATATTTATATTCAGCCTATGTTGCAAATTACGTAACTCCGAAAAAAAAATAGGCATTGGCTGATATCATTCTCTATCCAATGAAATCTATGTACACTATACGAAATAATATTAAATCCTAAAAATTATAATTTTGATGAAACGGTCGTATCATCTCCAAAATGGTTAATTAATAATTTATTAGCGTAGTTATATCTCCGTATAATTGATGTTTCATATAGACATTTCAGACGAGAAACCCATTAAAAAGCCTTACAAAATTAGTAATAGCTAATAAATTATTTTATATGAATAATTAATACGTTTTAGGTCCAAAACACCAGATTGAAAAAAAAATTTTTCTCCTGATGTTACAGAGTTTAGAGTATTTTGTTTAATTTGTTTAATGGTTATACCTATAGTATTTATTTAATAATTTCCACGGAGAAGCAAAACTAATTTTGCTCTCATTTGGTCCAAGGATTATATTTTAATATATTATATCAGTGAAAATACTACAACAGAGACGTGTTGCTTTTATGTCCCCTGCAATGTCGATATATTTAACTCATCTTTGTATTAGGTACCCATCTCTGGATTGGATATTTTCCTGTTTTATAGGACAAACGGCTGCTGTAGCTGGAAATTATATTTTTATCCGTGAGAAATGGATTATAATCTATTATACTATTACCTATACTATTATACTACCCCGTGATGTCGTAAAAATTAACACCCCATACACAAATACACACACACACGCACATACACACCTAAACACACACACGCACGCACACGAATGTGCTTGCGTTTTACGGACCAACACGGAAGACCTATATACATTCAAGCGATTGCGTTTGCTTCACCGCCTCCAGAGACGAGAACTCGAAAATATTCCGTGACGTTGATAGGTAGTTATATCGCAGGCTGTTCCAGCGTGTAATGAGATTTGACATTACTTACTGTCGACGGGGAATAATAATAACAATAATAATCCCACATATACGCGTATTATAGTATTACGATGTTTACGCAGTCCTTGCAAACGGTTTTCATGGGCTGCAATGAGTAGGTATACAGTCGGGGCTGTAGGTAATATGTATATATTGCTGTTGTTGTGGTGCCACGTTTCGCGTTTCACTGTTATTGAGCCCGGGGCGATTTGGACTGCTCCCAAGTAGTTTTTTTTTTAAGAGAGTGCAATTGGAAATTAAAAAGTTTCGCAAATTTCGTCTGAATAATATATTATTTTGGTACGGGGTCGTCGACGACAGCCCTCCAAAGGGATACTCGTGGAGCTAGGATGGACACACGCCAAATTTCCAGCGGACTTTTTGGGATTTCCTGGTTGTCTTTTGACATGGTTCTCGGACCGCATTCGAATAACAATGTCTTTGAGTACCATTATCCTCCATTTTATTTTTGTATTTTCTGACAATTCTCATTACAAACAGACAATAGCGTACTTATTGTTTTTTTTTTATTATCATTTCTAGTAATGGATTTAAAATAAAAATCCCAGATTTTAATGTGTCATTTTCTTTCATTTTACAAATTCCGTTTTTGGACGACAAGAAAACTACTAGGTAGTTGGTACAACGCTATACTTTTTATGAAAAAAATTAATATTGTTTTATTGTTAATAGCCAGTATGCATAGTTATGCATTTCATTTATTTGTTATTAATACTTGCATAACAATTTATTTTAAACATATAAAACCCCAAACAAATTTACGGTCTTATATTTTCAGAAATTATTCTGATTTTGGAATCTATACGTGTTTCAATTAATATCTCGCTGGTATCTAGAGTCCTATCGGTACGAAAATTAGAAATCGTTTGAAATGTTTATTTTTCTAGCGTTATGTAAAATGGTAGTGTGTGCAAGATGGAGAGTGTCGAGAAGAACGCTCGTTAATAACATAACGTTAACTCGGAATATCCCTTGGGACGATTGCCTTAACAATGACGTTATCGATTAGTTAGGAAGATTACTCAATGACCTAATAAAACTATAATTTCAGTATATCAAACTAAACCAACACATAAAAAAGTATTGCTTGAATTCCCCGAACAAATTGGATTGGCTGTAGCGTACACCTATTTCAGTGTAAGTCATTGCTAGTTTATGGTTATTGTGTGACCTTTTTGTGCTTTCGATTCTACTTATGTATCGATTATCTAAAACTTAATACATTTTTAAATTAATTATTTAGATCATATCATTTTGAATATAATAGTTATATAATCATTATGATATATTTCCATATTTTAAGTATAATAAATACTTAGATGTACAAGATACACAATGATTGAATAATATATAAGTAAAATGAAGTTGAAATAATTGTGTGTAAAGTTGTTTTTTTTTACTTAGCAGCTATAACGATTTGACGTTCCCTATTATAAACATTTTAAATAATATAATATATACCATATTATAGCAATAAAAATAATCTAAATAATGTGATTAAAAACCAGTTTTCTGTATACGCAGAGAATACTATGACCTTAATTAAATAAAATATATAAAAGAGTAAATAATTTGCAGATTGTGTATTACAAATTAAAAACGTAAATAAAAAAAAAAAAATAATAATAATAAATTATCAGGTAATACTTTGAAGTTTAAATTTAATATCGTGAGACTAAATTGTGTTATTTTTTCCTTTTAATGAATAAATATTATGTGAGTGTGATAAAATATATTTAAGATACAAAATTTAACGTACTATTTTAAATTTTAAATAATAATGATATACTATAGGTCTCTACAGATAATAATATTTATCTGTTTTTAAATTAATTATTTAATTTAATATTTGATTTTAATTTTAAAACGGATAAACTTATGAGTGTAGGTACACAGTTTTTAAAATATCAATGCTATTTTCAAGCTGTTGACAGAATCGCAAAACGCAACGCAAACGTATTATACTAACTATTCTGTAATGACAAATCACACCTCTTAAATTTGCGGTGCGATTTTCACATTAGCTAAGACATAGCATGTACTTTTTATTAGGATTCAATTATGAAAACATTTAAGGGTACGTTTTATTATTAACTGGTGATTATTCATTTTTTGATCTTATCGGTACTTATAGGTGAGAATTATCTTTTCGTTCATCGTAAAAAAAATCAGTGATACTGCTATATAATAGTGGACATTTTACATATAATATACACACACGCAGTGGCGTATAGGCTTATATATTTTTAACGGGAAGTAACTTGAATAAGGGCCCCCAAAAAATAAGACGCGAGCGACATTTTATTTTGATATAACAATACAATACAAAACTGTATAATAAGTAATATAGGTACTCTTATTACAGATTTGGGAACAATTTTGGTTTAACAACTTTTCGATTTTTAAAATTTTTTTTTTTCAAAATGTCTATTTAAGAGTGCTTTTTAATAATGTAAAAAAAAGCCCGGATAAACTTCGTTTTGAAGTTATTGATGAAAAACTACATTTAACTAGACTCGACCATGGGCGGCACTTCTCTTCGGGCAGTCACGGTGTCTGGAGAGAGAGGCCGGCATCCCCACCCGGGCATGGCAGATACCTACGGGTGCCCACTAGAAAATGTTGCCAAACTAACAAACATACGTGTTTAAACCTACAGTACCCTACTCCACAGTTAAAAACCACCCGATGGCTTAATTGCCGCGGGTTGATTAACAAAAAAAAAATATAACTTTTTCCATGTTGGCAATTTTGTTTAAAAATGTTCGATTATTATGTCTTGTGTTTATTTTGTTATTATTGGTATTTGAATAGGTACCTATAGGTATAGTATTCGTGTAAAGTATAGGCTATAAATCCTTACCTAATATTACCAAAATTATACTTCTTAATTCTTTAATTTTGCAATTTTATTTTTTTATGCAAGTTTACTGCTATAACAATCTGCAACAATAGTATTCCAGTTAGTAGATTAATAAGTGCCTAGTGTAGATCCTTTTATAAGTTATAACCTTTTTTTTGTGGTGGTCTGAATCTTAAATTCGCTTTGATAGCGAGAATGACAATTGTTTAGATAGGGATAGAAAGGTAATGCAATTATTAAGAAAGATGAGAACATTTTTACTATTATAACTATATTAAATTTAATTAATTAAAAACCTTTTATTTTATTATTTCCAATTTAGTGAAAAAATTAATAATTTCAATACTTAAAAAGTGCATATATTTTCTAAATACCAGTTATAGCCTGGTGGGCTGATTTGAAAAGGTTGATGGGCCGTAGGTCGAAGACCCATAATTATATCCTAATGTGGTCTAAAGTTTATATCATATTATATTGTCTGGTAATAATGGTTCATACTTGTATATAATATTATATATTATGTAAATTAATGGATAATAGGTTTGTAATTCCGCATAATAATGACTATAATAATGTACTAGGCGCATAACATATTGTAATATAATTAGTATAATAAGTTATATTAAGTATAATACAATTTGTCAGTAACGTATATGTATACTATAATATAATATAGTACATGGTATTGCCAAGAAAACACAACATCCATTTCACTCTATAATTGAATGGCATTTATTTGTATAATGTATATTTTTCAAATAGGATAGAATAATTTATAGACAAAACATACATTTGTCATTTTGTCATAAATAATAATATTATTTATCAAGTTTCTATACAATGAATACTATGTGTGTTTATACACTTGTTACTATGAAACGAATAAAGGTTATCCGTATTTAGGGTGAATAGTAAAATACATAAATACCAGTACTTCCGGTATCTTATTGATAAACTAAAATTACGAGAACCGAGTACATAGGGTTGTTCCATAACTTCTATAATAAGTAAATATACTTAATATTACAGTAATAAAGTGTAAGCAGTTATTTATATATTTTGTTATTATATATATATGAAATTACTTGTCCTAGCCGGAACCGCTGAAGCTATGAATATGCAATTTGGACAATAGTTTAGTTTTGTGATGTAGACATCCACTTATAAGAAAGGATTTTTCAAAATTTAACCCTACGAGAATTAAAAGGGGTAAACATGTAAAACATTGATAGACTGATGTCCTGACTGATTCATTATCGCCTAGCCAGAAGCACTGGACGGATCTGTCGTAAATTTAGCATATAGAAAGCTATAATGACGTAATAATCGGTTAAGAAAAGATTTTTGGAAATTCAACCCCTAAAATAAGGGGTTGTAAGAATAGAACATTAGTTTTAAAATACAGAACGTACGAACTTGATACATGGAATAGTGGTTTCTTTAACGATCTAGATGTGCAATAAGAAAGGATTTTCTGATATTCATATTTTAAAGAGGTGGTCAAACAGAGATCTTAAGATTCACGGTTGAAATTGAAACTTTTTTTTGTTTATTAATGGTTGCCTTAGGCTGCAGGTTACATATGCGAATTTATTCACAAATCCAGGTACAATTACGCCAATTTGTCCGTAAAAATAAAATAAAATAACCCCCAAAATATAATATAAATATATTAAATACTCCTAAAAATCCGGAATGATCAACTATATGACTTCAATACTATTTTAGGTACACTGTTTAAACATTTTTTCAACTACAAAGCTATACGCTATATTTCATCAGCCACTATTCACTGTGTCTGCAATCTAACGCAGGTAGATTGCTTACCTGATAATATACTGTTTGCATAACCATAAGCGCGGGTATACGCGGGATGGCTAAAAATTAAAATATAATATGAATTTTCTTTCATATGCACAGCGGCCACATTGAATTACACCTAAAAAGAGTTAATTAATCACAGTTTTTTTCCCGGGCAACGCCGGGTTATTCACCTAGTTATGTATATGAGGAGTCTTTAAAAGTCTGAACTGATAAGATTTTAAAGTGCGTTATCTGCTGAATATATAAAAAAAAGACACAATATTGCTATCTTGGGGTTATTAAAATACGTATTTTCAACTTGAAAAAGAACAAACTTATTAGTATCTTTTAATAAATGTAAAACATAGTTAATAATTAAGTAATAATAGATTACTGAGAAATAAACAAATGCGTATGTTACCTGCTATATTGGCATGGGATAATTAAACTGCAACTTTTATTTTAAATTATCTTCACATTAACATTTTGAACTCTGAAATCTTTCTGATAATATTTTATATTTTGCATGATTGATGCCCAAACGTATTTATTGCGTGACCTAATTCCCCGAAAGAAAATATCAATTTATACGTACCTACCTAATAATGACAGGTTCTCCAATTTCGAGTGATTTTCTCAATGTGTGGTGATCTAGTGACATGATGAATTGTTGATAGTATCGTGTTTCATACCTACTCGAATGGTTGCTATTAGTAATTTATATCCTTATAGTAGGCAGCTGAAAGTATCGTAATTTGTTTTCCCAAAATGTAGGTATAAGATAAAATTTCAAAGTTCTTTCACATTAAATATTTATATATCAAAGGGATGTATTAATACGAACTATAAATTAAATAGGTAGGTTATTAAAGAATAAACATATGCAATCCTTACACTATTTTGTTTGGTTTTTAAAAATATAATTATCAGTTTATAGTTGCTTTAAGCATTATATGTCATTGTAATCATTTGGTAAAAATTATGTTTTATGATTATTATTTATTATTAAATATACCATCGTTTTTTTTTTTTTTTTTAATAAAAATGATATTACTATGTTATAAGTTATAAGTTATAACTTTAACCATTAACCAATAAGTATTTTTGCGCTGCAATGCACTTATTATTATTACGTGCATGGTGTGAATAATGTATATACATTGCTACCACAAGAGATATTGTCGCCGACCGGTAACACATATTACTTACAAACACTGATAAACATATTTCATTTTAATATAATATAATCAATTTCCCGTTTCGTATAGGCATTTGTAAAAATTTAAAATGTTTTTGTGGACAGTATAGTATAACACAATAGAATTTTTTATCAATATAGAAGATAAAAATTGTTGTTTTTTCCGTAGAAAATGTGGTAAAAGTATTCTCTATATTCTATATATGATCCAACGTCCAACCATGTAATATTTTATTATAGATACTCAGTTTGCATAATATATATAAAATAGTAAATACCTGATAGGTATACATTTTTTTTCCTAAGTTGATAAGAACCTGCTGCATATTTTAATGCAGCTTATAATCCACAACTGTATTTCATGAAATACTGCGTAGTAGAATATATAACAACGATTTTTAGTGCGTATTTTGGAATATTTAGTAGGTTTTGTTTCTCTATTAGAATATTAGGTTTATAATTTCAATACAAATTTAGAATATATAAATAACACTACTATATCATGATTTTAACAATTTGAAATATTAAAAATTGTCATTTGTCGTAATTATAACACGTAATAAAAAGTGAGAATTATTTGTGCTCTGCAGTAGATATCAATTATAAAGTTATAAAAAACAATTGAATACCTACAATTTTTCTAATTACAAAAAATTGTTAATCCAATTGAATAAGAAACTATTAAAATTGAAAAAATATTTAATGATATTCTATAAGTAATAATCGAGTACAACAATAATGCAAATAAAAGAAAACATAGTTTTTAGTCAAATCACGTTAAAACCAATGGGAAAAAGTCATATAGAAAAATAAAATTGCAACCGTTACAATCAATTAATTATTTAGATATTTTATCGTTTATATAAAATCGTTAATTTATGAAAATATTTAATCATTCTTCAATGATTTCTTTTTGTAGAGATAATCTTTGTTACTCGGAAGTATTGTAGTTACGCATTGCACTGTAAAACACAAACGCCGAGTTACCTAATATTTAAAAAAAAATCCACGCGCATTACTTGATCCGTGCTTCGTTATTAAAAATATTGTATTTTTTGTTATACATGCTCTATATTCTATTATCTAAAGACTTGTAAGTAATGATTTTAGAGCACTTTGCAGGTTTTTCACTGAACTGAATTTTCAACCTACCCAATAAATTATTCTGTTTCCGATCACATTATTATACAAATAACGATACAGATCTAATATATTAAATTATAATAGGAAAATGATGTATATTTGAATATTGTTTAATATTTATATGTCGCATGACTATTTTACCACGGTCTAACTAGGTATATACCGCAATGTTTTATATTATACACACGTGACACATTATACGAAAATACAACAAATTCTAAATAAGCGTATGAAATTGAATTGTCGCAATGTCTCTATTACTATACAAGAAACCCGCGAACAACATATAGGTGACTTGATGCGTGGCGTGCATCCTACTTTTACGAGCCGTCCTGCGAGTATCCTGTAGAGTGACAACTAAACAAGCTGCGCGTTTCGTCAGGGTGGTGTGGAAGCTGTTTAAGAATCGTTTCACCGAAATGTCAACGTACTGCGCCGCATTCTGGTATACGGACAGTGCACACTCATGGATGGTGACGCGCAAACGGTCCGATTTAAAGTCGTCGTGATTCGGACGTCGACGGAACAGGCATTATAGTTCATGGCCAATGGAAAGTGGTATTACCGTATTCTTATTGACAGGGATTACCGCGGTTGCTGGCGTATGGCCGACCGCGGGGTCTTATATAGGACCTCATTGAGAAATTCGCATGAGACAGTTTCGTTCGGAAAGTTTTTCATTCCGGTGAGGTCTAAACACAGACACAGTCTGCAGACCGTGGTAAGCACGGCCGATCGTATTATTTACGGGTCTCACGATGAGTTGCATAATATGTAACAGCGATATTATTATTTTCTGCCGCCCAGTCTTAAGAACCGGTTGATCGGGGCCGTTATTTCAGAGTTTGCCACCTCTAACTTTTTAATTGCACGGTGTATTCGGTCGTGTTTCTGTTTTTGATTTTTCGCGTCCACAAGTGTGCGTATTTATTGTGTTTTAATGTTGTGCAATGTGAGCGCGTGTGTTTAGCGTTGACAGTGTTTTCTTTAGCAGAGAAACAGTGTACAATGACCCGACGACATGTGCCCCGCCCCCCGGGATTGGCCCACTAGTTTTTTGTATCATATTTTAGTTTAAAACATCAATATTATCGCACGTCAAGTTGCAGGAAGTATAGTTACAAATTAACATTATTCATAGGTTTATTGTAGGAATCACTGCAGTGATAAATGCCTACATAGTCGGGGGCACGAAAAATGAGCGTTACTCTAAGCAGACTGTAAGAAGGCTCTAAGCTAAGGCTTAAGGTTCTTAAAATTGTAATGTAGTTTTGCTGTAAAGGTAATTTATACTAAATTTATTATAAAATAATAATAATCCATATAAAAATGAATGTTTGTCCGTCCTTCATGCACTCCTAAACGGTTCGACCAATTTTGATGAAATTGTTTGTGTATGTATCCGGTATGATTTAGATTTACAATTGGACCAGGCAGGTCCAACCATGGGATTTTGAGACGAACAATGGTTATTGCTATTGGTTATAGGAGAAATAATTAGTAGAAATTAGTATTTATTATTTTATTAGTTGCTATTGATTAATCGGAAAGATTTGGTTCAAGCATGCATCAAATCGAATTTTCGCACATTGCGCCTACCAACTGTAGCGTGTTAAACCCAAAAGGAGTTAAACAATCACAATTTTTACGGACAACAAAGTGTGCGGGATCAGCTATAGTCTGTTATAAAAATAAAGGTAGCCTTATAATATAAAATAATAGTATCATCTATAATATTATAGATTCTATATTATAAATAATTTGGTACCTATTTAAAAAAAATTATGAATTTATGATTTGGATACCACTATCCATGGGCGAATGTAAGTTCCTACACGAGACCTAGCAGATAAACAATACATAGGTTAGTTCGGAAAAGTTCCTATCTACGTTGTGGAAAAAATGATAAAATATGTAAATTCCTACACGGTAAAAAATTACGTATGTTTATTCCTACACTAATCGTTTATCTATGATTATTGGAATAATATATTATGTTATTAAATTACATTAATTATTATTTTTATAATAACATACAATATTAAAATATAATAAGTTAAATGTAATCAAACTCATGCTAATGTCTTAAAACAAATTTCGTAAGTAAATAATTGTAAAAAAGGGGGACGGAGTGGCCGAGTGAGCTAAGGCGTCGGTTGTGACGCACACCGACGCCGGTTCAAACCTCGGTTCACGGGCGGCATTTTTCTGCGGGCAAGTCACCGTGTCCGGAGAAGAAGTGCCGCCATCCCCCACCCGGGCATAGCAGATACCCACGGGTGCCCACTAAAAAATCTGCCAAAACTACACACACGTGTTTAAACCTATAGTTCCCTCTCCCATAGTTTAAAAAACCACCCGATAACCTAAGTTGCCATGGGTCAACTAATAAAAAAAAAAAAAAAAAATGTAAAAAAGAAATATATGTGGTTTATTTTAGAAACCTAAATATTTAACATAACTATATTGATTAATTTTCTTTGTTAAATAAATACAATTTTGTCATTTATAATATTTTATTTTCCAGGGTAGTTTTACTGATTTATTGTTTTTGTGTTACTATTTGTTGTTCGTATTTATATGTCTATATTTACTTGAAAAAGTTTGAGAATTTCAATAATTTTCAAAATATATGGAGATTGGTAATACAAATTTAGTGATTGGTGGTGGAACTAATATAAGTATTTTTTTTTCCTTGTCTGAACTTAGATACCTATTTTTGTATTCGTGTAGATACTTACACATATCATTTGTAGGAATATTATCTTATGTTATATTTTACCTGCTACTCTCGTGTAGGAACTTACTATTAACCGTATGAATAAGACATAAATACATTCAACCTATCCGCTACCTTCCTAAATATTAGACATAATATACTTGTATTAAGGGCTTGGCACACTATATTCACTATGATCGCTACTACCATTGATTTTGTCAACCACCTCGGGTATTACGTTAAGTTGAAAATATTCAAAACATAGTTCGATACATATACGTATCCAATAAGATGTTATGATACATGTGCTCCTGACTCCAATTATTATGACAGTTAATATTATTTGGTCTTAACAGGTCCTAAGAATTGATCCAAAAAGTTGTATTTGTTTTTAATTGGTTCAAAGGGTTAGACTCTTTTCGACCAAAATACCTTTCCCTTTTGCGCTAAATTAAAAAAAGATCAATTCCCTTTTCGATCAATCCAAAAAGTTTAATATTTACTTTATGTTATGTATTTAGAAAAATATTAAAAATACAAGTTGTATACAAATTATGTAATATAAAAATATAAATACATACCTGTATAATTGTTGCCATTAATTATTTGATCGATATTCGTCGAGTATGATTGTGACGACAACTATCTTGTTCATTATAAAAATAAATATCTAATATATGAATAATCTTTATATAACTTATATTTTTACTACTTTTATATAATATGTATATTGTATACCAACCATAAAGAAAATATTGAACTTTTTGGTTTGCCCGCCGAAAAGGAAAGAGTACGATCTTGGTCAAATACGGTTGGTTATGCCTGGTCCAAACAGTTGGTATTTAATGCAGTTTATTTAAAACTATTTGAAAAGTAGATTTTTCATTTCTCATTTGAACTACAGATACAAGTTCATTAAAAAGGTATTATATAAGTATAATCAATACCAGACAATACCTACTAGATGAACATAATATTATTCTAATATCTTAATAATTAATTTCGTATTTATACTAGTTTTTGAATACATAAACATTAATCAAATTGTACAATTGATGCATTATTTTATAATTTAATTCTAGAACATAAATGACCTACTTCTAAATTTTGTATTAATATAAAATTATTATTATTTCTACTATAAATTGTTCAAATAATTGAAATTGTTTTAGAAATTGCAATCACTTAATAAAAATAATAACTCTATTAATACAGTTTTTGACGTTTTCCAGTATTACTTTTATTCATATATGATATATATATATATAAATAACAATGGCCAATTCAATATCATATATTAATATAATCATGTGTAGTTATACCTTTATTTGTAACTATTTTTTTAGAAATGCTTTTAGTTTCTGCAGTTGAATCATAAAAAAATATACAACAGCTTCACGATATTATTTTCAAATATGTCTTAATATCTTTAAGTTTAATAAGTAAAGTACATTAAACTGATTGCATTTTGGATAAACAACTTTATTTGTGATGACATATCATTAGAGTGATTGGGTACCATTATGATGTGTAGAAATTATAATTTACTCTCCTAGCTACTTTATACATTTTTTATACATTATGGTTTTCCGTAAGTACTGAATTTACTTAAAATATTATTAACGCCGAAGTCGTAAACCTTGAATTCATCAGAATAGAGAAAAAAATACTGGGTATAATTGATATAACTATGTACAATTTTGTTTATTTAATCGTAATTTATCTTATACATAATATCCTAGTTTTTGTTTTTTGTACCTAACGTATTTGATAACAAATCTTATTTGACTTTCTACCTATTTAGTTTGTGAGTATATTGTTGGCAGGTATATAGGTTATTATAATTTATACGTGCAGAAACATATGAAATGTGTTCTGTTCAAATTATACTTGGACGTTATGATGTATCTCGTACTTACGATTATATTTTTTATTTTAATTTAATGTTTATTTAACCATAAGAAAAATAATTTCTGTATAATTCAAGGTTGGATTTATACCTCTACAAATATAATATATATATATTTTTGTAATTAATGTGGCATAAAGTATGAATTTAGATAAATCGTGTTTTTATCAAATCCTTGGAAACAATTACTACTTACTCTTCGATTTTACTGCTTTTATTATTTTCGGCTTTAAGACTTACATAATATATAAAGTGCTATAGTGCTATGTAAGTGCCACTTGAAATATCCATACAAAATAGTTATATGGAAACGTTGATTTGTGTACGTGTAAAATATTGTCTATACAATACACGTGCAACATACAATTTTGTGTGGTATTTTAGTTGTGTCCATTCACTATAATCGTATAATTCGTACGCATAATTTCAACCCCAGTCTCTAAATTTCGTATAATATAATATATTAATTTGACATCCAACGACGTACTCATGCGTACGTTTTACCTAAGAAAAGGGCCGTAACTCATCAAATTGCTTTAACTCTTTTATAATAGATAGAAAAGGGTAAAGTATTTGAAAATAAAAAGCTGAAAGAATCTCAAAGGTTGTTAAACATTTTTTTGAAATTAAAATTTTTTGAAATCTTTCAAAAGCAGGTATATTATATACTTTTGAATGTTTGTATTATCTCTCCTAAAAAAATTTAAAAACTATGATGCGACACTATTCGTGAAGGGTGTATATATTATTAAATATATTATATTGGTATAAAAGTATCAGCATAGTTTTAAAATTCTATTTATATATATATATACTTGCTTTATTTACTTATTTGTATACCTATCCAGAATCCAAGGAATTTATCAAATAATTAAAAACCTAAATAATGTTTAATTGTTTCATTGATTACGACAGCAGATGAATATAGATAATATAATAATAATTTTATCATATCGTATACTACCGTTTAAATGTTTAATGTTTCTTTTTTTTTTGCTACAAAAAGCATAAATATAGATTTTATATTTTTATATTTATTTAATTACCTATATAGTTAAATTATTATTAGATTCAATGTATTGCTTTAAAAAATGTGGAATTATGTATGTGCCGTACGAGTTCTGGGAGGGGCATTGTCCCTTGGCTCCCATACAGTATCCATCCCTGTACGCGTATATAATAATGTGTATTGTGTATATATATATGCATGAGACTCATTAGTCTTATAACCCGTTTTTTGTTAGTTTGGCATGTTGCCTTATTTACATTTAATATTTTCAAGTATTTAAAATAATTTATTCATAATACAGGACTGAACAAAAAATATCTGATTAATTGCTATTAATTGTTTTTAGATTATTATACAATTAAATTATTTAAATTTAAATTGTACAAAAAAAAGTTTTTCATTTTCTTAATTATTTTTTTCTTAGTTACCTATATATGCATTGGAAACGTTTACATTTTAGATAATTCATTGTGAATTATTGCCGTGTAAAGATGAAAATAATTCTAGTTGTATGTTTTATGGGAATGACATAAATTTTACATTTCTATATGAACTCATATTATAACTTTGAATGAAATCCAATTATGGAAGTGCTATTTCACATATCCCACGAAATACTATACTTAATCTTTTCATCCCTAGGGTCGTAGAGCAGTGATAGATTTAGGGTTTAGGTTTCCTCCTCAGGTGGTGGGTAACCTAATTTGCGGTTAAAATTGGATTGAATTCTGAATTATACGCGAATTGCTGTAAGGCCACGTACTGCAGTTTTATTATATGAGAATGTTTTCGATAGGTCTAAGCAAATAATTTAGGCACGAACTATTTGGTAAATGTTTAATTCGAAAAACACAACCAACACAGAGACAGTTGCTAAAAAAACAAACAGACCAAAAACTGCTATCCAAAAGTAAAATAGAGCTTGCTGACTGATCGCTCTAAAACTTGCCGATTTTGATGGGACGTACATACCTATTATAATAATATTGTAATAACTAAACGATCGTCTAATAATAGCGTGTGGTGTTATTGTTTGTTGATGATTGTCTACCGGCGGTGGATGTAAATAAAAAAATCAGTAACAATAACAATAATTGTATTATTATAATGATATAATTATTTTATCAATGTAAACGCTGTGCGTAGGCCTCCGCCGATCCGCCGCCACACCCTCAGCGACGACAGATCCGCACGTGCGCTACCGGCACCTGCAGCCGAGGTGGCGGTGGAATCGTCGGGCGCCACCGGGAGCGTGCGCGCGCCCCTCGACCGGCCCTGCCCCGTCACCGAGTAGCATCGGAGCGCGTAGCCGGCCGGTTGTAGCTGCTGTAACGCGGCGGCGGCGGGCCCACACCCACCCGGCCCGGAGCAGCGTGCGCGCGCGAGCGAGCGAGAACGGCGTCAACCGGGAGCGGCAGTGTGTGTACGCGCGTGGTGGTGTGCGCCAGGCTGCTGCGTGTGTGCGTGCGCGTGTGCGCGAGAGTTTTGTGCGCGTCCGCTACGGTGCTCGCCGGCTGCTGCCGCTCTGCCGCTCGCTCGCCGCTACCGCTCGCTATATAGTCGCCGCCGCCGCCCGATCGTCTACGCGCGTGTGCGTGCGGTGCGTGTGCGTGCGAGCGTGTCCGTCGTGCCGGCAGAGCGAAAGAGACGCGAGAGCGAGAAAAGGAGCGAATGAGTGAGACAGAGCGTGTGCGCGAATGAGACAGAGTGAGCGCGCGCGCGCCGCCGCCGTCGCCGTCTCAGTGTGTGTGTGTGTGCGTGCGTCGCCGGAGTGACTCTATTCGCCGGCCGGCCGCCCTCAGTTACGCGCGCGTATAGATAATAATAGTAATAATTATAATATATTTTTTTTCGAATACCTATAATAAATTATATTCCATTATCAATCTGTTGTAATTAATTTTTTTCTGCTCATATACCTCTTCCCCTTCCGATCGCAACGACAACCGCTGTCCCGCCGTCACTGCCATCACGGGATGCGATAATATTATAGAGTCGATTTAACGATATTATTTCCGCCGCCGCCGTCCCGTTTCGCTGTCCGATCGGCCAACCACCCGACCGCTGTCGTATGCGACTGGGCATAACCTCGTCACTGCCGCCATCATAGTCGACGTCTCCATCCTCTGCCGTCACGTGCGTCTCGGTCCGTTCCACGTGCGACGACGACGGTCTACTGCTAAAGACAGTGATCGCCTAGCGGTGGTGTCGTTGGTAACGGCGGTGGTGGTGGCGGTGGCGGAGGTGGTGGCAACAGCGGTTGACTTTTACTTTTGTTTCTATACCGGACGGCGGCCGTCTTCTGCTGCTGCAGCAGCTGCCGGCCGGTGGTGTTGACTTTGTCTTCGCCATCGTTGTTGTTGTTATTGTTGTTGTTGTTGTTGTTGTTGTGCACTTTCGCCACCTCCACCGCCGTCGTAGCTTTCGGTGTCACTAATTCGGGTCCGTCACACCGACTACTCACGCCGCCGAAGTGATGCAACAACAATGCGGTTTTTGCGCCGCGGTGTCCGACCTTTTCCGGAGGATCATGTGCTTTAATGGCAGTAGGAGGGGCAGTGACCAGTCGTACTATCACGAACTGGACAACGATGACCCTCAGATCGCACTAGTGAGTGGACCTATTGGTTAAACGTCTAAGTTTTCTTTCTCAGCCCTCCGCACCACCCGTTAATATTATTATAACTGTTTTCATTTTCCACATTACCGGAAGTCGTTCACTGCAATCGACCTGCCGCGTGTATACGCATTATTTTTTATTCTCGTCAAGTACCTATATCGCTACATATATATTATAATATTATACTATGTTATTATAGCCATATAGGTACATATTATTATGCGTGTGGTGTGTATTTGAGAGCACGCGATAATTATAAGAATGGGTAATAATAACATATTATATTGTACACCAAACCTGCAGATAATTATTGCACGTGCATGCTATCGAAAACCATGTTTGTATACACTAACATATAACTGTTAAAAAAATGTTTAAAAAAAAAAAAACACTTAAACGTAGGTAGGCACATTCGTCTGCACATAATGTGCGTCGCTCGTGCTAAAACGAATATAATATAATAATATACGGTTCGAACGTCGTGTCATATAACCTCGTTTTTATTTATTTTTTTTTCAATATTATAATACGTGCCTTGTTGCAGCAGAACATACGCGTGAGGTTTTAAAAGTATATTTGAGTTTATCGTTTTTTATATTATGTTGCACCGCCGGTTGTGTGTATATATATATATTATAAAGTCTTCGAGAGAAACCGTTAAAGTTTACTGTTATCGGGGTAGTGCCATTCATGAAACTTCGGGGTAGACGCGTTATCGGCGGGGTAATTGTGTTGTACTACTATAATAATATACCCCTGCTATTGCTAGTATTGTCGGTCAGTTTTTTATTTCTATTATTATTATATTTTTTCTATCGTTACGCGTTCTTAAACAGACTTCGAGAAAACAACATTGTGTACTACGTGTGTACGTCCGCCGCGGTAAAGGTCAATATATTTTTACAATACTCGTCTTTCCGGATGGTCGGCCAAATGCATGCGCATAGGTGTAATGCAATAAAACATATATATATAATATATATAACGTACTGTGTGTACGCATTTTAAGCTAATTAATGATATATTTTACAATATTATAATATATTGCTGGGTTCGAGATAACATGCTTTTCGTATTGTAGCTCCAAAACGGTGCACACGTATACGTTATAATATTATTATTTTTATGATTGTCGACGCGCGAGGTACAACGACCTCCGCCTCGCGAGCCGACTGTTCCGAGACTTGAGGTATTATTTCGTCTACTCGTATGGTACACGTAGTTTTGTGGTTTCACAATAATATTATTATGTACCTACCTATATGTACCTACTGTATAGGGATGCAAAAAACTGTTGCGAATCCCAGTTTTTTTCCACTAAAGCGTGTATTGTTGTTTTGTCGGAATCGTGCCAGCGCAACTAGAAATAATCATACTACTGACGGATGAACACAATGGTACCATCCAGTAAACGCGTTTAATGTATGGAAAATTGGACTTTTCGGTATCTCTCATCAAACACATACCTATGCGCGTTTGATCTGTAATAGAATAGTATACCCCCACTTATATATATTTTTATATTCTGTTGTACCATGCAATTTCAACATAATATGCTTCTTCTGTCGTACGTGTGTCGTCGCCGTCGTCTCGCACGCCACACCGGTGTTGTTTAACGTGCTGACATTGCTAAATAAATTACGATTGTTTTAGTTCCGTCCCATAATACGATCAATGTACAATAATATCGATGACTATATAATAATATCGGCGTCAACAAACGTAAATGTCCACTTTGTCCCGAAAATGACTCCAATGCTGCGTAAATTAATAATCCGCACGAGCCAGTCAAATTGGCTTAGCATTTGGACGACGTGTCGTCTCATCAATTGAAGCTCAAATCGCGTGCACCTGCGTATGGGTTAGAAAATTAATAGGGTTGTTTACGTACCTCGTGGACCTTTGGCTAACTCAATAAATGTGGGACGCGTAGACGGTAATTAGATACGTTTTCAAAGTACATCGTTAAACTAATTATAAAATGAAATACTTCCCCTACCCTGGAAAAATATTATGTGGTGTGTTGTGTGTATATCATTAATCATTATTCATTATCTACCTATATTATTATATAGTTCACTATTATACTATTGGTATTATTACATTATATTGTACGTTATAAAGTACCTACCCTACTTGTTTCTCGATTCAGTGCGATCGAGCTCGTGTACGGAAACAAGTGAACATATTATCGGCTGCTAGCGTGAAGACACTGTATAAAAATCATTCCCTTCGCTACAAAGCTTATATTATCATAATATGGCGCCTAAAATAATAATATTAACAAAACTGGCGAGTTAATTTATTTTATATTACCGGAAAAAAAGGTCTGAAAGTTGTATATTATATCCTCGATTATATCCATGTAGGTATACCTATACCAACATATTATACTTATATAGCGATTATATTACGCTCATCGTGACTATTTATTTTTCCATTTTCCTACCTAGGCCCTATTATCCTAATATACGTGTACACTATACACCCGTTTACTATAATAGCTGCAGTAATTTAATCTCGAATATTGCCGCGGAAGTTCCATCGCACGTGGTATCGCGCACGTCATAACAACAATAATGATATATTGTACACCACTTGATAAACGACGATTTAAGTCGGCCAGATTTTTCCACCCGCACTCTCGGAGTATATTATACATCCTTAATCGAATTTCGAAATCTGAGCGAGGACTTAAGCTGATATTAATCGCTTGGCGCCGTTTTACCATCCCGCCCACCCTTTTCACCGCCAGCAAAATCATATCTGCGGGCGCTCGCTATACAGCCATATTGGCTCAATGAAATACGTGTTGAACACGCACACACACACACACACTTGTATATTCACGAGAATCCGAGAATTTTTATTCGATATATATTATATTTTATTATTATTATTATTTTTTTTTACCACCCGTGTCTCTAATGACGTAGGTCGTTAGTCCGGGAGTTGCTCCGTTAACGATTTCACTTTCACGCGTACAACCAACAACTATCGCGGTGTATCGCAACAACCAGTTCGAACTTTTTATTATTATTATTATTATTTTTTTTTTTTTTTTACTCACGCGCCGCGACTACTCTCACAATTTACCGGTTTATCGATATTCGCAACATACCTACTTTTTTTTTTATATATATATATTTAATGTATGCGGGTTTGCAGTGTATAAGTGCGTGTGCAGCGTTAATACAAGTGTCAAATATACTGTATTATAATTTATTATTGTACATATATACACTCGAAAAACCTGCGAATGAACGTCACTGTATGCGAGAACATCGCACGCTGCAGTAGAATTCAGGTGACGGTATACGGTTATGGTGTACCTTAACCTAACCTACGTGCAGTCGTTCAGTCGTCGCAGGCATAAAGCGCGTGTCGCGTGTGCGTCGTGCGGTTTTTTTACTGTCTACCTATCGCTATATAGGTATACTTATGTTACTTATGTACCGTTGTTGAAGTGATGCTGTACGCGTAACGTATAACATACCGCCCCTGATTTTCCGGGAGTTGTATTTCGTCCCTCAATATATATAGTGACCGTTTTCGTTGTTGGAGATACGCGATATTGGATAGGATAACGACGGCTCACGATGACAAAACTCTATAGTACAGATCTGGTAAAAAAAAAAATTGTCAACCACGCGTGTCATACATTAATAATAATACACATAGTATATAATATTTATGTACAAACAATACGGTTGTAGGCACATGTATGATATTATGTAACATTTATTATATTATTATAATAACTAAATTGAGTAGTTATATATACCAATATAGATTCTTGTTATTGTCAATTGAGATCCCCTCGAAATAATTACAACAATTACGATGAAACTTGATGTCTCGAACTTTTATCTGTGTCTCTTGAGTTTCTACACAACGAGATTTTACTGTATCTGGATAAGAAAAATGATATTGTGTTAATAATAATTAATAAACGAAAAAAAATTAGCGGGTTGGACAAAATAAGGCAATAGTATATATAGGAAAACGGAGCGTGTGTTTTGTCGTAACGCCACATCCTTTATATATTGTAATGTGTAGATTGTAGGTACTTAAATAATTACCGAGTATAATGGTATCTTTTTATATCTAGTTTTTGTTTATAGTACATTATAAAAAAAACTCCAAGGCAGCCAGCCTGGTTTCCAAGTTGAAAATGTCATCTAGATACTATACTCTGTTCAGCGAGAGACTGCGTCGCGCACCGACGAAAACTGATTCCCCACGCAACACCCTGCCATTGGGGAACTGGTTTCCATAGAATGGTGTCGCAAAGGGATGCGCAGAATCGGCGCGTTCTCTGGCTGAACAGAGTCTAGATATAATGGTATACCAATTGATATAATCTAGTTGATACCTATACCTACTACATGACCTACTACCTACCTTACTCAGTGTCTCATATTTGTATATTAGAAAATTTAATTTGTGTAAGGTAATACTATAAGTTAAGTAGATGTGCGCAAATAAGGTTAATTTCATTTTTTTCTAGGATAACTAGATCGTATTATATAATATATTTTATGTGATTATTATGGCTTAAGAGTGCATTTGCATGCAGATATGCATTGGATATGCAATTATTAAATGAATATTTACGCGTGGGAACAATTTGAACCAAAATTTCCGGTAGGTAGGTAGTATAAACCTATTAAATTTGATAATATATGTGCTGGTGGCAAGACTTGGTTTGGTATACATTAGCGCTGTGTATACGATCGTTTTGTAAATTAATTTGAAAAGTGCAGTATTTAGTTCAACAACTCAGGTCAGAGGACCGTGATGACTAAATGAGTTTAAATGTCATTCGGTACGATAGGTTTAGACTGTTAAGAGTTTATGTAAATTACAGTTTTCTTTTTTTATTAACTAAACGAATTCTAACTAGCGAATACTCAGATGAAAAGAATTGTATGTATTTGTTGTTCAAACCAGCGATATTCAACCTGGGGGTCGTTAACAAATTATATAGGGTTGACTACACATTATGTAGGTCGAGACGAAAAAAGAAAAACTTTAATCGTGGCAACTGGGCCGACTTTATAGGTTAATGTGGATGGTTTTCGTTTTTAGAATATATTATATAACATATTATTATGTCTGGTTTAATATTTTTTGTTATCGAAAATCGAAATAGTATAATATTTATTATATTTCAACAATTGTATCCACGCACATTAAACCAATATAATATACACATTAACAATTTTTGTAAAAATAATTTTAGTAAGATATCCTAATATATTATATGCGTCGAATATATATAACCGTGGTATATATTCTTTATTCTTTGATGTATCTTGTATATAATAAATAGGTACCTAGGTAATCATCACGCAGCCAGGAATTCTTATGTCATCTGCAGACCAAAATCTAAAATTTCAATATTTATGATCGATATTTCTCTGTATCTCGATATTAAACGTGTTGGTTAGCATGTAATCTATTTACGGAAAAATGGTAAATACTTCTTATAATATTTGAAATTGTTCATATAGTATATATGCGTAATATCAATTGCATACTTTTATCTAAAAATAACCTTATTAACTTATTTCAATGGATATTGTTAAAAATAATGAGTACCATTCTCCGCCATACGAGAATCTAAACTTGCATTAATTTTTTACGAAATAATAAAACGTGTGACATTTAATGGTCTTTGTGACATTTGCTATTCAAAAGTTTTGTAAACGCACTACAGGTATGTAAGACAATATAACAGACGATCGCCCGGTGGCGGGGAGTCGATAAAATATTATATCGTATGCGGCGCGCAGTCGTGGCGTGTAGCCAACGATAAAATGCCGATAAATATTTATCGTGCCGTATACGAACGAGACCGGGCACAGGCGTGTAGGTAACAATAGAGGCGACCGACGATAAAATGGTGTATTTCGAACCGTCGTCGCACTGCAGTGCGCGCGTATATTAATTACTAATAATTGCGGACGCGCCGTGGTACACCGACTGCGTGCGGCAATACGGAGATCGTGAGCCCGATGCGTGGTAATGATAATAACGACGACGCTCGTGTCGGCGAAAATCATAACACGGCCACGCGTAAAAGCGGACGTTTTTCGATAACATATTTTTTTACCTGCACAGTTCCACTTGTAATATTATACAAAACGCGTGGTACGCGTGCACGTGTGTACAAGACATCGGGACGGCAACACCCTTTGAGCGTCACGAAAGTTATCGCTGGCGAGGGCTGAGGGGAACCAAACTGGTGGGGGGGGGAGGGGGGGGTGGTGGTAGGACGCACCCGGAAAGCGGCGAGCGGCGGGGGTGGCGTTCGCCGGCGTTACTTGCATGGGCGTGGTGGACGCGCGTCTCCATATCCCGGGAAAAACGGAGCTCGCGGCGCGTTTGCGGCACGTCGCGCTCGCGGCCTACTTCCGATTTCCGTTTCGGACGGGCATTGGAGTCCGGCCATCGTCGTCCTCCGCCTCATCATCAATCGTAATCTCCTCTTTTCGCGGACGATATCGCGACTAACATAATTGCCGGGATACGGCATAATATTATAGTATATGTCACGCGACGTTATTGTAATATGCTTCGTGACGACGGTCTCCAATGAATAATCGAGCACAATAATCGAGCGTTGGTCGCACGTTAAGAACGTATTTACGAATAAATACTATGCATATACATATAGGTAGTAGATATTGATATATTATTTCATCGTACAGTATATTCACTATATTTTGTTAATAGACGGCATATTATGTCGTTTCGCATTTATTTCGCGATTACGCCGTATTAACCGCCGATTGAAATCCGTCAGCAACTATAGATAGCAGCTAGGTATTGGTTTCGATTGAAATTTATAGATGTTTAGATACTCCGTGGGGTTCGTATGTTGTATTATTATTAAACCGTTGTTGTTCGTGCTTAAACACAAGTCCCGGGTGAAATATTATAGCCTCCTTTAATTATATATATAGGTACATTTATTTATATTATTATGTATCGTGTATAAAATTATATCTTGTTTATACCTATAGGTGCAATAAAATATCACTGGTCGTTAACGATCTCCTTAATTTTTAAGGCATTTTTTTATTAATAATTTACAAACTGCAAATTATCTTTGAAACAAATTCGTTTTTTTCTATTTCCATTCATTAATAACAGCTTACATTTTTTTTTATCAATATACATTTTTATATAATTCATTTGTTTAGCAATATTAGTATATTTTGATAATTAACTACCTAGTCATCTTATATAATCGTGAATTTGTTTCGTTGATAAATATTAAATAGTAATATATTTACCCAAAATATATTTAATTACTTAATTAAATTTTAATTTCAGAAAAATATAATCTTAGTTAAAGTTAACAGACTGCTAGGTAAATATAGTAACTGCATGAAATTTATCATACATACACAGTTTAATGGTAATAAGTGCTCAACTATAATATTCAATAAACTTTTACTATGCCTTTGTTTTCTATAGATTGGCAAACTTTATTTGCATTGTAGAAGTTGTCATCTCATTCATTGGAGTGGGTTTTATTTTTAATTTTAAACTTTTTACTTCCAATCATTTAACTAAAAGCATTTGACTAGATTTTTAATATAATATTTTTTTATTGTGTCGATTTGTTTAATATTAGTTTGCATCTTTGAATCGATATAATCTAATTTAAATCCTATTTCTGAAAGAGTGTGTTTTTCTTCGACTCTTCAATTTTAATACCTATGTTATTTCATTTATCTTCGCCACTCTTGTTGTCGACTTTATATACATCGACAGTTTTCATTTACTATATTATACTATATAGCACCTACTTATATTATAGCCTTTACGACGCGCAATGCCAATACTGTTTTTGTATTTCATGTTAACCACTTTCAAGCGTCTTCGTTTAATAGATCTAATATCCATTGATGAGACGTCCGGCGTTTTGAATTTATCTTTAAGTGTATTTTTATTTATGTTTTAGTGGTTTTGTTCACGAACAATATGTGTTTTGAAATGTTGTCGCATATTATTTATAAATTTTCTTTACTTTTTAATATAAATAGGTACCTATTTTATTATAATGTTGTATGTTATTGAATTATTGTAGATAACAGTATATTATAGTTTTTACTTATTACCTATACAAAAAGCATCAAGTATTTAATATTGAGCTGTATAAGTTATTAATTAAAAACATTTCCCATTCAAGTGGAATGCTTTTTTGGTTTAACGTTTTAGACAAAGTTTTGTATTGATAGTGCCTGTTTTTAGATTATTTAAACTTATATTATTTTATATTGATTGTATTGTGCTTATTTATAAGTGCTTACTTTAGGTGATTCCAATTTTCAAAGATGTTTTATGCAGTAACACATTTCTGAACGCGGTGTTTCGAAATCTTTTCTAAGCTATTTATTAAAATAAATTTAAAGTAATGAGGAATAACCATTTCATTGTTCGTGGAAAAAAAAATTGAATGAAAAAAAATATCGTGCAATGCGTTTATCGTGATTATCTTTTACTATGTATATCCCATTATTGTATTAAACCCGTCTGGCGTATTTGCAGCATGATTTCATTACAAACAAATAGTTAGGCTAATAGAGTTCGACAGATAGAGTGGAAGAGAAAAATTAATTAATATAGGTATCTGGTATATACTTACTATGTATATATTGCAGACGTGTTTGTATATATTGAAGTCCGTTTAAGAGCCGTAATAATAATGATTTCTGTATAGACAATCCCAGTTAAACTCAATAGGTATAGGTTTGCTCTTGTTGTAATAAATACGAATAGTCAAAATGATATGTTATTAAAGTGCAAGTATATTAGTTGTAGCCTTGAATTTTCGATTAAAAACCAAAAATGTATAATGTAATATGTACCTATACAATATGCAGATAAATTTAATCGGCAGAAAGAGAGTAATATTGTACAATAATAATTTATATATTATATTTGTATTTTGTACGTATATTTAGTGTGTGTTTATCAGTGCAGAAAGAGTGGATGTTTCGGGGTTGTTGCCAAGGAGTGCTAACTTTGTGGTGGGGGGGGGAAGGGGTGTCGCTTAGGGTAATCAATATAAGGGGCGTGTGCGTTCCCCTAGCTATTATAAATCAGTATACGCAACGCATGTATGAAATTGTGAACCATTTCGATATCATTGACCAAAACTACAGTTTATTAATTAATATCAAAAATTTTACTATAGTTACTACGTCATTATAATAAATGATAACGATAATAATACTAATATCAATAACCTAAGTCATACTCAACCATAGTAATAACAGCCTTAAATCTTTCGGTTTTGATAAGTTTCACGCAAGTATTTGTTAAATATCAATTTTAACTCCATTACAGTGCGTTGTGTACACATCAAACCTCAACGTTAATCTCATACTGACTAAAACCATTAATCCCCATCGATCAAAGTTCAACGTTTAGTGGCAATATTTCTTTAACATTTTTCCAATACGGGTGAATCACATGAGATGTTCTACTCTCCCCGTCCAGTGAGATTATTTACTTATTAAAGCCAACTCTTAGATGACGCGCTATATTGTAGATATTTTGCTTATAAAATAGGATACCAATATTTTGACCCGTCCTAACAATTATAGTTATAGCTTATAACAACAGACTTTTATAAAACAAAAATATCTGGTAGCATGATCTCTATTGAAACAATATGGTAGTTTAGAACGGCAAGATGATTATTATTTCGTTCATATATTTGATGACCCATTAAATATAATCTACACGTAGTTCTTCGAGAATACCTTCGCAGGGGATATTTGCATCGTTCGATAAGCCTGCACATCCTAATGCTAATTTACTTAAAACTTTACCTCGTCGCCGACTGAAAACAACGCGTACCATATTAAATATATATATATACATATTTTATATTGTGTACGAATTACGAATTGCTAACGTTTAATAACCACAACACTGAGGTTAATGCGCTTATTATTATGTTGTTAAACCAATATTATTATTATTATCATTTATCACTAATAGTATTTATTTAGGTGCGCTTAACTTCAGTGTAAAGGTCGAAAACGTTTTTGTTAATACACCGTGTCAAACGAATCATAGTATCGACATATCAATATAGAAAATAAATACTATTGTGTACTTACACATATTTACTTCGCTTTCAGAAAAACGATTGGCAGTTTGTCTTCATAAATTATAGATATTTAAATGTCAAATACTAAATAAAAATAAAAAACATAAATTTTATTCGTTGTCAATGTAATAAAAATCTGACTTCGTAGCGTGGTGTTCCATTCCACCAAACATTCGACCAAATAAAATGTTAGAAAAAATAATTTTGACACTTAAAAATATCATCTGGATTGAGCCATTAATTAATTATTATATATATGATTAAATAACAAAACGAGCAATTGTTAGATACCTTCATTATTGACTTGAACTTTCAAATTATATTAAAAAAAAATGTTCAATAAGCATCAGTTGAACTTTTTTAGGATTTCACATTTGTGAACGAAATAATAAACCTAATCGTCAAATTACGTATATACATTATACATATTACTTTAAATTTCACTATTCCTCAGTTTTCCTCAGCTACTTTTCTTTCATTATTTGCATTATGAAATATTCTTATTTGTAACAACAGCCAAACATGTATTTGAATAAATCTAGAAATATCAATAATACAAATAGGGAACAAATCCATAATAGGGCTTGAAAAAAATTAACGCTGTTGTATGGGTATATAATCATAATATTTCATATTTCTCACAAAATATGCATTTGTCATGGAAAAACATGTGTTTTATAATCCATAATTTTAGTCGCGTGTATAAACATCGTATAAAAACTTTTCCGGAAGCACAAACTACCAATGCGTTTATGTCTGGTGAACTGCAGTTCTACTTGCTATTGTTTTTGTTATACATATTCTGTACTGAGTATTATATTATTATCGTTTCGGCTACTCGGCGCTTGTTTCGTTTTCAACGCAAAAGCGCTAAAAAAAAATACACAATAAAATTTATCTCCACCTAGCTACTTCAACTGTTTTTATTTTACTTCCTTGTTTCGGTTAGAAAATCAATTAAATATTATACAACGGAAACATAATCGGAATGGCTTTATTTTTTTTTACGTAAACACGCAATGGTTCTTGCACGATTGACGTCGTAAAAAAACCAAGCTGGACGTATTTTAGAGCGCTTACCACGTTAAACGGAATATGGGTCGTCTTTTCCACGAATTTATATATATATATATATATATGCATATACGAGAGGTAGCGATGGCGGGCGTGAAAAATGAGTTAAAGTGTTTTTAGCTATTCTGAAAGGGAAGGGGGTGAATGGAGAACCCATAAAAATCTCCCGCCGGTCACGCAGCCAGCGAGTCGCGCCACCAACGAAGTTATAAGATATTCTTCAGTTTTTGCATGATTATATTTCTACTTATATATTGTACATCCGCCATTTTTCCTCTCAATGGGCAAAATATATTAAGTAACCATAATAATTATGATTCCGACGAGTGTTGAAAAAAAAAACCAAGGTTTGGGTGTGACTTAAAGATTACAACTCGACAATATGTCATGTCTTGGACAGTTTAACTTTACCATGTTTCAAGTTGCCTTAGCGGAACTTGCTTTGGTACTGGGTATATTCAATATATTATACCTAATAAGAGTGTTTAAGATGTATGGATGTTATATACTCGTCAGCTGGACTCAAGATATTTTTTATTTTCTGAGTGAAGAAAAACGACGTGACGGCATCCGCTTCGTGAGCAACGACTACGAGTGCCAAGCACTCAAATAATTAGTGCGTGTGGGAGTCTTACATTTTTACTACAAATTACAATAACTGAAACTTATGGTATAGTCGTAAAGTAATTATAATAAAATATAAATAATACCGAATCATTATATGTGTAGGTATATTGAGTGTCACTAAAAAGGTCATTATAACATAAGTTTATAGAACTGTATCCGTCCCAAATTGTGGTGGAGCAAAAATTTGTTTGATATCGTGGCTGCGTGGAAGTTTTTAAGTTATAAAAAAAATTGTCTTCTCTGCAACGTGAAAACCAAATAACGTCGTGTGGAACAGTTTTCCTAGGCCCCTATCATATACATCATACTTACTCGTACAATATGTAAACTCTATAGCTGCGTTGTGAACACATTAAGCAAATTTAAGATTTCCGTTTGTCTTCAGATCGTTGTCCATCGATAAAACTCTATACAATAGGTACAGAAAAGCCGTCTATACCGATTGATGGATCGAGTTCAGAGACGTTTTCACAATATTATGCTAATGGCGCAATATAATGGTACCTACATAATATTATGTCCGTCGAACTTTCTATTAAAATTTAAAATATATATATATAGTTTACCCATACAATATACAAAATATCCATATGCCATACACTCCACAACTGCGTTCCACATAACGCACACGTATCCGCTCGTCCCCTCGCCGTACGCGTATTATTGTCCGATTTATCTCACCGTTGGTCAATGGACAGAGATTGTCTCGCAGAATTAGTTGGATTACGTGGAAGACGGATTGTTGCGGGATATAATATGTACCCATATCGTATTGTGTACATTATTATCATGTGTGTATCCGAATGACAACGGACCGAGGAGAGAGCGAGCTCGTCGTGTAGGTGTAAGGTTGCTGCCATGCAGGTGCTGTACACTATATTATAATATAGTTTGCGGCGCATCAGTGCGCATGTAATTGATGGCGACCCTGTTCGTCTTGGGAATTAAACAAAACTATATTATATAATAATATATATTATACACACGCCGCCCCGCAGGGGTCAGGATAATATACGGCGCGATGGCGTCTGCAACGTGCAATTAATTTGCCATTGTTCACGTTTCGACGCGATGCTGTTGCTTATATAACAAATATTATTAATAATTTACGTAGTGCGTACAGTAATGTTTTTACTCATAACAATATAATATTATATATCAGATGATGCACAGGTTTGGAGTGAAAAAATCATATATGTACTGGTATTAAACACGATTCCAGAGCATCTGTCTTATTTATGGCGCCTAGCTGCTGCAATATATGATAATATCTTATTATGCTATTTAAATCGGTTGGTTTTCGCGTGGTCGTGTCCTATATATTATACTTGGCATTTGCAACTGCAACTGCAACGAGTCTAATATATTACTAATTATTATAGTCTGCTGGTCACTATAGGCGGGGGATAGGGATATAAGAAACTATACCCTAAAATATCCCCTAAAATATTTCCATAGTAATGTGGAAAATTCAAAATCCGCTGGTCTATATAATATTGAGACATATAAATCGCATGCGCTTTCTATGAATTACTATCCAATCGTTTCCAGCAACGGTATATTACAGTGCCTATTATAATATGTTAGGCTAGTTGTTTAAACTGTAACGGATTAGTACCAACAAGATAACACGATGTCACGTATAATAGAACAAGCCGATAACATTACGGCGATCCTATGGCGTAGTGGTGGGAGAAAGTTGTAAGCAGACATTTCGATCGTCCAATCGTGGTGCCGAGTCAGTGGTCTGAGGTACACCAAATCCTTTGGAATTCGTGTTCCTACATCCGTTGTGTATATCTTTAACTTTTAAGAAACGTAATAGAGAGACAACAAGGAGGTGGTTTAACTATATTTTATCGTGCCCGCTTTGTTAATCAACTAAGATAATTATGGGGCGGGTGTGAATGTAAACAAAATAAATAAATAGGTCAGCTTAGGCAGTCGATTATTATTTTCGTAGCCGGCTAAAAATCCAGTCGGATGGATTAAATTCTCTGGCTTCAGATATGGCGAAATAATTCGCTTTACGTGGGGGCGGTGGAAAACATTACAAAAAGATATGAAAAAAGGGACAGTAATACAGTATCGAGCGAAAAGTTTATTAACACATCTGCCTGTCACGTGCGCTGGTCATAATAATGATTAATTTTTTTTATTTATTTATAAATTCAGAGAAGTTTTGATGAATGTTTTGTCAACATTTTACTAGCAATGAATCATATGAAAAAATATATTTGCATTAAATATTTAAATATCGGTCAGACTGGTCGATTTTAGATTGCTAATTATTAATATTCACAGGAGTGTAAAATAAATAATTAGAAAAATATCAGAATTTTTTTACACACTAAAAAATTAAAATATACACCTAGTGTAAATATATATTTTATACATTTCCAACTTAAAATATGTCTGTTTGAATTTTACTATTTGGTATTTAAAAAAACAAAATGTTTACATATTACCTATATATAATACATTATTTTCGAGAGATGCTATAAATAGGTACTATAATTATTATTTATTAATGTGTTTAATATAATACATAATATACTTTATATTTTATAGTAAATATGGGTTTATGATCAATGATCATATTATTATTATGCTATAGTTTATTATCGTTTAATTTTAGAACGAACTGACTGTAATAATTATATCGGTCAACATGAATACAACACTATATATTACACTGCCTTTTAATCTAATTGGTATGAATTGAAAAAAAATGTATTTCTGTTTGCTTAAATCGTATCCGTCAGTGTTCGTATAAAACGATTTTATTTTAATTAATTTAGTATTTTTAATCAGAACGAATAAAAAAAAAATCCTGTCCACCTAACTTAACCTCGCCGATTACGTTGGAAACAATTTATTATTTTGTTATATTTTTTACGTAACATTATGTTATTTGTGAACTCGGCAAAAATTTCGGATTTAGTAGGTAGGTATATATATTATGTGTTCCTGGTTTCTATTTTTTCTTTCCGTCATATATCATATGATTAACGATTATAATATGGAGTTACTTACCAATTGTTTCGTGGATAATTAAATAGCTTAAGCACTTAATAGCCGACTATAATACATAATATAATATCCTCATGGCGGATATCATTTTATTTCGATTGTAACTAATGCTCTTACGCGCATTTTTCAAACGTATACATTTCGTCGACAACAACGACTTAAATGGGTAACCCAAGTAAATAATGCGTGGGAATTGGCTGTATCGTATATATATTTTATACCTTTTTCTTTTCGTCCGCTCGTCTCCCAGGCCATCGGTTTATAAATTTGTTTTATGTTCTCCCGTTATATGGTCAGACTCACCCCCTCCCCACTGTATATATCACGGTGGACGGGTGACCCACTCGAAATAAAAGTACAGGCTTAAATAAACAGACATAAAAAAGTCTGGTTCTATGTTTCTTCTCATTCCTAATCGATACTTTATTATCTCCAAAGTCTACTCGCTCGGGTCATTTTATTTATTCGTTCATTTTGTCAGCTTCCGAAGAAGTCCAACCCGATAATATATATATAATATTGGAGCTATAGGATAACGGGAATATAATATTTTATCAACAGTGGGACTATCGTTGACTAAAAGCGTTCGATAAAAGGCACGAAACGCGAGATTATAGTCTGTGAAGTGGACCTAAAATATTTTCTCGTTAAATCCTAAGGTTTAAGAATAAAAAGGGTACGTTTTTGTTTTTCGTATATACACACGCACAAAGTATATAGCATACAAATATTATATGTTTACATGTGTAACATACTAACATGTTACATGAATGAATGTATTTCCTTAATGTGACGCATTATTATTTAAATCTTCGTTCGTTTATCACGAGCTTAGTCTTTTTATTTATGTCCTGCAATCCCAAACCACCAAAACGCCGTTTTCAACATATTTCTGTCCTCTGTGACCATCACGTATACCTATTACAGTTAAACAGGATTTTATTGTACGCAATTCGTTTATTGTGCCTGAAACAAAAACAACTATAGAAATTGCTCAATGTTTTTTTATGTATTCCAAAAATGTATATACACATTATAATGTTTTAAATAAACAGATTATATGACATTTATTTTACACAAAATGCATTCACTTAATTAATACGCTTGTAAATCATTAACATAATTATAATTGAGATTTCAAAATTAGAATGCTTTAAAAGTAATTTTTCTAGTATTCAAGTGTTGTAGGTACATATTATTAATTTCTCATAATATGTTGTTGTCCGACACTATAAGCTTTAACTTTTTTATTTGTTATTAATATGCGTAAATTAGTTTCTAAAAAATTGGCTAAATCACAAACATGTATAATTATTTATTTATTTATTTATTTAAACAGGTTAAACAGCCCAGTTACATATTACAAAAATAATTTACGATGGTACAGTTATAATGATTGATCACAATTTTGAAATGTTGAGAATAAATAACTAAATAGATAGATTTTGGCGAATTTAAAGATTCACCTATGACAATTATTATATTAAAAGTAATAATGAAGAAACTAAAATATTTTTATTATATTATTATAATATTTTAATTTAGTAGTTAGGTACGTTTAAACGTTTTATTATTACAGTTTACTCTAAATTACTTTCTACACAAAATTCCTATATCTTCTAGGTACATATAAATAACACATTATGTTGACTGTAAATCTAGTAAAGAATATTTTAATATTCCAATAAAATGTAAATATTTAACTATTACTAAGTATCTGTATATTTTTATGTACTGTTTTTCGTTGCATTTACATAAGTAAGTTTCGCGATTTGTGAGGTACAATTTTACAAGACCTAATATGTAAATACCTTGGCATATAATCAGCGTGTACAATTTAGGAATATGTTATTGTGTTATTAAATTATTATTATTATTACTCTACAGCAGAGTTTTTTGAAACGTATATTGATGTCTTTCACAACTTAACATATGGATAACATGTAGTGTAATACAGTCTATTAAAATTCGATAGGTTCGGATTTTTTTCAATAGAAAAGGTGCTTTTTTGAGCACAGTATTAAAAAAATATTTAATATTTCCTCGCAATATAATATCGTTTTCTACCCTTTGCAAAACAAATATTATACGCAATTGTATAAGAGCGAACATAAAACAAAATCTATAAAAATGTAAAAATATTCACTCGCATATACATACAATGTTGACAAAACACTAACCTCATTTATTTGACGGCAATTTATACGAGCGCATTAAGATGTTTTTCTCCACTTCCCTCGTGATCATTCGCGTGTAATATTTTATGGCCGTGTGTTTCGTTATTTATTTTTTATGATTTTTTTCTTGTAATTTTTTTTTTATATCTATCGTGTCAGGACACATTTTTACACGCTAATGAAACGAAATACCGGTGTGTACGAAAAAAAAACTGAATTTTGACGAGTTCATGTTTATTGTCTATCTATTTATAGTTAGGATCTCGAAAAATCTTGAAGTTCGGTGATGTTTGGATCGTGAACCTTTGTTTTTATTTTCTAATTAAAAAAAAACCTTCTATTCTCGTATCAATCGGATTTCTATAATTACCTACGGGTTTTGTTGGCCACGGTTTCCAATACAGAACTTGTTTGTCCCTTTGGATGTTATTGATCTTGGCTCTGGTATTTAGCACAGGTCGGGAATAAATAAGGTCGTACGATGTTCGGATGCAGTGTTGGACGTAACCGTCATCAAATTAGTCGAAGTCGCACTCGCTCCAACCCTCACGTTCGCGCACAGTAGGCCGATGAGTTTTTGGAACTGTTTCAATACTAACGAAAAAAACGCGACAACGCGCCGAGGATGTCAAGAGAAATATTTTGATAGCTTTGTTGTTTTTCGTTCTCACAGCAATGCTAGTAAGAAAATTTAGTGATTTAGCGTGAGTTTTATTGGGCGTGTGGTGAAATTTGGATGCCAGAACAAGATGAGTGTTCATTAACCACATTTTCGAGGGAGTGTTTGTCATTTGCCAAATTATTATCATTACAATAGAACCATGTTTATCATCTTTCAGGACGTTTAATTAAAATAAAACACTCATTCATATGATATATAAGTTTTAATTAACACTCAATAAAGTAGTAATTTTTCTGCTATACTGTACGGACAATAATATTTAACTATGTTCTAAACATTGTATACGAATTAAGTGAATCGTTAGAGTTTAGAGAGAAAAAGTTGATAAGTACTTTTATTCAGTTCATAAACTTTTTCTTTTTACTCAATTTTTAGATGATCGGAAATAACACTGGGAGATTTCTGGCCGAATCGAGTTCGTGATAAAACGTTTCTTCTGGTCTCCCAGGTTTAATGTTACAGACTAAAAAATACTAGTTTCTCTGTAATTTCTTTGTATATTCTAAACCTATAGGCTATAAATAAATCTTATATAAATAGGTACCTATAATAGGTACTAAAAAAAAAATTGTAATGCTTTTTTTTGTAAATTTGTATGGGTGTGCATACTTATTATCTCCAAATCTAAGGTGGATAACCATTTTATCAATCGGAAAGCCTTTTTGGTTTTTTTTCGGAGACAATTCGAGTATATCCAGTATACTCAAGTATAATCCAGTTGCCTATATCATATAGTGTAGATAGTAGATTATAAATAAATACATCAAAATATACGCATATTTGTTTATTATTTCCCAGAGAAATTAATTTGTTAAATGTCGTTATTTCTCTTAAATCGTAGGTCACTAATTATCAACTCAAGATTAGTTGACTATCTTATTTAATATGTCCCTGAAATCTACATAGTCGGTTTCGTTTGACTCGTATTTGTGCCTAAATAATATATATCACATTTCTACACAATTACCTAACTATATCGATACATCAAAGGAACATGGATACTAATGTAACACACATAAAGTAATGTTAACAATATAAAAAAAATCTGCTATGAAGAAAATAAAATATTTTATTTCTTAAGACAAAATTTTACTTTTTCTATTATTTATTTATCTCCACCGCAAAGAGAAATATGTACCTATGTTTTTATTTTTTTTTAATCCATGGTGCACTCACGATAACCTTTTGGATATTTTGAAGAACGAATGAGACTTATAATACATTTCTCTGCTGAACGAAGTACCTATTATAAGAATACAAGGGTTTCTGCTTTCTGGGGTATACATCGAAGGTCGTCGGAACTGCTATTTTCGTCACGATTGGGAGATTACTGCTTGTGCGTCATTTTAGGGGGAAGGTCTTGAGTTGTAAGGGGTTTAAAAGGAATCTTACGCTTTATACATTGGAATGAGTGGCTCGGTAAAAGCTATAAAACCATTGGAGACAAATATTTAACTTTATTTTGAGACTAAAAGAATTGAAATAATTGTGATTGCAGAGAAAATGCAATGATTCTGGAATAAAAAATGTATTCTTTATTATAACACATTGCATAACTTATTTTTTGATAATTTTCGGGCGAATCAGTTAACATAATATCACATCTTAGAAAAAAAAATATGCACGTTCATTTTTTATCTTTAAAGATTCACGTCAATCGAAAAATGTGCTACCTATGGATACAATTTTATCAAACAAATTACATGCTTACAAATTACTATTGTAATTTTATTGTTTTATTTAAATTATTATTTAATTATAGTACCTATAATTATTATACTTATTAATTAATTTATGTTCTAATTGTTGTCAGGTAGTTAAACTAAAAGAATATTTAAATTAGTTATAAAGAATCAGTTATATATATCAGAAAATAAAATAGTATTGTCCTAGCTCTAAAAATAACTAGGTACTAATAATCGGTGTCACTAACATCATTACCTATATTTACCTATAATGTATATAATGTAATGTAATTCAAATATTATGTTTATTTAGTTGTCTATCATTTGTCCTTAACCATCAATATGCTCTTAGAATTTTAAAATAACGATAATATCGAGAATTTTAATGCTATTCTTGGATTGATTTTTCAATCGTTTTCCGCAGTACTAATGAACCACGTATCCCTCTGTTATAAATCAAGACGAGTCGTCGTTTATCACTCGATCTTTTAGCTAGTTTGAGCGAAAAGAGAAAGCTATATTTTTATTCATCTGTAAAGCTCTTTTGTACAAATCGTCATTTAAACCACATAATTAATCGTGATCGTTCGTGTCATTGGACGAATATAATAAATTAACTCAACCTTTTATACCCTCTTCGGCGCTATTAATGGCGGCTACAATGTAATTTACTATAGAATATGGAGAAGAGTCGATCGATTTTAAATTTATCAATTATTATAGGATGGACATTGAATAAACATACATTTGAAATCATCTATTTTAAACAGACAAAATATTTTAGAAGTGTATACACAAAATGTATACAACTATATACAAAATGTCAATCTAGTATCATAGAATTTTAAAAATTATTAACATCATTGGCGAAAGATATTTAATAATATAGTCATTACTTTACTAATAAGTAATAAGTAATAATATATTCCAGTATTGAATATTTGGATATGTTCACTTGTCCGCAGTGCAAGTTTTTATTTTTTTTTTGTAGATATTTAATTTCTATTATTATTCGAGTCCATGCACTATAATCGTATTTCAAATAAAAAAAATACTTCCAAAAAAAATATTATTTATAATCAAGGCAAAACGATTATAATAATTATACTAATTTTTACTCGGTATTTTCATAAGTACTGTAATTTTAGGTAGCCAACCTAATTATTGTATATTTATATAATATGTTTTTAGTTAATATAGTAAATTAATTAGTAGATTGGAGTCATACACTTTGCTCCAGATTATATTTTCATTATTAAATTGTATTTAAAATGAAAAATGAAAAATGAAAAAAACATAATATAGGTAAAATAATGTTTTTTTTAAACACACTATAAGTATAGTAATATATTTTTAAAATTATATTTTTTAATTATTGTTAATTTGTTCATATTTGTTATACTTGTATTACCTACCTACCTACTAACTCTCTTAATTAAAAAAGTAAAATCTTTTGTTTTTGTCTACGTAGTAGATAATGGAAAACTTAAATTGGTATAGGTATTTTACTTATTTGTTTAATTTTCGATTTTCTTGTATCAAACACCACCACAATAAGTAAACTTTTTACCTCTGGAATTCTCGATGTCAACATCGTTAACTACTACGTCTCAAACCTGCATTTTTAACGATGGTCTTGATTTATGTATTATATACAAATAGTTTCAGAAAGATCTTTAAAAACATCAAGTGCTATATTATAACCTATAATAAAAAAAAATAACAAATTATTGATGAGTTATATGGTTGTTGAGCTTAAAATTGGATACGAAATAGTAAAAGTTCATTAATTATACTATTTAATTTAACTTTTAATCTGTTGAACCTATACCTAATAATTATCAAGTCCGATAAGTGTTTGAATTCTGGTGGTCTCTAATATTATATAATTGCGTTATGTATGGTGGTTAGATAACTAAAATTTAGTGTTTTGGGCACAAAATTAGTTTGAATGTTTAATATCTTAAAATGAGACCAATCATATTATTAGTTTAGATTCTAAGTGAAGCTAAAATACGTTATCGTGTTTAGAATAATTTGTGTGTTTTTTGGGAAACATTTTCATGCAGCACTTCCATCGATTGAAAATTGATAAAATATTTATATGAGGTAATTTTTCTAATTGTCTAGTGATTTTTAAGATAAATCACGAAATTAAACAGCATTACACAATACGTAAGCCGTTTTTAGTAAAGGATTTACCATTTTTTTTTAACCGTGATCACAATGTTCTATCAAATACATACTTTAACTATAAAATTATAATTAAAATTATTAGAATACACTATACTATTGAACAATGAGATGTGGTAAAATAGTGAGACGATGATAAGCTACCAATATAGGCAATATATAGTTGCTGACTCTAATGCTTTACGACACTGTTATTAATGCACTACTAATTTTTTTAATTTACAAGAATATATGTATTTTGAACAATCACATTTTCCAAGTTTGTTTGAAAAATGATGTTTAATAACCTTGTATGTTTAAGTTGGGTTTTTTTAGAGATTTCCGAGTTTAATCTCCTTTTTATCGCTACGATAGATATTGAAAGGCTTAATCATGAATTAATATGACGTAGCGTGGCGGCTTTCTGTGTCGCATATTGTCTTGGGTGATCACCCATCCGAGAACAAGCAGTCAGATGAGTGTTTAAAACGATTTTTTTTCAACGATAATATTTGTTGATAACTCAACATAATTAATAACTTATTATTCATAGATAAAATAATTTTTCAGTGAATTTTATATTTTAAAATGGATATTTTATGATTCATGCTATACGTTTATATGTTTATTTTGAAACCTTAAACGTTTCCGTGTAGATATAGTATAGGTAGATATGAGTATAAGACAACTGCAGTAATGTCCACATAGAGGAAATTAAAATACAAAATAAATTTAAACAATTGTATTGTAATAACTACATATATATCTGATTCATGTAAATTAAATATAATTAGAAGATATATTATATTATTAAATTAAATATTGAAATAAACTGTTTGAAAACTATAAATCAACTTGATAACTAACGATTATCTGTATTAAGTCTTTGATTATTTTAAAAATACATCACAGTATTAAACAAAAAACTCTGTTATATAATATTTAAAAATCAATGTCCATTGTTTTGAAACTAAAATTATTTTTTACAATTTGGTAGTGCTTAAACAGAGCGATTAAAATATGTTTAAAATAAATTTGGAACTTTTGTTAAAGAACTTGTGCATGAAATAAATGAAAGTATTGTTTTCATTATTTCCAATTATTTTCCAGCTTCTTTCCGGAAACAATCTTATTAAATGTTGTTTACATTCATAAAGTTAAACATGTTACAGCTTCAGTTAATTGAATCTCCAAACACAATGCGGCCTCCTTGTTTATTAAAAATTCTAAGAGCCAATGTTTGAGTACTATTCAGTGTGTTATTGTACACTTATAATTATATAATTATTATACAGTCCAATTATTGAGGTAGCGTATGGATCGTTTTGTCTTTTAAAAGGTATATTTTTGCGAATGGAAATATCACAATATATATTTGCACCGGATTATTACGATATCCGAAATTTTCTCCTGTGCTTCAACGTATTATAACTTATAAGCTTTATGTCTTATAGTGTACTTTAGATCAATTTCATGAAATTAACGCTATTGGCGTTGACCCGAGACACCCTAGAGACATTTTTCACTATTCGACGGAGGTCTATAAATTATGAAAATACCCATAAGGACCGAACAGCATATCCATCAATTCGCATTCAGTTGTCAAACTCGAACGATGGTTCAGAAGCAAGTTATTGATCACAGGAAGTCACTGAACCGTCGAGCGCCTCCATTAAAACGGGCGCAGCCGGAGAATTTCTGCGTATTTTTAAACATCTCTAAATATCCAAATATTTAATTATTCATATTTATTTGTTATTTCCTACAAGATACATTTTTAATCCATTGGTAACCATTATATAATTGGTACTTATTTAGTTGCTAAAAGTCTGTTAAGAGTTAAGACGTACTTAAAAGAACAAATCAAAAAAATCAAGACAATAAAGAGAATGTATTTTTTTATGAATATTATCAAATATTTATGACAATACATTTTATTTTAATATATCTCTAGAAACAAATAAAAATACGGGGATCTTTTTACAGTGATTTATCAAATAAAAATAGCATGAAGTATAATATATTTTTTTTTATTTCACTCTAATAATATAATGTGTGTCTTTAACTATAAAACAAATAATTGGAATGCTTCCAAAATAAATATATTAATACGTATAAAGTTGTATATTAGGTACTTACTTACGCATACATATATTATAGTCTTAACAAGAAAGGTTGAATTTTATTATATTGTTTAAATAATAATTTAACTAACACAATTAGATAGGTACAATGGTACATATTATATTATATCATTTTCTAACAATAATATTTTGTTTAGAATTTAAGTAGGTAGTTAGACAAATTATATACTATAATACAGTTTGTAAGTCTACGTATAACCGTTAAAAATGGTTCTATCCTATAATATCTGTAGTAATCATTGTGATTATAAGAGCGTAAAAACATAAAAGAAATAGGTGCTTGAATTTAGTAGAAGTCTTACTTAACTTAAATTAAGATTGGTTGTGTTGGTGCAATTTATAGCAATTTAATAGAACGATAAATGCTTTCACTATATTATATAATTATTAATTATACCTCTAAAACAATACTAATTAGATTGCATTTCAATATTGATCAATTATCATCTAAATAACATTAAAGCGTTCACTAAAATTCCCATGTAAAATAATTATAGGTTTTTCGAAAATTAAGATACATTTTTATAACGCGAAGTGTTGCTAGAGGTATATTATAGTAAACCGTTATTTCATGCCTATGTTGTAATTTTTAGCTGCTTTTGCTTGTTTTAAAAAAAAAAAAAATAATGTTGCTTATATAGCTTAAACAAGAACAAGATCAGCAAATTAATATACTGTCCCAGCGTTATTGGACAGAAATAACGTTATTTTATTATACGGTATGTCCTATTATAACCGATCAAGTCCAAGGAATAACAATGATTTCGATGGTTTACGTTTCGGAATTACCGAACAAGCGAAGGTGGCTGGTCCACAATTATTGGTATGTTATATGCATACATCATATTAATTATTAGGTACGTTATACCTATAAGGTACAGTCGGCGTGACGTACTGTTCCGACTTTTTCTTTGGATTTGTGGATATGTTTCTGAACAGTGTAAAGTCACTTCCTACGATTACCTCGTATCAGGAAATGTGTATAGGTATGTGACGAAATTTCAGTCACTTTATACTTTATAGTACTTTATACTGTTCGTATTTAGACTTAAAAGTTATATGTGTACCCACCTATATATATCATGCAGATATATATATATAGCATTTATCAATATTTTCCATGTAAATATTTGAATAATAACGCGAATGTTTACATACCGTTCGATTCGTAAATGTTGTGTAATAATTTTGTGTTGTTTAACAATCGGACGTTTCATTACTACAAATATAGTTATTTATTATAGTATAGTATTACTTATCATTTGCAATTTTCTCGAAAACGTGGTTGTGTAAATTGCTATTATTCGGATATTGTTAAATACTTGGCTTTGCAAGATATACAACGCGATAGTTTTTGAAACATTTGTTTGATTATAAATGTAACTTATTGTATCTATAATTATTTAAATTTAAAAGGATCAAATTATCACCCACTTTGTCGGTTTGATGGATTTCGAAGCGTGTAACATCTGGAATGGTCGTCTGTATTTTAGTCGCTAGCCTTGTCATCCGGCCAACTATATAGTCGGTTTAATTAAAACTGTTGACTGAATAAATATTACAACCGAAGTAAACATGGGGTCATATATAAAAAAAAAAAAACTGCTATTTTAGAGACAAATTAACTTCGTTTTTGAACGTACCAAATCGTAATTATAATCGGAACTCTATATGTAACCGTCTTTGAGATCACTGTTTCGAGTATACTTAATTAATGATGGAAATACATAACAAGTTTGCATATGTATGGTTTGCGTGCCCATGTTTTTGACTATAGTTGGTTAAATGCGTCAGTTACCATTTGGCAAAGTTCATTAATTTCCACCCTGAAAATAAAATAATGACTCGTATTTTACCATCTACGTGAGAGCGGCACAATTACTTTCTCGTTCACCCTATTCGTGTTTTTTATGTTTTATTTGTGTCTAAATAATTATCTTGATGTACATATTTATTACGATGGACTATTTAAGTATGGTGCTATACCTATTATCCTTTTCATCATCAATTCCTATTCCGCACTCAGAGCCACTTATTTCGTTTATTTTATTTACGTGCAATCGCTCCACATCTTCATTCTAACTCTCCAGTTTTCATAGGTACATGTAATATAAATTAAATCCATATGTTGAACTTTTCCTCTTCTAAAAATCGTTGCTTGATAATTTTTTTTCTTTGTTTTGAGTTTCCTTGCTTATTTATATTAGCAGATAAAATATTTTGTTTAATATCTTATATTGTTTCAAAAACAATTCTAAAGAAGAAATAAAAACCACTTGTTTTCGTAAAATGGATCAAATACTAAAATAGACTCTTATACTTATTAAGTACTTATAAGTATATAATAGACTATTAAGTTATTAGCTTATACTCGCACAATGCGATTATATTGTATTGTTTGTACTCCATACAAGATGTTTTGGTTTTGTTGGTACAACAAAAATACATAGTTTTGACTCATTGTTTTCAGTATCATATATATGAATCATATTATTTAACTGGAGAATTATACATACATTTATTCATTTATATATAGTCATGTTTCCTTAATAGTAAATACAATAGGTAGTATATAGTTATCTAAGAAACTTGTTATTCAACTGTTATATTATATTAATTTGTACTTAACATTTTAAAATTATGAATTTTGTAGGTAAATTGAACTGTGTAAATATGCTTCAATACAATATAAATATAAAACGATAGCATTTACGAGTAAAAATAATAAATATTATCTTAATATATTTGTATAATGTATATTGTATAATATGTTATGTATAAATGTATAATATATACAATTGTATGATTGTTATTTTATTATGTATTATATACCTGAAAGTCTGGGGATTTAAACAATGATATTTTCCGTCAAATTAAAATAAAATATCATACTATTATAATTTCACGTATAGATACGTCATATTAATGCAGGAAAAAAATATTTACCAAAGATTTGCATGTCTTTGATATTGTGTGCGTATGTTTAACTATAAATGTGTATGTTATTTTATATAAACTATTAGTTGGATGATGGACATTTTAGAACGGTAAAATTATTTTTATTTTTAATTTTTTTTCAGGTGACCGCTGATCCCACGAACGTATCGGCTCATTCTCCAGATGTGATTTACATTCGACTTAGAGGTAACATAGACGATAGTATAAAATATATTATAGTATAGGTAATCAAATCGTATTTTAAGTTTTCACACACCGAAGAATTGGCTGACAAACATAACTATTATAATGTATTATTTACGCACATATGTAGATTATATATGGGTAGTAAAACCCCAAGACTGGAAATTTGTGTGGAAATCAAGTTATATTTTTTTAACTTTTAACGAGATAATTTTGAATTGAACCCCGGTAGTTTAGTTTAGTACGTATAACTTTTCATGCATTTAAAAAGTTATTATATTTGTATTCTTTTATCCTCACGTATATTGTCATTTATAAAATCAAGTTTATTATTTTTTTTTTTTTTTATTTACATAAGCCGCAACAGCAAAGGTTATTGGCATTAAAACATTAATATTTTTTAACAAAAAGAAACATTAATCGTGATATGTACAGAGAAATAGAATATGAAAATAACAATAGATAGATACAAAGATAAATAGAAAAATGAGTACATAATAATGAACAGTATGTTTGAGAAATATCTAGGTTATATTAAGTGATATAATCCCGTTAATTTTAAAAAGTTAATTATTTGCTTTATGTTGATAGACTGTGGGCTAAGGGCTTCTTCCAGGTTGTCTGATATGTTGAGGTTAATTCTGATGTCGGCGAATTTACGGCAGTGACATATTATGTGTTCAACCGTGGAGGTTTCACCGCAAGTTTGGCATTGTTCGGGTTCGGATCTGTCCATAAGATGTTTGTGAGTCACCCATGTGTGGCCTATCCGAAGTCTGTTTAATATTACTTCCTGGCGTCTAGGTAATAAGAAGGATGGCCATGGGGAGACTGTGGGCTTTATTTTATTGAGCTTGGTGTGTAGAGTTGACCATAGGATCTGCCATTGGGCTAGAATGTGGTTGTCGATGGTAGTTTTGAGGTCCTGAAAAGTACAGGTGTGGATTTGTCGGGAGAGGTGGGAGGAGATGGCTTCTTTGGCAAAAGTATCGGCCAATTCATTACCTCGGATTCCGACGTGGCTAGGAACCCAACAGAAAATGATGGTCTGTGTATTGGATTTGAGGCGGTGTATCTGGTTGTGGATTTTTCCGGATATACTGTTGGGTTGGTGGATATTTAGGATACTGGTTAAGGTGCTGAGAGAGTCGCTAAAGATTATGGCTTTATTCATTCTATTTTCATATATTATGTCGAGAGCTAGGGAAATCGCAGTTGCTTCGGCTGTAAAGACTGAGCAGAAATCTGGTAGCTTGAACATTTGTTTTGTTTCGTTATATACCACTGCTGCTCCTACACCCAAGTTTGTTTTAGAACCGTCGGTGAAAAACTTAGTATGCTCTTGGTGATTTTCCGAGATTGAAAGAAATTCTTTTCTGTATATGCTGGGCAAAGTATCGGTTTTGGGGAGTGAGGATAATGTGGTGTTTATATTGAAATCCATGATCCACGGGGGAGTGAGGGGACCTTCGTGTCTGATAATTCCGGAAATATCAATATTTGTGTTTTGAAGGAGGTTTTCGATACCTTGATGTATGGGGAGGTTGTTTTGTGTACGCCTGGCGGCTAGAAGCATGGCATTCTTTTTCCTTATTAGGCAAATGGGGGGGGTTTGAGTAATGTTAAGTAGGCTGGGGATTGGGCTCGAACGAAATGCTCCAGAGACTAATCTTAGGCCCGAATTGTGCACTGTTTCGATCATTTTTAAGTTCGAAGAACTCGCATTTATGAAGAGGAAGGACCCATATTCTAGTTTTGAAAGTATGATGGATTTGTATATCATTTTGAGTGAGGACGAATTTGCGCCCCAAGATGTGTGGGCCAACATCTTGAGGATGTTTATTCTTGTTATTGTTGTTTTTCTAAGTTCTTTCAGGTGGGCGCACCAATTATTTCTTGTGTCGAATACGATTCCTAATATTTTTAAAAGTCTTGTGTTGTGTATAGGGGTATTGTTTATTTTTATGTTTAATGTCTGGTATTTTTTTTGAAGGGTGAAAATGATGCTCTGAGATTTTGGGGCGGAGAAACGGTAACCGGATTTTGATGACCATTTTTCTAGAGATAAGAGTGCGTCTTGTAATACGGGTTGTATATTTTGGGTGTTTTTACCGCAGCACCATATGTTTAAGTCATCTGCAAAAAGTGATGATTTCACGGGGAATTTGATTTCTTCACAAAGGTCGTTTATTGCAACTAGAAATAATGAGACGGATAGAGTGGAGCCCTGAGGCACACCGTTTTCTTGTTTGAATACCTGAGAGAGGTGGCCATTGACTTTAACCTGGAAGGTTCTGTCTGATAAAAAGTTTTTAATAAAGTTGAGCATGTTACCTTCGCACAGTATTTTGTGTAGTTTTTGTGTTATGCGTGGACGCCATGTGGTGTCATATGCTTTTGCTAAATCTAGTGCTACTAGGCCTAGGGATTGTTTGGTTTCAAAAGTTTTTATTATATCATTTTGTAGATCATGTAAGTTGTTGTATGTGCTTTTATTTTTGCGAAAACCGTTTTGGTGTGGGGAGAGATAGTTGATTTTTTCAAGGAACCATCTCAATCGTGTGTCTATGATCTTCTCGAGTATTTTGCACATTGTATTTAACAAGGATATTGGTCTATAGCTATTTGAGTCAAATTTATTCTTTTCGGGCTTTAAAATTGGGATAACATAAGCATGTTTCCAAAGCTTAGGGATTTGTCCGTTGTCCCAAATTTTGTTGAATAAGCGAAGCATGAACTGGATTGCTGACAGAGGTAAATTGTGTATGAAGATATATGGAATTTCGTCGGGACCGGGGGAGAGACTGGAACTATTGGTTATGACCCAGTTAAGTTTATTATTATATTTTGTTAACAATTAATGTGTATAAATCAAGTGCAATAAAAAATTACCTCGATTTCAGATGTTTATATATTATATATATTTATTTAATTTACTATTTTAACTCGACCGAAAAATAATATCAAAAAATGAAACTAACTTTTAACTTGTTGTATTTTTTGAACGAAATCCTATGTCGCGTAATTATATTGTTTTTCATAAACGAAATTTTCGCCAGAAAAAAATGCGCCCCAATCATTGCAGGAGGAACGCGTAGTTTATTTATAATATTTCAAACTGCGATACGCACTATGAACTGTTTGATAAATAAATATGCGCGTGTTTACCATCAGTTCTTTTGTTTGGCATTATACCGACGGTTTTTTTTAGGGAAAAAATGTTTTTCGAAAACTGCCGTTACAATTTACCTATAAATTTCGAACGCCGAAAGTGTGAAATTTTGGTATGAGAATTTTATATTACTACCTATATATCTATATGTATATATTGAATACCCTAAAAACGATTTGATGGTATTTATTCAAATCTGCAGCAAATGTCACTGTGGCGATAGACTTGTGCACAGCTGTTTGCTCATAAACCGTTGGTTGTATCGTAAGTTGATTACTTCGTTTGAGCTTTATGTCGACAGACTATATAGTAAATAGTAATTATAAGTAAATACTAATCATTTGAACGTACGTTTATACATTTAAGTGTATCTGTGTGTGTGTGTGTGTGTGTGTGAGAGAGATCTAGCCATAAAACCCACACGTCCAAACAACTCGTACACGCCGTCGTTTCCCATTGGCTAGTCGACCAAGTTTTAGGGCATTTTGGATTTTGTTAAACCGTACGCGCATCGGAACCGGAACCCGTGTGTGGCAATAAGTCTACGGTGTGATGACCGTACGTACGTTCCGGACTTTTGGTTTTGCCGTCGGGGGACTGCAGGTGGGAAAGAAATTGCCAAATAGAAGAAACCGTCTTTTGAATATTTATGATACCTATACGCGTAAATCACGCGCCACGAATTCCCGCAGCAGTTTATCCGCAAATTATAATTTTTATCTCGGCCGAAAACGGAACGGCGCGGCGTCGTTAAATATAATATAGACGTCTACCCTCATTTATATTTATAATAATTTCTAACATAAAATATTTCACCTAGGTGGGTACTATATATTATTATATACCTACACTGAGAATTTTCCAGAACGAGATATTCACTCGGGCTTTTCACCGTGTTCTTTCGGTCGGAAAAAAAAAAGATAGCGCTACTGGGTGTGTGCGTGTGAAAGGTTTTCTAATACTATGCATCTATTATGCAGTAAAACACACCACGGCCGGCCGCCGTCGTAACATAGGAAAATTATGTTCTAGTACGTGCACAGAACGTCGTTAATAAATCTATACACATAAACATAATAATATTATGTACATAATATTGTGAGCATTTGTTTAGTGACTACGCGAGTGTATAAACTGACTAAACTGTAACCACTAACTGATCGTTTGAAATGTGTCAAGGCTTTCGGCAGATTGGCCGATACGCAAACATATTATATTATTATAATGACGATACATACGGTGTAGGTGTATCAGTTATTTTACAAACGAACGCGCGGGTTATCCTGTGAACCAAATTGCACATTATGTGAAACAATGCGCATATTGTTACCTACAGCGAGTATAGCTATACATATATAATTATGCTTGTGGGTACAACGAAATTCGTTTATTTTTTGCTAACCATAGAATATAGACTATAGGCCAATCTATTATATTTAATTCCAAATATATGTACCTATACAAAAAATATTATAATATAAAGAATACAATGAATGAAAACAACAACTTGAATCACAGTTCAATCTAATAATTAATCTATACGTAATAACTTGTAATCAAGTAATTAAAAAAAAATCAACAATATTTCTGGAAAATAATTTCTTTAAGAAAATGTTACTCCATAAATTACTTCTCACGAAAATATTCTCATGAAAAATAAAAATGCCCCGTACTATTCCATTGTCCTGTTACACCTATTAACACATAATAATGCTATTTTAAAATATGATGTTAAGCAACAATATTTAAATTATAATTGGTAATAAAAAGTAATACTGGATATTATAATAAATATGTACACAATATAATTTTATACCAGCAAAGTGTTAATAGCCTTCTTCGTAATAAAACATAACCAATTTATATGGAATTATGTTTTTATGGTAGGTAGGTACTATAAGTAATAAGTTCTTATTACAGCTTAAATGATAAAAGAAAATAAGACTTGATCTAAGGAAACCGTTGAAGGTATAATAATATCTACTTAAAATGTTGATTCATTGTTAAATTAGTTTGAATGTTATAAGTTATAACTTATAATAAATGTACTATTTTGAAATATATTACTGATATATTATAATAATTTGTGTAGGTATTAAGTTTATTAAGTGTATAAAGTGGTATAATTTTGACATAAATATTTTTTTACATTATACTATTTTGTTATGGTTACAGATTTTTTTTTTAATTCCAAATTAATACTATTGTAGAACAATTAAGTATGGCATTTATTATAATTTCCTAAATGTTTAAGTTTTAAAAAAATATTTTTTTAAAGTATTAGATACCTAGCTGACAAAGTGTCTTCACTGGAAGGCTTCTTAAATCTATCCTTTCCTCAAGCCACTTATTCACTTATCTATTTTACTTATTGTTCATTTTATGTAACAGATTGTAAATAAAAAAATTAAAAATAAAAAAAAAAATATTAGATACCTTATGAATGCATTCATTTATACTAAGTACTATATGTTCTACTCGGTTATTCGGCAAAAAAGTTGTTTTAATATATTATTTTGTTTGCCAGCTACTGAATGAATGACAAACATATCATTCATTATTAATGACAGGCATTTCAGAGAGTAACTGATCGATAGCAGATGGTGCAGTAATTATTTTTTTCAAGTGCCACTCAAATAGCCGTCGAGCCGTTAGTTATTATTAATTTATTGTTGTTACTTATTAGTATTATTATTACATGTATTACATTACTAATCGTATTAATATTATTACTAATTACTATCATTAAGAATATTGCTATTGCTATTTCTATTACTATTAATATTTCGTTATTACTTGGCAGGTACCTATAATATTACTGTGGAATTTATGTACAATATTACGTTTTTGACTTTCAACAATGCTGTAAATGATAACGATAATGTGACAGTAGTTATCGCACGTAAAACATGATTAGGCATTAGTACTGTTGATGAGTTTGGTAAATTAGCGTTTTGACTGTAAATCACATTTTGATATAATTATAAACCTAAAGTTAACTTTATGTGTGTTAAAATTAAATGTTAAATGAGTCGGTTGTTATTGTTATTGTTTTTTTTTACACAGAGTTTAATTAAAAAAGAAATGTATATATATATATATATATTATATATATTATAATAATATTAATATCAGTATAGTAACATTACTTTAATTTCGAATAATGTCAAATTAAAATGCAGAAAACATAAAAGTATGCTAAAAAAACTGCAAAAATATGTGCTTAACCCTTTCAGACCCGAATTATGATCTGATGATAAAAAAAAATAATTTATGTCTTCTTTACATAAAACATACTTAAATTAAGAGAAATTTCGAATTTTGAAATTTTTTGACTACCCAAACTTCAGTTTTGGTGACTTGTCATTATAATAGCATTTGGGCGTTAAATATAATAACTTACATTACCATTTTAATGGCAATTGGGCTTTAACGTATAACGCACTACATCATATGAATAATCTTTATTCGTAAAAACAAAATATAAATAACAATTTTTAAAAATTAAAAATTAGAACAATTAATATAAAATTAAATAAGACAATAAAAAATAAAGTTTATAATCATTATCACAATGGTTATACTGTGGCAGTCTTTGCAGTTACATAAAACGATAAAACAAATAAAAAACATCCTTCTAAGTAGTAATAACATTAGGTAAATAAATATAAAATAAAAGATCATCTGTTACATTGTTAATAATTATATATATAAACTTAGGTACATAATTATAATAAGATTTAAATATTTAATTATGATAATCAAAAAAACAATTCCTTGTCTTAGTAATACATAAATGGACATTGCATTTTTTGCATGCCATATGGGTTCTTTTTTTACACCCCTCTAATTTACAGAATGTGGCATCTCTCAAGTTATCTATGTATACATAATGGCCAATGTTATCTTTTCTTATCACATCAGTAGGGTATCTATCAATTAAACGATTTTTTGTGCGAGGTTTAGGTTGAACTATAATTTTGTTAGATGACGACGGGCGCCCTCGTTTTCTGGAAGGTGTTACTACAGAACTCCCTATAGAAATTAATGTTGAAGCTAAATTTTGCTTAAAGCCTAATAAGTCCATTACTTTTTTTTTTGGTAAATTTATTGCTTCAGCATCATTTCTATATTCTAACCATGAATTACAAGTGGCCATATCAAAGGAATGAAAGAGCATACGCAAAGTCCATTTTCTAGATTTTATAAATACTCTGTAGTAGCTAATGAGTTGATCATGCAAATCCACCCCACCCATTGAATCATTATACAATTTTACAATTTCAGGGCGACATACTTCAACATAAGATTTATTTTTTTTATCATATCGTTTAATAATATCTGGGCTGCCTGAAGTCACAAAGTTAGAAGCGAGAGTAACAGATTTGTTATCCAACCATTTAATCAGACCAACTTTTCCATCTGTTGAGGTAACTTCATATGAGGCTCCTCTTCCTAATGTATTTAGCTCTTTATCGCTCACAACTGGAGGATTAGCAAAACGATTAAGTCTAATTGTCCCAGCTGCTTTAATTCCCAAACAATCAAGTGATGTAAATAGATTGTAAGAACTAAAATAATTATCAAAATATAAATAATGTTCATTTTTATCTATGTGTTCAACTAATTGTAAAACTATGGAACCCCCGAGGCCATATTTTTTTTGTATTTCATGATTTATTTCAGTTGAACTGCCCTGGTATAAAATCATATTGTAAACCATACCATTAGCAGAGCAGAGTAAAAAATTTTTAATACCCCAAGGGCAGGGTTTGCCTTTCATATATTGTTTGACACCTAATTTCCCTTTAAATTTGACCATTTGCTCATCTACAGCTAGATTAGTTTCTACTGGCAATTCTTTACAACGTTTTAAAAAAGAATTATAAAGTGGTCTAACTTTTATAAATTTATCAACATTGTTTTCAGGAATGTCATCATTATTCATTACATGAAAACAAGACCTCAACTGAAAAAAACGATTTCGAGACATATTATCAGCAATTATATTTACTCTGTCGTCATTAGTCCAACATAATCTTATTCTACTAGGTTTTTGACAACCAATTTTCAAATGTATACCCACAAACACCTTCATTTCTGAAGGTGTAGTATCTACATAATTTATGAAATTATTTTGTTTGGCATAAATATTTGTGTACTTGGCCATATTTTCAAACTCTTCCTCAGGAAAATATTTACTGAAATATTCTATTGGTGATAGAGTCCTATAAGTAGTTGATAATTCTGGAGCTGGTGGCGAAATCTTTAAGAAACTACTGACAAATGGTCTATTTGACCATTTAATTTCATTTTTTGTGTAATATGGTAGGTTATTGAGGTGTAGTCCGTGTTCAACTACAGGTCTTATTGCTATATGATGTGGTGGTATTGCAGGTGTACTTGGCCTAGCTATTAAAACAATTAAAATTTAAAAAGAAACCAAATAAAAATAATTCAAAATAATATTTTATATACCATAAGCATTGTTATCTGATTGCTGTTCACCTTGTTGCAGTGGTTCATGTTCATCTTCAACTGTTTCTAAAATATTTAGTGTAATTTATTGTTTCATAAGAAAAATTAAAATTACTAGAAACAAAAAAATAAATAATATAAAATAATATTTTACATACCATTATTTATGCCAAAAACGTTGAAATCTTCATCATCTTCGAAATCAAACAGTTCAAAATCATCAAGTACATTTTCAAACATTTGTTCTTTGCTAGACTTTTCGATTTCTGAACGAGGGTATTCATTGTCATCAACAAAATCATCGTCGTCGCCTGACAATGATGATAGTTCTGAATCTCTCCCATCACCTAGCAATTCGATGATGTCTCCGTAGGGCAGTTGCTGCTGCTTTTTTAACATTACAAACTAGAGTTTATAACATAAATTAAATTGAATCAACTGATTAAAACTATCTACCTATGTGGTTTAATTAAAAGAATACTTACTAATATAGTTGATATTCTTCACTAAGCAATAGAAACAGAATTCGTAACGTAACAACGAGTTACTCGTTGGAGTACCGGACGAGATTCGGAGAATAACGATAAATGATAACTAATTACAGCGGCAAAATGCACGTGCACATGAATAATAATATTATCGGTTATCACAAAATGTTGTAAACGCCCAAGGCCCAACTGCCATTATAATGGCATATTACTTAAGACGATACCACTCACTGATAAAAGATAATAACCACATTTTAATACCGGCATAATACAATAACATCAGTGTTGACACGGGAAAAAAAATATGGGATTTTTCCCAATTGATTATCAATAATTAATATTTATTACAAGAAAAAAAAAAAAAAAATCCCGGCAAATTTTTTTTTTTTTTTTTACATAATTTATTTTGACTATTGTTTAGTTATAAAATATATAACCATAATTCTTATTATTATCTATAAATATTCGTTGACAAAATAAACCAATTTCCGTCCAGTTATACACACAATTATAATTTCTACATTTATTTTTATTGTAATGCCATTATAATGACATTGGGGACTGAAAGGGTTAAAACATTTTATCTAGTGATAATCGTTATTTACAAATCTTTTATTCCATGTATCATCCAAACGAACTCGTAACAAGATATTTTATTTAATTCTGTTTGGCCGATTGTGTATTTCCTAAAAAAAAGATGACACAGAGCGAAATATTTTAACGATCGATGTCGTGTTATCCAATTGTGATGAAACAGCATAAATATATAGTTTTATTTTCAAAAAACGTAGACCTAATTCTACAACAGATATTTTATGGAATTTAGTCAATTTTGTATATCTCTGAAGTTTAATGACTTTACTGTAGTTCTATAGAGTATAGATGCAAGACCAGGGAATATTATACCCTATAATATTAAGGTTTTTTGAGTCTCTAAGCCGGAGTTTTATATTTTTGTTTATTTCCTTGCCACAATAAAACCAACTGATTTAGATTTCAGGAAACTCATGCATGATGTTAAATAATGGTTTTATAAAATGCTTGGATAGATAATGAATTCTTGACTTGAGGTCACTGTATAATAATGAATGGAAACACATTTCCTAACATTTTCTAATAACATGATCCTAACATATTGACATAATATAATAATATAGTGTTATTAATATATTTGTCTGTTGTTTATATAAATAAATGTATGCTTGGATGGGAAACTATAGGTTAGGTTAGTTATACCTAACCTAACCTAACCTAACCAATTGACATCATATTTTGTACACATATTCCTTGAAATTCGGGGAATGTTAATAGCTTCATCGTTTTAAACCACTAGGTATTTTTCTATATGATGGCTCACGCATGAATTTCGTTTTTGCTTCAATATTTATATAGGGTTGCCATTGGTTACCGTTTGTATGTTTGTAACTTATAAACTTAACAACTACTTCACCAATTTCGACGAAAATTGCAGAAATTGTTCTTATAAAGATATAAAAAATGTTTAGTGTACATATACTGTACTATAAGCTATAGCTTGAACCACATTCGAAAATATACTAAGTACACAGGCGGATAGCCCATCCGGTCGAAATAGTTCACAAAGCTAGGTAACCTAACCTAACCTAAGCGAAGTACACCGATCCCGATTTCCCAGTGAACAGAGATAAGACTCTAAAACCGAGATACATCAATATATAGCGCAGTATTTTGTATTGTTCATTTTTTCCCGGGCAAAGCCGGGTTATAGGTACATCTAGTATTATATAATATTATATATTATGTATAATACTCTATACCTAATATATTATATTTTATTATGAAGAGGATAAAGGTTTAGTTTTTTTTTGCAATTTTATTCAATGATAGTATTATGAAGTTCAAATGTCGCATCCAATAATCCTCTCTTTTTTATTATTATTATTATTATTATTAAACACTCATAAATACCATATATAATAATAGAACCTATATACGCCGTTACTATATTACTGTATTATACGCATTATAATAGAATTAAATTTTTTTATCTTCATAAGAATATACGCTGTAGTTGGGTACCTAGTATAAATTTAAATAATTGTGTATATATACTTCAAACGTAATTAAGTATGTTAAAAATTATTATATACGTTAATTTAACAAAAAAAAAAAATAATAAATAAATCTAAAAGGGGTAGGTGTGATGGCTGACATTATATCCATATATGATGCGTTTGTATATACACCTATAGAGAATTTTGATAGTCACAAAATTCGGTAATTTATGGTTTTTTTTTTAACTGTATACATAAAAATTGTTTATACCTACTTTATGTAATAATAATTTAGTTCACTCTACAGCATCACTTTTTACGAGCATTGAGTATATAAAATCAATTTTTCTTTAACTGCAATTTTATTAACATTTCGTGTAAATATTATTATAGTATATTGAACGTGATGAATGATAATAATTTATGATTGAAGTTTATTAATTACAATTAGATATAGCTACCTACTAGAAGTGTATTGATAGAGTATAATATTATTATGATTTATGATTGTTGATTTTAATCAGTTTTTATTATTTTTTAATACAATTTTGAAATCATAGTGACGAATCTCAATTTGTATTGCATAATAATTAACAATAGTAATAAACCTCTAATGTAGTAAATCTGTAACTATTGGAGTATACAATAGGTCTAAATGTCTTTTTTTTTTATTTGACATAAACAATCTATACACAATTGCACAATAAGTTTGTAAGATGAGGGTAATAATATAACATGAATGGTGTGATTTAGCAGCCACCCATTATTGACTCTTGGCTATTGGTTAATTAGTTTTGTTTTTTTTTTTATATATAACTTTTCCTACTGTGGGACGTTAGACATTGAAGTTTTGTAAAAGGTCACGACACCATTTTCTTTTCAATCTTCGGTTAGGATTCCCTGGAAGAGTATAATGATGGACAGATCTTTTATAAGAGGGTTAGGATGGTTTTGGAGACGTTTATGAAAACGTGTGTAGAAAAATCGTGCTTCCTCATTTATTGTTTTCATATGGAGATCGTTATGTAGAGTATGGTTAGAAATATAGGGCGGAGCGTTGGATAATCGTCGGAGTAAAAGGTCTAAATGTCATATAAAAATACGTGCATTTTCTAAAATACACTCATGAACTTTTAGTGTTCAAAATAATATTTTATATTTAAAACATAATATAAATTGATCACTTGTTCAACCTAAATTTGTCTGTGGAATCATTTTGTTTAGAGTTACAAACATAATTTAGATTATTTTCAACTACGCGTTACCATTATTATTTGCGTTACCAGTATTGCGTTGTTCGAGCCGAGTTATTTCATTTTTAAATGTTTGTTTTTTCTATTATATTTTATCTAGTTTAAATATGTTTTAGTGAAATAGTTTCTTCAAAATGTTCCACAAATATTCAACCTTATATAATATAAATACATATATATATAAATACACATTTCCCGATAAATGAATTGAAACAAGCACCATGTGTTCTGGTTTGTATAGTTTCTTCGACTTCCCCAACTGTGATTTCCATGATAACAAAATACTAAATCAATCTCAAAAGACACGTCAAAATGCCTCGTCACAATTCTCTGAAGTTTTTCGAAGTTTAAAGTGAAGAGATCTACCAACGTTTCCAGAAATTATGCTGTGTGCTCGAATCCATCCATCGAAATCGAAGAAAAGTTCTCAATTTTTTCAAAAAGATATGATTGAATCTTCTGTTTATCCTGACACTTTTTAATCATTCAAAGACAGTCGTTGTCATAAATCTATACAATATCTAATATTTGTTTGTTTGCGTAGAATGACAATTGAAATCCAGTATCCACCTATAGAGAATGTAAATATTTGAGCCATAAATTTAATTTCTGATCTAAATTGTTCAAATATTAAAATTTAAAAAAAATTATTACCTGTCAAAAACGTATAATTACATTTATATAATTTATGATAGTTTGTCGAGTTTATAGAAATTGGATGGTTTGTTGAAGAAAATATAAGTAAAATGTAAATATAAAAAAAATGGAGCCGCTATAGTCGCATAATGTGTTATTGATTTTGGTTAATTATGATTTGATAACTAATCAATTATTCATAAATATTCATAAAGCTTGTTAAATATAAGTATGAATGTTTAAAATCCTATAGAAAATTGTCATTAATTTAAAATTCCGATGATTATGTTGATCAGCTTATTTATTTGATAATATAAACTCATACATTTTTGTAATTAAAATTCTATTTTTTTTTTTTTATACATTTTACAAAAGGTAGGTGTAATTTGCATTTAAAATATAAATAACAACATTAATCTGCTTTTTCATCGCTTGCGCCGATTATGTGTAACTAGTGTTTTCAATTTATGAAGTTTAAAAGTTAAACAAGCGCCCGTGAAGGTCCATAAATTGTAATTTAAATTAGATTCGTATTTTATCGTATATAATGTTATGTACTACGACAGTCGGCATTATGATTAAATTCATTTAATTCAAGCACACAATAATTGTTTGATGTCTTCTGTATTATTCTCATATATAAATTGTATACCAGCATTTTTTCTTTAAATAAGTTTTTATAACATTTTTGTTGGATTTTTAGCGTTCTCACTAATATAATATGGATATACCAAACCCTGCACAGTGCACATATATTTTTATCCTATTGAAAATATTTAAGATAATACATATGTGATTACACATAATATATGGCCAAACACTTAAATTATTGATTTTATTTTGAATTTTATACAGAAACTGTTAGCTTATACGAAGTTGAAAATTCCAGGCGATTATTGTTACTCATTACTTGACCGATTAATTTAAGTATATATAGTTATACAAATAGTCGTAACACTACATATCGCTGTTATTTATATATTTTTATTCCTTTAGTGTAATTTTTAAAACCTTAGAGGTAAGTCCAATAATAAAATGTATACCTATACCTAATACATATGACCATATTTGGCGGAAGAAGTCGCCAAGCTATTTGTTTAAGTAATCCTTAAGACTTAGGCAATCGTCTGTATCAGTGCGTCCTAAGGCCGTCCAATAGGTTGGTAACAAGAATTAATAATGCACCTACCGGAAATAATTGATAAATTTATTTTACAATCGTAACAATGGTATAGGTCTAATCGTATTTTAACTGTGGCAAATAGCGAATTATAAACCACGCTAATAGTGCACATTAATATATTTTGTAAGGTTGGGTCTTGCGTGCGTCGCATACGGTTGTGAATCGATCATTTTTCATTTGTGTCTACGTTGAAATTTCAATACACGACGTAGTATTTATTACCTATACCACCATAATATTATAAAAATATAAACATATAATTTCTGCCTCGCGATTTCGATATCCTCGACACCTCTCTCCGGGCACCGTTTTCGACCGATTCGCAATATCATAATATTATAATACTATTAGATATCCTCGCCGATACGCTATCTAAAAGATCCGAAAACAACGCACACGCATTCGTGTGATATTAATAATAATTATTAATATATACCTATCCAACAGTTGACCGCGTACCTTCGTCGTATACACCGCAATATATTTATTTTTTGTTCGACAACCGTCTGCCGTTAATTATTGCCATTCTTCTACACATCAGGTATTTTATTCGGTGCCCACGGTCGTTTTACACGTATTGTCGTTTTCAATCGATCTCTTCTATATCATACTTTCGTGTCGTTTGTATAATTTGTACAGCACTCCCCTTTAGAGAACACGCACGCACGCACACACAGCAATTATTATATACTGAATTTCAAATCAATGTGCTACAATCAGCTGACGATGTCTGCTGTTACTGCTACAACCACCACTACTGTTGCGGCGCGGGTAAAACAATTCCACGGTTAGTCAATCATTCACGCGACGGTATATATTATATTCGGTCGTTTTGTGATAATAGTAATTAAAATAGTTTTTTTTTTTTTATTTTTAATTATCTCTCATGTTATAATCGCGCAATTAAACGGACGTGCGGTTAATTATTACTATATTGTACCTACGTAATATAATAAGCGAACGAGAGTCGATACATTAGGTAGGTATCGTACGTACTTGAACGAACGCGTTCGGTCAGTCGTATTTTTTTTTTTTTAACGCAAAGTTTTCATTTTTTTGATGAGAAACAATATCATTGGTATAATATTATATTATTATTTATGCGTAACAGTCCAAAACAAATTGCACTCGCTGTAAATTCGTCGTCAAAGTGTCGCGTGTTTATTTTGGCAATATATTATATATACTTATATATATATTTTACCTGTAAACGTGTATTATAAATGAGTAAGTTTTTTAGTCGCTCGTGTGTGTACACTTAAGTAAACCTTATAGTAGACTAGACGGAACGAGTAATATATAGTTTGCCAAGGGTGCTTTTAGGATTATTAGACTACTAGGCTAACTGCAGCTGCTGGCATACCAAATCATTTTGGCTGTAGCATTGTTTCATTGGCACATATGTGTAAAGTCATTAAAGTCTATTTTAAATTTCTTTCGTGAAAATATTTTGTTTAGTACATAGGTATATAGGTATAGTCAATATTATGAAATAGCGTGTCAGACGAAAATATTTTTAAACTACTATAGAAATTATTAAAAAAATATAATATAGGCACAGACGGTGACCATAGCAGAACATATTTTAGTACTATATTATCATTTAGTACATCATATAAACCTATAATCATAGTTTATACAATTATCCGCATATAATATTATATAATATTTTATACACCCTAAATATACTAGGTACGTTGAGCGCAGTATATATTATTTCCTTCGAATGATTACCTTTATACATGGGTTTTCAGACGAAAAAGCCCGTTTTCCCCTTTCGTTTCCGACCTGTCAGTTGTAATATTACGTTTTTATTCTTCATATTATACATATATCAAAGTCTTTACACAAAGCTGTCAGCCGTAAATTCCGCTCACGAAATGTTCGCCGTACAACTCGAAACATATTTATATCTACATAGGCATAGGCGAAAATAGTTTTTGACATTTTTTTTTTTTTGGGGGGGGGCTGTAGATCAGATCTATACTTGATACTCTTATGATGCTTTTAAATTATATAGTAATGAAATCATTAGTTTCGGGTGGGCTATAGAAATTTTATGGGGGCTAAGCACCCCCAGCCCCACAGTCCTTTACCCTATTTGCCTATGACATCCGAACGTTTTCAGACCAAACCCAAACCCGCAGCTCTGTTGGTTCGCGTTATATGTGTGACCCCGTCGTGTGTCGCGTTTAAGACTTCTCGTCAGTATCCGATTTCATCAAAACGCTAAATTTCGTGTATTGTATTCATGAGGGGACTACGCGCGTCATCATCGTCTGTACAGACTACAAGCAATAATTATAAAGGCGCTGCAAGTATTATAATATATTATCGCAGCGAGTGTGTGTGTAACATAATATAATAATATGTAGCGCATATATTATAATTACAGCGCGGCGGACGTTTTTATACGATGGCAAATAATTATTATTATACCCACACCGTTTAATCGATAGATTTGGGTGTGTTTCGTCGTTTGAGTAGGTACTACAATATACGCATATACCTACCTATTTATATGTATGAGTGTATATATACAAACCTACGCCGCACGAAAATCCTTTGAAATGACATGGTGGGCGTCGACGAACAGACTGTATACCGGCAATAATAATAATAATATTAATATTGGAGGGACTGCTGCAGTGTTTGTCGGGTAGTTACGTCCTGAGCAAACTTCGTGCCGCCGCCGAACGCAACGACCGTCGTTTAAGTGTTTTAATGCTATACATAATATATCATCGTAAAATGCTTTGACGTTATAATAATTTATCGATTCGATTTAATTCCGTATAAACCTACTACCGTTCGGCAGATCCTCCTGCAGCGGCGGCGGTGGCTTAGTTATAACTGGATGGTGGGGTTAACTTGTTCAGAAGTTTCAGTCTACCCTCCGGAGTCTGCAGGACGTCAAATCATTTTTCGGCGCGTTCGATTGCCATCACTCTCACTACCCTTTGCAGTAGACGAAAGTTGGCTTGAGACCTATATACTATTGCGGCATGCAACATCGTGTGTTGTGCAGTTTTCCAGTATAAACCACGTTTGGAATAAATTAATACGTGGAAATAATACGAGCACGTGGTGTATACATCGAGATATGCAAAACGTTTGGACGCATAAAGACTAGCTGACCGGTTTCCCAGAAATGCGCGACACGTTTTTCGCACAGACGTCGTATAGGCACTGTCTTCGCGTCGCCCCCATCATCATCATTATAATAATTTCTAGATATCCTTAACCCGATGAATATTTTACGAATGTCTGAGATGTCGAAAAAATAATCGCGTGTTACTATTTTTTTCTTCATCATAATTTGTTCGGCATTCATTTTATCGCCCGAACGTGCGCGTGTTACGCAACGTTTTTGTTGTGTTATTATTTTTATCGTTATACTGCAGTTTTTTTTCCCCCATTCCTCCCGGCAGCCCTATCTATGCTGCAGCTGATAGAGTCGTTTATCTGCATACAACCACAAGTCCAGTGAGATTATGCGAAAAAATAATAACTGGCGTGCACAGTGCTCGGCGCGCAATTGATATAACCGCATGGGTGTGTGTATATTATAAAATTGAAAAAGTGCTGATTTCGAGTTGTATTACATGTGGTGTGAGTTGCCGGACAACGGTTAACCGGCATGTTATGCATAATATTATATTGTCGTGTGCGGTGCTAGTGTGCAACGGAATACGGCGCATGATGGTCAATGTTTTAATATTTAATACTGTTGAGATATTATTATTATATAACATAATATGAGCGTTTCTAAATATATTTTTACTATAATTATTAGTATTTTTTTCGTACAATATTATTACAATGCCCCCCCCCCCCAATGAGTAAAATAAGATATATTGTAGATACAGCTGAGAATGCAAACGCAAGTCCCGTTTGTTTGACAGACCTTCCTGGTTTTCGCCATCTCTGTCTGTTATATTATGTAACTTAATGTGTATATTATATTCAATTGTATTGCTTGTGTTTTTGTCTAACCGTTGTGTTCGGTTGTTGTTTTGCAGACGACTCGCCCACGGATGACCGGTGCAGGAGACGGTCGCGAATGCTGTCTGAGGGCGAAGTGGTGCTACTCGAGTCGGTCGCCCATCACGGTAAACGGTTACCCAACGGCCGATTTCTTACCATGCACAAGCGTAGGCGGAAAAAGCTCACCACCCGATCCTTGTCCAACGAGAATGCGCCGGCGCTATTGGACGACATTCACCACGGCCAAGTCCAGGTTAGAATGTTAATCAAGTATTAATAACTTATGCAACAATATTATAATATCGATTTGATTATTATTATTATTATTTCAACAGTATGATGAATTTTTCTAACGATTTAGCAATTTATAATAACGGTATGCATGTTACAAGTTAAATTTATTATGTTATCAAGTATATTATTTTTGTACGCTCTGCAGAAATATTTATGATCGTTTTAAGTTTAAATGTTTTTTTAAAATATTATACCACCTAGGTAGCATACATATTAAAGAGATTTATTATAAATATCTACTTTGGCAATGGATATACATAGTATAATTATTACATATAAGTATTTTTATAATTATAGGTACATTTGGAAATAACCACGGAGGTAGTTAATATTTTAAGACATTTTTTTTGTATATTTTTTAAATAAAATATATAATTATGTTTATTTTAACCTCTGAAATTTTAAAATATAATTGATCTTTATGATATATTTTTTTTTTTTTTAAATTAACTTTTATAAATTAGGGTATAAATTATACTATACATGCATAATAAGTCTTTAGATAAACGTATCATATAGCTTATACAATTGAAAATAATTATATTATTAAACAATATCATTTTTTAGAGTTTCGATAAAAAATACTAAGCGTGTAAACAATTATCATATTTTGGGTTCAACCAGGAATCATATATATTTAGTTAACGAGTGGTTTTTATTGATTATAACAAATTTAAATGTATATTTCAACTCAAAGAACCTATATTTATTTAATTGAGGTTACTAACGTGGATACAAATTAACGTCAACTCGTAATTACTAATTACTATACTACGCTACATAAAGAATTGATTTTAATTTTAAAAAACGGAAAACAGTATTTTACAGTATTTGTGTAATATAATTATTAATTAACCTGGATAACATATTATAATAATCATTAAACAATTATGTATGTGTGTACTCTACGTCATAATCGATGTTTTCAAATTTTTAATTTTACAGATCTAATTTATTATTTTACTATAAAATATATATTATAATATTATAATATTATACTTAATGAATATTCACATAAGTATGTGTTGTCATATTTTTGTAAAAAACATTGCTTTTTTTCGTTAAGTATTAGCAAATTGTAATTTATATTATTTCAAATAAAAATATAGAAATAAAAAGTACAAGGATGATAATAATATGCTTGTGTCATATCCGAGTGTAATAAAAATATATGAATATTTAATTAGTAACAAAGTATATGTCAACGTTACGTTATAATTCAAAATTTAACCCTTTCATAATATTTCACAGATGATGAAAGAGAAGTACAAATAGATAAATATTACTTAATAAAAATACATGGAATAATTAATAACCTATTTTACCATTCGATTTAACATACGCGTTACATTGTAAATAATAATATACTCCATACTAGTTTGAATGATCGGACTGTTTTATTTTTTTGTTTTAAATAATACAATTAGGTTTAATAACGTGTGTACATTTATAATACGATGATTGCTAGATATTTTTGAATAAATTATTATCATATTTTGACGTCAATCGTATAAGTGATCTATAATATGTTTGACTAATCGACCAAGCCTCGTGTAACGCTATTTCTATTTTATTGACGTCAACACTCAATAATATATAATATTATAAATATATTATGATTTAAAATACTAGATGAATATAAACTTTTTCACAAATATGCAATTATGTTATCATTTTTAAAACCATTGGATTATTACAGGCCATACATAATATACTCAATAATAAAATTATGAGTTATGTTTTTTAAAAAAAACCCATTAATTTAGACATCCAGACAAGTTTAATATCCAAATAACGAAGGTTTAAAAGACTCCTATAGGTACTTTTTTTGAATACATGCCTTTAAAAAGAATGACTTAAAAGTTAAAATGTATTGTGATGCAAATCATGACCTTCTGAGATTTGTGTAATATTTCGTTAACTTAATATCATATTAAACGTGCCGAATAAAAATTGAAAATTTTAATTAAAAGATTTTATGAAAAATATAGTTAAAAAATAGTACAGAAACAGACTTTAAATTATAGGCTGTACAAATTCTGTGTTATTAAATGTAGGATTTGGTATTTGATTATGTTGTTGCGTACCTATTATGTACGTGTACCTACATCATGTAAAAATATTTTATTGCAGCTGTGATAATAACTACATGCAATAACATTCAGTTAACATAATTTCTACTAAATATCGTTTGCCTATGGATTTCTGGGGATCAATAGTTTTAATAACTTCTCCGGGTTTCGTTTTTATAGGTCATTGGACTATATAAGTTATTGGGAACGCCCAAAGGAGTTCACGTGATTTTCTGTCAATTCCGCACGGATCAAAGGAATTGGTTCGCCCTTTGATGTTCGTGCTATAATCCAATATTGCTTCGATTCAAAGCCCCAACTGTCTTCTCCTGTCCCACTGTAAGAGATTATGATGCCTTTTGAAGATGAAACCGCCCTGGAGGCTTGTTTACCGACGATTTGATTTTGGAGCTTTAAATATATGTATTTTGACGACCGCGATAATAGAATTTATTCGTAAAATAATATAGTCGTCTATTTGTGTCATAATGTTTAGATAAACTGTATACACAAACCGTATCACTTTATTATATTTTATTATTTATTTATTTATTTATTTATTTAACGGGTGTGATGCCCAGTGTTATAGTTTTAACACTAATGTATAATAGTTAACAGAAATACAAAACTTTAATTTACCAGGTAATAAAATAATTAACTAGGTATATACAATTTATAATAATTACGAACTAAATAAAGTGAAGTGTTCATTACTCGAATGCATCATACCTACAATCAATTAGATGGTTTCTACCATAGTTAGTATTATAAACAGGAACGAAAAAAAAGAGTAATGTCTTTGTAACGAGAATGTTCTTTAAGGTTTATTAAGGAAAGATAAGAAGGAGCTTCATCACTTCTATCTATTATAGCCTCCGTAATAATACCTAGTTTGATTCCACTCATTTATTTGGTAAAGAAATAAGTCATAGATTATGCATTACTGGCCGTTAACCATGCTAAGGGCAGGTAATTTTTAAAGTATAAACTATGATCCCCAAACGATAAAAAAATACTCCCTAAAAATGAGTCAGTTTCCACGTTCTACTACAAAGGGTTCCCAAAAGACTTCTGTATACTCTAGTCAAAAACCAATAAGAAATCTGTTCACAGTTTTTATAATTGACAGCTTGAACTCTTTTGAAGTCTGTAATTTAAAAACTAATGCTTAAATGCTCTGTAACTGTGATGTGAGGGTAATAATTCAGATCAGAACTTAAAAGAACACCTAATTATTACTTATTAGTAACCACATCAATACTTGAGTTAAATATAAACGAGTAAGTTAATAAGCGATAGTAAAATACACGGATTTACATTTGTCTAAGCATTGATGTGTAATCCTATAGAATTAAACCTTGTAGGAGTAAAGCTTTCAGGTACTTCTTAAGGGCCACAATGTCAACTACCAATTCAATTCACATTAATTTTTTTATGATGATAGATCCATTTCAACGATATTAATACTAATAGTACCTACATACTTCGATAAATGAATATAGGAAGATAGTATCATAAAAAGTATGTTTGACGATAGAAAAATATACAGATACTGTGCTAAAATATGATGAGAAAAGTCCCAGAATTAGTTTTTTCATCAATAATACTTTGAATACCGTTGCTAGAAGCATTATTCTTACGTACAAATTTCGAAAAAAGCGAGGTTAACAGTTCGCTGTTTTTAATAGGAAATATTCATACAATTTATTGAAACCTATTACGAACCCGGGGGTTAAAACTCGTCATAATCCAGAGGACAACGTGACATTTTATATTTGGCATGACCTCTTATATTTTTTCAAAGTCGATAGACTTGAGATATTTAAAGGACCACCGGGAAAATATTGACGATGTGTAATTATTATTTTGAACACAATTCAAAATACAAAAATCTATTATCATATAAAGTGACTCTTGAATGAGAATAATATAATAGGATAGTATAATGAAGACTCAACATCAACATACTTTGAAGTATCCAACTAATTTTACGATGTCAAAAAGGTGCATAATATATATCAATATAGCATCCGTGTCAATTAAAATAAGAACAAAACATTTAAGCAAACTTTAATTCCACATAAATAATGACATTGAAATAATCGAACAATCTTCACCCGTGTGTGTTTCATTGGTGATATTATTGTATAGGATAACACTGCAATTTGATTAAATTTGCAAGATGAAACTGCAATGCTTGTTGATAAGATAATAAACTGTACATGACGTAGTATGAATTGCGATATAATCACCTCACAAATGTATACGTATTCGTAATAGAATCGTTTTGAAAAAAAATTATTACATTTATTAATAATATAATATACATATTTCATATGTAGGTATGTCAAAGTAGATATTCAAAATAATATTTTATACCGTCCAGTGGTTCCCTATAGATGCCGTGTGGGGGGGGGGGACGGTGTGACGTTTTCTACAACCCGTGATGCGTATTTTAATGTATAAATCATCCAAAATAATGTTTCCAAAATATATTTAAAAATCAGTTTAGCCACTCGCTACAATATATTATGAAAATAACTATTTTTTAGTTATCAATACCTAATAATTTGTAAATAATAAATATCATGATGAAATAACCAATACATTTAATTCATAATGATAAATCTCTTCTATGTTCGATATAAAATGTTTAAATCATATTTCATTTTAACATTTAACAGTTGATATTGCATTACAAATTACGATAGTTTTTTAAATATAATATAGTTTTTAGACCTCTGATTTTGTGAAATCGTGACGGTTGCCGATGGCCAAGATGAACTGGACGAGTTATACCAACATATATAACAATATTTTATCCCCCAATAGACGACGATAATATTTAATTTGGTTCGTCTATTCGAATTCAGTGAGTACCATCTAATACGACGTAGGTATTATGTTATGAATATAGTTCGACACAATAATTTGGATGAATGTTCTCGACACGAGGTACCTATATGACGTTGTTTGTCAGCCATTTTGGCTTTGCCGTGTGTTAACCCTTCGCCGGCCTCGTACACACCACTGACGGGTAGTGCTTCGTCTCATTATCCCGCTCGATATCAGCCGATGTATTATATTCTATAACAGTAATAATAATATATTTAATATTCATTCGAAAACATTTCGTAGATGCCTCAAAACATCTGTAATTAACTGTTGTCTTAAACAATCCCCCCATGCCTCATCGTTTTTGATTAATCGTGTAATTAGTTAGAACCGCATATATTGCGAGAGTGCTGTGCAGGTCGACTTCCGTCATCCCCCCCTCCCCCCCCCCAACATCGCAACAACCTCCACCACATCCTCTAACACGAACGAGCACATACACGTTATTATCTAAGTATAACTACTATGCGTACACGTGTGTGTGTACGCGTGTGCGTAATGATCGGCGGGTCAGGGGAGGGTCGTATGCCAATTACACGAGTAAAATTTCATCATCTGTTTCACCGAGGCCATTATAAATTAGATTTTCGTTTTCCGCGGCCGCGTGCACTTCATATGCCAATAATGAGTATATAGTACGAATACCCGGAATGCCTGGTAAATATATATGTATATAGTTTCGTTGTATAAATTATATAACGTCATCGTTTGTATGTAATAGCTAAAGTGAGCTATAGCCTATAGGCACATAAATTATATATATATACTCCACCGCTGCTTATGGCTTTTACAATAATTTTCAAAACCACCGCCCGAAGTACACCGTGGGTGCCCCGAAAACTTTGCACTGAAAACTCGAAACCCGTAACGGCTGTGATGTGCCGGAAAACGCGTGTGCGAGAATGTCTCCCATCGATTAATCCGACAAACCACCACTTCCCACCGCCCAAGTAAAATGCGTCCAATGTACACATTTAGTGTGACGTTTCAGCGTCGTTACTTGATACTCTGTTCGGTATTTCAAAGCAAAATATCTGTTCAGGTACGGACTACAACGACACAAACGTCGATCTATACGAACTCTAGTACTTTAGTATGTCGTTCGAATATCAAACAATATTAAAACGTGCATCTCCTTATTAGAAATCCAATGATAAAAAATAATGAATAAAAATGAAACTGCAGGTCTGATTTGACATCATCTCTCCCACACCCCTGTGGAAATTACATTTTCTCATATAATAATAATTATTAATTTGCCATTTGTATGATACGCGTTCCGACATCTTTTTAATATCCTTTAGTACTTATACAGGAACCCAATGGAAAACCAAACGAAAACTCTGACGTTTTACTGTCACGTCGCCTTTAGTTTTTAACTCTTGACGATTTCTATCGTTATATCCACACCTGATACGTGTTATCTGGACTAGGTACGTTCATATACAATTCAGAGTTTACTGGACCATTGGGCTTCATCGTTGTAATTTGTTTATTACTTATCGCTAATTGGTAATTTTGTCAATTTGTAATTCCCATTTGTAACATTGAGTTAGTTTCTACTTTATAAACTTATGATGTAGTGATATAGAGTGCTGCAGAACATTGTAGAATATGACGTATGTATGGTATTGCAGTTATGGAAAAATAGGATGACCGTGGATGACCGTGGAAAAGTGGTAAGATTTTTCCATAAAAAATCCACAAAAAAAGTTTGCCATGGTTTAAGTGAAATAAAATATGGCACCCTTACGCCAACCCTTAAAATAATTGTGAGGTTTCATTAGTGTTCCAGAGTACCGAAATTATAAATACGGCCCCGCTGAATACCACAATTGTATGTATATGTATACGACTTATAAATCTGGACAACTGATTTTGTAAGTTTAAAAAACGAAGAAAAAACGTTTAATATAATTGTATATTATAGTATTGTATAATTATTATTATATATTATTTAGAATTTACGAGGCGTAAAAATCTCATTAAATTGAAAAATAAATAAATTCATTTTTCCCCTCAAATAAACAACTTTTTTAATAAACAAAAACATAATGATTATGAACTAAATCATATATAATATAAAGGCAATGTTAATTACATTCCTATTATTTCATTATTTTCTCTCTTTCAAAATGTGTTTTATATTTTTTTATTTGGATGATATAAAAGTATATTATTTTTATTAAAATAGTTTTTACGTTTTTTAAATATTATTTATGAGTTATAAACATACAAAAATACCAATAGTCCTGTATATTCTCAATCGATGCAGCAGTACAGGTAATCTGGGTAATAAGGACTAAAATAGTACCCATCATCTTTTTAATGATTTATAGTTAATAAAGTATTACATATTATTAAATACGCCTGTGATATATTTATAATAATTCCAATTTCTAAAGGTTTAATCTGGCTTTCAAATAAGCATAAAGTTCCCATCACATACGTTTGCATTTCATCGTGACCGTTTCCGTATATATCGCCTTTCCGGTTTAATTATTGTACTTTTCTCCTTTCCAAGATCTCGACCGGCTGCTGTAATTGAATTTTTCTGTACAGTTTCTATTAGCACATACCTGTTCTGTTCACTGTTGCTGCCAATAATTTCCATACTACAAAGTTACTTTTATTTGTATTTAGTATTATTATTATTGTTGCTAATTTCCATAGCTATTTTCATTGTCTGGTTAATTAGTTCATTTACTCCTAGAACTTTTTTTCATAATCCTATACGTGAGTATATATTTATATTAAATTAATCTTGATGAAATTCTAAGGAAAAAAGCTTTTAACTAAAATTCGCTATCCGATTAAATCTGGGTCTGAAAGGGTTAACACGATTTTATTCACGATTTTATACTAAACAAATGAACAGTATCAAACACTAATAACATTACTTCACGTGCTTTATGTATAATGTGCATATTATATTATCAGAGTTAATTATTTCAGAATTCTAATGAAATCAATTCCAATACATCTTTATAGTTGCCCCTGATATAAACGTTATTTTAGAAAAAAAGATACTGTACTTCATTATATATTTATATCTTTCAATCATTCATCCGCTAATTTATTTAAGAGAAGAATTCTGTATCAACTCCCCAATTATCAATAGTTAACAACACTATCTTTGATGTATTATATTTTTTTATTTATTTATTTTAATGTATTTTGGTATATATTGGCTAAGTTTTATAAATTATTCCCGAAACACAAATATTGAAATATACTACTCGAACCTATATTAAGAAGTAAATTAAATATTGACTGTCCTATATTTGAATTGCTTAATCGGTTGTAGAAAATGTACTCAAATAAAAAATATTATCATATTTTTATTTGTTTACGGTGGACCTCGGATATTAATGCTGAGGAATGGGGAGAAAGACATTTTTTAACAATGGAAAATTATAAGGATACGATTCATTCAAAGATATTCAGTTGTTGCTGACTTTCTTGTGATGTCCTTGTGGTGGAAACTTAAATTATTTCTTTCGGTATTTGATTCATTAAAAATTTCCTTTCATCCAACTTCTACGTTTTTCAATTATAATGAATTGTTTGAACTTTAGACGACGGAGACCTTTGAACGACTTGGGATATTATAAACTTCTTTGAGTAGTTCATCCATCAGTAACACTAGACAAAAGGGTCGATACAATTTCTGATCCAAAGTCTTAAGTTTTTTTTTTAGAACGGATAAAAAACAGTAAAAAGTGGTACAAATGAGATTTATAGTCTATAGACACTATTCAGAGATTCCTGGATTGAAATTGGAAATTCTTTCATGACCTTATAACCATTTTTACTTATTTCCCTGGTCTATTCTGAGCTTTAAAGAACAATCTTTTTACTTAGCCTTTGTGAACATCCTTTAGTATAAAAGTGAACGATAATTTGTATTAATATTATCTGTTTGAGAATATTGAAATATTCAACAATCAAGAGTGGTTTAAATGTCCTGTATATACAAAAACATTGTGTCAGGGATAAAAAATACATAGTTATAATGATGTTTATTGTATTTTATTATATTATATTAAAAACATATAATAATAAAAATAGTAATAATAATATTATTAAAATTATCGGTAGGTTTTTAAAACTATATATTATTATGTTTTTATTACATAAAATATAAAACATATCTATATTACTATCTGTGAAACCTGACTTCACCCGGAAAAAAATGAACGATCATAAAATAAGGCGCTATATATTGGTGTTTATGTCCTAGGGTACTTACCCCCACTTCACCGCGGCCAAATCGTAATTGGTTGTATACTATACTAGCTGTAAAACCTGACTTCGCCCGTGAAAAATGAACAAATATAGAATATAGCGCTATATATAGGTTTATCTTGGTTTTAGTGTCCCTATCAGTTCACGGTCAAATCGCCGTCGGTTTGTGAACTAATTCGACCGATATGGACAATTCGGCTGTGGCGGTCGGCGGATTGTATACCTTTAGTACTTGGTATATTTTCAAACGTAGTTCAAACTACTCTCTAAACTTTCCTGATATCTCTTAGAACAATTTGAAATTTTGATCAAACTTATAGGGGTTTAAAAAATGAGCTTAAGACATAACCGAGTCCCAAAGAATATGTTAATATAACTTTAATTTAAAACGATCCAGTTGTTTCTGAAATTAGCCGTTAGTAACAACTAATTTATTAGAATTAAGCGATCGAAAAAGACAGTGATACACGCCATATTGTTGTCATCAATACTTGTTGAAAATATTCACATACCACAATTTATGAATGCGAGTAATACTACCAATACCCGCTGCTATATATTATTTATTCACCGTATTTAATTCTGTTGTGCAATTATTTCATTTAAGGGCTTTAATTGATGGCAACCGGTAACCACATATTATAGGTTTATACAATAATAATATTCGATTTCAGTTTGCCGAAACAAAATCCCCGTGGGTGCACTTCTTTAAAATGCGAATTTTTATAAATCCTTTTTTTGTGCATCCTTATTACATTGGGCGTTTATTTACGAATAAGACATAGGTTCTATGAAAAGTTACGCTGTATACGTTAAAAGTCAGTCAGGAGTCAGGACATTTTATTTTATATATACGAATATATAATATGATATATAATGCAATATACTTAGTATATTCAATTAGGACAGTCAGACAGACTTTAACTCTTTCGGCGCCCAGTACAAGAATTATTTTGTCGTCGTGTTGCTATCACGCGTTATTTGTACCTACATTAGCCGGCTATGCATTTAATGTATCTATTATATTTATAAAAAAGTATTTTTTTGTATAAATGCTATCTGAATAAATAGGTTACATTGTTGTACTACAATTTATGTCTGAATTAATTATTATATAACTGTTTTTATTTTTTTTTCATAATATCCATCACTTTGTTTTTAAAAAAAACTTACTCAAAACTGTGTACCTACATAATATATAATTGAACATTATATTTATTACCTACTATTAAGGTTAACTGTTAAAAAACATTAAATTTACGTTACTAACATTACAGTAATCTTACACATTTATACAAAATGTGTTGTATACTATTTTTCCGACTTTGTTATTTTTGCGTTTCTAAAGTATTTTAAATTTGTTTTATTTTAATATATTATTTTACTCGTGAAATATCTGCGTTCCTAAATTATTAAATAGGTACATTACATAAATTATAATATTATTAAATTTATAAAGCTTTACTGATATTTTAATATTTGTCTTCATTAATATAAATACTATTTTCATACATTTATGTACTTCATATTTGTGTTAGAATTTTAAATCATAAACGACGCATTGTATATAATGTGCAAGTTGTGTAATTTCTATATATTATTAACTCACATTTATGTTATTTTATTTTATTCACAGTGTGTGCTCAAGCACGTCTGGAAATGGCCGTTCAACGCTTTTGCATTAGACACAGCTACAGGGGGTAAGTAGAAAATACTGTTTTTATATTTTCTCGTTAAAACGATTTTTCACTTACATTGTTTTTAAATAATTATGAAATGTGTATTTTAATATTTTCATTGTATTTTTTATGGCGTTTTAAAAAAAAAAAAATCAATAATGCTCATCTCCCAACGTCTTTATGTTTCCATTCTCGTGAACTTTACATAAATATAGGTACGTAATAATATAAAAGTGTCCAGCCGAACATCTGGAATAACGTCTACAATATAATAAAATATCGGTGAATAAATTGGTTCCAAAGAATTTATGTTTATGTCTTGAAAAATAGTATCAATAACGATTTTCCGCGTATCTCCTAATTGAATTCCGGTCACATCGAATGTATTTTACAGAATAATAATTCCGAGTACTTGGAATTAAATTGTACCGCCATATTATTATACATTTTTAACGTGACAATATGCGTGTGCTTGTAGTGTTTGTATATTAATATAGTTTTGTTTTTGGTAGGGTCGTGTAGAGTTTCAACGTCCAAAACATGACTCATTCCGAAACCATCCCACGACCCGCTATGTATACCAATTTTTTTGTCGTAAAGTTAGACGGTAAACATTTGGAAATTGTTCTGAAACAATCCCTTCGCGGATAACAGCAATCCAGTTGGCTTTTCACACGTTTAACGCCGCCATCATACACGTCATTGTACTCACCCGAACATTCTACAATAATTAAACTATGTACTTAACGCTTTCGATGTTTTCTACGCGACAACTGTTAACTGTAAACTGTAAACAACTGTAAGCTAAAAACGTTATTGGTCATGTTCAGGAATAATATTTTTTAGTTGTATAATTATGTTAAACGTATTGCCATCGTTCTTTTTTTTTTTAATTGAATTCTATTTTTTTATTTTGTGTAAACACATATTGCACAATAATATGCTTTCTCGAGGTAAATTAAAATAACGATAAGTGTTTTAGGTATATAATATACAGAGTACAGTTTACTATTTAGTGCATTCATTAAAAAAAACCTAGCAATCGTGTTCAGTTTTAAATAACCGATTTAACGTATCGCCAAATATTTCGGCCGGATGATCTTTAATTTGATTCGGATTTTTTGGGCATTTTTTGGATCGTGTGATAGGCATTAATCACCTTATTTTTGGTTTTTAATGATTAACCAAGTCTCAATAACATACAACTTACAACTATAAATTCACTTTATTCCCATCATTATTTATATACGCGTTTCAAATTCAACTATATTTGTAAATTATACTATGTACATTGTACATACTCGGTTACACGATATAGGTAGTGATTTATTTATGTGTTGTCCCATTGAGTTTTCGAGTAATCAAGAGTACTATATATTATGAAATTATAAGATATCAATAAGTCTTTTCTTAGTTAACGGTATATGATATTATATATTGTATTGTAGGAAGATCGCTTCCAGTACTTTGTGTTCATCTTTTCCATTGGTATGGTCTAATGGAACACTTCAAGTTGGACGTGGTTCAAGTTTGGAAACTCTTTAGTAAGTATAAAAGTTATTATTTCATTATAAATATTACTTTAAAGTCTGGCCTAAATACTGTCGTGAAATAGTATTTTAGTTTTAGAGTTTGAAATTATATACAATATAATACATAATATATGTATATTATGTGACTTCGAGTACTTACCTCTATTATATTATAATGTATGTGTAACAAGATCTAATTAAGCATAATATGATTGTGATTTGTTGTTTATATTAATGCCGCTTCACAAAATTAAATTGTTATTTTTAATAGATGTTATCTAACATTATTACAAGACCTCTTAGCCAAGTTTTTTAAGAAGCAATGAGAGCGATTGGTGAGTACTGATTGGAGATTAACGAAACATCAATTATTTATGATTAAGTGAAGATCGTTTAATGAATCAGAAGAATGGCGTGTTGAGATTATTTTTACAAGCCTCAGTGTTAAAAGTATAACAAATATGGCATCTCTCAACTAAAGATGTATATTCGTTGCTTGTAGATTTAGGATTTCGATTCAAAGTGATTACAGATACCTAGTGATAACTACTCTTAGTATACATGAATACAACAAGAATTATTTACGTTTTAGGACCAGTCGACGAATAATATACATTTAGTAATTCTTATTAACATTATATAATTATTAATAAATTAAATGTCCACGCAATATATTATACCTAATTTAATTTTGTCTTGGACATTTTTTTTCTCAATGGCTTACCTACCATATAAAAAGTATAAATGTTTGTTTTACGTTATAAAATAATATAATAGAATCATATATTTTGCATTGTGCAACTAAATTAAGTTAATTAAACTTATTAAAAGTTTTTAAAGCCGTCGTCGTTTTTAATTATACGTAAATATGGGATATAAAAACTTTTAATAAACTTAATTAACTTTATTTAGTATTGCACATATGATTTCATTATATTCTTTCATTAGGTATATGTATATGACGTATAAATATTTATAATATATTTATACACCTAATAAATTGTATACAATGTACATATTTTAAAATAACCGAATTAATGTCTCATAAAATGTAGTCGTTTTTAAATTTCCAGGGAGAGCGAAGAATTTATTTATTTCTTTAGCGATTTATTTTACAACGAATTGAGGTTGTAAGCGAAATTATAGTTAAGCGCATATTATATTTTGTTTTACCGTGACGGTTATGAATTCGAAAAATAATCACAGATCCGTAATGTTCATCTTCATACATAGGTTTTTTATAATCGAACATTGCAAACGGTTGTCACATTCATCGAACTCAGTATCATATTATTATGTATTTTTACTTGTGGTCACATGATATGTTTGATATTCATGACAATTCTGGCTGAGCATATTATATTAGATATATTAATAATCGTACGAAATCGCAAAATCTTGCTTCCAATCAATGTATAATTTATTTAAGTTATGCTTGTGACAAAATAAAACTTTTTATCACATTTGACAACATATCGTGCATAATGGCAACCAACCTGAGACACGTTTATATTTTTGAACAAGAAATGTTAAAATATAAAATAAACATACAGCATAATTATTGGTGTTGTCAATTACATTAAAATATTTTCAACAGCATTTTGGACTTGCTTCGGCAGTATACATATACTACTGAAGTAACCTTCTCACTCGCAGAAAGTGTTTTAGTGTCTATGAATTATGCAGCAATCCCTATATAATATACGAGTTTTCTTTTACCTCCACCTGGCCATATTTTAGAAAAATAAAATCTACTTTAATAATGGTTACTATGGTTAGTGAACACAAATTTAATAAAATATTATGCATTCTCTCACAATTTGTGTTTGAAATCGATTTGCTGCCACTTGCCACCTTGTTCTAATTTTTATTATTTTTGCATCATATACTATTTAATTTTATACAGCAACGACAAAAAAAAACAATTTTCTTTGTTTCCGGTCAGTAAAAAATCACTTTATTATTAACACTTTATATAATAGTTTATCAGATTCGTTTGTAATTTATATGAGTTTAATTAGGATATATGATATAACCCTTTCCGAAGACCGCTACGTATAATATTTGGCAAAAATATTACTGTCGTTGTTAAGTGACCTCGCGCTCGCTGCATTTCAGGGTATAATATTTCTTAGGTATAATATTTAGGTAATCGTACGCCGGGTACGCTATACACAAGAATTACTATATTATATTTACTTATAAGTAAGAAAAATACCGGAGCTTCGGTTTTAAATAAGATTGTGCGAGATGGAGCTTTTAAAAACACTTGTTTCACTCTTGATATTAACTTGTATACACGAGGAAACTTACCCCGAAGCGGAGCGGCGTCACTCAGAAATAAAAGCACGTTATTGTGATGTATACCGTCTGGCCATAAAAGGAACATAGAATTATCAAAGAGCTTTGCTATTGTTGAAAAGTTAACTTTTTCCAAAACTTCAGTTGTTAATAAAAATATTTCACCTGGCCTATCAATTAACAATGTTCCGACAATAACGTTGGCAATGAATCTACCTTCTACATCAGTAGTTTCATCTATAGAAACCCAAATTTTTTTTCAGAGATATGTTTTCTAATATTATGCATTGTTTCATTGTAACAGTCAGTCACATATGTTTTTCGTAAGGCAGATTCGCTTGGAATATCATTAGTTGTATATTTTTCTAAAAATTATCTAAATTCAATATTGGTGGTTTTATGTAAAGGTATATTAGCACATACCATAGCTTTACATAAATCTTTTGAAAAATGCGACTTTTTTGAATTACTTGATGTACTTGGTGTGAATAACTGTTGAGTTTTAAAATTTTGTTTACGGTTCAGCAATCGCTCATGTTTGGATGTCTTTAAATGCTGCGTAACGGTAAATCTTTTGTCAGAGTTAACTTTAACGGAACAAATTTTACAAAATAAAATGTCACCATCTGTAGAAAAAACTTCTTCACCAAATTCTGTAATGTATTTCTTTATTCCATTCACTTTCGGTATTTTAAATTAGGTTTCTGAACGATCATACGAACGAACACACGATTATACAACAACGGTTGTCACTAGACTAATTGAATTAAAGTATTGATATAGCTATAAACGATTAGATAAGATCCTATATTTACTTTTATATATTATTAAATGTTATTGATTATTGACTACAAACTTATAAAATTCCATAAAAAAATAAATAATTTTACTAAATATGCATTTTTATGTACAAAAAAACATGAATATGCAACTTTTAAGAAAACTACCAATATATGCAAAAATATGCAAAATTTAAATACCAAATTTCAATTCATTAGGTTATAGAACAGATTTTTAGCTCACCTAGCTATAAATAGGAGATATAGAAAAAAATATGCAAATCCTATAACTTCTCATCCCTACTTATAACTTATACCATCTGAAAGTCAACTCAAAGAAATACGCTTACCTTTCTTTTGAAGTTATTGGAAAAATCCAAAAGAGGATGAAAAAAATAATACCTTGGGGGAACGTCATATTTATTTATATCTTTTTGTAATCATATTTTCAATTTTCATCATCATTATTCATTAAGTAAGTATAGGTCTGTTATTATTATTTATTTATCAAATGTATTGATAACAAATATTCTATGAAATACGCAGTGAACCTACGTCAAATATACTGTGCATATCGTTTATGCTTTTATAACTAATCTAGTTTTAGATAGAATTTTTACGAATATTCTTCTTTAAATTCAAATAAATTTCAGGGATAGACGGTGCCTTTACAAAATTATAATTATAGTAAATTTGTTCAATTCAGAAAATGTTAAAAACAATCCCATTTACAGTTTCAGCGCCCAATTCATATATGATTTTGCTACGGCGGGATAATATGATTAAACCGTATTCTATTGTAATATGGATTCTATTAAATGTATACTATAATATAGGTATTAACTATTAGATACCCATATGAACATTACGATAATTGATAATGATATTTTGACATTATGAGTATTGTACACGTATTTGTGTTAAGCACAGCTTTTAGATTTCGATATATTAGAGAATCATTGTTATATTTTATTGTTAATAACTAATGCGAAATCATGGAAATCACTGAAATATCCCAAAATACCCCGAAAATATTCTATTCAGCAGCGAAGGGGTTTTAATAATGCACCAAACCAAAGCGAAATGCACCTCCAGTCACTGGCTCAAAGTCAAATAGGGGGGGATGGGCTTTTGGTGCTAAGCCCCCCTCCCAAAATGTTTGATTTAAACTTATTCAATATTATCAAAGTAAGGCTTTAGCCCCCCCCCCACAAATCCCAAACGCTATTTGCGCCTATACTCAAGTGTATATATGTCATAATATGTCTGGTTTTGGTCGGGTACACCTGTAACCAAGTAACTTTTTAAAAACCAGTGATACGTGTTGATTTTAAAGCTCGACGTATGTTACACTATTATTAACATTTTCAATAATATATGTAGAATATTATACATTAAATATTTTTACCAAATTAAAGAATTAGGAAAACTCATAAAACAATTTTAATATAAATGTTTAGATTTATATAGTTATTTTGAAATAAATTGCATTTTGTCTCCAAGTGATACCTACAATTTTAAATATTCTATTTTTATTTAATATAATATATGTAATGCATGTAAATACAATCTATTTATAATATGTTTCTTTGGAACTGCTACTTCACGATTTACCAAATTAAGCCTTTGATCCGTAACGTTGTACTACAAATTATTTATATAATGCTCACACATTGTTTCTGACATTTTTGTCCTGCATTTTTGTTTTCCATCGATATTTATGACATATCTAGTATGCAGTGTGTACCTAAATTTGCATTTTTTTTACAGTTACTCAATTTGAAGATCGGTATTAGTAATGTAATAGTATAACTGTATAAGTATAGGTAGGTATTAATACAAATAAAAAAGCAGGTAAGTGGATATCGCTCTGCTGTGCAGTAGGTTACAAGTGGGTTAATGTATAATGGATTGTATTTAACTTGAATTCAATGATATAATATCATTGTATAAGAAAAACGATTCTGAGCGGAGACGGTTTGTCAGTCTGAATATTTTATATTTTATATTGTTATTATATTATTTTATTATAGCCTGTAAGTTTAATTAATATTATAAATTACAACAAAATAACCAAAATCGTTATTTTTATTTTTAGTCGTTTCCATGGTGATATACAAAATGTTAGAAATTAAAATCCAATTTTTAGCGGTTTTTTGTAATTTGTCGGTGATTTTTCCCGTGGAATTAAATAACTATTAAGAAAATCGAAAAATTACCTGTCTAAAGTACCATCTTGATCCAATTTGCTAAAATATAAGATACTATATGTTGAAATCGAAGCACTCCTTCGGGTAGAAATTTTGTATACAGCATAAAAAAAATAAAATAAACACCATTGTAAAACCACTAGATCCCTCGCTCCGCTCATAATCTAAAATTAATCTGTCATTATTATGTTATAATTTATAAATTTAACTAACACATTATATTTAAATTATAGTCAACTAGCTGCCTATACTTACTCTGCAGTTCTTAACTTATTTTGAAAAAAAACAGCATTTATTTGTTTACATAGGTATATTATGAAAATGTATTGTCTTGCTGTGGAAACATTCTAACTAATAAGTTTTTTTTTAAATAACAATTACAATCCATTCATACAAAATGTATCGTAATTTCGTGTTAGGCGTGTAATATTTATGAACGATATTGTCATGTAAATTATTGTTATTTTTAGATATTTAAATCGACCTTAGTTTATTATTGAAGCTTTTATTTTCAACTCTCAACAAAATGTCACTGCATATTATACATGCACCTATTATCTCTGGTGAGATATTAGCTTAAAATTGCCTCGAAAGTTAAAACCGAACGTTATTTATTTATTTTCATTTGTAAGCGGTTCGTCTTAATTGATATAATTATCGTAAGTGTTCGGGTTTACAAAAGTTCTTGCGCTGCGCATTATAACCGTGAAAAACTTCATTTCCTATTCGGCACGCGTCTTCCCCTCGTAATGACACACGCGTATAGTTTATTTATTGTTAACGTTTGTCGTTCTTCGTGTATATTATTATCTACTACGCTGTCGATACTGCAATGCCTTATTATTATGCTAATGTAATCCGGTCCTAGTTACTTTGGGTTTCCTCCTCAGAGTTTATCATATTTAATCCCGAGTCGGTTTCGGGCGCAAGTTTCGATGCTGACATCAGTTATTTGAACACTGTATAAAAAGTTTGAAATTAAAAGTCAATAAAACTAGCTTTTTGAGGTTATGGTGGTGTACCCAACAACTAGATAGGTGATGATTACCGTTTGAATTTATAATTAACCCACACTGTGAATATAATATTGCATTAATACCTGTATATGAGAATATTAACATTATTAGATTGACCTTTTTAAATTTGGGTTACCGTTATTTTTCAAGATATTATTCTAACGGATTTGGTATTTACTATTTATGGTTTAACGGCTACAAAAATAAAAAAAAAAATCGCGTTTTTTAATTTGTTTATTTTTTGTATGTAACAGGTCGTTCACGCGAAATGAAACTTACGAACGATCCTATTATATTTGAACTTTTCTTGTTAAGTATACATAAAGTACACGTGAACGCGTTATCTGAGGAAACAGTTAACAAAGTTTTAATATTAAAACCCGTTGGATGGTCTCTAAAATGAGTAGGTGTAGACTTGTATATAGTATACATAAACACAACGGTTTTTTTTTATTGTCATACCTATTTACTGGGGGGTATAAATAGTGTATCTTCAGTCGCAGAAAGCATATTGTACGTACATAATATACATAATAATATATTATAGTAGTTATGTAACCATGGCCATTTCTTATCTAGCCGTCTCTGAAATATAAAAGAAATTAGGTGAGAGTCAATCGTTGATTATAGATCTCTAATCTTTAAAATTATAAAAATATACTGATTGACCTTACCTCTTTCCATATCTCAATTATGATTAAAAATGTATATGAAGTGTTATTATAAAATATTTTGTATAGTAATATACAGGCGTGGATCCAGACATCTGAAATGTTGAATGGGGAGGGAAGGGGAAAAATACATCTTTTCAGAAAAAAATACAATTATAATTTTCGTTTATACCTAATAGATTATAGATACCATTATATTACCTATATAATATTTGATTACGATTTTAACAATTTTGTTTATATTTTAAATTAATGGATTTCAAGATGTATGAACTATTTATTATATACAAATGAATAAATAATGTATAACATTTCTAAAAGGAATGCTAAAACCCTTTTAGCCCCCACCCCTCTGGATCTGTGCTTACTGATATACCATATAGGTGTACTACATAATATATACCTACTTAACATAAGTGATAAATATTATAAATATCGCGTAAAAAATTTCTTGTCTAAGATATCTAAATGCGAATATCTACAATATTTGTTCACAGGTCTCATAGAAGAAGGGTACCACAGCACGAACCCGTATCACAATGCCATCCATGCTACCGATGTCACCCAGGCGATGCATTGTTTCCTGCAAGAAGACAAGGTTAGAAACACTCAAACACGTATTTGGTTTATAAAAATAATAACATTTTATAACATTTTATACTATAATTATTATAGTACATATAAAATGTTTTATTAGAATATTATTTGAGTTTTTGGTATTCTTTGGCATTCTGTACACTGTAGCTGAGTTTATCGTATTTATATATCCTACTAAAGGGCATACGCTAAGGAAACCGATTATTCGGAGTTGCCTTTCTAGTTTTAGCCGCAATGCAAGTGTTTCGAATGAATTCCCCCAGATGCGTTTGAGCGTATATTCATTAGTTTACAGTTGTCATAAGCAGTGTTTAAATTTTGGAAGAAAATAAAAGCAATGATAACAACCCTCGGTTGAAATACATCTTAAGAAGTTTATAAGAACACCGGACGAAGGACCGTTTCCTTAAAAAAAAAAAACTCCCTCTCGATAATGTATCAATAACTAAAAGAAAACATAAACCGCTTAGTAAGTTTGAAAGTTTTCCCTTTGGGAATGAACTCCGTCTAATGTTCATTCTGTATATTATTATTGTATACCTAGTGTTGCGCTATCATAAAACATATAAGGATATGCGCCAGGATGATTTTCAAATAAAGCGTTATTCAATCATCGTTGTAGAAACGTCGTGCTCGTGTAATTCGTTTTATCTATCGTCGAAACCTTTTGGTGGCATTCGTCCGTAATATAGCTTTTTTTACCGTGTGTTGACTTTGAAGCGTTTGAGTGTATAGACTACATAATGACCACGTGTGCACGTGACACTTGATAACTTCCTAACCGTTTGACATAACCGTCTGATGTGAAGCACAGTAGTGGTCCGAAAAATGTACAAAACGTTACCTATTAATATTTTGATAAAATGTGTACTATAATATATTATAATGAAAATGATTAATTTTATAATTGATTTTAAATTGATTATAGTGAGCTTATAATAATATATTAAAGTGACCTATAAAGTTTGGTTAAGCCATTACGTTAACTTTAATTAATTATTCAATGCAAGTTTAAATCAATAATACGTTTATAATAATAATAATATAATATATTAGTTTATAATGTTTATATCCACTCTTTTATCATTGAAACATTTTGACGTGTGGAAACAATATTTAATCGCATTATATTATGTATATTATTATTATTATTATTAATATAATCGTTTGGCGAGAAACCAAGTTTTCCGGTTTTACTGCATTGGCCTCACGGGAATTCTAAAAAAACACCGCGTCGTCCTATCCCATATCCATAATTAAATAATAACAATATTATGTTATTTGAAATCACAACAGCATTGCAACCCGTTGGGTTCATTCCGTTTGCATACACTCCAGGTCGTCTGAGCATTCGGTTATCTATAGAGAATTTATTTTTATTTCTTGTCATTGCCCCAGATAATATGACATAGTATATGATATTCATATTTTATTTGACCTCGTTACGCACTCATAATATAGTATAGTATAGTATAACGTAGTACGTCATTAATAATGATTACTCAATGATAATGACTCATTATGTACGAGTATAGTAAATAGTTGTACGTATGCATATTTACCTACATGAAAATCTAACCGTCGAAAATTGATATTATATTATAATATTAATAATTTTTGACTCCTCTGCTTCCTGCGACAACGATCGGTTCTCGATTCTAATTAAAAAAAAAAAAAAAGCTCGTGTAGCGTGTAGTGGGTGTCTTGTGTATAATATTTTGTTATCTTATCCGAATAAGTATTATTATTGTTATTTCGTGTCGTCGGCATAATATATAAATAAAAAGAAGCTCGTACGTATTTTGGGAACGCGTAGAACCGAAATCTTCCGTTATTATTGTTCGTGTTGTTTTTTTTACTATTGTTATTATTGCTATTTTCTATGCTATATTGACAGGTTTTAGTGCTGCTCGCAAAAGCCACACAATACGTGCTCGGCCGAATTCGGAGCAGACGGTTTAAAAGTCCTGCCGCGTGCCAATGTCGAAAAATTATTTCTGACGGACCGCTGCGGCGCGGCGTGTAATCGTCCGTTGTTATTATTATTATAATATTTTAATTTCACTTGCAACCTTTACGCGTTTAATTTTAGACTATTTTACGATTCGTTTGTGGACACCTAAATACGAGTGCATGACATATAGCACTGTTTACCACAAAAATATTTAATATTTCCGCCATTTAACGATTTGTCGACGCGTGACTGAATTGTTTTTATTACTTTTATTTTATTTCTTTATTTTTTTTTTTTAGTATACAAACTTGTTTGCAAACACTTTTTTAAAACTTTATTCAAATATACAACGATTCGAGAGCTAAACAATCGTGTACAATTATATTTTAATCGCATTGAATTTTGGTGTGACGAAAACAGAAATTACAAAAATAAGTGAAAGTTATAAATAAATGCGTATATTTGAAATATACATATTATTTTCATATCACAAAATTCTTAAATTATTAACATATTTGTGAAGTAAAAAAATACTACCAATTAAAATGATAGTTCGGTGTTCATAACAACAAAATAATAACTGAAATAATAATCACTAGGTATTATAGTACTGTAAGTGAAAAAAGATGTGGCCTGTATCATCTTTATTTCTATTATTATTCGATAAATATTTAAATGATTTATTATAACAATAATCAGTACACATTAAAACGAAACTTAGTATAGAATTAAATTTAATATCCGTGTTGATTGTTTTATTAGTATGAAAATACAAACATAATGGTGTGGCATTCACGAATAATATAATATCTAAAATATAACAAAAACAGTCGTAATACAATAACTTTACGGAAAAGTATTAAGTCAATCAAAACATTTCTTACGATGTATTGTTCTCCGTTTATTTAGTGCTTTTAAAACTAAAAAGTTTGTTTATCTTTTGTATACTTTTTAACTCAACAAGTTTAACGTTTCGTTTCATCGGCAGTCGTAGTATACTATAATATCGTATATATAATACATAATAGGGTGTATTATAGTTCATGAAAATAAAATAAAAACCATTTACTTAAACACTTTCACATAATGCAACATCATAATTTATTATACATATTTAAATAAATACTTGTTTCAGACGAGTAGGTATATATTTATAACTCGGTACCTATCTTCGATAAATCACACCAAAGCATAATAATTTATATTATTTCGGATAAATGAAAAACTAATGTGCACGTATAACGTACAATATAAAACGACATGTAATAATGTGCGATATTATTAAAATATTGAATTTTTATCCGAAAGTGTAAATTAATTGTCTTGTCTTACGATGTGATGAGGTTTTTAAAACCACAGTCTTTCGTTTGATGTGGCGTAATGTAACAAGTCAAATTTGCCACTTTTCGATTATTGCGTTGTCTGGCGAAAAAAAATTAATATTTTCTGAGCAGCGTCTATTACCAAAATAATAAGTATTATAATAATAATGTGTGTTATGAAATATTGAAATCTGAAAAACGAATTACACATAATATGACCACGTGATATAGCCAATAATAATAATAACAATAATAAAACAGAAACTACTGTCTTACCTGCACTGCACCGTTCGTATAATGCAATAATTATTACTCTACTTAATAGTATAATAAAATATTATTAGAACTAAAACATTATAAGCACGTACAATATTGTATCGGATATATTATTTATTAATTTCTATTACTTTTTTTCTACAGATCAAGAACTTCTTGACACCACTGGAAATCATGGCGTCTCTCATAGCGGCTGTTGCTCACGATCTCGACCATCCCGGTGTCAATCAACCGTTTCTTATCGCGACCAGTAATCATTTGGCTACTCTTTACGAGGTGACCCATTATATTATAAAATACTATTTAAGAATTTTACGTTATACCTATTGGTGATATTTTCGTACAACTGAAAAACGATATTTCACGTCTGTAATATTGTATATCATCAACCCGTATGGTTTTCTGTTGTATTTATGTGCGTCAATTCAGAACACTTCAGTGCTGGAGAACCACCACTGGAGGTCGGCGATTGGCTGCCTGCTCGAAAGTCACGTAGCTGAGAAACTAAGCCCCATAAGACAAGACCTCGAGTCGCAGATAAGTTCACTGATCTTGGCCACGGATATTACAAGACAACCGGAATTCTTGAAGAAATTCAACGTGAGTTTCCCTGTAAAGGGGTGTGTGTGTGGTGGTGGGGGGGGGATTACAATAATTACAATATCTATTCCGGGTTAGAAATCCATTGGGTCCTATAGAACACCTGCAGACACTTAGTGGGCCACTGAAAACTATCATACTTAATCAACCCGTCTCACATAAAACATTTTTAATTACTACTTACGTATTTAGTTTTATAGTTTTGTACCATTTAAAATAAATTAATAAAAAATTAAAACTACCAAAATAGGTAATGATGTAACATTACAGTAAACACATAGTTATATATACAATTTTAAATAACTAAGATAGTATAAATTCGCCACAGCCATCGAAGTAAATTTATATTTTAAACGTAAGACACTAATATAAAATATTGTTACTTTACTCAAATAAGTCAAAAACAGCTAATATGAATTAATTGTTAAATATTATGATAACGAATAATGATATTAATTTACGATGATAATACCACGCATACCTTTTACTACATTGTATAGTTATTTGTTCGCAACTCTTATTTTCATTAATTTACAAACTTCATCATATTGTTATCAAATACCATTGGTATCTATAATACATTTATCATTTAGTAATTTTTTGTGACCTAAACATAGTTCATGTTATTTTTTGAAATTCTTTTGATCGTGTGCATTATGAAAATATTTTGTAGAAAGAGTTGGACCCTTAAAATGCCGTCCCCACCCCCTTAACCCGAACTTGTATGTGTGGTTATATTATTATATAGTGTCTATTTTTTGTATATAAAACACATTTGAAATGCACTGAAAATTTTTTTCATTTATGCGCTCTCGACTTTTCATGTTTAATTCATGAATTCCATTTCGAAAACGGGACGAAAAAAAACTTTTATTATTTTTTCCTACGATCTTTTTTGCCATAAAAATATTTAACATTCTCCGAGTATGAATATTTAATGTGCTTTTCTAGATGCATACATATAAGTACGATATACATAATAAACAATAAATATATGTTCTTGTTTTCAAATGTCTAACCGCAGCGTTGGTGTGATGCTAATACGTTTTGGTTGTGTCTATTATTATTGTACACTTCAAAGTTTTAATTTAAATGCAATGGTAGTTGTATAATCAATTGTATCTTTTATTAAACTATTTTTTTTTTATTGATTTATACTTCGAATATATTTCTCTAATACCTGGACAAACAACGACTTTTAGTTAATGAACCTATATTAGTTATATGTATTATTAATGTTACTGAATTAATACCAATATATTGTAGTATTGTACTCACCATCATATTATTTGCTCAAAAGTACTTTTCTAATGTAATACGATAAAAACAATGATTTAAGTATGTTAAGTGATCTAATCTTAGATCAATTATTGTGTCAGCTATCATTGGTTTACAAAAGGCAGTAGGATTTTATATTTGTATGTAAATTATGTTTTCGAAATCAATTGACTACCTATATATTATGTTTAATTTACAAATAAAGAATTCACCACTGCGAAAATACGACCTAACCATTAATGTGTACCTTGGTATCATATTTTGTTTTTAACCATTTTTTTTAATAACAAATTAAACAGAACTATCTGGAAAACGACGAGTTGGACATGAAGGACCCGGAGTTGCGGCACTTCATACTGCAGATAGCACTAAAGTGCGCTGACATATCGAACCCGTGCCGGCCGTGGGACGTGAGTCGCAAATGGAGCCTGAAGGTGTGTGACGAATTTTTCAGACAAGGCGATTATGAAAGGCAGTTGGGATTGCCGGTCACCGATATCTGCGATCGATACAACAATACAGTGCCAAAAATTCAAACAGGTACGTGACTTTTTTAATTCGCCGTCGTGTTCAAATCATTATATACGTACCCCCGTTAGACCGCATCTATAATACACAATAAACAAAATACTATAGAATATGTAGTTTGTATTATATTGTAGTCTATAAGCCCAAGATAAATTAACCATATTCTTATTTTTATTCAAATTCAAGATAATCCGACACAACGAGGACTTAATTGAAGAGAGCTAAATATAATGGCCACCGACCGAAAAATAAATGCGTTTAGTCTAAAAACAGCCATAGTGTCCATAGTGTCAACAGTATGTTTGTTTGTATAAATGCGCATGGAACGTATTTTTTTATTTTTTTTAACACACGATATATATTTTTGGTTTCATCTAAATAACCTATAACCTATAGATAGGATAAGCATATTTTAGTGTCTCTACTGCATTTGAGTATATTCGTGTATTATATTATATCGTCCAATTATTCACCCTTAATACGCACGTGTATAACGTTATACAGATAAATAAAAACCAGTATATTAACGAGTAATAAATGATTGTACACGCTATATTATTATGATGCCATTAAATTTAAATAAATTGGTGAATCAATACGTGGATTGATACATTTAGATTAGGTACTTATTATAGTTTTATTATAATATAGGTCTTAATATAAATTGACATAGGTAATGGAATAATGATAACAGTCTTTATGGAGTAAAATATAATTTTATGTTACAATGCATAATTTGACATTTTACACTAAAGTAAAGCACACCGTACTGTAATTGTATTAGTTTTGAAATTATTATTTGAATTTATATTTGTATATTATAATTGGTTTAGCCCGTAAATCAATTTGAGTATAGATTTTCGGAAAATATTGCCTATATATCCATAGTTTCTATATTGTAATAGACAATAGAAATATTTTTGAGTATTATAAAACCCTACTCATTTGTCAAAATCATTATACCTATTAAAGTTAATTTTATTCTTTTCATTAGTGTTCTTCAAGTTTATGGTGTTGCCGCTTTTCAATTTGTGGCACAAGTTTTTGGACACCAAGTTGTCGCACTCGATGATGGAAAACCTGAGGAAGAACCAACAACAGTGGGAAGAGCTCCGGGAGCGCGAGAGCTGCGACGAGCAGCAGCTGATTGCGGACGCCGACGACATGATGCTGGAACCGGAAAATGAACAGGACTCGCCACAGCAGCAGAACCGCCGGGGATCGCTTCCGGCCGTCGTGCTGGAGACCGTGGACAAGATGGGCCGTCGGCACTCGGTGCCACTGAACCTGGCCCGGGTCACCGGCCACGCGCTGCCGTGCACGATACTGCGCCGGGAAAGCTTGCAGGGCGCGCTGCCCTCGACGTTGCTGGTGCAAGTGGAAAACCGACGACGTTTCACGCTGGGCCAGATCCCGTACCTGGAAGAGGAGGAGGAGGGCCTGAGCATATCGGTGGGCTCGTCGAGGAGCAGCGGGCTGCAACGTTCGTCGGACGGTTGCGGCGGCAGTCATATGGACGACCGGCCGGTGAGCGCTGAGAACCTGATACCCGAACCCAGCATAGCGACCATTACCAATACGGCCGATGCCAGCCGGCTGTGCAACGTCATACACGGCGTCACGTCACCGGTCCTCGGGCACCAGGCGTCGTCCGGATGCTCCAGGGGCCTGACCAGGCAACAGACGTTCCCACCCATTCAGCCGTACGTCCGGGCCCGGTACCTGTCCACCGGCGGAGACACCGCTGCACCGTGTTCGTCGTCCAGCGGCGGCACGTCGGCAGTGTCCACGGCGTCCAGCCGGACCGGTTCGACCAGCAGCGAGGGTTGTCCGTCGGCGGGCGGCGGTGGTGGTGGTGGCCACGGCGCTGGAGGAAACGGCACGAAGCGAGACTCGATCCTGGACACTGACCGGGCGTTTAAGTTGGCCAGGTTTTCGTCCAACAAGGAGAAGGAAAACGTCGACCCGACAGCACGGACCAACGCGGAAATCAGGCGTAACAGCAATCACATGAACCAGGTTAGTTTTTTTTTTTATCATAATCGTTTTTTAAGTTTTTCATTTTTATGAATAACAGCTTATATTTTTATTTAATATTCCTTAGCAGAATATTTTACTGAGAATTTCAATTACATCAACATTGAATTTCGAACGATTAGTTAATTCGTAATAGATACTATAAGTAGATATTTTAAGTATAGATGAGTGGTCCAACATGTTGAGTGGTACTCCTGAACCGCTTGTACAAACTTCAAATGGGTGCTCCAAAAATGGTGTCCCGCTATTCCATACTCTCCCATAATTTAAATACCTATTTATAACCAATTATAACTACTTAGATGAATCGATTTTTTACATTGAAATTTTCAAATAAATATTTTGCTTTAAGGTTAATATATTACGACATAAATTAGCATAATTTATTATTTTATACTGACTTCAAATTACGTAAACACTTTTCAATAATATGATTCTTCACATTCATAAGAACCACCTTGTGTAATATATTTTCTGGTTATTTATATAATGAACTTTAGTGTATTGTCATCGACCTCTAATTATATTATTTTCAATTTCCGTGATTGGCTTGTAATCGTTGATTTTTATGTTTAATGTTTAATTCCTCATTTTAGCCGATTTGTACAACGGTCTTAACTAAAAACATGATTGCATACCATCACTCAAAAAGTTATTTATGAATTTGATTTACATGTACATTGTACACACAATGATAAATATTGAAAAAGTAAAATGCAAAGTCAGCTACTTATTTGTGAACAAACAAATAATGTTACTTTTGTTAGTAAGTTTTTTATTACATTGTTTTTCGTAAGAATATATTAGAACCAATTTGTTTTGGCCTTGTAAATATTATCAGATAAAGATTTTGTTGCAGATTATAGACTATAGCATTGGACTTAATTTTCAGGTGGTGGTCACTTTTTGACAATTTAATTTCTTAGGTCCTATAATAGGTTCTTCTTCCGGTGCGACACTCGACGATTTTCCCTTTTACAATTATAACTGATGACTTAATTTTTGTACACAGTATTATTGTCTACGGATATTTATTTACTGTCTCAACATAGTACTGTCACGTACTTTATATTATTATTTTGTTATGTAGGTATATAAATAATTTAATTTTTTGTAAATCCCTAAAGTACCCACGCACATTAATATAATTCTTGATCGTCGTGCACCCCGAATAATCCACTGTATTTATCACGAATCCTGAAGTTGTGTGAATACCAGTTCGAAATAATATCGCCGTGGTTTATGTCCACCAATTTTGTTTGTGCCCTCGAACCCCAATTTATCCGTAGATACACGACCAGTGATGGTCCACAGTGTAGACTCTACACCAGCCTAATATCAATCTGAACGCGTATATAAATTATAAACTGTCTTTTTTACCGAACAGATTTTGACAAGACGCCGAGGTTCAGCACCGGTTGGCGCTGGAAACGGTGACGGTACGGGACACCCGACACCCGGCAAGGGCCAAGAAGCGACCATTCCAAGGCGCGGGTCTGTGCCATCAGATTTTTCCAAACAGAGTAAACAAATTTTATTCGTATTTTAAGAAATTGTATTTTTTTTTTTTTTCAATTACTTTTATTAATTTTTTTATAACATTTTACATTAATTTTTTTTTTTTAATTTTCTTTTTTAACATTTTTACCATAATTGTTTTATTCGTGAATGACCGCAGTCACAGCGCTTTTATGTCAACGTACTTGTGCACTTGTGGTTAATGCATGGCTTTCTATCGCAGGTGCCCTTTTTAAGGTGGTGGCCACAGGGCCACTGAGCACAAATAGCCCGAAGCAAGGCGCGAGACGTTCATCGCTACCGTATGATTCCAATATTGGATTATCGAGCTCGCCTCTTGTTTCTCCTTCCCGGCCAGGTGAGACGATCATCGATTATTAGAAAGAAAAGAAAAATCATCCACACACTATCATATTATTAGCATATAACAATACACTCGAAATTGCCTATAACAACATAATATGAATTATATATGGGTTTTTGTCAGTCAATACGCTTTGCTTTTTAATGACATATTAACAATTTATATAAGTTAATCTTAGACTGTTCTTTATTACTGTATTTATTTTTGCTTATTTAGCAATTTTCGTATTTTTTTTTTTATATCGATGAATTTAATTATATCGTTGAACCAAATGAACTGCTGTCGTTAACTCAATTCGTATTAACTAGAAAAATTTAATTTAAATTTCTATTGTTCTCTTAAAAATTGAGTACACCTAAACATAAATAACTAATATTTTCAAATTTGCGATGGAAAGAATTTCATTACCAGTGGTTAATTATTTAAATTTGTTATAAATGATTCTGTCTCGTTTCTCATTTGTTCGCTTTTAATAACCATCAATTTGATCGATCAGATGAAATAGAAATAATAATAACAATACTATTTAAGTGAATAGCATGGGTGGTATTATTTGATTGTAATTATTCACGTTCTTAGATAATTATTATATAGAATTATAGATCGTTTATATTATGACACGTAATACGTATTATGGACAGTTTCGAAACGATTCTTTAAGATAGTCCAGTAACAATTTCGTTGAAAATTTTCAATTCCTTTTTTTGTTGTTTTGTTTTTGTTTTTTTAAGGCTGAAAGTTTTAACATCAGTTTTGAAGGTAATAAAAAAATGGTTTTTTAAAAGCGAAATGCAGTGGTTGTACAATAATATACAATGACTGCGTTTATAATTTGTATTCTACCTAGTTGTATTATATATGTATACATAGATGTGGCGTATTTGTGAATGGGGGAGTCCCCCTGCAACCGAAAATGTATGTATAATTGCCTAAATTTCGGTGAATTTTATATTTTGATCATAAAAGTTTAGAGCTGTTAAATATTTATCAATCAATATACCTGTCCGTGAATGATATTATAAATATGTATCTAATATATCATTCAAAATCAAAAACATAAAATAAATATTTGTTTAATTTTGTAAAATATTTAAATAGTAATTAGTACCTACCTATAGGAAAATTTTAAAAAGTCTGGGTTGCCAAATTTCTCTCGAGATCAGGAATCTTAGGGATTGTAAGATGTAATTTCCACTTCCCCCCCCCCTCCAATAAAAAATCCAAATCTCAAATACGCAACGATACAATTATTACGATATTGTTATGTTGTTTTGCCGCGCCCGTGATTGGTCTGCGACAATTTGTATAAAACTTGCGATTGGGTGGCGTGATTACAGAGCGAAGAGGTTCGGACGGAAGCCGCCCGGGTAGCCGAAGACGGCGCAGAAAGTCAATGAAGCGACGGAGCTCCGGCGGACCGGACGTGTTGCTGTCCACCGGCCAGTCGATGGACTCGTTCCTGGCGCACCGCCGCGGTTCCTTGCCCGTCGAAATACTTGCCACGTCCTTCTCGGGTAAATAATGTACCTATAGGATATGACTACAGAAATGACAACTGTCGTGACATTCGAAACTATTTCGAATGATTGAAAAGCATTTTTCTTTTCTTCGCTCAAAAAGACGATAATTAATAATTACACTATTATCGCGGATTCTTCGTTTAAATTACTATATAATATAAGTAGTGTCGTATACGCAGAAATCATATTAATACAACCACCGCCTACGATATGATAATTTTTCTCCGGTTTACGACTCCGCGTTTTATTATATTATAAACTAATGCGCGTCAGTTGCACTTTTCGAGAAATCTACAATAAGTATCATGGAAAACCTTCGTTCGCGCAGTCCTCGTAGAGAACTTTTTCTCTGTTCTGTTCTCCATACCCGCGATCGTTGATCGTTTTCTACCCTTCATGATCGGCACAATGGTAAATTGCACGTTTTGCAAAAAGCGTAAGTCTTAAACTATCGTACGTTTAGTTTTTTTTATGCGTATTTACTATTTATGCACTGCGTACAGTGTACCCGGTTCGTTTTAATTTAAATTGTTTACACTGTACAGTGGTCAAACGGAGGGGAAGCCGGTGATGAGGGAGATAGATCAACCCCATGACCTATTTTTCAATATTTATAATCACTTAGATATAGGTTTTAAAAGGTAACTAGAAATTGTATTTTTAATCATCAAATAGCGTATGTAAAATAATCAGCCACCCTCCTCCCTTTTGACAAAATCATTTGACCGCCACAGCCCCGATAAAATATACAATATGTAATACCAATTAAAATCAATTGTAATAATATCCATGTCATTATTGTAACGTAGAACTTATTTTCTTTCAGGGCCACATTGAGAAAAATGATCATCGAATTTTCGCATCGTAGACTGACAAAATGAATACAAGATATTTGGACTATATAAATATGCAAGTCGGCGGTAGCGATAATATTCGCACGAAATTCTCGAAACATTGTATTATTACCTATATATAATACGCTAATTATTGACAAACGGAACATAAATAATTTATGGTCTTCCCAGCGCAGTACTGTTGAACAAACAAAAAAAAAAAAAAAAAATAACCAATAATGGAATCTATTGATTTATTTATTTTCATTGACCAAATCTCGACGCTTATGGTTCATTTTTGATTTTCGGTATCTATAAGCTTAACACTTCTAAATATTAATATTAAATGTAAATATAAAACATATTATCCACCTATTGAGACGAATCGCAATGGGATATATATTATACTATGTATGGTCACTTTACAGTTTATTTTAAACCGTTTTCCACTTATTTCTAACTGTGTATATGTGGTACATATCATGCATTTGTGTCGACCATCTTTGCCTTTTTTACAACTATTATTATTAGTCTAAGCTTAATTGGGCATGCCGCCTACCCGTGCGAACCTGTGTCGCTCAGTTTACCCTATACGATAACATTCTGCAGGGTCTGTTACATATTTTAAGTGTTCGGGCCTCGATCCATCCACATAAAATAATATGTCGTGTTCGGTGCTCCGCTCTATAATACATGTTAAGTCCGATTTAATAGGGGGAAAAAAATGTTTCCGATACATAAAATATGCTTCCACGATCATAATATGATAAACGAAAATAAAATATGATTTCGAGTCACATTAATACGATGGACTGCGTTAAACAATGTGTGGTCCACAGTTAGTAGGCATACGATAATCTGTGCAGATAACTATTATTGTATGACATCAAGTACTTTATGCTGTTCAAATGTAGTTTGTATATTTTTTTCTTCATTCTTCATCTTATTCTTCTTCTTCTTGTTTTTTTATTATTATTATTATTATTATTATATATTTTTTTTTTAATAAGTATAACGAAAAATCACTGCCATTGTACTGATATTCTTCATTATAATATTACAATTTTTGCGAATTGCGCTATGCTTTAGTTTGGTAATGTTATTTTTGAGTTACTAATATTTAGATAATCATTTTTAAGTGTTTCTTTGGTTAAAATAATCCTCTTTGATTGATGTTTACTTCTCTGTTATAAGTGCCAAATATGAGATAATATTGAAAAAATAACTTCCGTATTTTTAAAATTCCATTGAAGGTACAATAACTTTAAAAATTGAACAAAACTATGCTACAACCTGTATCTTAATCAAAAAAATATGGTTTCTCTCTAGTCAAACGCAATAAGTTTCTTATTAGCATTTTTATAACTACAATCGACGAATCTCTTTGGTCGTACCTACTTAACAACAAAAACTAACCGTTGCTTAAAATTCTTCCATTCGTAAAAATATATAATCATATAATAATCAAGTCTAAAGATATATATAATAATGATCTGCTCCATTTAACGGGAAAATTATGTAAATTATTATTAATTCGGACGTGTTTATTTATTTATAATATTAATTGAAAAATAATTTAAACAACTGAACTATTATTAATTTTATTTCTAAGTTTATTATTATAATTATGGAAAAGTGTGTATCTATTATAATCTTGATGTACATTGTATATTCTAAACAGAAATAAGTATACACATACACGTTATAATAATATTTTCTTCATTTATTTGAATTTATTTAAACCTTATTTAACAGATAACGTGAATAGTTTTATTTGTAGAATGATTTTATTTTATTTTGATAATTACTTTTTTTTTCATAAGTATTTTCAATAAAATAAAAAATATCATTATCATTATCATTATTATTATTATTATTTTGCTAATTAAAAGCTTAATTTAGATGCTAAACAATTAGCTAAATTTGACATGCGCTTTTTTTTGCTAACTTCTGGGGATTTAACACACGGAAAATCTGTGTAATACTTTTGTGAACGTGTAACTTAATCTCAGTATTTTCTATAATAATAATAATGATAATAATTATGTCTTAAAAACGCACATCACACATTTTGTTTTTAAAACTAACATTAATTCTTATTATTGTTAAAAAAAATATTTTTATTTTTGTCATAATTTATGTTATAGGTTAATAGGTGAATGTATTTTGTGTTGACTTGTTTTTCGTTTGTAATTTCTGGTTAATTTTTTTTTTCTTTTTCCTTTTATTTTTTATTTTTAATTCTTCTAATTTAATTAAATAGGTACTCCTAACAAAATTATATAAATACCTTATGACTATCATAATATTATTATACTTAATCATAATATTATATACTGTAAAATAATATTGTGGCTGACAAACAAATACATTTTTTTTTATCGGACATCAGTACCTATACATTATTATTGTTATTATTATTGTACCATGGTGATAACACTACGGTTATTACGAAATATAATATTATAATCTTCCCAATACTGTTTCCAAAAAAATGTGTGACAATTAAAAAAAAATAGCGTACCTATTATAATGAAATAGCATTTTCATTATCAAATAATATTGTATTGTATGTTCTAAAACGTAATGATTTCTATAATAAAAGTATATCGTTAATGACTATTGGAATGATGTTATGTTTATTTCGAAAAAAATGTGTTATTGTTTTAATACTATTATAATATTATAATTTATAATCTATAGTCACTCCATAACACGCGGTATTATTGACGACAGCAGTCATGTTTCTTAGCATCGAATGACTGGGCTACCATCAGTGGCATATTTACGGGGGTTGATCTCGGTATTTAATAATTTTAATAATAATGAAATTAAAATTGTTAACTTAAAATGACTTAATATTTACGCCGTCGGTAATCTTCATACTATTGAACGTATAAAGTATTACACCATTAAATGTTCTGTACAAATACATCAATATATTGTTCAAAGGTTGTATTGAACCAACAACGTCATAGGAACTGATCTTTTCCAGTGAATCCACCACTATCCAGTGTTCAAATATTTGCATTTCGTTCTCATACCGTAAGACTCGACAAACATGGTAGGTACTATACACCTGTTGTATAATATTCTTTTCGACAGTCATTATATAGGTCGGTACTGCAGCCCAGACATCGGTAACTAAATCAAATATTTACAACGAACATTTCTGAAATGAAAGGTAATTGATCTCTCATTATGTATAATTGTTGGCCAGCGTTGAGACGAAAAGAAAAAAGGAGTATATAACGGAAAAAATTGATATAGCGTTGACACAATTTTTGCGAAATGAATTGTCGTCTCACCATGCCAGCAAAACAACAATGTACCCAACAACAAAATATTTTAAACACTTAAAAGTGTTGTTTTTCTTAAAGCGTTGAATATCGTACTATAGAATGGGACTTTCAAAATATAAATTCGTATATTGTTGGTGGCCGCTATGAACTGTAATAAATATAAATAAAGACCATAACATAATAATATAACGACGAGAGCGGTGCGCCTTTGAAGTCTATAGCCACATCGTTGCGCATTATCATAGTTGTATTATGACAATTTGTAACATAAAATCTCATAATATATGATTCCGGGAAAAAAGGCTAGATGTATTTAACAGAGTGTATTTTTAAGAAGGGTCACGTAGACGTTCAAAGAGATGAAATTATGAAATAAGTGACTGCGAGTACCTCGTTTTTAGTACACAAATGTACTCTCATAATATTCATCATTACGCGATGTTCAGAGTTCCGACGAAGAATTACATCAAGGTTTTCTATGACTTCATTGTATAAATAATATAATATGGATAATAGTTGTATATTATAATAAATGTTAGTATAATATGGTTTTCAAAATAAAAATAATATAATATGTAAAAGTCGACGATTTCAAACAATTTGTGAATACCAAACAATGTTTTTTTTTTTTCCCCGAACTCGTGAATAACGACATTTTAAATAATTTTTATCCGAGCTCATAATAATATTATGATCCCTTGAACCTATTAACCGATCGAATACCACCGTAGTAAAATATACACACCAATGTACTGAAATTGTCTATACACTACGCCGGTATAGGCTTATGAATGTTATTATTAAATTAATTAATAATAATATTATCTATAGTTCAAAGACTTAACTATACAAAGGTTATCACAAGTATTAGAGCCAGGGGCGTAATTAGGGGAGGGGATGAGGGGGATAGATCTCTCCCCCCACAGAGCCTTCATAATATTATATACTCACCAATGTACTAGAAAATTTTATATTTTGTGTGTAAAAAAATGTATATCCCCCCCAGGACAAATTCCTAATTACGCAACTGATTAGAACCGTTTTTTTATACGGAGTTTGGTGGTGGTTTTTTTTTTGTTTTATTGTAGAGAATAAATAGGATACAACAATTTTGGTAGGTAATAAATAAATTATAAATTCAAAGTATTTATAATCAATACTACAACTTACTCTAGACTGTTTTCTAAACGGAAAAACTTTATAACCATAGTTTAGTGGTAAATATTGTAACATTGTAAAGTATTTTTCACAGGTAACACCTAATATTGATTATACATATTTTATTACGATATTACTGGACATTCAAAAGTACTTATACCAGATAAATATATTTATGATATTAGGTATGTTTATATAATATAATGAAACAAAGCATTCCTTAATTTCTAATATAAATAAACACATAACTTGACGTTAAACATTTAAATTCTAAACATAATCGTATATAGTTATTGATACAAATAAAAACTAACTACCCGATTATATGATATTGATAGGTATTAACTTAATATATTGTTTTCGTAATTATTTATTACTACGCACAAGTATGTTAATATAATATTATGGTTAGTTGATTTGCAATCGTGTTTGATTAATGCAACTCAGTTCTTAACAACATAATCGGAAGGTAACACAATCAATAACATTATAGAACGACTTAACAAATTAAATATGAATATAATTTAAACATTGCATTTATATCCGGTTGCACCAAAATACAAACTTATGTGTAAAGTATATTTTAAACACTCGAGTGCTCCTCGCTGACTGCCGACAAAAATATAATCATTAATCAATTCTATTTATTGCTTTTCCAAAATCCCTATAATTCTGTTTTAACAATAACCTGTTATTTGTAGTAGGCAACTCGTCTACGGAAGTACGGAACTATAATATAGTTTGCCGTCAATTCATCTATCCTACGTGGACACATCTAAAGGTTTCGGGTACAACCGAACCGTCTAAACGGCTAATAATAATATAACGAGAAAACTGCGCAGCACAATAATAATATTATAACGATCGTTCGATTGATTTTAACGCACGCACAGTGCGAAGTGTCTAAAAAATAAAGCCAAGAAAAATCTAACTACGCGTCATAAATATTTCATTCCGAGGACAAAAAACTACAGTCGACTATTATAATAATAATATAATACCGATAAAACTAATAATTTCGCGTTTCTAATCGCTCACTACGACTATGATTTAAGTCGACATAATGTCTTAAGTGTATCTAATAAATCCGTTGGCTAATATTTTTTTTTTATTGAAAAAGTGACTGACTATAATTATATTTTATTCGCAAAGCAATTAATGTACGATCCTCCAATAGAGTCCTCCGGACGCCTTTACTTCTCGGGGGACTTTTCCGGCGAAACTCCGCTCACGTTCATTCCTTTGTGCAACATATTATTGATGTTCTCCACCGCTTCGTCTTCGGCGTGAATTTTCCTCAGTGCGTTGCTTACGATGCACAAGTCACCTCTGAGTTCCGACACTAAAGCCACGATCTTGTCCGTATTGCTCAAGATTTCCACGCTCTGCGTGTAAGGGTTGTAACGCACGCCAAATGGTTTTTGAATGCTGTCCGCAAATTCTCTGGAATGAAAACAGACGTAAAGATGAAGCCTTACAAGACTTAAAAATCATTTAATGCAGGTAGTAGGTATTTATTCCGAATCAATATATTTTATTATTGAATAATCATCATCAACGACAGATGATCAAATTATAAAACAATAAAAAATGTATTAAAATATCTTCTACAAATGCATTAAAAAACAACAATTGCAAATAGTCTACTATTATTTATATAAAACGCTATCCGTTGAAAGTTTAACTATTTTAGGTCTTCGATTTGAATAACACATTATTTTTAATTCCTGAAAATGTCATTAAAATATTTATTTATTTTAAAAGATTTTTATAAAATTAAAGTACATCGTGTATATCACATGTAACTTCCCTACTGCCTTATAACTGCAATTAATATTATAAAAAATTCAATAAAGGAACCATGTTTATATTCAAAATTAAAACCATAGAATATAAAAATGTTTCACTGCAGATTAGTCGACAGCCAACATAGTTGATAATATTTTAGACGGATCGATTTTACCAAGTCTTCAGTATTTCAATACTTAAATATTTAAAAATGTTCTACACACCTGCCATATTTACTATACTATAGGTAAAAGGTACTATTTTATTTTTGTATTTATGAATTCTATTTGGGCTTTCAAAACGTACGTAAATATTATAACTTCAATAGTAAATATAACCCTACTATTAATTCTCTATATAGAAAATTAATGCCTTAAGTTAAAATACCTACCTAAATATATAGAAACTGTATTCTATCTCTAACTTTATTCTATTATGTGATTGGCTTGTATTTATATTTTGATATTTCAACAAACATTTTTTTATTAAATCGATATTAGTTGTGTGGTGACATACGCGGTGTATGCACTGTACACACGGAATATATTTGAATTATAAATCACCTCATTTTTTCTTTAGCTTCCTCAAATGTCTCACTATAATAGTAGGCATTTTGGTACGATGTTATGATGCATTCTTGGTGACACGTAACTTCGGGATCGAATCGCTGTAATTTATCGTTGGTTTCAATCGCATGCCGTAACTCCGCCACCGAGCTTAACAACCCAGCCCCGTAAACTTTTAGTTCACCATCTTGTTTGCACATTCCGAATTCCACGGTGAAGAAGTACAGCTAGGGAGAACATAAAAATACAGTTGTTGCGTTAAAAAATATAACCCACACATCGTCTAAATGGAAATCAATGTGTGTGGGTAGGTGTATCCAATACGCATGTTTATTTCCTAACCAATCAGTGACCATTATATACCATTATTATACTATTATGCCACTATTATAGCTGTATTAAGCGTCTCCGTCTAGGTTAAAATTAATCCATCTATCGTTCTGTTTAGCTCCAGTCAAAAATCTAATATACAATACCCGTGAAAAACTCATTGTAACGCTTAAAAATCACAGAATACAACATTTGAATACTTTGCATATTTTGAGTTACTCAAGATAGGTAAATAAAAAATAAATAATAATAAAAATAAGATCATATTATATTATCGTTTAATTGCAAAATAATCTATTGTTCAATGCTATGTGGTAAACAATGTGTTTGGCATAATATAGATGACATAGGTTATTCCTAATAAATCCCCGACACCTTTGTGTTTATAGTGTTTATATAGCGATACATAAAAAAAATGAAAACATGCAAATTAACATTATTTAATTAAATTGGTTATATTTATATCAAAGTTCCACGACGATTACCAAGTATATAACAAAATACAGAAAATTACATCCAATTAAAATAACCGTTTTATTTTCTCCAACCAGTTACCACATTATTTAAATACAAAAAACCTATTTGAGGTTTGTGAGCTGAAACAAAATGCATGTATGAGTCAACGTTTTAGGGAATGGATTCCGCGATGAAAAGTGACCCGTCCAATAGCTCTTAGAATAAATGCGCGAAATTTGGTTGATATAAATAATTATCAGCCAAAATTATTTAAAATCTGTAAATTAGTATGAGGAAAAATCATCACACATAGCAATACAATTTGATACCTTGGTTATAACCAGTAACCACTACACAACGTGCGTGTGCAACTCACCGTTGCTAACTTTTCAACGTCCTCGTCACTGGCTCCCAACGAGTTGAGACCCAGTTCTTGCGAGAACTGTGCGAACGTGGGATTGGCCAACAGTGGCATGTGGCCCAACAGCTCATGGCAACAATCCGGTTCCGGTGTGTAGAACGGATCCGACGAATGCCTCATATACTGCGTGCAATGGAACACGCGGAAAGCCAGCCCGGAGAGGAAATCCCTCGGGGACAAGTATCCGGCCACAGGTCGCAACTGAAATCCGGTTTTGCCTAAAAGTCGTGCGCAAAAGTTAGCCGACAATTTAAAACCAGAAAAGTTTCCTTTTTTTCCAAAATAGTGATTTCGGTATCAAATTATTTGTATTGAGGTATTCTATCTTTTAAGCGGTCGAAAAAGCAGAATAGTCGAGAGATATGATCGCCGGAAGTTTAGGCATACTAATTACAGGCGTGTAGTTTAGAAATTAAAAACACGTTTTTCTCGGAAAAAAAATGACTTTTCTGTTTTTTCCCCTGTACCCTTCGTGTTTTGGTCGTGGGACGGAGTATTATAGTGGAAGATATACCTTTCGATTAGCGATGTACCGAAATTGCCTATACAACGCGCCGCGGCCAATGGATATAACAATTAACAACTGGTTACAACCAACAGTAGGTATAACCGCTTGGAGCGACTCACTTACGTTTCAAGAATGTATTTACGTCCTGTAACTGCGGAATGTTGTCCTCTCGGTAACCGCAGTACTTCACCAGATCCGGCCAGTTCTCCAAGTACTCCCTGCACGCGTGCTTCACGTACAGTTTGTGAAGTTCACGCATCACGGTACCCCTGCGGCAAATCATAAACTATGATTTCGATAATTATTACATTGAGTACGATAAACAAAAATCAATAACCAATCTAATTGTCATTAAAATGTAAAAAAAAAAATAAGTAAACGATAAAAATTGTCGTGTATAGAAAAAATGAGAAAAATGTGGAGCCGAGGGTGAGGCAGAACAAAACATTATGTCACGTAATATTCTTTATTGGTTATATCTCGGAAAAAACGCATGCACGCGCGTGTCACTATTGGTATCGTTTGGAAAATCCCAATAGAGGTATATATAATAATTTATATAACATATATATATATATATACACGTGTATCGATTTCGGCGGAGAAAATTGTTTTTGACGTGATTATTAACGGCGACGTTTCACATGCAGACGGTCAGACTTTATTGGATATCGCTCGCCGTATCCTGTTCGCAGGATTGAATCCACTTCATTACGTCTTGACAGTTTTGCAGATTCGATTATATTATCAATGCGAGTATTCATAAAATGCACACGTGCGCACCATTTGCGTATGTATAAATATAATATAATAATAATCAGATAGGTTTTCGCAGTAAAGGTGAGCATATATTATTATTACTGTCGAGTAAAGGCGCCAATAGAAATGCGCTGTATCCGGATAACCCAATAACAGTTCGAATATCGGTGTCGAATGTCGATACAGTATTGGACTATTATACCCGACGTTTATTCGAGATAATCGAATTAATTACCGACCGAGCAAGCGCTATACCTACCACCGCACGAGAACTAAATAGTCATCGGCAGAGATGAATAACTATTTATTTGCAAAAACAAACATATCAGGGAATAGTGATAATTCACTGATGAAAGAGGAAAACAACGGTCCAACATGTTTTGTTCCGATCCAAATAAAAACACACGCTTGCCGTTATGTCTGAGACTGTGCATTTCGCATTTTATCGAACACAGATTTATTTTTTGTAGGTATTGCGTATATCATATAAATGACCGTACAAATATTCTAAAATCTGTAACCCTAGTTTACGGTGTGGTAAAGATACTTATTTTTAATTCAGTTTAAAATTGATGATGGCCTCACTTTTACCATGCAGCTATAATATAGAAAATGTAAAGACGTTTACAATTATTTTATGATTTCTAAAAAAAGTAATGAAAAAAGGGTTAGGTACTGCAGACTTTTCGATTAATTAATACACTGGTAGTTTAATAATTATTGATAACGAAATACAAACTGAAATGTACGCACCAAGTCTTGATTTCTTCGGGCGTGTACTGAACTCTTGGTATTGGATGTCCACTGAAACAATGTCGTCACGTTTTAAGTATCGAATCGAAAGTTTTATAATAGTACCTATACATAATATAACGATAATATTGCGTCGTATTATGTCATAATTACTCGTGTTATTGCAATTCGAAGCAGACCTAATAGCTATGGCCAAAATCGATTTGTCATTAATGTCTGATATTAAAATGTTACTTACTATTTATAAGAGTTCGCTATGTGTGCGAATTCTACACGCCTTTTCCGATACACCGGATCCTTAAATCCCTGAGAAAATAGCGAATGAAATATTATAGACAAAATCTTAAAAAAATATGAGTACCCTAAACAACTAAATAAATTCTGTACGAATCACTTACTGGATGGTCAGCATCTAACTCCGTTCCATACATTAGAACTCGTTGAGCTTTATCTAAGTCAGAAATTTTTTTCGGAAACCACGGAAGCTCAAACTCTGAGAAATCTTATAACACAAAAATAACAGTTAAATAATATGATCTAACACACAAAGTATATTACAAAATATGTTTTTACTCAAACCTAAATTTCGTTGTTTTATTAAATAATTTCTATAAGAACACCTAATGAACGCCAATAAAGTGAAAATATATTATTGTTCTTTAAATAAAAACTATTATAATTATTATAGTTTTAAATTTATAAATTTAATTTAATTTTAGTTGTTTGATAGTAAAAATAAAAACAAACCATAATATAGGTAATGCAATGAGTTATTAATAAAAAAAAAAAAAAAAATGTAATGATAATAGTAATAATATTATTGAAAACAAATTATACTTGAATAAGCTTAATTGCATTTTTACCAAAACTAGCCGTCGCTGACATCGGAGTAGGAGGTGGTACTTCGGCACCACTCTCATACGTAGCTAAATTTATAGCTGCAACCTCACGCTTCAACATCCCAGTCAACTGCTCCATTTTTTTATTGTCGCATTCCACGTCTACCAGAATTTCGAACTCTGATTTTCTACGGCGGGATGGTCTAGATTCAATGTGCAACACATTTACACCCAAATCCTAAAGAAATAAAATATGTATTGCGTATTGATGCTGTGGTATAACAAACTCTGAGCGTTAATAAAAAAATAAATAAATTGATTATGGTTACATTTTGTGATGGGAAATAGGAATCTTTATATTCTCACTACTAAGTCAATATCAAATCAAATATGACCATGTAACTTGAACAAACTATACAAACATACATTTAATATTTTGTATGATAGTCTGACACGAGTAAATGGTAATACTTAGACGAAATTGTTGTACTTTAAATTTAGAGGTATGATAGTTATAATAACTATAATAATATAAAATTTTTGGATCACCGAAATGGACAAATAATTAATGCTCAGAACAGCCACACAAAGTGCATGAGTTATATTTTTAAATTTTTTTTAAGATAAAATTCAAACAAACTGAACTACATAATAGTACATACCTATATATATTGATTTTTAAACTATTGTTTAAATATGTGAAGTTGTACTTTTTTGTAAAGGGTTTGAATTTTAAGATATTGTCTTAAAGCTCCAATTCGAATTAACATACATAATTTGTCTTTAAAATGTATTTATAATATATTGGATTCACTATAGGGTTATAACTTAAAAATATTAGTTTTTGTCTATATAATATTAAATTAACACATAAAAAATAAAATATTTTAATTATATTATTCTCCTGATGCCGTATATTTGTATACAAATACATTCTGACTTAATCAAATAGAATAGTGTAGAATTATGTAGATGGATTATAATTAAATTATTATGTTGTTCCGTGGATTGTTCATCCAAAAATTAACTTAACATTGCTTGTTTATATTACATTTTGATTTCATTACGTTTGCTTTTATATTAAATTATCCATATTGAGTACAATGAATAATTTAATATAATGAAATCTACTTACTTGAAAAACTTGAAGTGCTTGAGCAAGTCCACCAACCCGATTTTTCAATGAGAATATTACAGAGTTCCTTGAATCGAATCTCGTTGGATCTGGTCGACCACTCACTGCAGGTCTCGACTGTAATATGCATATTGTTTAGCGAAATATTTGATTAAAATTTGTTAAAATTAGTGTATCATACAGCTGGTGGAGATGCCTCTCTCAGAGTCCAATCTTCTCCAGTTCGGTAAAGCCAAAGACCAAGAAGACTTTTTCCAGAACCACTCATTTTGAACTTAAATTTAAAAAAAATATATAATTTTTACTGAATGATATTCATAAATATAAACATACATTTTATAATAAAGAGTCCAAATATTAGTTGGTCAATCCCAATTATATTACCTATGTTAGATTAATTAAAACATAATACAAAGGTTTTTGTTTTATGTTATTTACAGTGATTTTACACAATATGTATTCTATTAAATGCAGTGACTTGGCTGCTCAGTTTTTTTGAAGAGTAGATGAAATATTTTTTTTTTAACCGAATCGTTTCTACAATTCTAACAACACAATAATAATACATATTATGACGAAAATGTTACATTCATGGGTTTTGAGGGTGCGATTCCGTCACACTGGTGATATTCATAAATATAAACATACATTTTATAATAAAGAGTCCAAATATTAGTTGGTCAATCCCAATTATATTACCTATGTTAGATTAATTAAAACATAATACAAAGGTTTTTGTTTTATGTTATTTACAGTGATTTTACACAATATGTATTCTATTAAATGCAGTGACTTGGCTGCTCAGTTTTTTTGAAGAGTAGATGAAATATTTTTTTTTTAACCGAATCGTTTCTACAATTCTAACAACACAATAATAATACATATTATGACGAAAATGTTACATTCATGGGTTTTGAGGGTGCGATTCCGTCACACTGGTCGAATAAGGTATTCGGTATTAGAAGTTAGTATATACTAATTGATAATAAACTGAGGAATATTTCAAGATGCACAATTAAGAAAGATGGAATAATTTGCTCTATCTGTAAAAAGAAATCGTATTGATATTACTGTCAAGGTTTCAATGAAATAGGTTTTTTTTAAATGTCGAATAACACTAAGAGCAGATGGGTTATTTGGAGCGATTACAAGACGGATTGGAAAAATAAAAATAAAACACAGATAAGTAATGATAAAGGTAATAATATTCAACAATTAACAGAATCGATTAAATGTATGAGCAATAAATTGAATCAGTTCAATAATAAAGTAGGAAAAATACTGAACGAAACGAAAGGGATTTAACAAGCATACCCACCCCAACTCTCATCCTTTAACAATGCAATTGTTTTAAATGCCAATGTCCGAAAGACCATATTGTCGATTACTTAGATTACTTAGTTACATCCCCCCCACTCGGCAATATTTGATTTTCAGTCGGCAAAATGGAATTTATTTTCACCTGAATTAAACCATTTTTTTTTAGACGAGGAAAAGAAAATTAAATAAATTGTTTAAATGTTAATATTGTTTTAACTCAATATTTTTGTAATGGGTTATGGAGCGGATTCGCAAAAGTACGTGGAGACTGCGACAATCGGCAGTCGGCACAAGATAAAAACCTAATGGACGGCTCATAACATAACACGCATACTTGTAACGATAATTATATACCTAATAATATTATATCATGCATACAATATACGGTAGAAAATCGATAGACCGTCAATTTCTTTCATCCGTCATCACGGCAACACGGCCTTAGATCATACACAAGTGATCTAATAGCATGTGGCGACGGTTGAGGCGGGCGATTATAATATTATATTAATATAATACGTTATCGAGTGGAGGGTACCTATACCTGGAATACCCAAAATACGCGATAATCGCGTTTCAAAGAAACACTCAACGGTCGAAGATTACCGATTATCTTGTATCTTGTATAATGTGTGTGTTTGATGTCCGTACAACTGTAGTTGACAACAGTCTGTTGTACACCTTATTCGGTATTTTGATAATATTGTGCTTACTTCGCAAGTTATTTACCGGTACAAGGCTTAGAAAGTACCACGAGTTGTAAATTGTAATTTTCCATTTAAAACCTACCCTGTGTTATTTCAAGGCTTAAAATATCTTATGTCTACATAATATGGTTCACCACTTTTATAATTTACGAAGTATAGATTATAAGTATATAGATTAATTAATATAGATATAAAAACTATAGATTTTAAAAATATTATACATGTCTCGTTTCACTCAGAATCTAATATTTTTTTATTAATATTGAATGACATTTTTTAATAATTAGATTAAAACCATTAGTAAATAATTAGGTATCTACCTACAATTTATGCAATCGCAATTATTGAGATTATTTTATATTTATATAGGTTATGATAGAAGAGGACGATTCTTATAATGTAGATAATGATTTGGCAACAGTAATAATAAGTGATGAATTATAATCATTACCTATTTCATATTATGTTTGTTGATGTTATTTCATTCTGATATAAATTAAAAATAATAAGTTAGGTATTTCTAAGTTTCAACTTCAAATTTAACTTAAACATACATTGAAACATAAGGTAATAAAGAAATTATAAATGTATAGCATATTGAAACTAAAAATAACTTAATACCTAGTTAACAAAAATGTTGAACTTCAAATTCAAGTCGGCAATTTTGAAGAATACAACCCCCCTATGATTTTCTTTTGAGATCGTCCCTGACTGTGGCGGCTATATATTTCCACGTAGCTCCTCCCGCAAACATAATATTATATGTATGAAGATACTTAGATACAGCGCGGAGCTGCGGAAAAAGACTTGTCGCGACCGAATATCTCGAGAGAAAAAAGCTTTATAATATATTAATGTACTTAAAAACCACTAAAACGCCTCGTAAAACAAAGCCCACGCGAGCTGCAAACGTTGTAAAGCACATCTAGTAAACGGTCTCCGCCGATTATTCTATACCAGCTATGGTCTGCACTCAATCGGAAACGACTGAACTAAACACATTTATCGGCGGCTATGTATTGCTAAATAACAGTGTATCCCAACCAGCGACTCACGTGCTAAGATTTTTTTAATGGAAAGGGATTTTATCGCAAAGCTCGGTAGGGAACGATTTCACCAACTTTCAGAATCGTAAAGACATTATAAACAATTAATATAAATACACGATTCCCTAAATTACATGGATACCTAACACTATGGGTATTCACGATTCCACATGATTTTTTATGTGACGTTGACATTATACATTTGTTTGGTTTCGTCATTATAAATTATGCTTACCTTATAATAATATATTTTATTGCTAAATGTATTATATTATTATAATTTAAAAGTAAAACGTATACCGAAAGTCGTGAGAACCGGTGTCGAGTATATTTATTATAAATGACATTAAAATAATAGTTGGAAAATAGATACATATCTTAAATTATTCATAATAACAGTGGTGTAGGTAGAAGATTTTTAAGATTTTTCTATTTTTCAATTTATTATTATTGTCTATACAATATATATAAACACGCGTTAAGAATGCTCATTCTGGGAGCGTGCTAAATTCCAGCGTATTTTAATATTATATAACGTCTAAACTACAATTACATTCACAATCTAACAAAATTTATGTTTTTCTACCTACTTTTTAATATTGGCTAGTTTATGAATCTATATTAAATCCTCATATTTTGATATTTTTAATACTGGCTAATACGAATTCACATTTAAAAGAACCATTATTAAACTATTTATTAAAACAGTTATGTTCTAGTTAAGTGTATATTTGTAGTTTTTTTGTTTTTTGTTTTGAATATTGAATACTAATATATAATAGTGCAAAAATTAATGTCAACAATCGTAACAATGTATTGGTAAACATAAAAACTACTAAATCGTTTTTAATAAAAATCATATGAAGACTACTTGAGATTTGAAGAGGGTTTGTAATTTCGTTTTTTAACGGGAAAATAATATAGGGTCACACTAAAGTGGCTCACACATGCATTTTATATCGGCTCACAAAAATCGAATGTTTCTGATAGTAAAATAGTTATTATGATTGGATATAATTTTCTGTTTTGTATTATATATTGTCATTTAGGCAAATAAAGCTGTTATAATAATTCTATATACCTACGCATTGGCATGTTAAATTGAGTAACAGCCATTATGTGTATTATATAACTATATGAGTCAAAGTTTATAGTTAATGTTTATTTACTAATAAAATACTCGACCGGTTTTGACAAAAAGCAATCGATAATAATTCACCAGAAGCAAAATTGACACGATGGTTAGACAGACGATAATAGAGAGTCGGCTAATGCAGACATTAATATATAGTCAGGACTCGGGATATATCTAAATGAAGCATACGCTGCAAATAAATGAATGCAAATCCACAGTTTTTGACCAATTGTCACCGAATTTTTCACACATATTATTTGGGATCCCGTGGAGGGGTAGGGTCCCGTAAGAATATTACTTAGAATAGATGCCACTGTTGACAGCTATTAACTATTATTCTACATAATGTATATCATCTATAAACCTTTATGCATTCCTATCCGATTGCGATGAACTTTGGCACAGAAATGGATTAGACCTCGATGAAGAAGACAGTCTAAATTTTGTCGTGAAAATAGGTAAATAAGAGGTCGGGGAGGTTCTCAAACAGGGGTCTCGAGTTCAAATCACGGTTTTGGTGGAAAAAACCACCATTTTTTTTTTAAATTTTTGTTTTTAAATGGTTTCTATTGGTTTTCATAATAATAATAATTATTATTGTCTTTTTCTTATTTTCTTCTTTCTATACATACGAATAATTGGTTTTTTTATGTCCGTGATCTACTGCAGGACGCAGGTAGATTGCCTACTTGATAATATACTGCTCACATAATCATAAGCGAATCTCACGGACGACGCCGATCGGGATGGCCATAAATTAAAATATAATATCATTAACACTTAAAAAGACATTGTTTCCGCAGCATGGTACACCCAAAAGGAGTTGAACAATCACAAAAACCTAGCAATAACAACGCATTGACGTGTCAGCTACTCAGCTAGTATACCTACATAAATATAAATGGGTGTTTGCCGTCTATTTGTTTATTAGCTTTAGAGATTCAAAAACTACTGGGCCGTTTTCAATAAAAGTTATATCAATAGATTCCTTAAGACTTTTATGGTGTTCATAGCTAATTTTTTTAATCTCTATAGGGTTGCTCACACATACATTTAGTATTCAACACACGAAAATAAATTATATTCAATACAAACAAATCTATTTGGCATGGCTAATGCCGGGCTTGTCAGCTATTAAGCAAACATGTAATTAAGTCACCATATTTTACTTGACTTAAACTTTTTGTATACTTTTTATGGGAAAAATCTTACAACACCTCCACGGCCAACCACTATTTATAGCTATAGTAACCTTTTATTTTTCAATACATATTAACACAAAACCCTGTTTTACTCTAAATTCGAATTTTTAAAAACATAGCAATCCATTAGTAAATATTTATAAACGTTTCTCATTTCTTTGTTTATTTTTTGCTCTAAGAACGTACAAATTGTATTAAAATCTTACAAAGTGTAAACATAGATGTTTAAATGTTCACAAAAGGAAAACCGTTATTTCAGTAGTCTCGAGTCTTGTAATAAATAATAGGTAACTAAAAACTTCTAAGGGATAGAGTATAGCATGCAAAAACCAATCGCATATACCACTCAATGGCTTTAATAGTTTTGTTTCGTTTTTGTAACCCAATTAACTGATTATAATATTATATTATACTAGCACACAATTACTTCAAACCAGACGCTTTTCATAAAAGTCCGTTAATTACCTGTCATAGGTATTTATTATTCTTTTGTGCAGCAATATTTCAATTCGTTCGGTAAATCGTGGTTGATGAAAAGATACTGATTACAGTACAAAACATATGTAACCGCAATTAGTATTTAAAAATATATATATAGCTAAATAAATATTATGTTTAATCAATTTTTAGTGCTTGTATAATAATCGTTTCGTAATTCTTTTATTTCATCAAATATATTGTTAATATTCCAATCAAATTAATTTTTCAACAAAACTTCTATTAATAAAATATGGAATATGACAAGTTGACAAAACCAATACGTGTATAGTGTTTAATATGTAAATATGTAAGCATTCATTAAAACGTAAATCGAGATTTACTTATAGGTAGGTACAGTTGCAATAAATAATAATACTGTCAGGATACATGAGGCTATATTTTACTACTTAGAAACTTATAAGGTCTTCACATAATTTGTTACTAACATACAATCAATTTTTCAAAGTTTTTTTTATGTAGGTAGTGGTCTTAAAAAAATGTTTACAATGTAAAATATTTTTTTTTTTTTTTGGTTTAAAATTATAACCTGTAGTATTATCAAACCAAACTATCCATTTCAGAAGCGATGGAGTTCCCAACACCTGTTATCGGTAACTTATATTTACATGTCTTTTTATTTCTTACGTTTCAAGTGAGACAAATATTTATGACCGTACAAATTGTATAGGCTCGTAGATAGTAACACTCATAATATTTATTCAAAAAAAATGTGGAAGGTGTGTACAGGCATATTTTATAGTATTCTCTTATATTTTTAGTTTAGGACTAAAAAAATAAAATCAAACTTTGCTGGTCAACGCTGCTTGCGTATATAATTATTTGAAGACGACAACCGGTATAGCTGTATATGTATTATATTATAATTCGGTACACATAACAGTAATTATATAACGATAGGTAATAATATGATGAATAATAGAAATTATACTGACCTATTTCGGTGACGACGGCGGTAAACGCAACAGTTTTCCCGGACGTCCGGCGATTCGGGAAGCCGATGGCTGTGTACCTGTGGCTACGACGACTACGAGTCGCGAAATCCAGAGAGGAAGAGTTGGAGAGAGAGATAGAGAGAGAGAGAGAGGGTCCGCGAACTCCGGAGTCTTCGGCCGGCGTCGGCGGGGCGGAAACCGCGGCCCCGCGAACTCGATCCGCCGATTGGCCGATCCGACGCCGCCGCCTCGCAGACTCTTGGAGTGTCCGTTAAAGTGTGCGGCAGTGGTATAATAATACGGGTTATAGGTATATAGTGTGCTCGACTCGGCGTTAATGTATGGTAAAAGAATTCCGAAACGTAACACAAGAATCGTTTTATCATTCTCCGCTTTTATAATATAATATGTATATTGTATTATACTATTATCGCGCGATCGCTCTTGTCCGCGTGTGTATACGTATGCGAAGGGGCTCAGCGGCGGAGAGCGTTGGAGCCCGGTCTCCACAGCCACTCGAATTTCATTAATTCCGCTACGTTTGGCACGCGCGTTTGGCCCGCGATATATCTGTTCGGCGGATCTCGACGAATCCCGCAAAGTGTATATAATAATAAGGTGTAAGCGCAGGTGGTTGGTATATGTTACACATCAATACAACATGTGCGCAATGGGTATATGCGCGCATATAAATACCGCAGACCGCTGCCCGCCCGGCGAAAAATCACTATATATTATATACATAGATTGATAGATAATAGCTGATGAATGTGTTATACCTGTAAACTACACAACCGTACAATTCAATGGGCGAATCCGTGGCGTCGAAAGTATACTTTAAATTTATAGGTATTATTATTATAATTTATTATACCCATTTGCTCTTGTATTTTGGCCGCGGCCGTTTTCGTTTCGTTTAAATCTAATAACGCCCGAACCTCGCGCTCCGTCTAATTCAATGTATTATTTATACTTATACGACCGACCGGCTATCGACGCTATCTCGCTTGATTGTCAATATAATAATGTACCTCATATGCGATACGGAATATAAATTTATTAACTTATAATCCATTATACGCCGATATTTATCACTCAAGTGTAAAATTAAGTAATTTCGGGTTTTAATTATAAAGTGTTGGTACATAATAAAAACAAAATAATTGAAAGTATAGATTTAGTAATGTAATACATTTTTAATAACAATCTGTAGTAAAAAAAGTGTTTGTTTCAAAACCTTAAACGAATCTTTTTACGTCAAACCAGATTTGATGACATATTATTAAGTTGTCATAATATCATTATCGGATTATTCATATTATAATATTATACTCTCATTCAGTGGTGAAGCATCATATGAGACAACGTATAATAGTTTCTTTTATCAATTTTTTCATTTTTTTTATAGTTTTCTTAGAATAGAATAGTCATTATTGATATAATGGTGACTCATTCTAGTTAACATCCAAGTACAGTATGAAAATAAATATTAGACGATGTCAAATTCGTTTCATTCTGCCAGGGGTGGAGTGCATGGTTGATGGGGCATTGGAAATCTGGCAGGGATGATCGTTGTGCTCTCGCCGTTATATTTTTGAACAATATATTTGGTCCTTTAAATTTTTAAGTAATCGTAATTTTATTTTACTCAATAAGTTATCCACCGCCGCCACCTCTTTATCGTGGTTGGTTTTTAATTTACTCTTTGGTTATATTTTCCGGTATCATAATATATTGTCTAAATGTAAGTAGGTAATATCAGGTATCAATGACATATTGTTTTCATTACGCTTGACTTGCTTATTCTGCGTCCTACGTCTCCCAACGTAAAGACTCGTGCAACTGCTATTTTCGATACACTTCCGAATATTAATTGACTTTCGACGAACTAATATATACCTAGGTATATACTAGCACCACAAAATATATAATATACGTAGCCACACCCAATGATCGTTGCGTGGTCAGTACCAGAAAGTCGGTTTGTAGTATTATATATATTATATCGTACAATTATTGCTGGTAGACGTTTACTGCGGTATATATAATAATAATTGTTGTACTAATACGTAAGACTTTAAGCATTTCCTTGGATAGAGATTGGAAAAAAAAACACAAAAATAAATAAATAATGTCCGTAACAATTTGTCCGAAACAATGACGGAGAGGATAAAAGGGATTGATATCCTGACGACTGCACTCCAGGCCCCGCCGCACCCCCTCGGCACAGACAGTCTTGGGCAATTTAAGTAGGTGCGTATACAGTAAACTTCGCCGGCCAATCAATACCGCTCAACACGCCAATCTCTATAAATATATATATATAGTCCAAAGTCGCGGTTGAGTGCTATTAACCGTTTGTTTTATCCAAAATCGAGGGCGACCGCGGCGGTATATAAAAAGTATATACCTAGGTATAGCTCCTTCATAATGTATACGTGCTCTGATTGAAAATGTACAGCCAGAATGTTATTTCGTATACAACAAAATATCGGGCGACACACGCATTGATTTTTATATACCCCCAGCAAGTGTTAGTATATAATATGATATTATGCTAAGATAATATTAGGTTTCAACTAAATTATCAAATTTTAATGGCGATAGGTATTTGAAAAATATTGTCACTGATTTGGAATAATCGACTCGATAGCTTGGGTGGTGGCGAGAAACATTACGGACATACACTATTACCTATAATAATTGTCGTATGCTTTTAAATTCCCTAATTGTTTGGATTGCACAAATCTATTTAAATTTTAAACAAAATGAAGCATTTAAAATATGACGTTGTCGAACACATTATTCAATTATTGTGATTTATGGTGTCGCACTACATATATAGCATAGTATATGACATAGTATAATATATATACTTAAATGTAAACGTTAAATACATAAACATAATATTATTTATATATATATATATATATATATATATATATATATAATACAGATAACTGCAGATAACTGCAGTGTTCACACAAATCACAATTTTAGACATCTATTAAAACACAAGTCAGCAAGTCAAGCACTTTTGAAGTTCACTCGGAAATCCTTTCTCCAAAAAATTCAAAAAACGTAAAATTTGTATCAAAAAGCCAAATTGTTTTTTATCAACGTATAGATCGCCATTAAAATATATAACATATCGCGTATGTCGCAGTCTGAGTCGTCATAATAAGATCCTTCCTAGTTCCTTTTAAAAATCTAATATTATGCGTATATTTTTGAAACAGTTTGAAAAATATTTCCTCAAGGTATCTAGCCCACCTATATATTATGGCCGTACTATACAGAACATGGGTAAGTAATCGTTTTTAACTTTTTAGGTCCTAATGTCGTATAATTTTAGTTTTACTGCAAATGTACATTTTTGTCACACAAAATAAAGAGGTTACAAAGTGAATATGACATTTTGTACACTAACCTAACTTTTTGAATGACGTTTTGACGATTATTATTACAATAAATATCAAGTATTCATCTTTTGCAGTGTAATATTAGGTATAACCTGTATAATTTAATAGTGATAATTAAATATCCAAAACTGTAGGTTGACATTTTGTGTAATTCGCTTCTTCGGCTAATATGATAAATAATATACCTTTTCCGACAACAAACGTTTCACTTCAAGTCTGCTGCTGTCATGCCCACAATATACACGTCTACGATAACGTTTATCTAATATACCTACGCTTATTATTAAAGAGATATCATCTTGAAACGTTGCCTTTGTACACAATTTTACTTATTATGGCCGATGTGTACGAACATCCGAAAATATTATATTTTCTCGGAGTAATCACACGCAGTTCTTATATATATTATCTAGTTTTAAAAATGTTCCAAAAACGTGCTTGGCTTCGTGTAACGTAGATATTTAAAAGGATACTTGAATAAGTTTATTATTTATTAAGTTGGCGTTCAGCTCCAGTCTTGCGGAGGGGGGGGCGTGAGAATATTCCATCATATTGTTGTAAATTTATGAAAAAATAAGCATAATAATTGAATAATTGATTAAAACATAATTAGTTTCTGTCTTGCAGAAACAATATGACGTGCCCTTGAGGGTATCATCGTCAAAATAAAAACAGTATGACGTTTCAAAAATGTCTTTTGAATTTTAAACAAAATCAATATGTGTTTTTTTATTATTCTGAAAATAATGGATACTTAAAATTCTAAATACGTCTTATAATAACGATATTGTAACCGGAACTCCGCTAGGTACCTAATATTTTTTTTTACTGTAGAGCAATGATTTACAAAACTTGAACAGTTCATAAAATACTTGGATACTGTAAATCATAATTCCATATGAGTCATAAAAGCTTAATGTTCCGGTCTTGTAAAAATGTGAAGTTGTAAAATATCAATTTCTAATGGCGTGCGTCGACGAATCGTAGTACACATATTAAAATGTTATTAATATATTATACCTAGGTACCTACTTATTACACCATTAACTATATATAGTACCTAATATTAATTGTTCACTAAAAACAAACAAATTAATTTTTTTAACAAAATTTTTTTAAGAAGAACATTGTAAATTATAATATTAGTTATAATTTTTAATTATAGACTATAAATTATGTATTGTGTATGAATATTCTGATATATTTATATACATGAATAGAAACAAAATACAGTTTGAAACATAAAAGTGTAAATTTCCGAAATTCATGTACTAACTGACTTAACCACAACTAGAGACGACAAAGTTGAAAGTATATTATATATTTTATAGCAATAATCAAGTGCAAAATTTAAAAATATAGGTACATAACCTAGATAATAATCTTACCTTTAAACTGTATTAGTTCATTCCAATTTTTATACTAAAAATAAAACTAAAATTTTTCCTTTTTTAAATAAGTATTTTCTATTTTTTAGATTCTGAGTGGAACGATGAATGTATTGATTTTACAATGATGTGTGTTTTAATTTTTTTTTTTTTTTTGTGTCCTGTCATCACCTTTTAGGACAGTAAAAGTGCTTGGATTTTCTTCAACAGTAACTTTTCTGATAGGAAAGTGAATCTAGTTGGTACTTTAGGGGGGCAAAAGTAAAAATTTCCCAGTAGTTTTCAAAAGCGACGTGAAAAACAAAAGAAAAATTAAGGAAAAACGGGAATTTTTACGCAAAATCTGTTTTCGAGAAAATCGATTTTGGTTTTTGGTGTAACTCTAAAACAAATGACCGTAAGGACATGAAATTTTGACTGAATGTTTAAATTAGAATTTTCTATACACCATAAAATTTACAAAATATTTTGACTCTTTTTGAGCTGTTTACAGCCATTATCAGTTTTCCATTTTTTTAGTTTTTTTTTTATAAATATCAATAAGATTTTATCTGTTGAGTAAAAAAGCTTAAAATTTAATAAAAGGCTCCTAGGTTATTGTTTCAAAGGCAGATGAAAAAAAATTAAAAATCCTTAGTCACAGTTTTTATTTATAAGCATTTAAAGTTCAAATTTTGACAAAATACAGAAAAATTACGAAAATTAGCAAATTATTTTGAGTTAAAAATTCATAAAAATTTTTCTTTTTAAATCTTAGATTTGAAAATGTAATATAAGATTACTCATAAGTTTGTCTACCTTTATCAAAGAAAAAATATCTATAAGAAATTTAAATTAAATTTTTATGAGCGTCTGAAATTTATATTTTTACAACATTTGATATTCACTCGATTTCTCATATAACAATTTTCTTATTTTATTGTTATTAAAGAACAAATGACTGTAGATACTAGAAAATTTCACTGAATGTTTATATTAGCATTTTCTATACACCATATAATTTCGAAAATAAGTTGACTCTTTTTGAGCTGTTTTTTATATAAATATCAATAAAATTTTATTTTATACAAAATTTTAAAACCCAATATAATTCATTAAAAAACGATATGAAAATTTGTATTAAAAAACTAGAGTCTATAGAAATAATTCAAGAAGAAACACAAACTCAATTAGATGATATACATTCCAAACTTCATGTAAGCAACAATAAACTTGACAAAGCTCTTCCTGATAGAAATGTAAATCCAAAAGAAAAATATTTAAATCATTATTAAATTTTGTTTAAAAATAAATTAATAGATAACTAATACAATATGTTCTTGAGAAGTCAGAAAAAACATATTAAAATACAAAAATTTTTTACAAGAACATTTTTGATATTATTATAAATTCAAGAAGAAATCCTAACCCTATAGATTTAGTGAACAGACTTAAGGAAGAAATAGAAAAAAATAAATAAAAGTAATTATTCTGATATTATAGATAATTTTAAATGTTAAGACAAGTTCAATAAATTATCTTATATAGGTACCAAAAAGAACAAAAAAATGTTAAATTTAGAAAAAGAAAACTCTAAAATAATATATCGACTAGAATATAAAATAACATTATTGGATTATTCGGAGAACGAATTTTTAGAATTAATAAAAAAAATAGATAACGAAAAATATAATATATAAATAATTTTGACCGTTGTTGATGCATATTCTATTAAACACTAAACATTTCCAATTGTGTGATTTTATGGAACTATTGATATATTATTGTGTTTGTTTTAATAGTGTTACATTATTAAAATACAATCTCTAAATAAATAATAGTTGTACTGTGGAAATCAACTTAAAAATATAGTTATTAAAATATTCCAAAACCAAAGACAATCAACTAATGCAATTACTCTTAATAGAAATCCATGGAAAATACACAAATAGATTTTTATATCAAAATAAATATAAAATTGGATTTGTTTAAGATCACAGCTAGGAAAATATTCCAAGATACAATAGTTCGGTTAATTATGTGGACATTCAAGAAATTGAGTTTGTATTTTACAAATTTGTTAAAAATAAATAAGATATAAATATGAATTTCAAAAATAAAGATATTTTGATAGTTTGATATTTTGATAGCTTTGTATACATCATTACTATTATATATCCATAGCGCGTACTTATATTATGTATTCCCCCGTTTTAAAATTATTTTTCTTACTTTATTCTTTGTTATTTTTATTATTATCCGTTTACTTATTACCGGTAAGTTCGAGACGCCCGGATAATCGGCACGTAAAAAATGCTTGTAATGTTCACGTTTATATTTATCTCATCTTTGAACCTCAACTTAGCATTATGGGGGGGGGGGGGGGCAAAAGGGGCATTTTGTATAAGAATATTTCTACAAGAAAGTCAAATTAAATTTTTATGAGCGTTTGAAATTCATATTTATAGGTACAACATTTGATATAATACTCGATTTCTCATGTAACGATTTCCTTATTTTGTCGTAATTCAAAAACGAATGACTGTAGATACTTGAAAATTTCACCGAATGTTTATATTAGCCTTTTCTATATACCATACAATTTCGAAAATAATTTGACTCTTTTTGAGCTGTTTACGGACATTGTCAGTTGAAAATTCTTTTAGTATTTTTGTTTATAAATATCATCACAGTCGAGTGTTACTGCTGGGTAGCTACCCGCATTCAAAATCCATGTAAATAAATTCAGCACATATGCTCATTGTAAATATTATATTACAGATTGTATATTATCTAATAAATGTTAAAAAAAATCTATAAAATGTTATTTGTTGGGTAAAAAGCGTGAACACTTATTGCAAGGCTCCTGATATATTGTTACAATAACAGTTGAAAAATATTAAAAATACATAGGCACAATTTTTTTTATAAGCAATTAAAGTTCCAATTTCGACAAAATTTATCAAATATAAAATGTTATAATCATTTTGTAGTTAAAAATTTATAAAATGTTTAACTTTTATAGCTAAGGATTGAAAATTTAAAACAAGGTTCCACGTAAATAGGTTATATATAAATTACTTTATTCACAATAATATCATCAAATAGGTATATATACTTAGTAATATCATAGGCTGACTGACTGTTTTCGCTCAGAATCGTTTTTCTTATACAATGATATTATATCATTGAATTCAAATTTAACACCATCCATTACAGTGACCTACTTGTTACCTAATGTACAGCAGAGCGACACCCACTTGTCCACTTGCAATTATACTACTTTTTAAATTTTCTCGCTGGTTTGAATGACGGAATAGATTTTTAATTTTGTATTACGATCCAGAATATTATTCAGAGTATTTCAATCTATAACAATTTCGGACAAGTAGTTTATTATTTTATGTTTTTAAAGTTTAAATGAGTAGTGGAGGAATATTTTTCGTTTTACGCATGTGAATAACTATAAAGTTTTTTGAATGAATTTTTCAGACGTAAAAATATAAAAATAAAATAACATGAGTACCTAAAGGTTATGAAAAAATTAATTGGAGTAACAGAGTCACCAGCATGCAAAAATATATTAAATAAATAATTAAATATTATTACAGAGGGAGAGCTTCTGATGTAGCCCTAGGGCAGAAATAATGTCAAGGCAAAAAATTAATTACCAATAAGCAAACAATTATTAATTATCTATAAAATGATGTAGCAATATTAAATGTATACCTTATATTTACAATCTGTAATATATATTGTACAATAAGAACATTTGCTGACATTTTTTTTTTTTTATACACAAATCAGCATGAGGAGAGCGATAGTCTAGAACGGAAAGGAATATCTATACTATAGATAGATAATGATTGCGATTGCCAACAATTTAACTATAGATAGTTCATTTCATTTGTATATATGGTACATTTTAATTAATTTTATTTATGGTACATTTTAATCAGTGTTTAAAGTGGGAAAAAAATTCCAGAAGGGACTAAATGTGTCCCCATTTAGTTTCAAGCAGTGGCGGCTCGGGGTTTGGACGACGGGACGATCGCACTCCCCACTAAAATTAATTAAACGAAGAAAATTAGTTGTATAATATTCTTAATTTTATATTTTTTAAAAATATTGCAAATTTTTAAACAGTAAAATAGTTATAAATTACCTACCTAATAGTTACTACCTACTTTAAATTTGTCTACTACATTAATTATTGTCGTGTGCGAACTCAGTTACCAGGACCATACGGGTTCGCCGTACGCACGAGCGGTGTTTGGACAACCGGCAGCTTCGTCCGAACAATGTTCGTATTACGCGCGTATAAGCGACGCAATCGTGTGCGTGCGGGTACGTTTAAGCTGCGTTCTTAAGTGGACGTCATACCCACATGTGTTGTGTCTTGTGTCCGTCTTACAGGTGCGTGACATGGAACATTTTTTCGCTCGGCAGAACACGTGTAGCTCCGTTGGTATAAAAATTAGAGCGAATTTTGACCTCTTATAAAATCTAAAGGTATGACATTATTATCTGGACAACCTCGTGGGCTTTTTATTATATTTTAATTTTAACGCGAGTTATGAGTATCTTAAAATTGTAAATTTTTCATACATCTTAAAATACTCACGACTTGCTTTAAAATTAAAATGTACTAAAAAGCCCATGAGGTTGTCCAGATAATAATCTTACCTTTAGATGTTACAAGAGGTGAATTCACTCTAATTTTTAAATCAACGGGGCTACACGTGTTTTGCCGAGCGTAAAATTTGCTATGTTACGCGCTCGTAAGACGGAGACAACACGTGTTCAGCTAGCACAATCATCCCACTTTTAACGCTGAATATTTAAAGAAATGATTTGTTAAAGAGAACACTTTCTTAACCGCCATCTGATGTATGGGAGTGGGGACTGAGCCCTCTGCGACCCCGCCCTTTTAACTCCTGATTTCAATTTGACATTAACAAATAATAAATATTATTATTAAAGGTGGGCTAGTTATTGATGAAATATTTGTTATCACTCTTCGCTGATCAATAAATTCAACAGTCATGCTTATCCAAAAATAATTGAACTTAATAATTGAATATTCTTTCAATTACCAACTGACAATTATTCAATTAATAGATTATTTAAACATGTTGAAATGCAGGTACCCAATGATAATCATGATACATTACGGTAAACAATTAAATAGAATACAAACTAGTGGAAAATAAAAATCAACACGTGTTATATTATTTTTTTTTTTATTTATACATAAAAAAAACACGCACACAACACTCACACACATATATATGCACTCACACAAGGTACAACCAAAGTTTCAATTATATATTATATATTAAAGGTAATCAAAATTATGAGCACTAATACACATTTTGGCATCTATTATTTACTGTGTACAGAAAAGATGAGTCTAAAATTATAAATAAAACAAAACGCACGTTCATACACAGTGCAAGGTTCACTGTTGATTCACAATAGATACTTATGCACAAATGCATAAATATGTATATAAATATATACTAAATTTATCATAATATGTACAAAAACATTGAGACATGGTGAGGTTGACGTGTATGGTACATGCGTGTGTTACATACACACAAACACACACGTACACTAGTCACAAATAATATTATCAATTAAGATTGCACAATATTCATATATTTATATAATATATAAATGTTTATTATGTATAATAAAGAATAAAAAGCTACGCAGTGTTAAATGGCTATAATTATGTCTTTTTTTTTTAAATTTAAATTTTAAGTTTTTAACATATGACTAGGTCATACATACAGTTATATCATTGAAGAAAAAAAGAGAATGAAAAGGTGAAATGGTGGCCCGAAATTTTATCACAACCATCAGACGCACAATATGGCAACTTAAAATAACAAAAATAAAATCATCTATCATACAATTATTATACATCGAAATCAGAGTTCAATAATAATAATATAGTCTACTGTTTTGGAATTTTGTTCTCTTTTTAAATTCGATTATAATTAAGATTTCTATTTAACGTGTATTGTTATAATAATAATAATAATAATTTTGTATATCACAACTATAAATTTATCTAAAAACAAAACTAGACCCCTTGATTTAGAGGCGATCACATGTTATATGCTACATAAATAGGGTCAAGTTGGTCAGCTAAGAAGCCATCACGTAGATGCATGCGTTGTTTTTCACCGCGGGAATTTATTGGCACCACCCCTGGATCAACTACCACAGCAACGCCAACAATTAAATGATGTTCTTCGAGTACCACATTAGTCACTAATGGTACCAAGTCAAGTGCTTCACTCTCATTGCCATCCAGTTCAACCACGACTACTAAGAGATTGGTCCAAGCAAACACAGCACTAAAATCATAATATAGTTGGATTAATATCAAAGATTCAAACACTGAAATAATAAGAATCAGTATAGTAAATCACAAAACATCTTACCATTCTGCAATCTTTCGATGACATCGCATTACACTGTTTTCAATATCAATCGGATGATAACGCATGCCTCGTAGAATAATTGTTTCATCCAGAGCACCAACCACAAAAACAGCATCATGAAGCTCTAAATAAATAAAATATGACACAATATTTAAAAACAATTTATGTGATCCAAATTAATACTGTTACCAAATTCTGTTACTTCAATAATTCATTAAAAGAATAACCCAGTTAGAGTTAATTTTTTTGAAGAAAAAAATTCACTCGTTCTTACATACATACATTCTTTAGTATGGTAATACGTAATCAAATTTATTTAAGTATTCATCTCTTTCTAAAGATTCAATTAGAGTTCAAGTATTTAAAATAGTATTTTTTTATAGTTTTAAGTTAATAATATTGGATGATTTTTTGTTTTGTTTGTTTAATTTATTTACTGTTTTAATTAGTAAGAAATAAAATTCATTTAATTTTACTTTACTAATTTTACTGTCTGGTTGAAGTTTCAAGTACACAATTTCAGGAACAGTTTTTTTTTTATATAGTTGACTACCTAACCTAACCTACCTATATATAAAGTATAAAGAAATTAAAACAAATTAATAGATAATCTGGTGATGTATAAAAACAAAATTAATCTAACATCGTTTAAAAAAAATTATGGAATTAAAATATATTTTTATTTTTAAAACTACTATTGTACCTATGTATATTTAAAAAAAATCTATAATTCTTAAACAATAATGTTGCATACCTGGTAATTCAGCAGTAGCAGTAGTGTTACTACTTAGTGTGGATTGGTTAGACGAGGCAAGTGACAAATCACTAAGAGACATTATGTCAATAGTGTCTGTTGAATGTAATGCAACACTTGATGGTGTTGATGTTGATTCAGTACGTCTTAAAAATCCAAGATATCCGGTTCTAGCATAAATTTCACCCGTGCTACCAGTGACTAGTCGTGCATTGAACTGTTCTGATCCATTACCACCATCTGCTATTTCATTTCCAAACACGCTAAAATATCCACTGGCGTTATGTGGTGCTTGTACCCAAATTTCACCCAGATGTGAATCACCACAATGACCCTTTGTGTCTGGATGGGCAATGATGACTTTAACACCAGGTAACAATTTCCCTGATTCGAGCAAGCACAATGAATGCGGACTACCGCGTTCCACCAGGGAAACTCGATCATTTCTTAAGGCTCGTAGATCAACATATACACATGATGGTTCTGGACTGGACGCTCCTTGCAAACATATAGCTACATTCACCCGACATCCAAAACTGGTGGACACAGCTCGGGGACTAAGTCCAAGAGCAGAGAATAACTTTGAGAATGATGTTGTTAGGTTTATTCGAGGTCTTTCTTCGGCGACCACAACACATGTTCGTACACATGCTAAATTCACACCACGTTGTTTTAAAAGTCCAACAGATGAAGCCAAACCCTTAGTGCACAGTTCCATGACACCTATATGAAATAAAATATATAATTCATTATAATACTAATATTACTGTAAATTGTAATCCAGCCCAATCTATTTTGATAAGCAAAATTTAAATTACCGTAAGAACAAAATGTGTCTCGAACTTGGTACTGGCTAACAGCTGTGAGCCATAAGCCAGGGTTTATTTCAATTTCAGATGGAGGTATGAGAATTGAATGATGACCAGAATATACACTGAAATTAATTAAAAATAGTGACATTAAGATAATATACTGAATACACTTTACTAGTAAATAATTAATACACACCTGCTTAAGCACCACAAGGCAAATCCTAAACCACAGTAAGGATCTAAGCACAACGCAATATGTCTTGATGGATAAAGTTCACATGCTAATTTCATGGATCTACACAATGATGTAACAGCAGCATGAGACATTTTAATTCCAGCTAACATCCCAGTAGTAGAAACGCTGTAAAATATAAAAAATGAATAGAAACACAATGTCGTCATTTTTTAAAAACTATTATATTATACCTGAAGTCTAAATAAGCGAGAAGTTCAGCAGTAGGTGCTCGGTAAGATGGTACAATTTTTTTCTTTGGCATATCATCAGTGTCCAAGATTACTGGCCACGATTTTACATCCACTACATTGCTAGCTTCTTTTGACTTGAGAAGTTTTATGATATTTTGATTGGATAAGACTAATGTAGACTTGCTTACATCTACAATCATTCGCACTGTTGGTAGAGTAGTCTGAAGATTTTGCGGATGAGGAGGTCGTATTGTTACAGGAACAGCACCTAAAGCATAAAAATATTTTTAATACAAATCTAATAAAAGAGTTTATATTGTAGCTAATGTTCTTTGTGTATAAGCTTACCGACATATAAACAACCATAAAATGCACATATGAGATCAATTCCTGGAGGGAAAATAAGCGCAACATGATCACCAGTATTCACTTTGGCTCGTTCATTCAATAAGTTGGAAACTTTCTCTGCTCGTTTATGTAACTGTGAACAAGTCAATGTGGCAGCTGCACCACCTTTTGCATTCACCAAAGTAAATATTACATGATCAGGATCTCTAATCGCCCTCATTTTTAGTATTTCTGATATGAAAAGATACTGAAAAAAATAAAAACATAATTGATTTAGATTTTACTAATAGATTATTTAAATTGTATTCGATGTGTGAGCATATTTTCTTACAGTTTTGTTAGAATCTGATTCCATATCAATGATGCCAATATCACGCCCTTGTGCTGTAGCCAAACGATTACCTTGCACAATTGTTCCAACCATTACTGAAGCAGGTCCCACGTCTGAAACAGTCCCGCCAACTAGGCAAAATTATATGAAAACTTTTTTTTAATTTCTACCCCGATCCCCAAACGCATATATATATAATTCAACAATAGATACCTGAATGCGCTTCTCGTGGTTTTGGTAAGTTTGTAACACATGTGTGAGGACACATAAGAACATTAGCCGGATGTAGGTTTCCATCTAAAAATCTTCTTTTGCATTCAGACAAATGAATTCCTCCTAATGGTGTCTTGGGAAGGTAATTTGGTGGTACTAGTGCTAAACAGTACAGCCCAACTTGATGAATGGAATCGACTGCTTGAAGTACTCTGGACATCCATTGGAAACTTTCTTCTTCACTGCATTCTGGTCGCTGTTCCGCAATAACACATATACGCTCGTCACGCAATACGCGTATAGCAAATACAGCGATTCTTCCTCTATATATAAATTTCATTGGTTCCACAGCCAAAACTGTGGCAATAATATCGTCAGCGTTATGTTTACGTCCAGTAACTGTCATGAGACCATCTCGAGATCCACACACGAATACTAGCCCACCAGGTCCGAGGAATCCAAGAAGACCTGATCTCGTATATTCAATTGTGTCGTTTGTTGGTTTTCCATCTTCTCCAATGGGTGCAACTCTAAAAGTTGCGTTTGATAAGCCTGGAAGTCCCCAGTAGTTACATGTAGTTGTACTGAGCCCGCCCATACAAATTTCTCCAACTTCGTCAGTTTTACACATATAAGGTATACCATCCATTTTAACAACTACCATTGAACAATTGGGCATAACTTGACCACAGTCTTGAAGAGTTAATGAAGTAAGTGAATTTTCTTGGTCCACACGAACAACACCATAACTTAAGCCAGACATTGACAAGACACCGCGCCCAGTTGCATTTACTCCAGCTCTGCCGGGCCTACAAATTATAAAAATTATTATTTTAAATTATTTAATACATTAAAATCATGAAATTTACCTCCGAACAGAAACTGTGAGACATTCACTTGATGAAGCACATGGGCACAGAGCATCTGGCCGCAAGCCTTTTGATTGAAAAACAGCCAAAAATTGATCACAAGATGATAGAGACCACGGGTTAGCTCCATCACCGACCAACAGTAACCTCAATGAACTAAGTACAATATCTTTATGATCTTTGGTCGCCAAAAGACCCCAATGCAAGTCTCTAGACTTAACTACAGCTACGCTTGCTGTAATATTTACAAGTTTTATATAGTACAAAATGTATAAATTTAAAGTAATAATAATAATGAAAACAAATTTACCTCTATATTTTGTAATCATTTGCATCCAAGAAGCTGGGTTGACTTTCATCAAAGCGTACGGAATGTAGATCACGTGCATGCCATTTAAGATAGATGTTAAAACAGAATGCCATAGGCCAGTTTCACGTTTAAAATCAAGAACACATACCATGGTGTCACCTTCAGTATAGTTACAGGACTGGCTCAAAGCACGACACTGGTTTAACATAGCAGTGCGACTTACACTTACACCCATTACAGATCCTTCCTTATCAGTGGTGTATTCTATGTAAGATGGAGTGTCTTCACCAATATGAGGTGGTGGGCACCAGTCTTTAGGAGTCTTGGGTAAGTGTTCGGTGACAAACCAATGCAACTTGGGCCAGCCTTTGAACGCCACCACATCACCAGTAGCAGTTTTTGGAAGACCTTTTAGACACACGTCAGATGTCAGGGCCACTTGAACACCACAGCTACCTAACAGAAATCCTATTTGTTGTGACCCTGCATCTCTACGAGTTAATGGCACTTCAATTGGCACAGGTACGATTCCAGCAAATATGCAACCGTAAAAAGAGCACAGAAAGTTTAGCGGGTCGCTGTTCGGATAGACTAGAGCTACACGGTCACCGTGTTTCAAACACTCTCCGCCACCATTACCCTTGACTAGTGGACGGTTGAGGAGAGTGTAGGCCACTTTGTGAGATCTGCTAAGAAGTTTACCTAAAATACCAACACAAAAAAAATAAGCAGGGAATAGCCAACAGTTGTGTATAAATAAATGTGTACACACAAAACAGTGTACATACAACAATTGAAATAAAAACAAAATATTACCGTAAGTAAGTGTGATGCTTAATTTTCCATTAGGGTCCAATACAGTAGCTACCGGAGCTTTAAAAGTACTCGAACCGTAACGTTGCAGAGCGGCTTCCAAATTACGAGGAAGTCCTGATGGCACCTGTGGTGATTGAAACAACATTGTCGTTTAGTTTTAGGCATATCAAATTGTTTTTTTTTACCAGGTACTCACGGATAGCGGTTCACCCAAAGCCGGAGACATGTAGGCACCTTCTGGTCGCGGTGCGTTGGGATCCTTAGGGTTGGCCGCGATCTCGAGTTCAACGTCGTCGTCTTCGTAGAACTCAGGCAGGGGCCGCCGTTTGGGTCGCTTGAGTGTGTTTAACAACTGTTGAATCTTTGCCGACACTTTCCAGCGGCCGCTGCTGGATACCGTGCCCATTCCATCGTCGCTGGACGATTGTCTGGAATCTCGGCTGTACCGGTTTACTCGGTCCGCAGGTGTGTATCTCCTTGACTGCGTCACGTTATTCGTAACGTCTGGAGGTTGAGGGTCTGAAAGATATACAAACACGAATATAACAGCGCACGCAAGTGACAATTAATATAATATTATCAAAAAGTAGCATAATATAAGCGCGATTATTTATATTATATTCTAAAAACATATTTTATCGGATTGTTTGCTCACATGGAGGTCGGACGTTGTGCAACATGTCAGCCACTTCAGTCACCTCGGGCTTATTGCGTTTGATTTTATCCTGCTCCTTGGGAGTCTCGATAATCGTCCTGGACTCGTCCCAATAACCGGGACCGTTGTTGCCGGACACCCCGCCTCCGGGCGCACCATTAGGAATCCTGTAAACCCAAAACAATTTAGTCGACGAACAATTAATAATAACAGTGTATCAAATGTTTAGGAAACCACGGTATGTCACCCCTCGATAGCCGAAAAATAAAATTGAAGGTTTTCGCGCTCACTTAGTGTGATGGTGATGGTGATGGTGTCTGTGCTGCTGCATCGACGGCGGGGGCTGATGCTGTGGTCCATGAGTAGTAGAAGGAGTAATTGTAGTGGCAGCGACAGTGGTAGAAGCGGCAGCAACAGTCTTTGGATGTGGCGGTGTGTCTCTAGCAGACCCACCGGTACTGCTGGTATCCGCTCCGCTGCTACGTTCACGTCCACCGCTACCACGGTCTTTGGCTTCTCCTCGGTCAGGTATATGGTCACCAACGCTATCGTCATCTGAGCTGGAATCTGAAAACACGCGATATCGCGTTAACGATTTACATTAAAAAAGAAACTTCGGTTAAGCTGCTGGGTTGGGTTCAAAAAGAAACATCAGACACGGTACCCCCTCACCACTCATCCAATAATATATCAACTATAATAGTAAATGTAATAATAATATAATATAATATGTATAATAGTAGGTATATTTGCTCACCGGTTTCGTTACGCGTGGTGGCTGACCGATCAGGACTTTTCGCCATAACCGAGGTTCGTTTGCTGGGCATCGGCAACGACGGTTTAGGCCTAGACTGCATAGCCGCCAGAGCTTGTTGTACAGCTTCTTGTCGCACTTCTAAAATTATAGAAATATATTTCGTTATTATGATACTAGAATACAACTCTTCAATATTATCAAATTATAAAATATATATTTAAATGTGATATATAGTTTATGAAAATTATATGGTGTAAACCGTATAATATTATATTATAGTTAAACACAACAGGTATTATAAACGGAGTTACAATATAGGTAGAGTATAGAGAAAGCTGAAGTCTACAAAAAACCTTAAACCAAAAAAAGCATAATAAATAATAAAAGCAACTAAATATACACATATAGTACCTAATACCTATACAGAATATAATATGTGTACCTTAAAACACGGTTTCTATAAATTCGACTTAACATTATAACATAAGACATACACTTATTAATAAACTAACAGATACATTTACAAATTATAACTAAACAAACAACGTATATTCTATAATAATTCTGTAGTAAATTCCGTCATACAAAATACGATTAAAATAATATACGCAATGTAATACAACCGTAGAAAAAATTAAGTTCAACGAGCTGAATTGTTTTTAATGGTGTTCTATGGTAGGATTATTATTAATTATTAACAAAATTTAAATTTTTGTATTGATAATGGTTTAAACATTTTTCTTGGAATAGGATACTATACCTATTTATCATTAATGAATATTAATTGTTATTTGTTGAACACATCATACTATATTAAAAAGGAATGATAGGTATTTATTTGTTTTTAATAACGTGTAGGTACTACGGATGTTATGTTAATATTAAATTTGTATGCTACCTACCGCAACGCCGTCAGTGCTGTATGCTACCAGAAAATTATTAACTACCAACCGTAAATTATAATTCTAACAATAGTTAAAGGTCCATAATACTGCCTTCTTCTTACTATTCAATTAATAATCTGCTATTAAAAGGTATGAATAGTATTGACAAATTCTATAAAAAAGTACTTTTGTATTTCCAATAATATGGTTTATTGAGCGGTTTGAGAGTAAATACACCTATTATCAATATTGTAGAAGATAAGTTAATCTCTGTCTGTTTACAAGTCAATTTTCGATATTTTAATTACAATAATTCAAAATCAAATATCAAAAATCGACTCCAATACAAACCTAGATAAACTTCTTCTCTTCAATTTGTATAATAGGTGTACTGTTATACGTCACTATAAGGAAGCTATATTATTTGAAATACGAAACTGAGTTTCAGTGTTTCACTAAAATTCACATATTTTGTAATTATAACTATAGTGTGTAAAATGCTGAGTTATTGACATGTGTGTGCACGTGCGGTAGCGCTCTGCTATTTATTTTATACACAGTCACTCACACTAATGATCACTTACTACGCACAGATTTACACGAGCCGCATGCACACAAATAGAAAATTGCCTATATTGAACTCCTTAGAAACGGTATGCATGCCCGAAAAATATCATCAGAACACGACCATAAAATGTCAGGCTTAGGGCACTGTATGATCGTATAGATATTGTAGTAGGTACCTATAGCACTTCATAGACGGTTAGGTCTATGTACCTATTCTGGCGGAATCGATGCTATATTGGTATAAATCGATGGTGCCATTACAATTATTTGATTTTTTATTACATGAATACAAATAAATAAATAAACATGGTATAGGTACTAAATAACAGTTCAATCTAACAAATGGTTAAGTACGCCACAATTATGTTAGATTTCCGACTGTAAGAATAATGGTGGCGATGACGAGCAGAATGCATTAACAGAAAATATGTTAGAAGTTTTTTGGAACAACATAAAAACAATATAATATATACTAATACAATTTGACAAAGATGAATATATTATCATTTATTAGCAATAAAAAAGTATGTTATACTTAAATTACCATACAATTAATTGGTATAGGTAGCATATACTTAGCATACCTACAACAGTCAACAGATTTCTGTAGGTATCATAATATTATACAAGACGACGACGATTACCATTATGGCATTATACATGAATACACGGATTATATGTAAATAAATTATTGTATACGATCACACAGGTTTCGATATAAAACTTAATTTTTTCGATTGTAATGATAGGTATTCAAATTTAATTCTTTAGGCTCAAACTATGTGATATTCATGCATTCATGTATTCATACATGTATAAACAATAATAATAATAATAATAATACAATTTATATAAATGTATAATACTATAATAATTACACACGGTGATGTTAGTTTTCGTAAATTTTTAATATGTTTTACTCAAAAACTACTGGCATTGTATGACGTCGTTCGTGTGATGGTAAAATAATTTGTGGTGGATTGCATACCTTCACCACACGATGTAAATATATATTTTAATTACAATTTAAACGTACAAGATAAACTATTCTAAAAGTAAAATGCGAAAGAATGGTGTTTTTAACAGTTTTGGTGATGTAAAAAATATTCTAAATGGTATTGAAACTGAACGAACTGCAGAAAGTTCCGGGCGAAAGGACCATAAAAAATATTATACGTTTAGTAAATTGGAATTGATGTGCTTGGTAAGACGGGTTTTATTTACTAAAGTCTAAAGTATTTATAACCATAATAAGAAACGAACAGACCTTATTGCAATATACTTTACGATGCGTGTAATATAATATGTAGTTAGGCTATCAAGTGGTATAATTTTGTAAGAAAAACGTACCGTTTAAAATTTTTAAACTTCCGTAATAATAATATGCAATTGCCTTAAGTTTATGAACATAAGTAATAAATAACTAGGTAATATTGTTGTTTAAAAACGAACGAGGGTATTAGAACGAAGGTGTTTAACCTCTAGTAACTTTATTTAAATTGAATTATTTTTATTTGACTGTTCATAATGTTCATAATTTATACCTAACAGTTGTTTTACGTAGGTAATATAATACATGTATAACACTATTAAATAATGTTTATAGATATAAAATATCAGAGTATTAGATAATATTATGCAGGGTCGGCCATGTACATAATAGTATCTATGAAAAAAATATTCCTCAAACATAAATCACGTTAAAAAACTGACCTAATTTTAGATTCTGAGCGGAGCGAGGAATGTGATGGTTTTACAATGATGTTTATTTCTTTTTCTTTTAGATTCTGAGTGAAACGATGAATGTATTGATTTTACAATGATGTGTGTTTTTTTTTTTATTTTTTTTTTTTATTTTTTTTTTATTTTTTTTTTATTTTTTTTTTATTTTTTTATTTTTGTGTCTGTGTACACGATAAGTAGTCGAAATAATGCTTCGATTTTCGACTTCAGTATCTTGTTCGATGGGAAAGTGAATATCGTTGGTGCATTGGGGAGGTCAAAATTTTAATTTCCCAGTAGTTTTCAAAAGCGATGTGAAAAACAAAAGAAAAATTAAGGAAAAACGGGAATTTTTACGCAAAATCGATTTTTAACAAAATCGATTTTGGTTATTGGTATAACTCTAAAACAAATGACCGTAGATGCATGAAATTTTCACTGGTTGTTTATATTTACATTTTCTATACACAATACAATTTTGAAAATAATTTGACTTTTTTTGAACTGTTTACGGACATTGTCAGTTTTCAGTTTTTTTAAATTTTTTTTCTATAAATATCAATAAAATTTTATTTGTTGGGTAAAAAAGCTTGAAAATTTAATAGAAGGCTCCTAGGTTATTGTTTCAAAGGCAGATGAAAAAAATTAAAAATCCTTAGTCACAGTTTTTTTTTATACACGTTTAAAGTTCAAATCTTGAAAAAATACGGAAAAATCACGAAAATTTGCAAATTATTTTGAGTTAGAAATTCATAAAAAATTTTCTTTTTAAATCTAAGATTTTAAAATCTAATACAAGATTCCTCATAAGTTTGTCTAACTTTATCAAAAAAAAAATTTCTACAAGAAAGTCAAATTAAATTTTTATGAGCGTTTTAAATTCATATTTTTACAACATTAGATATTCACTCGATTTCTCATGTACCGATTTCCTTATTTTCTTGTAATTCAAAAACGAATAACTGTAGATACATGAAAATTTCACTGAATGTTTATATTAGCATTTCCTATACACCATACAATTTTGAAAATATTTTGACACTTTTTGAGCTGTTTACGGGCATTTTCAGTTTTCAATTTTTTTAGTTTTTTTTTTCTATAAATATCAATAAAGTTTTATCTGTTGGGCCAAAAAGTGTAAAAATTTAATACAAGACTCCTGATATATTTTTACAATAGCAGTTGAAAAATATTGAAAATACATAGGCACAGTTTTTTTTTATAAGCATTTAAAGATCAAATTTGGACAGAATTTATCAAAATCTCGAAAATTATCAACCATTGTAATTAATAAATTATAAAATGTTCAGTTTTTATAGCTAAGGATTGAAAATTTAAAACAAGATTCCATGTAAATAGATAATTCGGTTACCAAAAAATCTAAAAAATACACAAGCACAGTTTATTTGTATAGTCATTTTAAGTTCAAATTTGGACGAAATTACATAAAAACCTAGAATAACTATTTTAGTTATTTTGTTGTGATTGTAGAATATTATTCGTGGGCACTTGAAACTTCTAATTTGTAATATTTTCATCGATATATTATGATGATAGTATCACGGTTTGTTGTTGATGTATAACGCGTTATATGTACCTAATGGATATTGTGATATGATTAATTTGGAATTTATTATAGGTCAATTTTTTTTTTAATACCATAGATAAGTGTATAATATGTCTTATACCTAGACTGACATATCGTCTCCACTCAGAATCGTTTTTCTTATACAATGATATATCATTGAATTCAAATTTAATACCATCCATTATACAGTGACCCACTTGTAACCTACAGTACAGCAGAGCGACATCCACTTGCCCACCTTTTTTATTCTGTTAACACTTTTTCTCCCTCTAAACTTGCTCAAAAGTATCAAGTATAACATCTTTTCTGAAAGGTAATGTTCTTGAGCTGGTACTTTGAAGAGGTCATTTTTCGATTTTCGAAACGCTACTCGAAATAAAAGCGGTTAAAGGAGAAAAAACGTACGATTTCACGATTTTATAATATTAAATAATTATGGACGACGTTTTCTACCAGAAATATTGCTTCAAATGAAAAATAACAAGTGATATTTTTTGTTGTATTTTGGATTTTGTTCCTTACGGTTTAAAATTCGGAAAATTTTAGCAATTTTTGAGCTATTTATAGACATTTTAATTATGGGAGTTTTTTTTGTTGTCACTCAGTTAAAAACTTGAAATTTGGGTTGTTTACTTATCCATACCTAGACATAGTAAAATTTTCAAAACATTTGAGGGACTTGTGAGCTTTTTCTTTTCTTTTATATTTTTTTTCATTTTTATGATATTTCATAATTATAAATTACAATTATAATTATATAAATTACCTATTTATATAAATCGTTCTTAAGCTGTTCTTAAAACGCTTTGTTTATCACCATAGAAACGATTAATTAAATAAAAAAGATTCCCTCGTCCGCTCAAAATCGTTTTTTTGTCGAATGCAATCATTGCATTCAAATCGAATACAGTAAAATTACACTATCCTGTCCGAGGCCCGAAGGGACGATGGACAAACATCCACCACCGAAATGCGCTGACCTACTTTTTTTGAAGGAATCCCATAAATATGACAAAATAATTCTGTCATTTTACGATATAAAACACCCCATTTTAATTATAAACCACTGCAGTTTTCTTTGGTTAGCGATAACATTTTTAGTGTTAATGTCTAAAAAAAAAAAAATACTAATACACAAAAAGATAAAATGTTTGTCCTCCCCCAACAATTTGGGTTTTGTTCCAGATGTCCGGTCGAACAAGGATCCGGGAGGTTTAATGATGTTTTGAACTTCCTTTTGCAGATTGTGTGAAAAATATTACTTTTAACTCTAAGCCCTTGCTAAATAATAATATAAAATAATTACCGAAAGTTTAAAATGCAATTTTCGCAAATAACTATACTGAGTAAAACTCGTTAAAAAACGTACAAAAAGTAGTACCAAACCATTTTTTATCTTCGTCTTAATCTTTTTTTATTTGTTTCAAAATAACATTTGAAAGGTCTTTACATAAAAAAAAATGAATGCCATTCTTAGGAATGAATACTTTTAGAGGGTACTTTCGAAAATGAACCGAACTTTAAGTTGTTTATCTCTACTTAGTACTTGTAGCAATTGCAATTCGGCAAAGTTGAGTGCTCTGGAAGTGAAAGAGATACACTTTAATTCCAAAAAAGGAAAATAATATATTTCTGATAATTCTTTCAGTTCAGTACACGTACGGTTTATACTTCATTAAAACGAGTAGATATTGATTTGAAAGTATAACCCAATTAAATTGTATTTTATTTTATTATAAATTAGTAAAATCCTGACTCTTGATTATTACTACGTGTGAAAAATAAAATTATAGCAGTGTGCTAGATTGGCTAGATATAACATGACTTTAAATTTAATAGTTTATATATATACATTATAAGAATTTTTTTTCGCTTTTTAATGTAGTTTCAACTTCAAGTTTATAGTGAATAGTATAATTATGTGTAAAACAAAAGTTGCATTATAGTCATTCATTGATGGAAAAATAGAGTCGAGTAGGTATAAATTCGTATAATATAACAATATTCAAGTATAATACAACAATTATGTTTTAAAATTTTTTATCGTTTTACATAGTTACAACCCAAGTTCATACTGTCCCAGCATTCGAATTTCTGTCTATAGATGATTTCATCATTAAGTGAATACTATAGTTTCACAACGCTCTAGCAGTCCAGCATAAAAAATATAACAGTAAATTGCAATCACGCAAAATGTTTTACATTAACAATATACGCAATAGCACTTCATCCATTTATAGCTATGTCATCTATGTATAATATTCGAAATTGTGCACGGCCACAATATATCGAATATATTTGAAAATGCATACCACCAGCCAGGGTTATTAATATATTGCAATTTATCAAACGCAGAAATTATACGAAATTCATTATTAAAATTGATATTTGTTCAAAAGTTGTTTATTCGGCATGTATTAATAACGGCACGAGCAAAATAATATTAAATTGAGTGCCTACCGACCGCGGAGAGAGAAATATCAAATAACTACTCTTTGCCGTATATATATAACGCATTATATGTAGCGCATTTCATTTAATTTGCGGATGTATAATATGAGCGTACCTATCTATATATGGCGTACTCGCGAATGCCGGCTAATCTATATAATCAAGCCATTGCAGTTCAGATAATTTTATTATTTCGGAACGTGTAATAACATTACCGAATACAAAATGGACACGTGACGCGTTACTATTATAGTGCATATACTCGAATACCTGTACAAGCGTATAGGTAGGTATATTATATTGTATAGCTCGTTTTTAATAAATACGATAAGCACCGATCGGACAACGGAACGGACAAATAACAATTTCTATTTTTATTATTATTATACGACCATACGGCGAGTACCTATACCACACACACACATACAATCGAGATTTATTTTTCAATTTTAGCCGTTGAGTGTAAAAATATAAAATAACGATACCCGATAATAATAACACAAATCTCGTTACTCGACGCAACAGAGTCAACGTGTACGTATATATACATACTTCATTGCCTCAATAATTTGAAGTAAGTGTTCGATGTGGTGCGATGATACGATTTTTCTTCCACCATGCCCCACAGAGACGCGCAACTTCCTATATATTATGTGATATTATTATATTGTCTTATTTAACGTGCTTATACATCGTTGTATATATTTTAAATGTGACATTGCCGCGGGTAAGAGGGTAGAAGGCCAAGGGGGTTGGGACGCCGTGCGCATTATATACTTACGTCACTGCCGTAGTTTCTTATTTTTGTCACCAAGTTAATAAATTATCAAAAAATTTGAAATAACGCTCCGGTGGTTTTCGCGTAATATATACGCAGAAATTTCCGCAGCCGCTCGCGTATATTTCATGTTCCTTTGGGTATTATAAAAGTCAGACTGCATGCGTGTTGTGTGACATTGCTATATTATCACACACACTTATGCGCGTGCGCGCACAAACACACACACGTGCGCTTAAAATTCTTTTATTATTCGCAGGATCTTGATAATGTACTCTACGGATGGAGTATAACTATACTCGCGGTTGGCTGTTTTCTGATAACATGACTAAATCACCATCGCGTGGCGTTTATACGTGTAGTTAGGTTTATATCATACGCACGTTATTTAAAACGTTACACACGCGTCGTTTTACGAGACTTTAATAACAATAATAATGTTTAAGTGCACCGCTATACACGGGCGGCGAGTATATTATAAAGGTCCGGTGTTCGCATAAGGTCGACACACGCTGAATTAATTGACTAGAATATCGAAATCCGTTCGTGATTATTACGCACAAAATATATGCATATAGGTAATACATACCTATAATAATAATATCATAAACAGCAGCTAATAAAACTAACTGCACGGTATACATAGTTATGCACAATATAACGCGTATATATAGATATAAATGCATGTATACATATAGGTAACCGTACGTAACATGTGTACATACATCTTTTTGAACGTGTATGCAATGAGCAGCAAGTGTTGTGTGAATGTGTTATTACAAAACATGTTTATATATACAATTATACTTACTGTACAATATGTTATACATATAATGTATATTCTATACGTAATAAGTATAATAACATAATACGCGCGCATGCCGAATCGACGAATGAAAATCGTCACCGTGTTCGCAGTGTTCGATATTTTTATATTAAACATTATTATTATTATAATTATTACAGCCATCGGTACAGCGCCGGTGAAAGAGTTGGTAGTATTTTAATTAAATAACGATAATTAGTATATAAATATACTTATATTCATATTCAATTTTTGTTTATATTTTCATTACATCCTTCGGCATATAGATGGCTATTGTTGATTTTATTCATCGACCCTCGAAATAAAAGTGCAGCGCATACACAGGAAGAAAAAAAAGGGCCAATCGATACGAACGACGTCGTGCGACAAGAGAGCCTTTCGAACGGACTCTGTGAGCCTTTGTGACGCGTTGAGAGGTAGGTGTATAATAAATATATTTATATATACGATGCCGGTCTGTGGCATACCTTTGTACGTGGGTATACCTATACCTATATATAAATCTGAGGCGAACATGGGCTTCGAACGTGCCCATTCTCACAAAGGTCGAATTTGAACGGAACATGCTAACTTTAACGAATTTCGTTTACATTTCCGGTGTAAAAAGGGTGTAGTACCCAATTTAGCGCGGTTTTCTTTTCATTTTAACAATAAACTGCTTAATGTGTATATTTTAAGAGGATTCGTCTCAAAAGCCTGCGTGTAACCAAATGCCGGCAACACTCGAGTCAATCACCGACAAAGGTTCGACACACCTGACCCATATACGAGTGTCGTATTGTTATACCACAACCCATAATAATTATTTTTATGTAAATACTATATTATAATATGACAATACGGGTCAAACAATTATAATAATTGTAGTCGACATATAGCCCCCTGCAAATACTCAAATGCGTTAAATATGAATATTACAATATCTTAAAGCGCGTTCGTTACCTTTCCGGGGGGGGGGGAGGGGCATACATGTGTCGCGATTTTTGACACTAGTTGCCCCGTATTGTCATATACCTATTATAGTATTTGATAACACGTAATACTGTAATAGGCACGCGCCTTGTGCGGTACTCGTGTTGGTCGACACGACACGATTACTTCGTCGTATGTGTTTTTATGGCATAACAATAACATTCATTTTTATCGAACATCGGGCGAAGAGCACCATATTTTTTTGTCGTCCCTGTTATTCTCTACCAGCCGGACGAGCAGCATCTATAAGTACCTCGCCCCACGCCGAACGCACAAAAGTATATTTCATCATACAATTTTTACACCGACAGCGTTTTTTTAACCGTCGTTACGACGACGATATAATAATATGCTAGCGCACGCGCAAGATTTTTATCACTTTATATTAAAAAAAAAAACGGACGAATCTTTCACGCATTTCATTATGATATTATTATTATTATTATCACCATCGACATGAAAATATAATAATAATAATAATAATATCATATTTTTATACCGTAGCTGCGACCGTATACTACTAGCTATAACTTATGCGGGAGAACGTTCGATCGGTAGCCGCGCGCGTCCTGCAGCGACGCAAAAATATAACGTTGTGCGCGCGCGATTCGATCGGATTTTCTGCCGCGATGACGCGACACACCGGAAAACTCGCGGCCGTATCACAGAATAGATTAAATATACGCCGATAAAATCGTCGAAAAATTCAGTGCACTGCACGGGCACACGGTGTGCACAATATAATATTTAGCTTGTCGTATTATATTACGACGACAGAGTACTTTGAAATGTTTCGATTCCGATCGCCGCGATGACTGCCGTTGAGACGCGCATTCTTCGCGAGTCGTTGACCGAATATTAAGTGAATAGACGTCGCGTACTCACATCATGCGTGTGTAGCATTGTTGTTTTTTCAACGTCGATAATAATGTATCCACGGCGTTTTCGAATTAACGCTGTGTATATTATATGGAAGTATTGGGTATACGATATTATATTGTGTAGGTATATATATATCCATAATACATAACCTACGACGACGCACCTATATACGTCGACGGACGACGGTTGGTTGTATTAGTGGAATATACATCCACGGACGATTAAACCGAGCAGAGTTCCTCAAGTCGATCAATCGGTTACTAAATACGAGATCCAGGGCTGTAATACGTTCGTATGTACATATATATAGTATATATTGTATATGTATACAAATAATAATTGAGGAAGTTTTAAACCGTCGACGAGTGGAAACGGGGTTCGACCGGCAATTTATATTGTCAACGGAAATCCGACAAGAGGAGTTGCGATCGTTTAAACGCTGAGAGCACGCACGTGCCTATACCCGCAAAGTCGATCCCAAAAATCCGTTTCGATTATATTAAGTACACAATATTATAAAAGTATAATTTTTGCTTTCTTCACATTTCGATGAACAAAACATTCAAAACATCTAATTTAATATACATATATGATGTACGCTTCACTAAATTAATGTATACACACACACACCACGATAGATCGACTACGGAGCTCTGAATGCTGCGGTGTTATTACTTATTTCATATAAATTAATTATGATTTTTAAGGCGCAATTTTATTGTCGATTTACTATGGAGTATTAAATTATATTATTGTGTATTATGTAGACATAGTTCAAACGATCATTAGGTTCGCTGCGCTGCAAACGGATGACAACTAAATTTTTTATATATGAATGTGTTTGTGTGTACTCAGTATTTACTCAGCGAGTACAAAAAAAAGTAAAAAAAATAAATAATAAAGCGTATTATTTTTTATTTATTTAACGTAACAAGTCGTGCGAAAAGGTCCCGAACGAATGTTTACGTCCATGGGTTGTGTACATATAGTCATAAACATATTATATATACAATATAATATAGGATAAACCGGAGATGGCCGATGCTCCCGCGAATTACAATAATATAAAAAGTATATAATATAAACATAAAATGTATAAGCCGGTGTTTAAATATTATGCCAAGTATGCTATAAATAAAATAGGTATACACGGTTATTATGCATGGTGGACTAAAATGCAGGTCGAAACGCAATAAACAAAACAAATATATATATATATATATATATATAGTGACACTAACTTTTTCCAAACTAGTAGGTAGATATACACGGAAATACAAATGAATACTGCATCGGAACACCAAATGACACAATATGACTGCAGACAACAAATTAAGATAAAATAAAAGACTCCGTCAACAAAACAAATGAAGAAGATTTATTAAATCGGTGGGCTCGAAATTGGTCACACGAAGATCCTTGGTCGCGAGAAATGAATTCCATAAAATCTGTATAAAGCAATCAGACCATTTCATGATGTAAAAAATGAATACCTTATTTAAAAAATGTGAATGTATAAATAATAATCTAATACATATAATATTAATATTAACCTAATGAAAGCTACCTACATTACTATTGTAGTTGATATCCAAATAATACTACAAAATATATATATATGCAGCAAGTTGATTAAGTTCGCTGGGACTAAAAAAAAAGTTACAACACCACTTTGCACTATAACGACTAAGTTAATAGGTATATAAAATGATTCTTTTATAAATTTTAAATAAACACTCATTATATCTCGACAAGTATTATTGTTTTGGGAAATATTTATTTTATTTTATTGTAAGTCGTTAAGAAACAAAATTTTTTTTTCACATTTTTAATTTCATATTCCAAAACAGAATATTTATCTATGAATCTCAACATATAAATATTTGAAACTAGTAGTTTATTAGTAATAACTAATAACCATTAATACCAATATTAAGTACTCCACGTCACACATTGGTACTAGGAATAATGTTCGTCCACAAAGTGCAATCCCTGGAACTGACTACATTGTCAACTGATTCGGCACCACCCTGTATCGGAAGTATATAGAAAGTCACGGCAGTAAACGACGTAAAACGGATACTGCAGGCAGACTATATTAAATAAAGTAATTGCGACGATAAAAGAAAACCTATATATAGGTACACATAATATATACGCTGTGCGCCCAGCACACACACACATAGGTACACATATACACACGATGAACGCATAATAAATATTTATGGTGTAAAGACACGTCGATATCTGTGGAGATAAAAATCTCTCGAAGATCGAGTAAATGCGTTATTTACGCCGAGGGAAACGTGCGTAAACGAAATGACAAAAAGGTTAGCGCGAGACAAACGAAAAAAAAAAAAAACAGTAGAAAAAAGCGAAATTTGTTTAAAATACTTAAAATGATTCGAAACGACGACCGCCGCAGACTTATATATTATTATTAATTACTATACACGAGGAACGTTATACAACCGTGGGGGTTCTACATACGCGTAATATATACCTACGTAGGATATGTTATTATAATAATGTACAGTATAATATCGTTTGACGGTCGTCGATGTAAATATATGTATATATATTATTTTAATAACTTATAAGCGTGCGGTATAAATACGCGCGGCGAGAGGAGTACCTCTATATAATATACCTACCCGAGAAGACGAAGAAAAAAAAACCGCAAACGTTCGTTGATCCTGCCCCGGTGAATATAATAATATATAATACATTATAATGTGCGTATAATATACGACGATGACGCTCCTCTGCAGCAACGGAGCAACATTATATCGTTGACGATGGTAATTTTCGGTTTGCGAGCACACACACACACACACACACACACACACACACGCACAAATATATAACATAATATTATTATACGAACTGGTTACACAAGAACGGGTTCACGACGATCCGCGTGCGTGTGCGTGTGTGTAATCGTCTCTGCAGCAGCTATTATAATAAGACCTATCGACTAGACGGAGCAGCGGACGTGAGTCGGGGAGGATGCTGGTAGGAGATGTAATATTATACGCACGCGGCGTGTACACCTCAATATATATGTATATAAAATATATACGGTCGTTCAGGTGCACACACACACACACACACACACACACATCTGTGTTCTATATGTATATAATATAATCGGGTTAAAATCACGTAATATACGAAGATGGGAGTATATTGCAGTGTGTGTGTGTGCGTGCGGCGCAATGCCGTCGTCGGTGGGTGGGGGGTGGTCGAAATCACTGCATATCCTTCTCACATCCGACGCAGTGACCGCTCGTTAAAAAAACACTCTGCGCCTAACCGTTGCCCGCTGTGCGTACATTATAAATTATAATATATAGGTATGTATGCCGATGTAGTGGGTACATAATGTTATTATATAAATATATCATAAACCTAAACAATTTTTTTCTTCAACGCCGTAGGTATATCGCACACCGGAAACGTACCGCCGCCGTCATATTATTGTATTTGTCGGGTGCGCGTGCGTGCGTGCGCCACGCACGTCGCCGATATTTTCGACAGTCGTATAGAAACGCGTATACGGTATGCCATAATATAATACTATTGTGTACTGTACACATACGTTGCACATACCTATATATAGTGTTGTTGCAGTTGTCGCATTCATTATTCATATATCATCGATAAGCTGCGCGGCGTATCGCATTGCACTATTGCAGTATAAATTATAACACATGTACAGCGTACGACGATTACGATGAGATTTACGACTGTGAACCGCGCGAATCGGCGGAGAGCCGTCCCCGCCCGACTCTCCCCCTCGACGCGCCGGATATCCGATACTCGGGCGCGGCGCGAGGAAGCGTAAATCGGAGGAGGCGTGAAGACGGAGAGAAAAATCTTATCGCCGTCGATCGGATCGATTACACGCGACCGGCGGTCTTGCAGCGGCGGCGGCGGCGGAAATTCGCGCGTCGGCATCATCATCATCATCCGGCGGAATCGTCGTGATCCGTCTCGGTCGGGTCGTGCGAGAAAACACCACACGCGACGTCATAACGGGAACCTAAGCCATCTGGGGGTATATATATATTTTAACATCATAATAATATTATATCATATTATTATAATAAAGTATAGGTATGCAGCCACACTGCTGCAGTTTTGACACACGCGCACGCTGCAGTTTCATACGGCCGACGGAAACGTCTGTCGTATGGAAAATCATCTTTTAAAATTAATGGTATTTCTAATATTTTTCTGCTTTATTTTTGTTTATGTTGGTACACATATTATATCGAATACAATAAGAAACAATCGTATGGATATATTGTATTGTACGGGAGTAGAGTGTGGAATGCATTGAAACTTCGCGAGGTATTCCTTAATCCCTACACACCCAACAACTATCGTACTATCCAATCTTTAAACGTTTGTACATTTGTAAATAATAAACCATGTTTGTAAAGTATTTGACGCAGCACGAACGTTTCCAAGAAAAATAGCCTTCTACAGAATTCATATGATTATTACCAATATAATATATAGGTAGGGGATTCTATAGTTCATAAAATATTGAACAATATATCGACAAAAAAAATGTTGCAGAAATTGTGTGTTAAATAATAAACACTGGTAACTTAAACTTATAAAAAAAAAAAAAAACGCTCTTATAAATTAAAAAAAATCTGCAAACGGATGCTATACAATTATATTAACAATAATTATAATAATAATTAAAAGCGCACGATATCTCCGCTAAAAAAAGTTCCCTCACCCGTCGTCGTTTCCCGATTTTCTTTCACCACTGTGTTGTTTCAACTTCTTCGGTTACGCATACCCAGAGCTTTAGACATTATGACTTATTCTCAGAACGCGCAACAAAAATTAATCAACAAAACCAACAGATTTAAATAACTGCAATATTATAATAATTACGTAGGTACATATATATTGTTATTAATTTATAAAATCAAAGGTTTTGTGAAACGCTTTGCAGAAGCGCCTAACGTAAGCGATATTAATATAATTTAATATTATAATTTTTCCGCAAGAAAACTCTATAATATACATAATATTTGCTGCTGCCAGTGAGCCGTAAATAATGTACACAGAGAAGTTTTTCCTTCTATATAGGTTACCTGTAGTGTTTTACAGACATAAAATATTCATGTAAAGTTTAAACGTAAAAACAAAAGCGCGTTATTTTTAATATGGGTTATATATATTATGTATATAATATATAATATTATTAACAGGAAAAATAATAATTATAAAAGTTGTGTAATAATATTGTCGTAGGCACGACGACGTTTTTAAAGAAGAGAAGAGAAGTTAAAAAATAATAACAATAAATATTCTTTCTGCAAAAAGCGTTTGCGTTTAATGTTAAATACACTTTAATGCCATCGAGCTTTCGAAACAATTAAACTGATTTTGTTGCATTATTCGGGCGAAGAAAAACACGAAGCAGTTTTGTTAACATATACGGATGGAATTTAATTTAGACATCACGACTTTGTAGTGATCCAAACGAACACTTTTTATCATGTTTTTTTCTTAAAAGATCTATCGTTTTATATATATATAGTTACAATATAATTACGTATATAGCTAGGTATATTACTCGAATGTTTAATGTCTGTTTTTCTCGGCGCCTATACACGAAAATAATACAGCTATATAAAGACGTAACATAAAAATTAAAAATGGACCATTCTTCTTCGTCAACAACAAAGAATACAAAAAAAAATGGAATCTAACGGATCCAAAACATTATACCAAGTTTTCTCAGAAACCGACAGCATTATTTTTGTATATATATCCTAGGATATTACGACGTAATTTACCAGCTACTTAACAATACACGAGTGGTAATCAATCGAATGCATCGGTTACAAATGTAAGTTTATGGACATAATATGTTGATAATTAATGTATAATAAACGATAGTAGTTATTATTCATTATTATAAATTCACTGAATTGTGTTGATTAACGTGTTTATTACAAATAAAAATCGTTAAAGCTCAGTTGGCATAACAATGTATATATGAGGGGGGGGGTTAACTAAGTCCAGACCCCCTACCGTTGGATTTTAAAAAATAATTGTTTAAGTATATTTATGTAATATAGATTCTAGAATATAATATGGATAAATTATAAATTAATAACGATTTTGCGGTAAGTAGTTCAAATCGTTAAAACAAAAATAATAATTAACACATTAACACAACAACTAAGAAGACCATTTTGAACGTTCAGCACATTAAACGAAATATGGATCCCCAGTATGGCCCTCCCCCCTTTGAAGAAATTCTGGAAACTCTACTGTAGAGGCTATATTGCATGTTAAATTATTATTACTGATCGAATATTTAAAGTTAAAATGAACGGAGCAGTAAATCAACATTCTTCACTCCGCTCATCTAAACTTTAAAACTATTTAAAAACTTTTTAGTAATATCTAAAATCCACAACTATAGTTAAAAATTCTATTTTATACATCAACTTTCTCAGAAAAGCATTCTGCTTTTTAATATTAAATTCAAATTGAATGTTGTCTTTCAATGAGCAAAACCTTAAAAATTGATTGCGATAGACAATAGTAAAAAAAAATTGTTTTGTAATGACTTTAAATTATATGTATTGTAACTATTATTTCTAAAACAAAACCCATGCGATGGCGTCACGCCCCATAATGTTTGATCCGGTTCGCACGCCGATGGTCACATACATTTTACAATACAATAATCAGTAATAACACTATGACACTGTATTGTACGTATATATACGTATCATAATATGAGACTCGCCTGTATAGAATATTGTTTTTTAATCACTTTACTACTATAATAGATATTATGTCGCATTTGGTCGACGACTGACGAGAACTGACAATCGATGAAATGTAGAGAGAATCATTTATTTTCATCCTCACCCCCGATAAATATATATGTAGGTATATATATATATATATATACATGAAGTACACTGCGTCGTCGTATATGTATAGGTAGTATAGACAATCAAATATTTGGATATAAATTAATTATACGTAAGTATATAATATATACGTATATAGGTACTGGTACCTATCACAATCACTGCGTAGGTATTTTCGTTACGACGAGGTTATATTTGTTCTCTACAATACGACACGGAGACGAGATTAATTATTATTGCCGCCGACCTATCAAACATCGATAAATCGCGATCGACTACAATATATCACGACGTATAGCTGCTGATGTCATATTATAATATAGTGTCAATAATAATAATAATAATAATATTTAAAGTTTGCCGAAACCTGCGCACCACACCGCATTAAACACTTGCGAAGCATTTCGCGATATTAAAAATTACCATATAAATATATATGTTGATATGAACACTGTTTTCAAAACGTTTAACGTCCACGCGGAGTATATAATTATTAAAGCGTGTTTCGTCCGTTGAGCGTGTCGTTGTTAACTATAAAGAATAGATGAAAAAAATATAGACAAATAAAAACTACTCGTCTGAAAAACGGCGGTATATAGCGTGAAGTCTCATTTTCCACAGCATAATAATTATCTTGTGCATGATTCATGTTCTAATTCAACCCTTAACGCGTGTTTGAGGGTTGAAAACCGAGGTATATTCATTTGACAAGACCTTTAGATATGTTTAACACAACAGTTACGGTTTTCATTTAACAATTGTTACCGTGATGGTTCAAGCGTTATATGGTTTTAAGTGAGCTCTTCGTCCGTCGTCGTGTACAAAGAAACGTATCTCATATACACATTTACACTCGTACATTATAGAGAACGAAAAAATGTAGACAATAATGCCCTATATCGCAATATACAATATGCTTAAATGTTAAAATAAATAATAAAGTGCATGTATCTGGTGGAAAATAATTTATGCTTGGCCACTTAATATATTCCATATTATAACGACTTGATCACGTGTGCGTTTGGCAAACATTTGCGTGCACGTATGCAAATAATGTATAATATTCGGGTATCGTTATGGGTTCTCAATCATGGAACGATAAAAAAGGACCATGTCATTGAAGCAGTAAACCATGGGTACTTTTTTTTTATCGAAAATAAGTCCTTAACATTTAATAAAAAACAAACGATTATTGGAATCACGATAAAAACAAACATCGCATTCAGATTGATTATTTTTCAACAGCAAACGCTCATCATTAATTAGAACCTATATTACATTTTATCGAGATTCGTTTTTTTTTTATATAATTTATTATATTATATTTAAGATAATTTTAACGTTTTATATAATCCTCATACGAATAGTATTTTATAACGACATTTCTAAGGATAAATGAAAATCTTACCGTGGGTAATAACTGCGTATTACAATAAAAATTAGAATTTACATAACTTGTATATTGCAAATGAATAAATGGGCCCTAGTTAGCCAACGATTCTAACATAATCGTTATTACACTTTCTATTATGTTTAATAGGTGTTAAATATTATACCTATAAAGAACCCATCTAAAGCGGAAAAAATATTTTTAAGAATTTTTGCGAGCGCGGATATGCCTTGCAGTGCATCTATCCATTTCAAATATATACGGCTTCATGACCCAAACATAAAATGTTTGCCCTCCATCCAAAAAAAAAAAAATCACTCGAAGGACGTCCCAGAATATCAATGTTTGCGCACAATCAAAGTAAAATATATAGCTTATAGGTATATCCGCACATAAAGTAGGTAGGTACCTACTTAACAGCTGGGACATTTTAACAGTGAAGCGATACGTATGGATTTAAACGACACAGACTTGAAGACTTGTACAAAATCTGTATTCCCGACAAATATATAGGTAGTATAAACGGTTCTTGTATTAGATACCTATATATATAAATAAATGGTCACCGTGCGGCAAAAGCCTGACGATTATCTCGATTTTAGGATTAAACTTAAATGTGGCGAGAGGCTTTTGCACACGCGAAATCACAAAATACTTTATCGAGAGTTCAAATATCCCGGTTTGTTCGCAGACCTTGCGGTGGAGTTCATTGTATTATAATTGGAAATAAAACACAATTTTATTCCCCATCCGCAGATAATACCCATTATATATTATATATATTGTTTTCATTTTACGATTGAATTGCATTTACCACGAGTATAAATCCTCATCCGGATTCCAACGCGCGAGTGAATGGAGAGAGAAAAAAGTTAATTCATTCGCATCACGCACGGAGCGCCGCCGCGCCGCAAACGTCGTCAATGGAATTTGTTACGAAACCGGCGGAAAGGAAAACTGAAAACCAAAGCGGGAAAACAGCGTCGTGTCTTACGATGACAATATTACCCCTGCAGAAGGCGTACGCGGAAAACGACGACCTTCCAGCTTATTACAGCAGTAATTTGACTAGCAAATTTACAAGATTCCTCGCAATACACGCAAGGACCGGCCGTAGAATAGTTATATGCACACAAATAATATAAATGCTTTCTCATCGTTATCTTCCCTCCACCAACCTAACACACACAATCAGGTTTAAGCGTAATATGAGTGATGAGAATATTATACAATATTTATATTTATAAGCAGCCATTATGAGCATCATATATAATATTATATACAGCCCTCAAAGTGTATTGGCTTGTCACATGCCTGACTCTTCAATCGCAAGATACCTATATAACCTATTTGAAGCTTGCGATTTTGAGTATAAAAACTAAAATATTTTCAAAAAAAAAATGCTGTTTTTTTTGGCTGTTTGTTTTTCCGCAACGACCCCGCCACGCGTCTTCAGCGATGCGTAGCGAGCACAATATATAATCAAGCGACAGAGCAAAAGAATAGAATAGACGTTTTACATATTACATTATTAAATCTACGAAGGCAAAGTATAATAGTATATCAATTAAATAAATGTCACAAACACCATGCACAACACACCACTATATTATACTATGCTATTATAATAATGACAATTTCGCACAAAATAAAAATAATAATTATAATTATTATACAAATCGAATAAGGGGGAATGCACAAAAGTTCAAGGGTCTATATAATGTACCTGAGTGATATCGTTTCTCATTATGAGTGACACGTCTTTGCGTGCGTCTGGTGCGATGTTGATGATGTTGATGCTGCTGGGAAGACGGCTGTTTACTGTTCGAAGCCGATGGGGGACCGGCTGCAAATTATACACAACACACACGCTTGGTTCAGCACATTCAATACTCACATAATATTTTACACAGATATAATATAATATAATATTAATATATAGGTCATAGATACAGTAAAATTAATAGTAATAACATAATATTATTATCGTACATGATAGGCGAAAATCAAGGACTTTGTGTCTTCCCTCTGTATATACAATATATTACAAACTATTATATTATATATATATATATATACACACACAGACATATCACATACATACAGTATGGTTTTAACTTTATATACTCAGTCGAAAAACACGAATTGTAATCAGTTGCGTCTGTATCTATGCGTAAGTATAACCATTTATCGTGACTAAATTAAAGTCTTTAATTATTTTGGATTTACAGAAATTACAGGGTCCGCAAGGACAAAAACGTTTAATAGACTAGGTGGTACCCTCTGTAATCATATTTCCCAAGAATTGGACCGATTGGATAATTTGCAATAATATGATGTATCAAACACTATAATAACGTCAAATTATATTCGTTACCTACATCTAGAGTGCTCGAATTGCTTAATATTGTTTTATATTGAACTATTGAAACCTCATATATTTTATACGAAACGAAGTACTATTACATCCTTTAGACCAAAACTCGTGTATTAAATAAAATAATATAATTGGGCGATGTCCTTAAACCTGGTTAGGTCAATTGTTTTAGATTGATGACTAGTGTATTATATTGGGGTTTACACCTACCGGAAATTAGTTGTGTGTCAAATAAAATTGAACTAAATTTGTTTTTAATTTATTTAAAAGGTTTTATAAATCGATTTAGTTCGACGAGACATTATAATATCACCAAAAGGTTTTTACTTAATTATCTACATTATTGACTTTTCTTACTTTCAGATTTAATTACCTACTTAATCCATTATTAGTTATTGAATATTATAATAACACTATATTATTATGCAATACTCTAACAACTGAGAAATGGTTTAACGTCCAAATAAAAGTAAATAAATATATTCCAATTTATATGAAGAGCTGAGGGAATTTCGTTATCATTTCCTTTCCAATAAAATACAAAGTAGGTCAAATGTCGAAGGGAAAATGCACACAGAGATAAGTGACTTTCAGCAAACAGAATTCTGGATAATTTGATAAATTTATCAAACTAGGGTAAGGACATCGAGTTAATGAATTTTTTCTGAATACTAGTATATCAGTATATGTTTGTTGAATAATCACGTAATAAAAAAGACAAATCATTTTCCCATAGAATCTGTTGATTAGACATTTACATTTATATACAAAATTAAATGTAAAAAAAAAAATGGTTAAGAATGTAATTATTTGCTAGGAATACATAACTAAATCATTGTTGAATGATTAATGATGTAATTTAAAATGATTGTATTTATACGTGTAGTTTTACTGGCAAATATAGACATGTTTAATTTGTAAGTAGGTGGTAATAAAACGTATAGATAATATCTATGAACTCTATGACTGGTACAACCTACGACGAAAACTATATTTTTCTAGTTTTAGATGTATTACCTCAGAACCCGCCTACTATGTAATTTTTATTTAGCTTAACGATGAACATAAAACTTAATACTAATGCATTTTTAATATTATATACATTTAGTACAGGTATTCATATTAAAATGTGTATACCACACGCGGTTTATGAAATACACCGTCAATCATTTACCAGAGCTGGTATATACTTGTCTAGAGTGCCACAGTTTTAAAAACAAATAGGTAGGTACATATTATATGCATAAATGTATTACGTGGTACGTACCACCCTAACCACAACATACACTTTAAAAGGAAATCAATTTATAATCAACTATACATTTGAGATACCTATACCTAGATATTAATAATAATGATGTTTGTCAAATAAGGAGGTAATACAAAAGATAAATATTGAAACAATTTTGATTTAGATTTAATGAATTTAAATAGTAGGTACCTACTTGGCCATAGGTACAAAAAAAATCGCAATAAATATTTAGAAAATAATTATAATTATTTAAACATGATAAATATTTACGGAACGGTTATTATAAAATGCGATCAACACGAAATATAAATTAATATAACCACTGGTGCAAACCTATTCTAAAAAACTTTAACCTACAAATTGTGTGCTTATTGAAACGTACAGGAAAATAAACTAAATACTTTTCAGTTTTGCCATTAGAATAAAATTAACTTTTTCTAGACTAATATATTTTGTAGGACAACAGATTTATTGACCTTACCCTTTGTTGGCCATCCTTTGTTTTGTGATTTTTTTTTTAAAGTACGGGCCGTGGTACGGCCATTTGAGTTAGGACATTTTAATACGTCTGATCGTAAAAAAGAACAGACAATAAAGAAGCCTTAATGAAATCGGAAACAAAATACGTATTATGAAAAAAAAAATAGGAAGATAGAAAATTAAATGTTTTAAAATTTATGTTATAGACCAAAAAATGTAAATCGATTAGGTCGTTAAAAGACATGATAAAAAAATAGCTAACGACTACAAACCTTGGGGCTGCTTAGGAGCATAAGGAGCCAAAAGTCTTGTCTTCTTTTTCTCGTATCCTTTTTGCGTAATATCACCTGTAACAAAAAATAAATTTTCCTGTTAAAATTTGAACCTTTTTAATCATTATTGAATTTTTATTAATATTCCGATTAATGAAGGGTTAAAGAATTTTCTGCAATATAAAAGCATTACACAAACGAAATAACAGTAGGTATATATTTGACTATAATCAATTAACTTTTCAAAAACAGTAAACTAAACACAGGTGCATATAATAATTATGTAAATTATATATATACATAAATAAAAGTGGTAAATATTCTGATAAATATTAATTGCTTTGTGAAAAACATCAAAGTATTAATAAGTAATTTTACGTAGAAGTTTTTACAAATTGATTTTAGTTTTAATGTGAGCTACTTTGAAAAAAAAAATTATTCAACAAAGGTTAAACGACATTCTTATAGTTATTTCAACATATATTACAGAATAAAAATACTATGAAATTATAATTCCCACATTAAATTCTCAGAAAAAAATTCATAGAACAATTTAAAAATTGTGATGTTAAAAAATATCATATTTGCATTTTAAAACGACAGACGTTATATTATAATTCAAATTTGTTTATATGTTTTAATCTTTTTAATAAAATAAATAGTATATTTTTAAGGTAAATCGAAAAATATTTACTAACTTCAAGGTGAGCTTTCGGAAAGAAATTATTTTGATTTGTATTTTTGTAGTACCTACCTAACCTACATTTAAATAATATACTTATTTTGAGATAGAACTAAGTGTAAAGTTTGTTGTAGCGAATGTTATAAGGGTATTATAGTTTTAAATTAGTTCAGGTGAGTACAAATATAACTCAACATTAATTAACAAAACGATCAAGTTCGAATAAATAATTAGGTTACGATTGAATTATAAATTCGATATAAACAGGAACAAAATAAGTTAGACTGAAATAATACATTGGAATATAGCTGAGAAAATGTATGCATTTTTGTTGTCGCGTTTACATAGGTAGTTAAAGTAAATTAAATGTTAAATTATCTTTTTAAAACTATGTAAAAACAAATAAATATATAAAAATGTAAACAAAAAATACATGGTGAACAAACAAACAAAAGAAATACTAAATTATAATGTTTTATTCAATATAGTTTTTTAATCTAGATATTTTTTAAGATATTTTCACGGCGGGCGTACATAAGCACGATTATCGGACAAATAAAATGCATAACCATTATGCCGGGTCGCACAAACGAGTTTAACGGGATAGAATATTTAACAGTTCCCTCGACATCAACTCCCGTGATGATCTATGCCATATAATACGTACCTTTATATATTTACATATTATATAATATATATATATTGTAACTAAATATTATTTTACACTAACAATATATATATATTATATACACTTATACAATATACAATTTTCCCGACACTGATGAGTCGTTAAATTTATCAAATTTCTATACGATTCCGGGACATATTGTAATGAAATATTAAAATATACAATATATTATATACAACACAAGCGCATATTATATAATATAAAATATAATGTATACTGCGCACATACTAAATTCAACGAATTCAACGGAACTTTGCAGAAAGGTATGTATTTTTCTCCCCGTACAAACACCCTAAATATAAAACAATATAATATATCCAGCAGAACCGGAAAAGACTAAACCATTTCTTTAATAAAAGTATCAAACCATTGCACATATTATAAAGGTTATAAATCGTAGACAGCAAATACATATGTGTGAGTATACATATATAGAAACAACCGACTATAAGTTTCGATATGTATCGTATACGCACTATTTCGTCCTTCTCGCTCAACGTTACACGTACACACACGACACACACACACACCAGCGCGCGCGTCATGAATTTTCGTGCGTTTTACACAAAGCAACACAATAATATACGCCTACCTATATGTATATTATTATATTATATGTTATAACAACGACCAAATGCGCGTCCGTATCGGCTGTTTCTCTCTCGAAACCTGGCTGAAGCGCTGCGCGGACACAACGCGTGATCGAGTGGATGCGAAGTAAAATGTATACATATACATATATATATATAAATATATATATATATACATATACATATATATATATATATATATGTTATCGATATACACATTAATGTATATGGCTGTGACATCATTTATAAACACAAATCGCCTGCGCCACCGTGTGCTGACAGATATTCACTTACGCGGGGGGGGTAAAACGTGCATCGTCAGCCGCACCCGTCGCGCGTCGTCCCGCGGGCGAACGGGAAGCGTATTTTCCGCGAGTCGAATAGGTATACCGTTTGGCCGGCGCGAATCGAAAACAGACGGTAAACAAAAGTGGTCGACTCGCCTGAGAGAGCGTCCGTACACAATCACAGCACACGCACACATATTATATTATATATAAACGTATATATCATCGGACGAAAGCACATAATAATAATAATAATAATAATAATGCCCACTGTCCAGTATAATAGAATAAATATATATAATATATCAACGACACGCGCAGATTCGACACGATGACTATATGTACTGCACACGTCTATACCTACACATCCTCCCTGCAACAATATTATATAATGTGCACTATCCATCTCTGCTCTTTCCGTCCACACACACACACATATATATATATATATCCGCCGTTCGCGATGACCGTGCACGAAAGCCGGATAGGTACCTACCTTATATTATTATTATTATACAGTAAGTTTCTATCTATATAGGGCGATATTTTGATTTATGACCCGGGCGCCAGTCGGCCACCTCATATTATTTACGCGCGATTATACTACTACACATGGCGAGATATTATAATATAAAAGTATAGGCAAAAATATAACCACGCCGCTCTACAGAAAAAAAAAAAACAGAGATATGATATATTATCAAATAAATGTGTGTGACTTACGAGCGTTAAGAAGGAGCAGCATCTGCAGATTGTATACGCGAGAGTGTCGACGACATGGTGTATGTATACCTACTATATACTCGTTTTAACTTATAATTTCGTTTATTTAAATGTAATTTTAACCAATATATTATGTCAGTGTATACGCAGACAATGAACGATACAAGCTGTAAATATGAAATAGCATAATATGCCCAAATAAAAAAGTTTAGGTACCTAAATAATAACGGCAGCCACACACGCACACACCACATACAAAAAAACTTCAACAACTATACTGCATCCGTTCCACTATACATATTATGCGTGCGTGATATAACCGCAGCAAATAGCCGGCCGAGCGTAACGCGATTTGTCCGAGAATAATGATAAGCGCATCCTACCCGACAATACGGCCGGGCGCCCGTGAAGAGCACACCAAAAACTTCCACAAAGCACACGCGAGCGCCGGTTATATACGAGTTTATATTTACGCCAACACACACACACACACACACAGAGGTAGATACGCGCGCGTATACAATATATATAGCCCAGTTAAGAAACTGAACGTATATATGGGGCCGTTTGAACGAGTTGCAGCAGCAAACTTGATAAAGTGATTTATAAAAGCGAGCTTGTTTCACCCGCAGCTGCAGCAGCAATGGTGTAGTAATCGTGTGTGCGTGTGTGTAGTGTTATTTTAACGCGATCTCGTATACGTTTTAAACCATATATATATATATATATAATATATGGACAGTAATATACATTATATATTATTATAATATTATACGCGCAAATGTGTGTTGGCTGACTATACTCTCCTTCCCGGTCCTCGTCCGGACCTGCAGACATGTATGTGTATATCTCCCTACCTCGGTTCTCCTGCTTTCCTCGCCACTTGCAGTATTCCACCATCGTGCTGCAGCCACGCCGCACACGGTTTGCTCCCACTCGTACAGCCGTATACAACAGTGGTTATTAGGGCTAGTGATGATACGCGCACATATAGAGTGGCGGTGTGATGCGGATGTCGATCGTGGTGGAAAACCAGACGTTCACGCACCGTTTTATTATGATGTAATAAAACGGATAATATTAGCGTGCAAAACGTTGTCGGAGCGACTGCTGCTGCCTGCTACACTACTGCAGCTGATCGAAACAACACCCGAAGCTAAATTGCGACTAGCAGGACCACTTGAAGTTGTGTTTTGTACAAATGATTGTGCGTGAGTGTGTGTGTGTGTGTGTGTAAACGGACAACGAATATTTGGACGGAGACCAACTATATATCGTGTACGATACGCACTACACTATTGTCTGTTGCATAGGGGAGGACCGCGAAATGACATGGAATTATGTCAGGGTGGATAAAGAGAGTGACACGAGGACCGCACAGAGGATACGCACAAACAAGGTGGAATTCTCTCGCGATCCGCGAGTACCTAAATAATATTGTAATGCGTGTGTTTGTGTGCGTGTGTGTGGGTGTGTGTGCAGTATATCATGTGAATTTTAAACGGAATTTTATGATGAGTCACAGACCACAGTGTAAATAGAACGACAACGCAGCGACGTTTTATTTATTATTACATTATCATACCTATCTGCAGTATATGTGACACGCATAACTAATTGGTCGCGACGATGAATCGAAACACACATCACCTATATATACATCATAATATTCATATACGGTATATTCCAACGGTTTTCGCCAAACGCGAGTCTATTGTTTTAATTTACGAAACGTTTAACACACGCCGCGCCACGCTGTATATCCGAGTGTTCAGTGTTCATCTTTCATTAGCGGTATTGGTTAATATTATAATTATCGCAATACATAAACATAATGTATGCCTATTAATAAACAATAACTATACAACAGGTGTATATGATACGCGGTTGGCGGAGACGACAACGAAATTTCAAAGTCATCTCGGCGAGTCGTATTTCAGTACCGAGTATAATATTACATAAAGTGTTGGGTAGGTACGGCGTATTTTGTCTGTCTGTGTAATAACGTCGGTTTACGATTCAATGAAAACAGACTGAACGAGACGACTGCGACGTATACCCAACGAGATTTTATAGTTCTTCGTAATGTATACACACACATAGGAGTTTGTGTTTCCCTTTAGATACGCGCGTAAGTGCATCTAATATGTAGAAAAGTCAAGTTGAACATACATATAAACAAAACAGATATATTTTATTTTGTGCGCGGTATAACTAATGTCTGAATAATGTACACTGTCAATTGAATAATCGTGTTATATATATATATATGTTTTCAATAAGATTGTTACATGTGTAACGAACCATATACCACCCGACTGCAACTGCAGGAAAGAGGTTTACCCTGCGAGTTTAATAGTAGGTATATGTTATGTACCGAGTGTTTAATAATAATAAAACCAACTATTCGAAACACCTGTAAACAATCTAATTTATATGCAGATAAGATTCTTTGTGTTGCAGTTTTATTGTTTTCACATTTATTGGCCTGCGATTTTAAAGCACGTACTCCGAAAATGCGGGGTATAAAATATATATACCACCATGATAATAGATACGTGACATACGATCCAAATTTTGGATATTTGTATAATATATATTATGTAGTATAAACAATTTAAAGTGTTGCAACATATTTGGGTCAACCAAAAGTTATAACTTATTATAAGGTACACGAATCACAGAATAATACTACAGTATATTTTGATATTTAAAACGCGTAGAGTAATAATATTATAGTTTTCTCCTATATTATATAATTTTTAATCACAAAACGGAGTAGATTAAATTCCAAGAAGAGACGTGAATAAAATTAAAACTTTCCGAAGTACATAATAATTAAAAACCCGGTTCTTAGAATTTAATAGTTGTTGATGTTTTATATTATAAATTATAAGGACGTTCTATTGATGTTTTATTCTAGTTCCTAGGTTGTATACTTGGAAAGCACGGTACAGCGCGTCTATATAATGCTATATTTGCTTATATATATAACGATAAATTAGCTATTTTATATTATTATTGCATAAAAACGGCAAAGGTTACCTTAATATACAATGCTTATACATATTATTACAAAATAAAAATATCTCAACGTAATATTGTATAATGACGTCATGGGCACAGATAAATCAGTCGTTCAAGACGTTATATTATGCCAATATCGTCGTTTGACGTGGCGCCCATATTATTAAACAATACAGTATACACATATATAGTTTGGCGATAATTCTATATTTTTTTTCCTTTCTCCCGGTTTGACATAGTTCAACCACCCCCGCTGCGGCATCGGGGGTCGCAACGACTTCTTATCGCGCCCCAGTTACGCCGGGTATAGTCACCCCGACTAATGTGGGTGTGTGTTTGAGTGGCTGGACCTACCTTCCATAATCCTATAAGGCGATATATATATATATAAACACGACACTCGATAACGGTCGTCGGGACAGTTAAAGGGCGCATTCGCAAAAACACAAGTGATTTGTCGGCATTACAGCCCAAACAGTCATTGCGGTGCATTGGACACATATATTATGTATTGCCGCAATCCGTTTGTATTCTCAGTGTGTGTGCGACAATCGATATGCGATGTATGTATAAGTTATGTTACGACGGTGGAATTTAATCACGGCGAAACAAATCGCACCACATTAAATTAATATAATATATTTGTACGAATCAACCGGACGATACACGGTGACGGACGACGCCAAAGTCTCCCGACCGCCTGCAACTCTATATAGTTTAGTTACACCATCATAATATTATATATTATTATTATTATATTGTATGGCGTGCGCCAAAAGCCGTAAGTTTGCCGACACAGTGGCCACGCTGCAACACTTTACGACGGTTAAAAAGTTTCTAATTGCCCCATAGTACGCGACCATACTTTCGGTCGATAAACACCGCGCCCGACCGAACGCGAAGCGCGTATAATATAATATATATATATTATATTGTATTAGTATTACCATATTATACTATCATCATTAAATCGTTATATTATACGCTATTTTGTTTGCGACGAGGTTATCAGTCGGTGGTGGTGGTAGTGGTGCTGGTGGTGGCGGTGGTAACTGCGGCGGCTGCCGGCAGACGGGGGATGCGATATGATGACCTAGATTTCAAGGAAAGAGCGGCGTGAGTGTCGCGGGCGGGAGGTTTAAGGGTTTTTTTTTATAATATATACGAATAAAACACAGTATACCGAACATGCATCCATCTATATATACACATTACACACACACAAACTACGCAGCCGTCTGTCGGCGGTGTCGGATTCCCTGCAGCAGTGGCGTGTTCGTCGACTTGGTCGGTCTATAGGGCGGAGAGTCGAGTCTGCTGACGTTCGAGGCCGCACATTATTCGTCGGATCTCTGTTTGCGATAAGTATATAGGTACTTGATAGTTGATAGTATATGATTGAATTCAGCATATATCGTACTGCAGAAGTTCGAACACAATAGCTGTATACCAGTATATTATACGACTGGTGAAAATTCCTATGCAGATGAAGAAGTGCCGTGAGAATAAATACCTAATATATTATTATATGTGTTTATACATTAATATGATAATTTTTTTAAATACAAATTTCAACGCAAGAACCCGCGAGCTTCAAAATATATTCAATTTTATAACATCTTGTGCCGTCGGTTTTTCGCGGTTCATTTTATATAAAATATCCGAGTTTGATAAAACAATATACGACGGATGATTGCCAGTTTGAATAAAAAAAAAAAACAATAACGAGACGAGACGAGTTCATTCGATGGATATCAGGTCCGATCAAAACGTTTGACACAATACTGACTGCGTCACACTAATGTACCTACATAAAATATGACTAGAAGCAGCAGCGACGTATACGCTGTACATCGGAGGTCCATTAGTGGGCAATCTCAACTGTCACGTCAGCTCGCAGTAACATTAATTTACAGTATATAGGTAGTAGTCGCACAGCAGTGTCGGTAAAAATCCTTTTTTAGCGGGAAATCTGTCGACAAGTTGCTGCAGGGATTACGTCGACGTGGTAGTAATTTGGCGTGCATACATTTTAAATGGAGGTCTTTCGCCCGATGGCTGCAGTTTACGGTGTTAGAAATAAATAATTAAGAGGATGTCAGCGCACTGTCTGTTTCTCTCTCTGACCAACGCGCAACATAGACAAAACGCATTTGCGCAGAATCGTTTTTTCTATGTTTTTAAGTGATTTTAGAGTAAAATCACCCATTACAAAAAAAGATAGAGAATAATATTTTAGAGGGAATGAATGACATATCGGTTTTATATTTTATTGTTATTTGACTTTGTATTCGACTTTCAAAATAAACAAAAAAATGTTGTAAATTTAAATCGTTTTGAAACAATATTTAGAGAAATCGATATGTCATTCCCTCAAAAATATTATTCTCTATCTTTTTTGTAATGAGTGATTTTACTCTAAGGTTACTTATGAAACGTAGAAAAAACGATTCTGCGGAAATGCATTTTGTCTATGTTGTGCGTGGCCTAGAGAGAGAAAACAAATTGTGCGATGACTTCCTCTTAATTAAATCTGCGAACATTCTTTATTCGTTCATGGGTCGTAGCCACATCATACCGAAAAGGGATACCTAAAGCCCCACGAATATATACCCCATCAGTCACACTTGTACACTCAAGAGTCAAACTGATATTGCGAAACCACTTTGGAAACCAGGAAATTAAAAAACAATGCATTTTTTAATAGTCACCTTGTGCAAACGAAGCCTGAGAATTTCACGTTCGTAATTATCTCTTTGGCAAACAGTATAGTTGTGTGACAGCAACACTTGTTGAAAATATATGAGATTCAAATATTCAATGGAATAGCAGGTACGTTAATAATTAATATGCATGAGAGAGTACCAAACAAACGCTAGAATTATACTTACAGTTTTAATTTTTTTTACATAATATTAATACCTAAACTCAGAGTATTGGGGTTTGTTCGGAGCGGCTCTATAAATGCAAGACACATTTACCTTTTACCTGTTCAAAGCAAGTACCGCCGGACGAGTATAAATAGAAGAATTTCAACTAAAAGCTTTTTTCTATTTGAATCTGCCGATGAATAATCATTAACTGACCATTTCATTTAAAAATGTTTAAAGATACGAGGGAATGACAGTATAAATACTTTAGGGATGTAATCGAGACAATGGATTCAAAAATAATTGAGATTTTAACTCAAACAAATAGTAAACTCTACACAATAGGTGCCATGATCACATTCCGATTAAAAAAACCATTGAAAATTTACGACGCCTTATAGATATATCCAATATAACAACCGATAAGAAAACAATCAATAATGTCCGTCACGGACATGTGCTGCGTAGAATCCAATAATTTTATTTTAATTAAATTAAAGAAGATTCGCTGTCCGGCTTTTTGTTTAAAATTACTATCGAACACGAGTGGAATAGTAAAAAAACACCGATCTCCTCGCAATTCGACACAAAATAAAAGATCAACCAAAAGCAATATGCTCTCTTATTCGTGTTCTATACATAATGATAAAAAAAATATAAGTCTTCAAAAGCAATACGATGCTCACTCTCGTTTTTTTTTTTTGTTTTGCTTTAATCAAAATACAATTATTATATTATATTATTATGTACTCGTATATACCTGATAATAATGTAATTGGAATGTTATGGCTTATAATACATTAACACACATAATATAGGTACTGCCCGTACATACGACAGTATTATTATTATGTTGGTATAATGTATAGGCATAGGCGTACATAAGCGAGTGTTGACCACAATGGGCAAATTAATTTCTCGGGGAGGGTCAACGGGGTTATTCGCAATGCATTCTGTGCGAATAATAATAACATACGCGATCGCACGCACGCAAATCATACTTACCGTACCCACGGTACAGCGTGTCGGGTATATTATATAGGTAAACACACACACACACACACACAAATATATAGTAAAATAATATACCATATCGTGGCGTAGGTACACCGGTCCGGATCGTTTTGCATTCGTGTGTCTTATGGCAAAGCGCACACGGTTGTGTGCATAAAAATATAATGTGTATAACAATATAACGGGAACGAGATACCGGGACGGTCGAGCAATATTGCCCATCGAGCGGGGCGGGGCGGGGGGGGGGGGGTAATATTCTGCCCCGCGGGGCAACGGCGCGGGAATACAACTTTCATCACGAGTCGTCGTATTCGTGCGTATATACTGCACCGGTAGAATATAATAAGTAATAATATGACGATTACGCGAGGGGAGACAAAAAAAATAATACATAGTATAGGCAACGTATACATCACATTCGATTTCGTGTTTACGCTGCACGGTAGGCAAAGTCGGTAATTTTTACGAACGATATTATTAACGTTATAACTCATAATAAGCTTATAACATAATAATAATAATAATAATATAATATGTACAAAGATTATATAATAAGGACGCCTAGTATTACACGAATGCGCGTGATAAGACGAAATAGTTGTTAAATAATAAGTTAGGAGAAAAAGGTATAGGTAGGTACCGCGAGTCATAAGTAGGTTTATATTATATTATATTATAACAGTACAAAATTTAATGCATGACAACTTATGATCCTAAGTACCTATACCTATCCTAAACTACATATTATTATATCTCATTATTAGTATTACTATAGTCATAAATATAATTATTAATATTATTGTGTCCGTATTTTGTATGTATATTCGGTTATTAGTTTAACTATAATAACTTTTGATTAGCAGCTAGGTAATAAAAAATAACTACAGGATACAACTGCATAGTATGCGAGAACATATCGAATTTGTTAGCCGATATTATTATACGCGCGAAGCGTGAATTCGGTAAGAGTTATTTGTACAATTGATCAGGAAAGCAAAAGTAATTTAAACTGTAATAACATTTCGGTTGAATTCGGAGGTGTGCAAGAAATACGTCTGACATAATGTGCACGGTAAGGCCACTGTTGTGGAAATGTTGATTCCGCGGTTGTATGATTGAAATTCGGTGTTCGTATTAACTGTTTTAAGGGATTTGCGCTGACGCGAATACTTTTATACACGTTAAACATATGTATCATATTCCTTTTTCGCATAATGTTTGAACTACAAGAAAAAGAAATGACGGTTAGAAAACTTAAATTATAAAATGTAACAAATACAATATTGAGATTGTGTGTATTTACTGCATATAAATTATACTACACAATGAAAAATAATATGTACAATATTATTGTGTTGTTAAAAAAATCCGAACCATGATCAGATCTACAATGAAGTTATTTAAATGCTCAAAATAAAAACGAACGTCGAATAAAAACGTTTAATTCTGTTTATTTATTTTTTTATTTTTCGTAACAATGACAATGACAGCAGTCTATAGTGACTCTGTATCCTGACAGATATTTAAATCGACTTTCTGCTAAAATGCATTAACTCTCGAGGGATACGTAGAAAATATATATACACAGTATACAATTATTATTCTTTATACTATATTGTCCACGAACGCAGCAGAGATCATCTTTGTATAGTATTGGTCGTCAAATGTATCCATCGGATTTCATTTGCATTCAATAATGTACCAAAGGAATGAAATGACGGGGATACCCTCGGGGATACCTATAGTTTTAAATTGCAATACAATGTACTACGTATTGTATTTGAAACGATTGACCATTTTCGTCGAATGAAAAGCTCACCGGCGACGAATTAAACAGAATACAGAAAATAAATACATATATTCAATATTAATAAAGTATTATATACAATTATTGTACGAAGCAAAAACACACACACACATATATATATATATCACGCGGTATATTAATACTAAAAGTATAAGCAGACGCTGCGGAGTGAGGCCGGTGCAAGTTTTGGGTACGACGTAATCCACACGGGTGGCGGCAATAGCTGCAGAAGAATGACAATCGCGTGTATATAACGATAAAGCAAATGAAAGCCTGTAGAAATTAATGGCGCCGGGGGAAAAGCTTTTCGGCAGATGAGCATTATAGATTGAGTATCGATTTGCAAGCTCACAAAGATAATAAATGTCTATATAGATATAAATGTTCACATATAAATGTCTATAATTTGTAGAAAATCGCCCATTGCTGCTGCAGCAATCATAATGTATAGGTACTATTATTATACGTATTGTTGTGCACAAAATACCTGTTTACCACACATAATATATTTGTTGTGTTTTCGCATCGTGTGTGTAGGCAGGCGTCCGCGTGGTCGTAATTTATAAGCAACGAATCGATATTTTATTATTTTTTTCGTCGTAATTCTATAAAATATGGTAATTTTACAATGGTTTTCCGGAAGAACGACTGCCGGAATGTAGAAACCAAACGGAAAAAAACGTAACAATACGTCAACCGCTGACACAGATGAAACCCCCGCAAACAAATAATTATAATATAATATGAAAAGTGTACGACATTACAACCGCCATACACCGGCTATGAACTAGATGTAATACGCCACATGCCCGCGGAGAATAGAGCTTTAACTGTATTTCGCGTCACGACCATCAATCGTCTCTAAAACCATTCTTTCGTCAAAGCCTCTTTATACATTTTATAAAAAACTGCAAGGCCAACTCGGCGGTTGATAAACTGTGCGCACTTATGGGGAGAAAAATAATATACTGTGCTTTAAAACAATGAGTATATTATCGTGTGTTGTTCCGCGACACTACGTTTTGACATTTTTCCGTTCCTCGATACTATATTACATAGACATACTCGTATAGTAAAATGTTGATCGCAAAAAAAAAAATAAATAAACACTTGAGTGTATTGTAAATATTGTACTGACAGAATATAAGATGATTTTAACAAAAATGAGATATTATATTATATATTTATATCAAATATTTCATCAGTGTGACATCATATTCTATTGATTTTGGAATTCCCAAATGTGTCCGAGATGAAAAAAGTAAAAAAACTTTTCCGATATTATATTAGATAGGTACCTACACTTGGGTAAATGTTTCAAAAAACGTATGCAATACAATTTTGTACTATATATGTGTTCAGCTTGAGTACTCGACGTCGGGGATTATGAATACAAGGAATACACACTAGATTGTTGAGTATGCGATGGAAAAATCACTGGGTTTTGATTTATTTCCTGTATGTACATAAATAATATGAATTTAATTCTTGAATCGGTTGCAGTATTATTTATTGGTTTATTATGTATTATTTTATCAATAATAATATAAACACAAGATATTACATAATTATTAATCCCAACCTTATAATCTATAATATTAATATGTGCGTCGTACACTATAAAAATAGCACACGTATAATATACTTGTTTTTGATAACATTTTTCCATGGAAGGCAGCTTTACAATGTTTACTTTTTATAATATATACAATAGGTAGGTACATCTATTATTTTCAGAAAAAAAATGTATTTACATATTTTGTAATACATAGGTCCTATGGGTAAACAGTATTCTTCTTAAGTTTCCACGAACAATAAAAAGTCTCGAGTTTCTTTAGAGTACCTTGGCATTAAACAAACAATTAAGACAATCCCCGACGAACATATGAGAATAATGTATACAATAAGCAGTGATATACCACTCAAGTTAGGTCTTCATTACGAAGAAAAAATGTGGAGTTAACTATAGAAAGTATTTTAATTTTTAATCTTTTTTTCCATCATCTAAGAATTTAATAATTATTCTGAGGATAACAATTCTATTATATAAAACACTATAGGGTAATTGATAATACAATTAACAAGTTGTTATGATAATGAATTGTACATAACTTTAAAATGTTCATTATGTTTGAAATTCACATATATTGTTACATCAATACCTTTATCTCGAGAACAATCTTGATGAACGAAATATTCAATTTCTTATAATTTATTGACCTACACACTTGCAGTTCAAGATCCTGACCTAGCTTATTCAGCTAAGTTATGTTTAATTATTTTATAGTTAATAACTGGTTACAAGTTTATGACAAATAAGGTGACATTATCATTTCCACAGGATGTAAAATAGAATTTATAAAAATCTATGAATATGAAAAAAAAAATTAAATCAAATATTGTTCGATACGTGTTACTGCGTTATCGAATAATCAATGCCGTAATGGTGTAATACGGTGTACAAAAAGAATTCAGCCGTATAGTCAATTTTCCTTCAAATATGTCTGTACATTAAATTATGCACATTTGTGCGTAGGACGTGGGTTTAACGAATTAAATCTCATGTACAACGTGCGAGGAAGGATATGGTGTGTATGTGTGTGTAAATTATATATATATTATCCGGAAATTCTATAATACGTCGTAAACATGTTTGTTCCAAAAACAACTACTGCTATCGGACGACGTCGCGCCGGTGGCGGTGGACCACGAAAATTCGGTGGTCTTAATGTAAATATTCATTACTATTAATATAATAATCCGAGTGCTCTCGAAACGTGTAAAATAATCGGGGTGCGGGTATTACGAAATGGCTTCGGTGATGGCTAGGTGCTAATTAAAAATAGGTGCTTTTCACATGCATATACTATAAATATTAAATAGGTTCAAATATATAGTCCACGGACCACGAATTAAGAAATATACATAATAATATGATATAATATAATATGCAGGTACGTTGGATGAGATTACGTCCGAGAGGATAATAATTGTTGCGCCTATATAATTCGGTGTAGCTTCTCTCGCAAACACAATATTATAATATATAAATGAAGAAACAGCGTGGAGCTGCGGAAAAAGTGTCGTAACCGAATACCACGAGTGAAAAGATAATAATATATTAATGTAATTAAAAACCACTAAAACACCTCGTAACCCAAAGCCCACACGATCTGCAGACGTTGTACACACACAACTAGTAAACCGCCTCCTCCGAAAGCAAATTATACTATGGTAACTACAGTTTGCAATCGGAAACGATTGGACTAAATTTCCAATTCTAACAAACATATTTATTGGGCGGTGATGTATTACTAAATAGTCCAGTGTTTCCGAACCCGTGGCCCACAGTGGCGTGCTCAGAATTTTTTAATGGAAGGAGATAGAAAATTTGATTGCAAAGTATATCGTGTGGTCGTAGTTACTACACCGGAATAACAATAGAATATATAATACATTAAATTTCAATAAATATTATTTTGACTATGCTTTGTAAATTTTGGTTTTAATTTATAAAAATACGTACATACATTTTTCTACAACAACCCTCATCCCACAACTTATATAGGTAACTACTTTAATTATGAATTCTATTATTCAATGAAATATAAATGCGGTTTCCAAAAACACTACACAGACATCCAACGAACAAAATTCTCTATTCAACCTATTGCCTTTTGTTTCCAAGAAACAAATCTGAGACCCAACAATTCCTTCCCAATACGGGGGTTCAATTGATACTTTAAAAACCGCCAAACAAATTTGCGTGCAAGTGATTGCGTTTCTATATCCGTTAACACCCTCATCGAAAGCACGGAAGTCCCTATACAACCAACTCTTGAAGTAATAGCCATCTCTCTATATCTAAAAAATCCATTATGCATTTGAAACAATTACTTTACATTTACTTGCACTGGGACAGTGGGACTCCATTCCATCTACCAACAAACTTAAGTCCATAAAAAGTAAAATATAACACGTAAAATGTAACACGTTGATACTCAATAAAAAAAAAAACTATGAATAGGTAAATATAATGAATCAAAAACTATGTATAAATTATTACAAAATGCATATTATTATTTGTCAATTATATATGGTAATGAAAAACAATCCAATATCAAAAGTATTTGTTATTATTACGATTGCAAAAAAAAGGTTATTGTGTGGGGGGGGGGGGATCTAAAGGGATGAGAAAACCCCGTTCACTACGTAACCTTTTACATAGTAATAAAAAGTCAAACCAATTTTTTTGTCGATTATTCATTATTAGAATCGTACACTTTAGGAATGCCGAAAAAATATTCATATGACATATTATAAACCTAGCGAAGGCACCATATTCCACTTAGAATAACAGTATCTTCCAGAACTACCCATCCCGACCTCCACATACCATTCGTTAAGAAGAGTTTGTCGGCGACTCTGTGAAATTTTCTATAAATGGTCCTAACGTGCCTATTATTATAACTACTGCGCACAGATAAGAACGGCGGTAAAACCCTGTGCTGAATCAATACAAAAAACGTATACGTAATATACCCTACCCTCGAACTGCTGGAGCCACTGGTACAAGTCCTCCAGGTCGATGGGCTCGTCGTCCGAGTCCATTTGTGAGCCGCGTCCGGCCACGGTGGCGAGAGGTCAGCGACGCGACGTTTCCGGACGCGCTATGACACTTGTCGTTCCCGCCGCGCCGCCATCCAACCGACTTGTCGTCGTCGTCGTCACTGCTAACTCGCTGTGCAACAAGTTGCCGCCATCCGTGTACGCGGTGGTGGTGGTGGTGGGGATGGTGCCGCCGGCGTCGGCAGCAACAACAACAGACGGACGAGTCGACGGCATCGCGACTGCTGGCCGACTGGTCACGACGCCGCGAGGGTGGCGCGACGTTTCGCGCGGGTGTCTGTTGGGGTGGCGAGCGGCGGTATCGGCCCGGGGGTGGCGCCGCGCGCGTTAGACTTTCCGCGTTCTAGACAAAAGACTCCCGCTGCGCGCGCGTACCCAACCCCAACAAAAGTCGCAGCACGAGGAACCAGAAGGTTTATGTGTGTTTCGATGGTAAAATAAAAATGTCTTTTACCTATATTAAGTAGAAGTACCTACGACCCACCTATTTCCTACCTATATAATAAGACGTTCCGGCTATTTTATTGTGTATTTATTTTTGATTTCGAGCGACTTCACTCGTGGTAGGTATACAGACATACATTGTGTTTAAAAAAAACGAGAATCAGCGTTAAAAACTAACAGTAAATATTTAATAATAATATTCATAGGGCTAAACAGGTACGAGAGCGGTGGTTTAAATATTACCGAATGACACGATGATCGTCGTATAATCGTCGCGCCTGATCAACATCGCGGATATAATGATGTTATATAATAGATAGCTAATTGTAATTTTAATATTATGGTGTGCGAGCGTAGAATTCAAATGACAAGGAATCTATAATATCGTTATTTCTTAAGTTTACATCACAGTCGTATAAAATATACTAGTCCCGGATAATATAGCGGCGATGCGGTTTCAATAAACGGTAATGTTAAATCCCGTACACACCAATACCGTAAAGCATCCGTCTGATTATTTTATTGATATTCTATTCTAATCGAGCCGCCTAAACCTATTTATGCTGTTACACTATCATTATATTACAATATACACTCGTTACAATTATTGTTTTCTTATTCATGATTTCAGAATGTTTACACAGTAAATGTTAGTTAGGTCAACAAAGTGAACAAAAGTCGTACGGCAAATATTTGTGTCACGTTCGCAATTGAGATTTATAACGAAATTGTTCAGCGTGGTTATCAATTTGGACAAAATAATTATGCAGCGTGTATCCAAAACGTGTAAGTTCTATATAGGCATATATGTACGCAATTTAACACAAATGTACAAATGTTTTAATAGAATTCTATAGTACCTTGCGAAGAGATGAATATTAAATTTAAAAAAAGAAATTTAATATACTAGAAATACCATATACCTTTATTATATTTTGAGAACATCATGAAACATGTTTCATATAATACAAAATTGCGAGAGGAATCAAAAGGTTTTCATAAAATATATATTCCACGAAGTAATTTTATATGAAATAAAAACATTTTTATATTTTAAATTTTAATTACTTATCCACAGCATTTTCAACTAACAGTTTTGATAAAACAAAATCACTTGTTCCAAAAAGAAACGGATACCACATATTTCAATAATTGTACTCAGAAAAAAAATCATAATTAAATAACTTAATAATATCATCTATAGGTATTGTTTTTTTATAAGAATAACGCGTACTCGTTCGTAAAAAACAAATACGTCTACCCATATATACATATAATATAATATATATATATTTTTTTTTAACTTGGCGGCTACACTTGCACAATGAAAATGCGCGTCATTACGCAGAATTCAAAGCTACTCGTGCGCATTTCATTGTTCCGACTAACTGAAAAATTCACTTGTCAAATGCACATATTCTTTTTGTTAAAAAGTAATTAACACGACACAAAGTTCAAAAGATACACTTAATCATTTTCTCGTCCTTAAACTGCTTTCTTTGATAACAGTCCACTTCCTCTGAATGTACAAGATATTTTCCTTTGAACGTACTTTTAAAACACTCTCGACTCATGTACATACATTACAAGCATAATGTATGATTTTTAACCTAGTTTCGTAGTTCAAGTTACGGCCGTTGCGGCGTCAGAAAAATTACATATTTATGGAAGACGTTTAAATATGCGTGTCACAGATCATAAACACAATACGTATAGGTATACCCATAATATGAAGTATTGAGTGAGCAGTGCAGTACTGCTTCATCACACAATGCGCCGTGTATAATATATTATTACATAGTTTGAAACAATATACGAAACTCGTTCAAAACACAAATACTTAATATTACAACGTACACAATTATTCGATAACAAACCGCTGCACGCGGATACGTATTTGCTCGAAAATTTGGTCGTTTCCAGTGCGCATATTATACGTACCTATGTATAATTGTGATCTGCATGTTAAACACGGGCAAATGCAATATTGGCGAGACCGCGGCGTTTAGTGGCTCTGCGTGTAACCAAATAGTATAGCACTCTGGGGAACGGACCGGATCGTGTTATAGGTACGAACAGTGCAGTGTAGTAATCATACATACATACATACATACATACATATTATACCGTGTGCAGACTGTATAATATGTGTTCACTATTATAGTATCGAATGCACCACAATATATATAGTATTACCATTACTCGTCTATGCCGCGGTGGTTATTGCCGTGTAATTTTAGCCTAAATTGAGCATCGAAAACCCTATATAACATAATACACACCTAAACGTAATATTTAATATGTATAGAGGTACCTACGTGGCTACGTATATACACCGCGCTGCAGGTATTTCAAATACACAACTATAGGTACCCATAATATAAAACTATATCAGAGTATAGGTATAGTGCCCGTCCGCGGGTAGCATATAATAATAATATATATATATATATATATACAACGGGTATGGAGAAGGGGCACAATTGATTTTTCAGTCCGGCGAACGAACCTAACTGGGCTTTTCCGCTCAGGAATTCGGAAGCTACGCCGGGCAGACGGGCAGGGCGAGAGTATATAAATAGCGAGCGAGGTGGCCGTGTTTGCAGTCTAATCACGTGTGTGGTAGTAAGTATACGACGTACGCCATGGCGCATTATATTGTTGAGGTCAGGTCATGGGTTTGCGTCTAGAAATTTATCAATTACACGGGCGACGACGGACGTTTGGCACGCTGCGCAGTACGCTGTCGTCTTACGAAAACAAATCCGAAAGCAAAAATGTCTTGCTGGTTTAAACGGAAAACGCGAAAACCGTGTTCGAATACCCACCATGATATTATATATAGCGACACGGAAGACGGACGATTTACTTATATAGGTCATCCCGGGTGGTTAAGGAGAGACAAATGTAACATCGTTGTCATCGTCGTCAATAGCACAAAATTTACAAAAAAATACTATTGTCATTTCGCCACACGGTATCTGCAACTTATCGAATAATTCAGAACAGTGTAAAACGCCGATTTTGATAGCGCGAAACAATTTTTCGATAAACAATAATATTATATGTCCATAGGAAGTCCACAATCTAGGGTACACCAATCTAGCCATTTGGTCGCGAATTAATGTGATTTTAACCTGATGAGTATCAACGCCCGTTATATAAAACGACTGTACAAGAAATAAATCACTTGGAAATATAGTTAAACAATAATTACATCCAAGAAATGCGGTATAATAATTGAGCATTTTATTTATTATATGGTCACTAGCTATGCAATTTATGGACATCACTATTATAACAATATATATTGAGAACTATAAGATTCAGTTAATTAGATCTGAAACAACGTCCAATTATAATTTAAATCTTAAGAGGATTCTACACTCACAATCGCTGTAATACACGCATTATGTACATACCAATTGTACATTCCGCGTTCACAATGCAGTTGTGTTGTGTCGATCGACTTGAAAACGATTTCGATTTGGTCATTTATGTTGGGGTCTCTAAAAACCTAAAAATCTAAATGTTCTGCATCCCTAAACTTAGTTTTTTGAAGATAAATCGAGTAATTAAATAAACGATATATTTTGAATGTATATTAGTTTTTATTTGACAGCATATATTAAGAAACATCTATCTATTACAATAAAGCATAAATAACTAAGTACATAATATGTAAAAAAAAAATGTATTATATTGATACTTTCAGTACCTACATATATAATAGGAATAAAGGAAACATTAAGAGTATGAATTATTTAAACAAACTAAAACAACTCGTAAAACAAATTAGATTAAGCATAATAATATTAGTAGCATATTTGGTAGTATACCTATGGTTTAATCTCTGATTTGAAATTGTATTATAAATCCTAATAGCTTTGATGGGTGCTCTAAAATGTATTAGTTCGTCAAATATAATTTCCACATTGGAATTCTAGTTAAAACAGAAGTATTCATAGACAAATACAAACAAAAAGGTTTTTGGATAGCGAACTATAAGTTCTAAACTAACCATTTTCGAAGTAGGATTCCGAAAAGTTAAGTAGGTGTGATTCCTAACATTTCAGTTAACACGTTTATAGATATTATTTATTAATGTAAGTATATATATGTATCTTTGTATACAACTATTATATATAAGTAATTTATATTTTATATATTATAATATAAATGCATATATATTATTATTATTACAATATAAAACTATAACTATAATACTAATAGGTAGGTCGTACTATTAGGTACAGTTGATTGAAAATTAATATCGAAAAAGTATTTTTAAAAAAATTTTATTTTTTCGTTCAAATAAAATATTGTTAAAATGATAAAGTACTATATAGTTTCCGGGATTTTTTGATTTCAAATATCACAGTACGGAATGTGGACCTATATAACCACAACATCATATTATAACGAGTGTAATAAAACATCTAGGGTCTAGACAGTAAACAGGCCAATTTTATACATTTTACGCATTTTTCATAAAATATAAACTTAAATTAAAGTTTTAATAATATCATGACATTTGTGATACGGATGGTGAGTGGGTGACATATTCATAAATAGAACGTAAACAAATTGCGTAAAAAGTTTTCTCGTAGAAACTGCCAAAGTATTTTGAAAAAATCTCCAACGTAAAAGGAATGAAACTTGACGTCTTTACGTTAATAAAGTTTATGTTACACAATTAGCTTTTATTTTAATATAAATTTATAAGTATCTAGGTATTTTAAATACTCAACAAAGTAATACATTTTAGGTTTGATTGGATTAGAGTTCTGAAATAGGTAATGATCGTTCGAGATAAAAAATTCAAAAATGTACCCAATGCCCGAATGACAATTATATCATAATTGTACTGATCCACCCACATTACTTTGTTTAAAATCCATTTTGACAGTTTAATTAAATTTGATGATAAAATGTTACAAAACTTTTCACGTTGCCACTGAATCTGGGCTTAATAAATCATCAGTTGCATTATCAAAACAACATTTGAATACAATATCACTTGTGGATAATTTAAAAGTAAAATAGAACAACTTTAGGGCAAGAAATGTATAATTAAATTAATTTTTTTGAAACTGATATTATTGTTATTTTTATGCAGTACAAATTATACGACACTATTATTTCGATGTGATTCGAATTTGTTCCATAAGAACAACGTAATGAGATTCGCTGGCTGGTTTTTCATGGTTAACGATTTTTTGAATATGATTTGTGTTTTTTGTCAGAAAAATATAAATATAATAATTTACAAAGAAACGGTAACAAGACACGATAAATAAATAATGTATGAAGCGAAAAAAGAGAGAACATTCTTGTTTGTGCGCTGATTGAAACATTATGCGACGACTGCACCGTCTTAGGAAAATCGAACCCAAATTAACTGTCTAAGTGAATAAAATAAAATAAAAAAACCGGGAAGTAGATAACGCTCTGCTGTACAGTATGTGTCGAGTGTATCTCGTCATTAAGTAGACTGTAATGGATGTGTTAAATTTAAATTCAATGATAAATCATTGCATAGGTACGAAAAATGATTCTGAGCGGAGGCCTTATTACTTATTAGTTGAGTTATTACTAAGTATAATATTATTTTATATTAAACTTATATATTGCTTTTAATAAAATGTATTTATTAGTAAATAATAATAATACGGTAAGTTGAATTTAGTTTTGCCGAAAACATTGTATTATTTATAATATTAATTCATATAATATATTAAAATTGTAATCATTTGTACATTTGTATGATTAGTATCATATTGTTATTATCCTTTTTAGATGATGCCGAATTAACATAGAACGGGGTGAATAGGTGTATAAATAGGCAATACCTTAAAATGTATTGATCTTAATAACATTTTAAATACTTATGTCAGTGTGCAAACAGAATACTATAATAGTACCTATAATAAACGAATACAATTAAGTCCACACGAATAAAAATTAAACATTATATTATAAAAAAAATCTCGAATGACAATCATCGATCACGACAACCATTTTAAACATCAATCATCCATAAGTCAAATAATTTATATATATATATATATTAAATATTAGTATATTCATTGGATAGGTAGATTAATTTGAAAAAAAAGAGTAAAACGTTTATAGGTACATATTATTATAGAATTAATAACCCAAATTTAACCTTTTACGCTATCTTTCAGGTCTATGAAAAAATATTAAAATTGAAATTAATATAGTAAAATGTCTGTATTAAAAAAATAAAAAACGGACAATTTATTTAATAACACTTAAGCTGTAAGTGCTGGACCACAGCGTGATATATACCTACCTAGACGAAAAGGATGTGCACACAATAGTACAGTAATAAGTATTATAATAATCGGACTTCTTTCTTGCGGTAAAGCCGCTATTGCACTAATATACGTAGTATGGTAGCAGTAAACGGACACAACAGAGCACTACTGTCGCATAAATTATAACCCATACACTGTGTGAACAATTCACATAAACAACATATATATAAAAGAAAAAAAACACTGGACTTAGTACTGTAATATTGTATTCGACATTTTCAAATCTTCCAAGTTTACAAACATTCTAGGTAAATTCCGCGTATCAAGCCTACGTTCGATTTCCGATCGATTGAATTTCGCAATTATATAATATAATATAATTTAGTTATGTATGTCAATTTTGCTCAACACAACTATAAATATAGATGAATCAAAACTTGATTAAAACTTAATGTATTGTAAACAACTATAAAAATCAATTACTAAACATTATTCGAAAAATTATTAAAATTATAATAATAATTGCTTTTTAATTAAATACCGAATGCATTACTTTTAAAAAAAGTTCATTATCTAGTTCTGCAATGATTTTATGGTAATTTCTTAACTATGTGCGTATAATAATAGGTATTACATTGTTTCTATATGATAACTACAATGCACATTATAATTTAACGAAATACAAATTTTTTCATTAAAGTAAGTATAGGTGGGCACACCTAGAGTTAATATCATAATATAAAACGTTTTGTTAAAATTAAATTACGTTTTTTTATCATTATTTATTTTATAAGTATAATATATTTTTTACCGATTTACCTTATGTAAGTATATATAAACATTGCATACATATATACAATTATAAGCTACAGCCTTACTACTATAATATTATATATTATCTATTTAGTATAGTTCACTATAAACTAATAGTCAATAACTAATTGTATTACCTATGTCTGTTTTTGAGTTAAACACATTGAATTCCACACAAAGCGATGACGTATTAATATATCCCTATTATAACATCGTTCGGTGTACCTATTTAGACTGGAAAATTGGGCGCACGAGAAGCATCCGGGAAATCGTAGTTCTCATCGTATCAGCGGTGCAGTATGTATAGGTATATTTATATAGTATTAGCAATTTTCTCTTAACAATATTATTACATACGTTTGACATTCGTCGTCGGTGCGCCATAATAACAACACACACGAAATACACGCCAACGTACACACGCGGAACATTTTACTATTAACTATGATTATAATAATAATGCGGTGATGAGTTTGCACGTGCGGCGGGTGGGTATATACCATAACATCAGCAGCTATATAATTGTGACGGACGAGTAATAGTAATATAGTAATATCATAATAATGATATCGTCCAAGGATAAGGTCCCGCGAACTGAGGATGCGTGTGAACGGACCGGCTATATACATATAGGTATAATATGTATGGTACGCAAGTAGCCCAGAAAACGCGAAAAATAGAAAAACAAACAGGCGCAGGCGAAAATCGCGTAATACCCTGCGTGCTATATATTATATATTATTTTCGTCAGCGAATTGCATGTGCGTACGGCAATAAGTATTATTACGGCATCGCCATCACGCGTGAGTACAACACTGTGCAGCGATACAATATTATATATATCGTGCCAAGGACTTCTCTACAAGTCCGCGGCGTTCACTAGGTAGGTACATTATAATATTATATACCAATACGTAATGCGAACATCGCGGAGTGTAGACGCGTATTGTGAGCACCACTATATGAATGCGTGAAACCCAGCATATTATAATAATGAACCGATGACGATATATAATATAGTAATATTTTTATTGTTCGTGAAAAAAAAAATAAATAAATATCGCAGTCGAACCAACACCGAATACCTACGCCACCGGTATAAATATATATGTGCATGTATAACGCATATTATATTATTATATACTTCGCGGTTATATACCTATATACGAGCCGTGACTAGACCGTAATTATCCACGGTCGTTTTGTGTCAGTATAGCGAGAAGAAACGCGCGTCGCATCGGTCGGTGCGGTTCGATTCAAGCCGACCGAACTATATCGCACATGCTGCATATAATATAATATCATTATTTTATATTATAAAAATAAAGGGGCGAGAGACGCATTTATAAAAAAAAAAAAAAAAATACAAAGGGCCCTCAAAGCAGGTAACGAGACCGCTGTAATATATACAAGGTGACTCACCAAGCTTTCTCACCAGCCTTTAAATACTTTAATAATGCAAATTTATTCAATTTCTAATTTTTTAATTTTTAGATTTCTGAGTATTTTTAATGTTTTCAAATGAGAACTACCTTTTTTTGAATGAGTACATTCTGAGTTATTAAACTTTAGATCTATATACTCTCGCTGAACAGAGTATAGGTACCTACTAAGAACGACAGTCCCTTAAACTTTTTTACATACAATTTTAAAATAAGTTACAAACTACAAAATATAACTAAACTAACTTATAACCATCATTTCCAAATCACGATAGCCTCCCCCACCCATCTTCTTAATCTGTTATCCATAGTACTTGGAATTTAATCCCGGAAAATAACCGAATTATATCATTACATTAATCAGTACATAAGGTACATCAACATTTAAAAAAAATCGTCTGGTCGATAATTTACAGAAAAAATGAAGTTTATATTTGAAAAAAAAAAACATAATTGCATAAACAATCTCCAAGTACCAATTTGAAAATATGGTCTTGAACTACCTACACTTACAACTCCAAAAATCATAATTTGAATAAATTCATTATTAAAGGGTTAAATGGGTGAGCATGCTTGGTGAACCATCCTATATAAACAGCTTGTAGAAATAATATGGTAGGTATATAACCTATATATAATAATTATATATATATATTGAGGTAGTATACGTAAAACGTTGTGATGCGGTGCGCCGCCAACTGCAACTTTTTCTACCCACGGGTGAATGAGCGAGCAAGATAAAATCTCATTTTGATCCGTCTAATGTATATGTAATATATATACAAGCCAAATATAATCAATGAACAACAATGACCCGATTTGACTTTGAAGAACAAATGCGCGTATCGAAGCATTCATATCGCGATTCGCCAACGAGATGTGCATTGCAGTGCGCAGTGAGTATATATATAGGTATAATAAAATGATTATATTACATCGGGATGAGCTTTATGAATTTTAGCTTCAGATACAGGAAAATCGTTAAGAATTTGAAGTGGCTTATTGTGAATAATTAAGTAATCATACTATACATTTATCATTGGTTTTTATATAACAATAATTCACAGTGATACTTAAGTTTACCCTTTGATTTTATTACATAATTTTAAAATAACGGACGTCAATAACTGATATTCTATTATTCATCAGCATTCATCATATTATAATTATAATCATACAGTTTTGATGTAAGTACTTATATAAGTATTGAGTGGAGTGGGATACTTGGACATTTTAGATGTGTTGTGAATCTCTGTTCGTCTATAAGCTTTAGCTCTTCTTTAAGTGCTTTTAAATAGGTAAGGTTATTATAATTGGTTTAATATTAGTTATTTATGCATGACAGTTTCCAGAAAAAAAAATTACTCGTATTTACATTGACACAAAAGCTTACTGATTAAATATGAATGTCTTAAATTATAAATAAAAAGGAACGACTATTATAACCTATATTTAATGCAAAAACATTAACGCTGTAGGTACGTTAAATATATATCACGTAAACGTTGATACTAAATTATTAATCCTATATCCCTTATCCCTATATAATATGCATATTATAATATTTGGTTCGACCAGAAAAAATTTCGTAAGACAGCAATAAACATAATATTAATTTTAACTTTGTTTATTATAACTAGGACGTATTAAAATTTACTAATTCACATAGGGTAATTCACCAATATGCTTACCCCCATTTTTTCCTTTAATAATAAATTTATTCAAATTCTGATTTTTGGAACTATTAAGTATATCTACTCAAAGACAATATTTTCAAATTCTTGATTTTTTTTTGTTCTACTTAAGAAGTGTAAAAACTTTTGTTTTTTAAACGAGAATCCCCTTGTTTACAGTAAATATTAAGTGGTTTATTTTTTTGAAAATGTTGATGTAGCTACCTATAATTCAAAATTTGAATGAGTAAATTCTCAGTTATTAAAATATTTACACTAAAGATAATAGTCCTTACTCCTTAAAAATGGTTTTACAAAAATATAAATTGGATATATATAGGTAATATTGGAGATAATATATTTATGATGCTCAGACTACTTTTAAAAAATATTTATGGTGCTAAGATTAATATAATAATTGTTATTTACTAAAATGTCAAATAATTTAAAAACTACTATAGCTTAAATTTTGATTCTGATACGTCAGAGATCCGAGAAATTATCCGCTAAATAACTCACAGAAGAATGAGGAGGGTTCTCATTTTGAAAAAACAGAAGTTTGTATCTCAACAGGGCACTCCCTTAAGTAGCAAAAAAAATCTCAAGAATTTGAACTTTTTATGAACTTTGAGTAAATATTTAAAAATTTAAAAAATAAGATTTCGAATAACTGCATTACAAAAGGGGGTGAGTTTGCTTGGTAAACCAACCTGCAGGTATACCTCTATGTATATAATAATATCATACATAAATATAAAATGATATACGCATATAACGTAGGAACTCTGCAGTATAATACTTCAACATATAACGTTGTCGATTAGCGCATAATATTTTGGTGATGCCATCAAATCCTCGTAAAACCCTCTTCATCGGTTGCACGATTAAGGTAATATGGTATAATCGTAAATCGTTATAAATGTAGGTATGCGGATATCATTAACCATGTAATAAAATAATATGTGGACATAAGACACAATACGTACTCGTCCGATTTTCAAAACAGAAACCGCGTTAGGTATGTGAGGAGCTATTGGGATTAAATATAATTGACTAATTCCTAGATCACTTTGAAGCTATATAAGTATAACGGTATATATATATAGTTTAGTTATAGTCTGTATCCAGTCTTGACACAAAGAAATTCCAAGTCTCGTGCGCAGTGTAAATGCGTTTTCAGCGAATGTTGGAGGAAACTTATGGTCGTTAAAGATATTATTGATTCAGAATAGCCCTACAAAGCTCTCTCCTCGACGGCATACGAAACGCGCATTTATATATATTTTACTTCAGAAGCAGTTATGATAATATAATATAAATTAATAACGAAATAATCATATAGGTATACGTATTATAGTAGTATAGCAGCACCTATATATATAATATTACCTATTATTAAATTAATTATAGTGTATACGTTTACCCTAAGTCCCTAAGTCCTACTCGTGGGGTAAGAAAAACATTTTACAACGCAGCACAGAACACACACATACACACACCTATGTAATATATATATATGTACGTGAGATGTAATTGGACGAAAACTTTGGCCAATACTGTCGATACCGACAGGGTTTGTGCGTGACCCCGTGGTTTTAATGAAAAACGGTCGGAAATATATTACATTACGTCAACGCGTATAACCTGTAAAAGGCTTTAATGATAATAAAGAGAAATACATACCGCGATTATCCGTAACGGAAAAAGCGCGTACACGTATAATATAATAAAACATAAAGGATTCGTGACGAAAGCTGAGTGTTTCGAGTACACATATACAAAGGTATATAACATATAATATATATAATATTATGTATATATATATCGTTCCTACCGACGTAATTATGGTTTTTTCTCCTCCTCGTGAGTAAACTGTGTATTATAATATATATATACGTACAATATAAGTCGCGGCTGTATCGGTCAGTGTTCAGATAATTTTATTGGAAATATACTTGCCGGTCACGCACGCGCGTATAATCGTACACAATAATCCCGTTCCTGTATAGTGGTCGTCATCCAAAATATATTCCAAAGAAGTCTCCCGGTAGCGACACTCATTTGAGTTACAATAATATTATGATCACATGAATGTCAACCATTTCGACGGTTATATCTACTATCTACCGCCCACGACATTTTCTGCGCGGGGATAAACCTAAACCGATTACTTGATCGATTTTATCCAGCGTAATATGATACGAGATGACTAGTGAAAACGCAAGCAATCATCAAAACGCGATAGCCTGCGCACTGTACATTTATATATAGCATAAATATAATTATATGTAATAATGATCGTTGAGTGGTCAAACTGACTCATAGTACATCACCTACAATTGTTAGTTTTTTGACAGTTACGTTTACAAATGTTGAATTTTATGTAAAGTTACAAAATTAGATTACACAAAGACCGAAGAGGGTTAATAAAGATCGAAATAATTTGAATAGCGAAAGATGGGTTAAGAGTACCTATTTGAGATCTAGGAGTCCAGGACATAGGGTAAGGAAGATCAACGCAATAACGCGGTAGATGAATTAAAAAGGGTAGGACCGGGAAATATGATTGAGAGTCGACAGTATAATTATTATGTACGCATTAGCAAGGATTTAAGATTATGTTAACTCTGTGTGGTATATAATATATACCATATTATACAACCACTAAAAGATACTTGAATGTCATCAGGAATATACCAGGGTAAGCTCTGTATAGGGTATATCATATATAGAAAGGAGAACACCTTATAACCATATCACTAAAAGTTGGAATGTAGAAACAAGGGAAATTACAAGGCCTGCAGATTGATTCAATTTTGGGGGAGATAAAGCGAAATTCACTGCAGTTTAGCATCGACTTTACGCATATAGTATAGTTGCAGGTCCGAGATAGAACCAGCTATAGTTACCGGACTTAACTCGGTGGGCCGGACCAAATTTTGGCGGATTAAGTATTTATACATTTAATTTTTCTAACCCATTTTAATGGGTTTTTTGGCTGGTAAAAGTTCTCAAAGTCGGCGGGCCGGTACTTACCCTATACCCGGCACTGATATACGTGTATATATAGTGCGTAACGAAATGCTACTCGACGTCGCGGAGATGGAATAATAAATAATGATTTCGCCATCCGACCACGGTAAGTATATAATGTAGCTATGGAAGTGGGGGGGGGGAGTCGAATTGGCACGGAAAAACGGCGAAATAATCGTCCGTCGATACATTTACATTATTGCTGTTAATGTATAATTATTATCGTACATCGTGGCGCTCCCACCGCCGTCACCGCAACCGTCTGCGTTTACGATTGTCGGCGGCTGAATCGCATAACGGTATAATATATATAATATCGGTCGGTTAAGGGGAAACGGGCAACGAAGGCTGGGTACGCGCGGGGTTATTATAACGATGACTGAGCGGCAGCGGAGAGAGAAACCGAGAGATTATAGGACGCCGACGACGAGGACGCGACGTGCGATTGATAAATATTACACTACATATTATAACGGTGGTCGTTAATACCGGCCGATTTTAATGGCCCGTCGTAATGTCCACCGCAAGTATACCATATATTGTATATAGTATACATCGCACGAAGAAGACGTGTAATAGCGTTAAAGCGTCTATATAATGCACTATACATAGGTGTATACGTAATACGTATAGAGCCAAAACAGGCATAAACACAACGCATTAGATCCGAAAAACGCGAATCGCGAACAATAGGTATAGTGCCTAGTGGGTAACGAACGTTGGTGTCGATACAAAATTTCTTGTTTTTACTGCAACGATATAACACTGCGAAAAAGTTCATTACATCGAGAGTGCGGAAACGACACGCAAAAGTAATTGTTTTTAAAGTGTTTTCGAAAAAAAATTAAAGCATTAAAACATAATTTACTATAATATCATCTAAATATAACATATAGGTAGGTACTATACAAAACAACTGTAATACATTTGTTACAAGTCAAATGCTACTCACAGAACACAATGCACCTACTACATGAATATAACTCGTAACATAGTATATTGTGTGCGATTAAGGTCGAGTCAGACTTTTGCGTTATCTATATCATATTATTATGTACCTGAATTAAAAAAAAAAAAAAACAATTTAAAGATAAAAAAACACCAGCAAATGCTACAGCAAAAGCTTAAAATAACATAAAATTAAATCGTAATATTTATGTCGGTTAGGAGTTTAGGACATGGTAATATACCATACACTTACAATATAATATTACAACACTACGTGTACGTGTCATAGGTACGGCGTAAAGTTATGTCTTTGAAATAAACAATATTATTAACATTATTTATGGCACTCCACTGTAATCACAGGAAGATGGACGTAAGATAGAGACACTGAAACTGAAGCAGACGAAATACTTACATTATTTTACAAGAAAATATGGTTTATTACTTATTAGTTATTAATTATTGTAGACGTAAGTTTTGTAATTATTGTAAAAGTTATAATTGTTGAGCGTATTACATAAACCAGTGTGATTATAGTTTAACGAAAAACACTCAATATCTTGAAAAGTTCAAATATTTATGGAAATACTTTTTTTAGATATTGTGAATGAAAAAAATTATATTTTTTTTTTGATATTATTTAAACCTTTTTACTTTAATGAATTACAAGCTTAATATATTTTTAGAGAATTTCAATATAAAATTAGCAGTTTAAATGATCGGAGTGGGGTGGTACAGTGGACCCCACATAATGGTCCACTACTCCACTCATCTTAACTTTAAAGGCTTGTAACTATATGATAACGATAAAAAAATTAGTATATCTGTTGTTTTGTAAAGACTTCAAACTATTTATAAAAAAATAGGTATATTTCTAGTCCAACAATTTTCTGATGAGAATCGAGTGTTAACATTTAAAATAACCTGCACTTTAAATATACGATGTCGTAAGATAGAGGATCATCCAAATTTCTAAATTTCTTGAGATTTAAAGAAAAAAAAGAGTTCTATTTGAGATATTGTGGCATTTGTCGTCTTTCGGTCGAAATATCGGTATATACTCAACTGTGAGCATATAATACATATACATGTGTATCCAATTTTCCGGAACTACCATCTCCGAATCAATGTCGTCCAAACACAATTGTTTTATTGTTCACGACACACACACATAACGGTGACAAAAAAAAAAAACCTTATTGTGTTTGGAGATAAAAATAATGTATACGAATGCGGTACATCGCGTAAACTTTCACTGAATCCATAGGGGATTGACGTTTCTATAGAAATAACTTCCTTAAACGAATAATATATGGGGAAAGTTTTTTCGTGATTACATTTCAATAGTTCTGCAAAAAAATAAATTCCACGCGTTCGATGGAAAAATATACATATCATCATTTTGTTCACATTTCGATAACGTGTGTAATGTGTGTATACATAGCAGCAAATACATGCGTATGCGAACATAATATAAACGACAAAATCGAAACGTTTTATAGAGCATGGTGTATATAAAAGTATTTACTTCATTTTATGTAGGTACATCTGTATAGTATAAATATTATGTTGCCTTATATAATAGTATAATATGAAGTATACGATGTTATTAATGCCAGAGCATGTGGGTACAGCACGATAGTCTTGAGATAAAACTATAATATTAATTCCATAGAATATAATACTACAGTAGTATCGAAAGTATTAAAATTGTTATGTGCTTCGTAACATACACTTACGTTTGTCTCGAAAGATGTTATTTATATTTCAGTATAATAATATCCACGCCTGTACAATAATGTTGTTTTATCCAATATGATATAGGTAGGTATGTATTTTGTCTGAGGCATTTAAAAACTATACTTAAAATCTTGTTATTGTTTTTCGTGTATTTAACGTCGAAGGAGCAACAGTACGATAGTTTTTGAAACATTTTTGTGTTACGGGAAAATTCCAAAAACGACTTAAATAACTATACTTTTTTATAAAAGGTCCCAGTTATTTGTATCATGGAGTCGTCTTGATGAAACTTTTGGAGCACTACTCTTTTTATTCTTAATCATTTATACCTATTTTTAATGGGATATATTGAAGTATATATAAATATATATTATATATGGATGGATAGTCGATTCCAGGTATACAAAAGTAAAAAATAAAAAAAAGACAAAACTGTAAGTTACCAATATAACTCCCTCGCCCGGCACAGAATCTAATATACCCGTGAAAGATCTCTATGAACAAAAAAATATATATATATATATCAAACGACTCGGGGGAGCTACATGATAGTAACCGTAAACTTTTATTCGGAGAACGAAAAAGCGGTTCCTTATCGTATACGACCAAACGGAAACACGCGCGGGCTTTATTGCACGTCAAAAGCGTATATATATATATATACGCCATTATCAGACACTATACGGTACTTCTTTTTAGCGAATAAGAAGAGGAAATAACCATTGCGTCGAGAGATTTTGAATTATGAGATTTATTTTTTTTTTACGCAGGGGGTTTATATCGTTCCGTTTAGTTTGTAGCTCAAACAAGTTTTTCGACATACCTACCTATTTAAATCGTTATTTTCGTTTCACAACGTTTCGAAAGAAAAAAAAAACCGCGCTCGAAAGAAAAATGCGAGTTTTTTCCCAGACAAATGTATATTATAATATGAATATTATGATGTACACATAAGCACAGTGATGTACCCATCCGAAAATTTCAAGCAGACAATAATGTATTTTTTTCCCCTCCACCAAATATTACTATTACACATGTCGTCCGCGCGTATAATTTTAAAACGCGCCATCGTGTCGACAACACTCGGTTGAACAACGTCAGATTTCCATCAAAACCAAAGAATCATCGGATTCAATAGCTGATCATCTCGTAAATAGCCGACCGTATCTAATACAAATTGTATACATACGATGTAATAATAACAGTTGGTATATCTAATATAATACACATAGGTTAGGTATATTTATCGTCATCGATCGAACGTCACGAGCTACTGAACATGGACGCGTTTTGTTGGACGGTTTAGAGAGGAGTAGGCTTTTCTTCGGTCGCGGACGCGTCTCCGGCAACACGAAAACCAGACCCGCGCGCGTTTTCCAAGTTTCCACCATATATATTATACGCGATGGTACGTTGTAGGCGTATACCATCGCGAGAGTACCCGCAAAGAAAACTAATTGCATTTCTGTAGTAGCTGGTATAACGTACACAATATATACGGATTATAATATATTCCGTACAACGTTTTATTTTTTTAAACCGGTATCGCTGCGAGAGGTAATAAAAGGTATTCGTACGACTATATACGACCTATTATATTATATTATATATATAATTACAAGGTCCCGCTTGTTTACATCAACACCACGATTCGCCCATCAATTAAAAATTGATTTAAAGCAATTCTTCGCGATTTTACAGTTTGTCATCGTAGCATGGGTACACAATATAAGTTATAACATACAATATATATAATAATAACATAATAACGATATATTTTATTTTACCGCGATTACGCATCGGTGTAAGATCAATATTATTACCTTACATGGTCAGATTGTAGGACGAAAAAAAAAATATTATAAAATCAAATAACAATCAACGAGCACACAACAAGTGTGCCTACAACATTGTAGCTAAATAAATAATTGGAATCCGTACGTACGTATATATAGGTAGGTACGAACAAATAGTTGTGCGCAGTATATTATATTATATTATAGGTAGGTAAACCGATAGATATTGGCGACGAGTAATCGACCGTAAACGTTCTGTTAAATGATATACAATATATGGCCTATAGCAATGTCGTTATGGTAAGTCTTATAACAATGATAATCACTGAGGACAGTGTATTCGTATAAAATATATTATAAGGTACATTGCGGTCGAACAAATCACTTGACCGTATCTCTGTTGCACGTGTTCGCATGGGCAAATTTGCTTTTAGGACTTCTGGACGCGCCGTCAACCAAACCGAGAAAATGGCGCCGAGGCCTTGAACTATATAATATAGGTAAACAATAATGTTTGTACGTTGTTATAAACTTACGAAAAAATAACCCAAACTATGTATATATTATTACTTATATTATTAATATTATAGTTAGGTATGTGAGAAATGTATATTACAAATCGCGAACTCATGGGCCCCCACACGAACATCTTCTTGAAGAATAAATAAAAATAAAATATCTTTCTATAATGTGTACGTGGTTTTCGCCTCATTTCGTGACAATTCGAGGATACACATGTACTTGTGTGTGTGTGTGTGCGGTTTTCCTTATCGTTTCGCTTTGCTAGTCTAACCTACATAATATAATAATAATGTTTTAATGAAGCCGTGCCGACCGAATTTCATTAACAAAGCCCAAGGCCGACCGTGTGAACCATCATCACAACGCGCAAAATTAAGACCGTAGGTACTTTTGCAAAAATATGAGCGCGCAACACGTGCAATTATATATATAATATAATATATTGTTGTTCGGGTCTAATTACGCAAAAATGCAAGATGATTAAAACCAAAAATATAATAACTCATTTACATATTGTTATGACATTACAGCGTGAAAAGAAACGTAGAAGAAATCGTTATCATCCGTATGGTATTAGAATAATTTAATAGTAGGCGGTAGATAGGTACCCATAGTATAATGATATGATACGCGCGCATAAAATCAAAACGTTTATAATATCCGCGTAAAAAAAAACTCGTCGTTACAACACGTACCTACAAACAAACAAATAAACAGAACGAGTAATAATTGAACCCACGCGCAATAAACGTTAAATAAAAGCTTTAGGTATACCTATATACTATATAGGTGTTATACAATATATAGTAAAATTATTGTTCAAAACATTGTCAAAGATTAATGATCGTGTACCTGACGACCATCAGGTGGTTTTCACGTAAACTCCATAAAAACGATGAATACAAATATTATATTATATTAGACGCAGATTTCATAATAAATGTAAATTATTTTTCGAGAACGGTATATTTTTTCCTTCTGACTGCAATAGTATAATATTATAGTTATTTATTACGAGGTGCAGTGTCAATCGGTTTTTACTTTAAGACGACGTCACGACGGAAAAGAAATCGGATTGAAAGCTTAACACTTCATTGTGTATATACGCACACATTTTATGATTAATAATATGTAATATAAAGTCGAGATAGGCACACAGATATTATATTCGACAGGAGAAGAGAGATCTATAATCAAAATACGTGTGATGTGTGTGTGCGTGTGCGCGCGCGTGCGGTTTTGTTATCGCCAATTGCGAAATAAGTTTCAAACATTTTGAATTGCATAACTTTATACTTAAATATAATAGAGTGTACTCTTTAAAGATAAAACCATGCGTATTACAATGCCTCTAATAATCACCTATTATCTAGTTCGAGATAAAAAAAAAATATATATATCCTTTATTTATTAAAGGTATGATATGAAGTATCTTCGATGCAGTTCTATGAACCGCGGCGTCGGTGGTTGTAAGAAACCGAGTAGGTTCAAACACGAACGAGCTATTAAACGACGGCAAGGTAAACACACATTATAATATTATGATGCGCATAAAATAATATATATATAAATAGAGATAGGTACAGCAGTAGCCAATATGTTAGATTATATACATATATATTATATATATAAAGACACGAACCTGACCAAAGTCTCAAAGTCGAACGGCGGCCGCTGATATCACGATTTCGCCCGTAGTATGGAATAAAAAATATAGTCATGATCCGTTATGAATATACACATAATATAATATATGCATATATATATATATAGCTGATCCGGGGATGGATGGGAGGGGGAATTCTGTTGGAAAGACGTCTACCGAAGCACAGCGGTAACCTTAACGGGGTGGCGGAAACGATGTCAGTATAACGATGCACGGCTCACTACATAAATTATTATTTTTATATATATATAGCTAGATGTATTATATTATACGATGAGGAATGAATCTTCTGTCCGCGAGAACTCGTAATCGATATCTGTGACCGCGAGGGCGTATATCAGTCGATTATCCCCACGACCCACACCATAGACAACCTTTTCTATATAATACAATTTGTAGACTATCCGACTATTGTTTGATTAAAATGTATGGAAATGGAGATGAATATACGTGAGTATACGTCTTACGTTTTTCAAACTGCAGCCAGCTACAGTGGAAAAAAACCCGCCGTTCAAACGGTTAATGGTTTTCAAAGTGGAAATGCATGATCAACTATATATTATAAAACGTGTGTATAGTTTCAGATTTGTTTATCCCAAAATTTTTTTATAGGTACATGGGTAAGTGAATATAATATATTTTATTCTTGTGCACACGCAGCACGCATCGCCGACAATGTAATATGGCGATAACTTTAGGATAACTATATTTTGGAGAGTAATAACAACACACGAAGGAGCGGTATGTGTGTGTGTGTGTGTGCGTTTGTAGGAGAACAGTTTATTCTTTTTTTTTTTTTAATTGGCTTCCTACTCGAGAACAGAGGCCTTCCTCATCCTTGACACGTATGTCGACAAATCTACTAGTCATTTTTCGATTCACTAACAGCGGCCATCGTTTTCGACCAACAAATAAAACGCACCTCGTACGTTATATATTATTATACACACTGTAGTATAATTTGTGTGTGTGTGTGTGTGTGTGTGTGTGTGTGCTATTATATACACACGTATTTTTATATAATAAAATATATAATACGATATTATGAAGTTTGATCGCCGTGGACAAGCACGGCGTGTGCGGTGTGCACTGTGCACGTATAAATCGCTATCCGCCCACGAAAAATAAAATAAAAACATAGAACAGCAGCGGCCTTCGTGGTGCCCTCAAACGGTCGCCTGGTGAGTTTTGACAAAACTACACGAAATTCACAATATATATTATGTATTATTTAATCAAATTTTTTTATGGTAGCCCGCGGTGACGAGGAGTTTGATGAAACCTATTCGTGCTCGATCGCCTGTTAAAAGATGTGCGTAGACGGCAGAAAGACCAGAGTAGAAAGCGAAAAATCTAAATAAGGAAATTCTATCTGGCGAGGGCGGACGCGCATTGTTTACCACATGATATTTTGTAAATTATATGCTCGCAAGTTGTTGTTATTATTATTATTTAGCTCAATAAGTCCCGCAGTGTGCAGATATAAAAATGAAGTTTTATACACAAGTCATACACGACACACACACACACACACACACACACATGTATATAGATATATATATATACATTATATACATTTATTATATACATTATACATTATACATAATACGATTTGTTGTACACACCATAACATGTATTTATTAATATTATAATAGTTTGCAGTAACTCGATCCTCAGCAGCGGGCAGGCTATGGTTTAATGAAATACTAGAAGTTTGAATATCACTTCACTATTACACTGCGACGGACGGTTCATTATTTTCTAAAAGAAATAATAATAATGACAATGTAATAGTATATCCTCCAACTATATACACATTACACATATAATATGTATATACCTGCAGCATTGACGCTTGAAACATCGCTGACTCGTTAACATATAATATAAGAGATACCGGGTGATCTATTTAACGTAAGACACGTATTATTTAAAAACAAAATTATAATTTATATATTAGTTTTTATCGTCATAATATTTTGATTTTTATAAAATGCATTTCCTTATTACAATGTAGAATATTTTTTGGAGTGCCTACTTTGATTTATAAACATCTAATTTTGGATACACGAGTAGTGTATATGATTTATAAGTGTTTAAAGTTTCGATGAATGGAATACCTATACACTGGTGCACTGCAGGTACAACCAGAAAATTTTGATTCACTACTCCGCTCATTGAAACTTTAAAATACCTATAAAAACTAAGCTACTTATCCAACATTTGATTGTTATACATCGAAATACTCTGAATAATATTCTTCTTCGGAATATAAAAATTCAAAATTAAAACAATAAAAAAAATATGCAAAAACTTAATAATTATTTTCCAAATAAATGTTGTTTTGTAACGACTTAAAATATTATGTTGACGAAAATTTTTCCAAAACATTAATGGATTCTGAAATAGCGAGTGTCTTACGTAAAATGGATCACCCAGTATAATACATTCCAAAATACACCCCTATCCTCTCTCGTTGCCGAACCAATAATATTTTTCCTGAGGGTACTTGTCCGTCGTCAAATGTGATATTGATATAATATAGTATGTACGCGATGTTGAATGTATATTATGTATTATATATTTATATTATTATATGATATTGAATTGACAAGGAAGCGCAGAAATGCCAACATAAAGTAACCGCACATAAAAATCGAGGACCTTGCCCCCCCACCATTTCCTCCACAATGATGATTATTATTATGACGATAGTAATAATAATAATAATAAGTACACAAGAGTCATGCTAACGATGACGAAATCGCATCTCTAAAAGATAATTATCATTGCGCTGCGCCAAGGACCGATCTCAAAACGATAATCTCCGTGGTTGTTCATTATTATTGCTTGAACTAATTAACTAGCGGTTGCTTCAGAAACTGCACGCTATTGTTACCAAACAAAAATCCGAAAATATATACGAAAGAGTCCTACGCTCGGTCAGTGTGTAGTTTGCATGCGAATAACGCGAGTCTGATCGAGTTGGAAACAAATTAAGAAGTCAATATATATATATATATATATAATATAAGCCAACACATAATATTACGCCATGTGTAGGTACATAGTACATAATGTACTTACTGATAATAATATATAAAATGTCACGGGTATAATATTATGTGGGTGCGTGCAGTGTGAATACGCGTTCATAAAATGTATAGTTTAAAAATGTATATGGCTCGCGGTCGAAGAATGACCGACGCCGCGCCCTCTTTAAACTTTAATGAAATATCCCAACTTACAATTCGGCGGTCGAGTTAAATTGCATGGCCTCGTGGTTCTGAAATCGCATATAAATCCCGCGTGGTAACATTAAACTATGTGCTGATGAGGTCTCAGAGCAATCTATTACAAAACGTATGTTTGTTAAGGCGCATACCACCCAGACCACACTTACTATAATAATAACGTAGTGATAATACGAATGCACAATTAAAAACGAACATAATTAATTCTTTGTAGACCTAATACAAAACATGGGTGCACGCGGTACAGTTAAACGTGTAAAATATAAAATAATAGGCGGATCGAGCCGTATATTAGTGGTTTTAATGGAAAACAAAAATGTAATTGTACAACATCAACAATTCATCTAACTGCAAATTATCTATATAGGAACAGGACGAGTCCGTATCGTTATACAGGGCTGCATATAGTGTTTAATTTTAAGTATACCAACTAATAACTATATATACCTATATATATATAATCACATCCATAAGACGTATTGAGATTCGTCGACCGCTTTTTGAGGTGAATGAATGTAATAATATAATCGACTCTATAGGTATATTGTATGTATATAACTCACATCACTTACGTAGTTATGTGTATGCTGCACCTAAAATACGTCTACAGCATGGTCGGTACACGCTGCTAATATTGTTGTTGTGTTGAATACTGTAGTACCTACATGTGTGAGTGTGTCTTATGATATATAGTAAAAAATATGAACTTTTCCTACTCTAAAATATTACATTTTCATGCGCGTATACCTGCGGTCGAGAGACACACAGCGACAAAAAGAATCGTAATGAACGTTGAAGAAGAAAAATCCCTTCCCCGATGCGCGTAGGTTATATCACTATATTATGTTGTTTCTCTTTCTCGCTGCCTCTCACAATATCACTGTATATACAAAATATACATAATATATTATTAAACAGTATATCGTTCGGTGGGCTTTGACAATAATAATAACTCTTGCGGTGCTATATACACACGCAGAGCGAGGGCGTAAAGTACACAAGTATTATAATACCGACGAGAGTGTGTGAATGTTAGCACAAGTACACCTACTACAACAACACACGCTCACTAAATCTTGAGGCCGGCCGAGTACTCGCGTACGAGTGGGCGAAACGCATAGACCGTCAAGGTCGTGTACGCCATCGGTGTAGCATATTATATATATTATATACTATTATACATGCATTAAGACTTTATATCGTATACATATATTATAATATAATGTGCCTATGTGTATAATAGAGAGCCACGTTTCCGCGATAAAAATTATTGTTAAAAACAAAACAGAAGAAAACGATAAAATAAGAACGTTTGGAACTGCAGCAGTTGGAAAAGTCGTGTTAAACAATTTCAATCAGTTCGAACAAACTAATATATATTATAATCTATTCGGGAAATGGATTGTTTGTACACAATTTTATTTACGATTAATTATTATATTAAGTATTTTCATTTATCGGGTCGGAGATTATATAATAATGGAAGTAGTTTCGTTGAATTTACGACACACGCTGCTCACTATGTCAACACTATGATGTAAAACTGCACTCACAGCCGCGATGACGCGTGAAAACGATTCGGTTGAAAATCGCTGTGAGATGGATGCGGAAAGAACGGGCGATGATAACCGATCATAAGATCGACGGAAAATATCGCGGTTACCCGATATACCAAGTTACGAGTATATACCGTTTATCGTAGCAGCGAGGTTCTAAGCAAAAGCGATCGGTTCAACTCCGGTATACGAGTATAATAGTGATCGAGCCGAGAGGGTAACCACGATATCGGGGGTATTGTACAGGTAGTGTCAAAAATACTTGATACATAATAATATACAATATGTATATATTTTACGTTTCGATTTTTCTTTTCTGAAGATTTGAATTTCCTAACCTAAAATACGACAGTTGGTATTTGGTATAAAATAAAAATAAACTATAATAATATATACGTTATTTCGATCTAGCGATTTTCTCGCTCGAAAAAGCAGCGACAGACATACAAGCGTATTCGGTATTACCTATATGGGTAATATAATATATATGCGAAGCATCTGTATACATCAGCGGTGGTGGAAAGACGCTGTAAAAAAATCGCAGACACTTTCGCCCGTGCGGCACAACACGAATTCAATCTCACGCTCGCGACGTAAGCTGCGATATACACATGCAGCTATAATATAACCCACACTGCACTGCTACAATAAAATAATATAATATAATATACTGGGTGATTTTCGTTTTGTTTTATCCGTGCGGACCGGCCGGTTGTCTTATCCGGACGACACGTCTATATTATATAGTTTTACTTTCCTCGTGTATATTATATAACCGAAGAGTACAATAGGTACATTGCAATTTATTTCGGGTTTTTTTTCGACAGTCAAATAATATCTTTTCAACATCTATACGCAATGACAATAAGATATTATAATAAGAAGAAATGAATACGACCGTATTATAAAAAGCGACCGCGATGGGTTGAAACCGAAAAAAATCACCCTATACAATATGTATAAAATATAAATCGTTACGAGATACGCGCAACGTGAAAGTCGTCAGTCTGTAGGTACGCGCGCGCGACTCGTTCTGTGTTTGAACTGTTTAAAGGTGATTTATCGTCACGGTGTGTTAAATCGGCCGGCGCCAATGGTGGTGTATATATCGATATCGTATTGGAGCGAAAAAAACCCAAATCGTCTTATTTCCACCCTTCCCCCCCCCCCCCTTGAACGCCGTGCCAAATACCTCACTGCAGCAAAAGCTAAATAAACGTATATTATAATATTATTGTCGTCGAATCTCGCTCGTATATTATAATAATATTATCTTCAGAACAAGACATCGGCGTTCGTCCCGAAACTCGACGATTCGACAAAACCCACTTTTTATTTTGTATTTAACCAGAGACTTTATGTATTTATCTTTTAAGCGTGGACGCGTGCAAGTGGATACGAGTTTACGAAAAAAAAAACTCGAGTTACAAACGCAGAGGGACATAAACAATAATAATATCGTATCCGCAGCACGTTAAGATAAACAAAAAAAAACGTCCCCGAGAGAAACGTATTTTTCGAGCTCTTTTTATTTTGGTATCATTCCGCGCCGGGCAACGTATTTTTATATTTTTATCTGACACGTAAGTATATCATATAATAATTGAATAATATTCGGTCGTGAGCTAAACAATATAACTCGTAAGTTCGAATACATGGGCGATGGTTAATAATAATGTCTTCATTAAAAAAAAAACAGTGGTTCTTTGAAATTTTGTTTTTTCTCTCGTAAACACGATCCCCGTATATCAAGTGCCAGAAATAGATCTAATAAACGGCATCATAATATGTAATATTTTATTTTCTAGGATACATACACCACTGGCCAATTACAGCGTACCCATAATGCCCACGCGAAATATCCAATAGGGAATTGAGTGATAATCGTTATATAATATTTTGCATTATTATACATAAGTATGGATATATATCGTTGCTATAGTAATCAGCTTGCATCGTATGATGTATCGTAAACAAAGACTACTGTATACAACACATATTTTTTTAGCCGGTATTCTAGCATGTCATATTATTTAATATATATTTTTAAACGTAGGTACCAATTGATTACATTATAATTTACAATATTAGTTACCTACATATTATTATTATATTAATATATGGCCGTTCTGATATTCGATTATACTATGATATTATAATCGTACGTCATCATGAATAATACTTAAAACGATAAAAACGGTGGATTATTGAATTAACTTAACAGGTGACCTACGAACACTTTCTAAGGTTTAATAGTTGACCCACCGGATTTTCTTTGGTTTGATGATATCTGATCTACCTAATTTTTGTCTAGTTTTAGATAATATACATTTAAATAATTAATAAAACTATCGAAAAAATGATATATTACAATGTATTTTTCACAAAATTGTTATTTTTAATGTTACACGTATCATAATACAAAATAACAATGTCACCTAAACGAGAAGTCGTTTCAAATTTACAGTGATATTATGATAGCATTGCATAGCATATAATATAAGACCTAACCGGTTTACTTATCCGCCAGAGGTCGATAATATGTAAGTGCATACTAATAAATAAAATAAAACGACTCTTCGATAATTGTATTAATTAAATGTATATCTAAAACTAGACAAAAATTAGGTAGGTCAGATATCATCAAACCAAAGAAAATCCGGTGGGTCAACTATTAAACCTTAGAAAGTGTTCGTAGGTCACCTGTTAAATAAATTCAAAAAACAACCGTTTTTATCATTTTAAGTATTATTCATGATGACGTACGATTATAATATTATAGTATAATCGAATATTAGAACGGCCAAATATTAATATAATAGTAGTGGAAAATTTTGTGAAAAATACACGATATCTTACAACTCCATTATATTATGTTGTCTATCGCCAGACATCAGAAAAGGTGAACCTACCGAATTAAGATGTATTATAATTAAGAATATAATATGACTCATTATAAATTATTAAATATAAATTTGTATTATAAAGAAAGAATGACACAATTTATTAATGTTTTTGACTAGGTACTATCTAAAATTAAAATTTTTATTAAAATAATATGTATAAATAGTATTACAGTTCACCGTTAAAATATTGGAAAGCACCTGCAGTTGTCTGGTAGGTCACCTGCTAAACGAATGCCTTTTTTTTTTATAAATTATAGGTACCGTAGTTCGTTTATCGAAATTCGTTTGAGAAATATGTCGTAACAAATTACGCGAACACGATTTTTTTTCTCCGGCAATAACACTTATTATAATTAATTTGTGCAAAAGAAGCGATCAGCAAGCGAGACTGCGGTGCCTCTCATGTTATTGAGGACATATTATACCTGCATGTGTTATTTCCGTCGAACTAACGCCACGACAATACAAACAACTTTACATCCAAAATAATCCATATTTCTGTTGTTTTCGTTTTGAATATTAATATTGACCTAATAATCGAATTTAATGTAAAGAAATCTAGACTTTTTTGATGTTTCAATTTTGAAGCAAGTTATTTAAATTTACCACTTTAAAATGTTCATAACTATTGCTTTAAAATTGAAATACCGAACGAGCCTAAAAAATTGCAATACTACACCGTGTTTCAAAACCACCCATATACTCAGTATACCCTATACCTACATATTTTTTAATTCTGTTTGCAGGACATGAAACTAGACTATTAGATCTTCAATCTCCCAAAGACAGAATAATTATTCTAAAATATGAATAGGGTACTGAGTAATGTAGGTACCTAACTGAGGTATAGTGTACCCAGTTTTCGCGGACACACGGCATATGCGTTAGTAAGACCGAGGAGACACCACACGAGGGTATTAAACGTCACGTTAAAACAAATATATAATAATACTGCAGGTACACCTCAAAGTCCGGTGTCTATACAGGAGGGTTGTGACTTGGTGGGTATTATACTTACTGCAGTTTTAACGTGTCTCGTGGATATATTATAATAGTTGACTCAAGTTCACGTAAGCGAAACATTTAAACGACTTAATAATTGTCAAACTACGCGAAAGAAAATTCCATTTATGCCACGATCCTCCGCAACATCAGCAACATATTAAGTAGATACCTACAGTGCGAGTTAATATCTCATATTATGCATATAGTGATGATAACAGTTTCATTATTTTAGCGGACTTCGTGTACCTCCGAGCTCGAAGCAGTCGCTGTATTCGTCGTTTGCATATATATATAATGCAAGATAAACGGTGGTTCAGCGGGCCACGAATACTCGGCTATATGTAATATAATAACATGCTATGTATAGTGGTACACATAACTGAACCAAAGGTCATATTTTGTCGACCTTTCCGTTTTCATATAGAATTTAATATTATTTTTTTTATATACATTTTATCAAATGAACAGAAAATACTGACTCTGCGCGTGTACCTATAGGAAACGTCGACGGACGGACATATTAATATCTTAACGACAACGATTGTGATGGGTCAGCGGTTCATATGTATCGTAATAATATATAAAGAGAACGTTTTACATTGCTATATAATTAATCTATTACGTAACTAATGAATACAATTTCTTAATATTATATACGACATGTAAGCGATGAAGTCCGCGATAAGGCTTCGACTTTTTGTTTAACCGATTGTTTCAAAAAATTATCGAGAAAATATTATTATACCGAACTGATTAAAAATACAATATACTCATATTTAAACAAAAAGAAAATAAAAATGATAAATTCAATAATTTGAAAATTGTATTTAAACAGACCAAATGCTAAAATAATTTTGTAATTAATTGTTCGGGTTAAAGTATGGCAATAAAATTTACTTTAATATTCATGCAAACGACCGTTGGCTAGCGATAAAAAAAATCAACAGACGAGGACAACACGGTAGGGATGCAAAAGTAACATGCTCAATTTATCTTTCCATAAAATTTTTTTAAAGCCGGTAAAAAGTAAATGATTTGAACCACTACATACTGACCAACATTTATTTTGTCATTATCCTATTTTTCTTATCAAGAACCCTAGTATCGACCTGCCTATAAGTTGCTACAATAATATAATATTGTTTATAATTTTTAGTTTCCATTAACAATTATTATATTTAAATTTGAAAAAATTGTCTTATTTAGTATTAAAATTAGTATGCATACCTTATAGGTATGGTATATTATGATATAGTCAGGTATGAATATTACCATTTTATTGTACAAAAGAAAATTTTCAAATGTTTGGGTCAAATGTTACATATGATTTGGGGTCAATACTCAATAGTAGTGACTTAATACTGTGTAGTATGTAGCTATGTAGGTTATGTTTAATGGCTTTAATGTATTTTCAATGAATTCAGTTATATTAATTTAAGTGTTTTGTTGTTATGTCTCATACAGCCATATATAATATAGTAATATTTTCCTTGTACTGCCTTTTATAAATGTAAAATGTTATAATTTTGAGGTAATTTATTTGATCAACTATAAAAAACGAATTAAGACCAACTATATATTATAGTCGGGCCGTCGGGGTAAAACGTAACTTTTTTTAAAGTACTTGCAAGTTTACAGTATAACTATTAAGTTTTTATTTCGAATGGAAGTGTTATTATGTGAAAATTATAAATTTTTGGTTTTACATTTATAAGTAAATGCAAAACGCCAAAATGTAATTTATATTTGTGCGGTCTCTCCTAGTATAATGGATAATATACATGAAGTATGCATTTATTTTCGATAACAGTTTCAGTGGATTACTCTGTAGTGCTCATTACAAAACGTAAAAGCTATCTATTAATATACAATATACATGCCCGACGATGACCAATTTACTTTACACAGTAGTTTACACATCACGTTTGATCTAGGGTAAACCAAACGAACAATAAATGCAGCATTATTCAGGATATTTGACCCCGCACCGCCCGGATATTGAACAACCCTGTGCGGTGCAACCCGGATATTATGACCTATGACGACAGAGTAATGGGGACGCCCCGCCACTAATACGCTTCGGTATATATATTCTCGTGAGCGAGCGGTACCGATCCGAAAAAAGTCAAAAAAAAAAGTCTTTTGCTGCACGAGGACGTCTGTGAGCGTGTTATATTAAACGCGTGCGTCGCGAATTAACACTCCTATATCATTATTATTTTATTATCATACTTACATACCGGGTGATAAAATGAAACCAACAGTATGGTTGGTATTCGTATTCGGTGCAACGCATATGATTGCAATATTGATGTATAATTGTTTTATATAAAATTTCTGTTTTTAAACTATCAACTATATATACCTTCCTATATTAAACACGTTTTCAAAATAATTGACAATTCCGTATTTAACTACATAATGTAAGTGCATTATTATGCATAATTCCATAATACCTATGTCAATTGATATATATTAGTATATTACAATGGAACGTCGATAAGTCGAAATTTAAGGGAAATTAAATTGTTTCGACTTGTCGAGGTTTTCGACTTACTAAGGTTAGGTTAGACAAGGGAGCGGAATTAATTGATATATATATATAATATAATATTACCACCAGATGTTATGTAACACCAGATTAATGGCATTATGGACTATGGTGGTCGGTATATAGAGTATGTCGGTATAAAGAGCCCAAGTTTTGCGTGTCAAACACATTTACTAGAATTGTACAAACACTAATGTCTAGTGAGTTAATTATTTTTAATAAGATAAAGGGGACGTAAAAAATGGAAATTATGAATGACCAAAATAATAAATAGGTACTGTTATTATACGCGTGATCCGCTGAATGAATATACCAATAATACCGGAGACCATATTTGTTGTCTATCCTTTTAAATATATAATATGTATCTATCCATCAGTCTGTAATAGTTTTTAAGTAAATTTACTTATTTGCTCGCTGACGGCAACTGAAAATCGATAAAGCTCGTTGAGTATACTATACCAAACGCGACATACATACGACACCATTTACAGCAATAATATATTATTAATACGCGGAATACAGAACGAAATTCGAACCAAAACGTGCCCATACTTCATTAAATGGCGTAAAACGATTCGCTCCTCATTGGAAAAGCGCAAAACAACAAAAACAATAGTATTAACTATCAAAGTTTACAAACGCAAAAATAAAATACAATAATATTATGTAGTTGTGCGCGTGATGACATTACAATAGCCATGATGAATGGGGGACTATAAAAAAAAAATATATTTATATATAAAAATAATTTTTGCATATTAGATTTTCCTCAGGTCCGCGATGGTGTATATCAATACGCGTGTGTCGTGTGTGTACGATTACCATAATCGCAACGACGACGACGCATCCATAATATTTGAAATCGATATTACATTATAGTTAGATGTTTAATGTCTCAAGTCTAGGGCGCCGATAAGTTGTATACATCGAACTACTATACCTATAATATACTATGCGTGTTCGACCAGACGATATGTATAAAAAAACAAAATTCAAATTAATGTACATCCAAAAGCGGCTTCGTCATATATTAATAATAAATGCGCATGATATTATAATACAGTCGTAACTGGTCCGACGAGCACCGCGGACGACCATACGCGGATAGAACAATAACAAATAACAATATACGTAATACGACTACAATATTATAATGTATTATTATGTGTATCGTTATTATGATTATATTATGGCGGCGGTTCAACGGTGTTACGACGTATTATAATAATAATATACGAGACGATATTATAGGTTCGAATGTCGTCGTTAAACGCATGTCATAATGTCGTGTTTATTCTCTGACGTTTCGAACACCCCACCGCAATATAATAGCACAGCGTCATAGAATTACAACACGCGTCGAACGATTTATTCGCGTCCACAAAATATCATGTTATTTTGTGAACCATAAAAATAAAGAATTGGTACGCTATATTATTTCAATTATTTGCCGTCGCGGTGTACGTCCTATCGTCGACGTGTTTTACGCGCAAACGGCGATGATTACATAATAGGTAGTTGGGTGTTCGAAGGGATCAATACATATAGGTACGCATTACGTTATACAGATGATGGTCCGCGTTATTAAGTATTATCCGGCAGACTCGACAACGACGTCTCGTTACGGCGGATTTATGAAAATTAAATTCAATTCGTGTGCCGCCTCTGCCTGATAGGTATTACGTTTTGACGATCGCAGTTGTTATATGTATTACATATTATACATATACGTTGGCCGAGAGCCATTGAAAATCGTTCGAGTGTACTAAACCTATCGATATATAAAGAAAATATGTTGTATACACTTCATTATTAATATAATAATAAGCTCCGCGCGCGCAAGTAGAAAAATAATAAACACATAATAATATTACACAGGGCAGAACAGTGTTCACTCGAATTGCGCCGAAGCAGTCGAAACGTATGTACCTACGTTATAATATGACATATTCATTGATATTTTCAAGTATGTATGAAGAGTATTAAAAAATAAAATTTATAATTTAATTGTCAAGGGCGAGAAAAAAATTATGATGGGATACACATGTCGGTCACGTCGGCAGCGGCGTCATATTCAATACTTGTATAAAACTGAAATGTTTTCTGTATTATTATTATTTCCTTTGAAATCGTCCTGCAGTGTGTCATACGCAAGTCCTCGAGTGGCCTGCAGTAACCACGCCGATTTAAGTATACGAAATCGCAAAAAAATTCACAGACAGGGCGAATCAGCGATGCCAACGGCATACGTCGTCGAAAGTCCGTCTTTCACACGTATATTATATGCGTAGGTACTGCAACTGTGCTAACGTGTAATATTATAACTTGAAAAACAGGCGAAAAATATAAATTAATCACACTCCGCGTCGGTGGTGGTGTGTCGTGGTCATCGTCGCAACAGCTCGCCGTGACTTTTGAACGTAGAGATTTGAATTTAGAATTTTATTACATAGGCAACGGAGGTTCTGCCGTACACGTATTATTATTATTATTATTATTATTATGCAATAAGCACACAATACCTATATGGCTATATATTATACACTAATCTAGTTGCAGAGGATTTTTGACGTGACGTGACACGCGACGGGTCTGCAGTGTTAAATATTCACGCCATCTGCATATAATACGATAAAATAAGCTGCCATATGACGTTGGTATAATATGTGCACAGGGATCGCACATTAATTTGTCGTCCTCTCGATGTCCTCCTGCTGCACAAGGACAAACGATTCCGAGTATCCTGCGTACATAATTAAACGTCCATTAGTCCGATAGCCGATGGTGGTGGTGGTGGTGGTGGTGGTGACATAAACGGGGCAACGAAGGCGTTCTCGCACGAAATGTGTATAATTACTATACAATTATTATACTGCACAGAGGGATCAGACGAATTTCGTATGGCTAAAAAACCATACTAATAAATGATAAATCGGGTCGACTTCACATCTCCGTCGCGGGGTACGCATCTAGTGACGGGAAATTCCAGGGAACGCCTTGGAATTCGGGGGAATCGTACAGAAACTGTGAGAACGAATTATTATAGTTTACGCATTTTTATAAGAGTAAATGATGGTGTATTTTATTTATATATTTCAATTTTTTTGCTAAATTGGAAATATTAAAAAAATTAATATTAGATTTCGATGGGATCTGACGTATTATATTATAATGTACCCGTACTGGCGGAATCGATGGTTAGATACATGGTAGGTATATAGGTATAGATTAAAAATGAATCCAACAAATCTTGTACAACTGTTTTAAGAGGATGCTACCCAGTACCCATCCATCTTGTCTCCGTCTTACACACGTACGGCATGGCAAATTTTCGTCCACTAGTCTCAATAGTGTGCTGTTAGTTTTGCCATTGGAGTGATTTGACCTATTATCAATTTTTTAGATAATAACATTATCTGTGCTTAAGCGTAGGCTTTTATTCGATATTTTAATCTTCATATGATCATTTGTAGTTTTTGATATTTCACATACCCATATCTTGCTTGAAAATGAAAATTTCGAAAAATCGGCAACGCTTAAGCACAGATAATGTACTTACCTAAAAGTTTTATAATAGGTCAATTCACTCTAGTATCAAAAACAACAGCACACTATTGAAACTAGTGAACGATAATTTGCTATGTCGTGCGTGTGAGACAACAAATGTATGGATTCGTTGCGTCCTCTTAAGCTTTTGGTCGCAGCTGCTGTTGAAAGTTTTACATTTTTCGGCCGACTGATCATCGGTCATCCGAGTGCTATAATATTAGGTAATTACCTTTTTTAACCCGAGCGCGCGACTGTATTAAATAAGCGCAGACGACCTCATCCAAAACGACAATAACAGTAATTATTATCATTACAACTATTATTATATTTGGATATACTTGATCGCCGTATGTGGTCGGATTTGTACACCGATCAATGCGGGGCCCATGATACATACCCAGTGATGTAAATTGTATAGTACAAATCGTATAATATTGTATTCTACTAGCGTATTTTACGTCATGTATAAAAAAATACAATACAAATGGTATAAAAAAAAAAAATCAGTGATAAATGGTAGATCAATAATAAAGATAAAATATACGCAGTACATAATGGGCCAGAGATTTTGTATGGAATTGTCTAAATACTAAAACTGATGGTAATCATATGAACATAATAACATGGTGGAATGGAATTTGTTCAGCTACAAATTTGGCAAAAGTTGTATCGGAAATTTGACAATGTCCACCTACTTCAGCTTCGACTGCTTCGACATTTTCAACTTATGGACTAGTGAAATATAGCTAAAAAGAATAGATTAACAACAGAGGTAGCTTCTAAACTAGTGTATATTATGTTAAGCACAATCTAAAATTGCAAAAGAGTAATGATGGTGATTACTAATTAGGTATATTTTATATTTAATTATTAATATTTTTCTGATAAGTTGTTTCAAAAAATATTAATTTATGTTTCTGTATTTTACAATAAAGTTGCTTTCTTTTTTTGTTAAAACTTTGTTTTTATTAGAACTATAGTGTTTTGGGTCTACACTTACTAGTTGTGTAGCCAGTAGCCACAGTAAACACTTACTAATTAAATAATTACATAGGTACTAATTAAAATGAATGAAAATATTAAAACCCAATACCTATTCAAAACTTAGAACTAATCTATTTCCATATACTTACTATTAGTTATTAATTTATTACCAGACTGCCATTACATAATTTAATAATCAAATTGCATCATTATTCATCAATAAACTGCAATATTATTATTGCACTCTGGTATATACTCATATTTAACATTAATCCAAACGCCATACGATTTTTGTAAAATACTGTATTATACACGTGCAATATATGCATAATACACGTATTCTACGATTGAAAAATAAAATACGATATTTTTGCATCACTGTACATACCCAATAGTACACAGACGATTGGCTTTGGCGTATTTCAATGCTTAATCGCGTAACATGTGTATAATATTATGATTTACCACGATAAACAATATGAACAGGTATAATATGATGGGTGCATGGTAAGTATAATAATACTTGATAGTGCATAATAATATGTATGCATTGTATACGAAATATGCGTTATAATTGAACTTTCCGAAACAATGCGCTCATCGTATAATATAATAATATAATATTATGTTAAACAAATATGGCAAAACTGGTAACGGTCCGATTTCTCGTCCACAATTTTCCTTGACTCGTTCATAATGTTTATACGTCCAGATATATAAAAATGTCGTCGTCATATTATTGCAGTCTATAGCCTTGGAGTACGGCCACCGGACACACTCTTATAGGAAAATATTATGCTGCTATAATCGTTTAACAATAATACTAAATCAGCTGCTAATCACACGCGTTTTAACTTCATATTTACGTCGCATAATATGTATTGTGGATAATACCTACATACGGTCGACGAATAATGGACTTACTGGCATATGAATCATACACATATAGTGATATCAGTATAATAATATTATATTCTCCTTAACGAGATCTCTGCACACGCAGAGAATTACGAGGTAATAATAGGTACTGCAATATTATATATGGCAGTAGTGTACGATACTGTCGCAACGTAGTTGCATATTCTATAGGTATACACGCACATATACTTAGAATAATATTATAGCATAATATAAAAATGGCTTTTTTTTTAATTTTACGTTTAATAATTTAAACTACAAATTATATTGTTTATATTATTTAGATATATTAAAAATAAAGTTTAAAAAAAAAATTAATACAATGTACATAAATATTATCGTTATAAAATTACGTCTAAAGAGATGGCGTCATCAGACTCACCGTGAGTCCACTTTTATACAATATTACGTTGCACAGGAGTTGAATATTAATACAGAAATCGTTCACGTGACTTACCTAAAACAAAAACAAAACAAACAACCATTAGATAAAAATTATAAGTATTATTATTATAATTATTGTAGTCTAATTTGTGACATAAATAACATATTAGTCAGCGGCCGTTGAAATTCTAACAACTTTCGATTTAATTAAATCACAGAGACGATTTAAGTTGCTCAAAATGCTATATAACAACTGTAATGAATACGACACGATAATTGAAAAGTACACACCGAGATGTAGTGAAATCGAGAAATGCGTTTTTTGTGATGTGGAGGTAGATTCAAATTTCAAAACATTAAACTAAAACGGAAAAACGAAACCCACTTTTACCTAAATGTTTGTATAAATCATGAACACAAAATCCAATTAAATTTCAATCAATGGTTGGTGGGGTGGGGGGAGTGGCTGCGGTTAGGTACAACCTCTGATGCTTATTGTCGAGTTACGTCCAGTACAAATTTAGCTGGTTTTACATTTCTACATCACACACACACACACACACACAGACCATGTACTATCTATGAATTGTTTGTTTATACAGCTCTAAACGTATACGTATAGACGATACACTCAATAATAGATATATTATTATATTATCACCGCTAAATAAAATGTTTTTTACAAAAATTAATGTGTCTTTGAATTTAATCGTTTTGACGCAAATGCAGTCGCCAATTGATATCCTATAGTAATAATTGCATAAAGCAACAACAATGATATCGTACTCAATACGCATATAAAAATGTAGTTTAGTATTGCTATAATAGTTGTTACAGAAAATCCCACATCTCACGACGGGAACGCAATATTATTCTGTTTCAACGCTAAAACCCATACAATATTTATTGCACTATGACGATTCAATAATACGTAATTTCATTATACGTATATTATTATAATCTTGTACTATATTGTAATAGTAATAATATAATATACGAGCTTCGTGTGTACATACAATAATGAAATAATACGATTTGTCCGCATAACGTTTTGTTTTATCGATGTATAAAATCCAAAGTCGTGAACGCGATGTATAATAATATAATAATATGTAATACATGTAATAATATTATAAATTATCGTTATAACATATACGCTCGTATAAGTAGTTTCACCCCGAAGCGTCGTCGTCGAGACATAATCAAAACGACTCCCATGCGCGATTGATGGCAGCGGACTAAACTCTATATAAAAGGTATAATAATACGTATTCACCCGAGCGCATATTTTATTATACCGCTACCGCGGTGACTATCCGGTTCGTATACGCTATAATTCAATGATATAATATATTATATTATTAAGACGCCGAAGCGAGTTTAATGACGAAGAACGGAATCGTCAGACTTCGGTTTGTATTTTATTATTGATTAAACTATATAATAATACATAAATTATCACAACGAGTCGTGGGTGTGTGTGTGTGTGTGTGTGTGTGTGTGTGTTGTCTCATCCTTTCCACTCCACCGGTACACCACCGCCGTGGTATTACAATAATAATAATGATATAACACGTATACATTATATTATTATATGATATACATTATATGGACTTGTAGGAGAGTGATATTTGATCCCGATCGGATTTGATTGCCGCTAACCTTTTCAAGGTTCCCAGACGACGGGGTATTTTTTTTTTAAATTTTTTTTTACCGTACTTACATAGATTTACATATCACCGCAACGGAGTACCTACACAGTTTCTCGACGGACGTATTTTATAATGTTATGGTCTTTTAACCTGTAATTTATATATATGTTATGTACGGTCGGAGATGATCTTTTTTAAACGACACGGGATCGTAATTATTATTGTTGGGAAATAGCTATACGTATATAACATACTATATATAGGCATATTCGAATCATCCGTATAGTCGTTAGGTTTTTACAGCATAATATAGGTACGTATAACATGTATATTATCATACGTGTCGGGTTTTTTGGCACCTATAAATTATTGTTTCAACTCCACCACTATACAGAGTCATTTCGCATTTCACCGCGCAATGTTAACGATAAAAATATAAAATGTACCGTTGAACATTTATCGAACGAGGACGCCACGCCTTAAAATTGAATCACGGTGTTAAATCATTTGAAATCCGAAGCTTTTTTTTTATAGGTTACAAACAACAAAACACATTAAACCTAAATATAATACGTATAGCTTAACGGGTTTAAACCGAATACATTTTGCAGGAAACTGATGAAAGCGTGTGTCGTCCCGAACACGCTTCCGCAGATGGTGTTTAAACAAATGAATGCGGAAAGTGTTGCAGCATGTATAATGCTTATATTACAAAAATAAAAAATGTCTAGTGGTTAACAGCGTTATTATTGAACGTCGGACATAGTCTAATATAATATGGTAAAACGTAAGAAATTTCGTGTTATGCTTAACCAGTTTAGCGGGTTTATTGAGTTATTTCATCGACGATTTCAATGGAAATGAATGAATCAACGAAACGATCGATTCTCGTATAATAAACCCAAAGCTTCGTCGTGTTAACGGTAAATAAAATATCATTCGATATATCTATTTAAATCATCTTCCAGGAATTCAAACGTCTCATAGTACTAACCTATACAAATATGATATTATGCATTACATCACCAAGGTAGGTACGTCCTATATTTAATATTATGTAATTAATTACAGTATACGTTTTATGCCCGTTAAAAATAGTTATTTTTTTTAATATCGCTTTTTTTGAAAATTTAAAATCTGCAGCAATTTAATTAACAATAAATAAATTGTTAATACATACAATAATGGCTTGAATTTAAAATAGAGGTGGAAATCTCATGGTTGAGACACCGACAATTTAATAAATTAAATTAAACTAATATCGCAAAAGTTTTGAGAGCAATTAAAATAACAATTCAATTCGTGAACAATTCACAAACAACGTCATCCACAAACGTTGGCGAGCTGTACTAGACAGATATATAATATGCGTATAATGTACAATATAATATAATATAGGTACAATCAATATTTGAACGGAGGCGTCTATGCGATATATGACCTACCACCTACGAGTTATTAATTACGTTTTGACGAGCTTCCTTTTCGAAACAGACACGTGAGAGAGTATAATAATATAGTATCGTAATTATTACGTCGCAGCAGGACTTTTCCGCAAAACAAAAAACAATAATAATAAGTAACGATCATTGCCATTCGAGTGTACGACCGAAATATAATTCACGAGGGTATTTCTACTTTTATACACATCAATGGCTGTCGACGAATGTTCAGTGAACGACCGACGGTCGCGGACGTTAAGGGGGTATATACGCACACAAACACGAATTAAAACTAAAAAGAAAAACCGGTATCGGATAGCAAAAGATCACGACATCGACGGTCGAAAGTAAAAATCAAAACCTACTTATTGGCGTCCCGGCGGATTTCGACTTGGCTGTGACGCTGGGTCTCCGGGTGGCCGCGGACGGCGCCCGTCGGACAGGCTTCACTACGTATTTGATGTTCCGTCGGGCCGACTTTTTCCGTTTCACCCGGTTGGTGTTCCGAGCCGCGGCCGCGGGAGTCCGGTGCTGGTCATGGTTCTGGTGCTGGTAGTGGTGATGCTGCTGGTGTCGACGGTGGTACAGCTGCTGCAGCTGCTCCTGTTCGTCGTCTTCGGTGTCCGCGTCGTCCGTGGACTCTTGCCACCGTCCCCGGCTGCCCTTCGATATCGATTCGTAAAGTCTGTCCTGTTCGTCATCTTCGTCGTCGTAATCGTCGGTGTCACCGCGGTAGTCGTCCGCGGGGTCACGTCGCTGCAGACGAGCGTCTTTAGGCACGCAATAGTCTCGGATCTCGACGACCGGCCGGGGCTTCGTGTGATGGTGATGGTGGTGATGGTGTTGGGTGGGGCGCCTCTTTTCCGGGGGAACGAACATCATGGGGTCCAATTTGAGCTGTCGGAACGGCGACCGGGCGACCACCACCTGGTAGAGTTGGTCTTGCGGCGTGGGAGGCGGATGCAGCGCCGCCGTCGTCGGTTTAGCCGCGACGCCTACCGCAGGACGTCTGGGCGCCTTCTTGCGAAACAGTTGCTGCTTAGACGGCCTCGGAGGATCGGACAGCCCCGGGGCGGACAGGCTGAAGCCCGAGTCTTTTCCCGAGCACGTGGACGCCACAGAAGAACGGGACGCCGTCTTGTTGACGCCGTCCCCGGCCACGGGGTACCGATGGAACCGCCTGCACGGCACCGGCCGGTCGTCCCGCTTGTCCTTGAGCGCGCTCTCCAGCGAATGGTGGGCCCGCCGTTGCGGCTGACCGTCGCCGTCGGCCGCCATCGCTGCTGCCGCGGCCGGCCGGGCGGGCAACTCCAGGCTCCGGGGTGCGGCCGGCGGTAACATCGGTGCGTCCATCCATATCCGGCCGAGGCTGATGGCAGAGTCGGTACGACTACTGTCGTCCAGCTCCTTGTGCACGTGGTAACGGTACCGTGCCGGCGGCGTGGGCGGCGGGGGAGGAGAACAAGACCGCTTCAAGTTGTTCAAGTCTTCTTCCGCTCGTATGCATCGGATCCATTCGCCGTAATCGATGACCGATGCGGCGGGGGCGGGGGCCGAGGAGCCGGTGGTCGTGGTGGTTACGGCGGTCGTGGAGCCGGTGGGCGGTGGTGATGGTGGTGGCGGTGGTGGCGGTGCCGGAGCGACCGCCTGTCGTCTTCGCTCCACGGGTGGTGGCGGTACATGGTCTCTGCAGGGCGGCGCGGGCAGGGGACTTAACGGACGACGAGAAGCGGCCCGGGGACTAGCCAGGAGACGAGAAACGACCGGAGGACTAGTCGGAAGGCTACCATCCGGCTTGGCCGAGGTAAGTACGGAAGAATGCTGCTGTTGCGGCGAATCATCGCCGTCTATCGGCGGAGGCTTTTTGGTGGGATTCCTGCCCTTTTGACCGCCGCCCCTACCGTCCAAGTAATTCCTGCGGATCGATATCCGTTTGAACGAGTCGCTCCGCTTAAACGGTGACTCGTTGCGGTCTTTATTCTTCCGACGACCGCCGATCAGCCGCCGGAGGTTCTCGAACGTGATAGGTTTCATGCGGGCGTCTTCGCCGGCGACTCTGTCAACTGCAGCGGCTGCGGTGGGTGCGCATCCGCCGTCATCGTCGATTACGCGGCGCTGTTATCCGTCGCGCGCTAAATCGCACTCACGCGCCAAACAACGCACGCTCAACATACACTCGCGCACTAGACCGATGATTATAATATTGTGTACTACGATTTAAACAAAACCGATATGAGGAGGGAAAAAAACAGCGAGAAAAGGAGCAATACACACACACAGAGAGAAACAACGCACGCGCGACACACGAACTGCAGAACGCGAGATCGATCGGGTGACGGACGACGACTGCGCGTGTAGATTATATTATTATTATATTACGCGGCAGCAGCGGACCCGCAAACCACCACCGCCGCCGTCAACCGGTTTCGGGTACGGTCGTCGTCGTCGTCGCCGCCGTAACCACCACCGCTCGGCCAAGCCGCCGCGCTCTCTCGCGACCGTCGTCCGTCCGTGTTTGTGTGTGCGTGTGTGTATGTGTGTAGGGGGGAACCGGTTGCGATGCAACACACACGCACGCACAAAAGCGAGCACGAAGCGGACAAGTTGCCCCCAAGGTACTTGTACAAGGACGCAGCCGCCGCCGCCGCTGCCGCCGACTATCGTGTGCGAGTGCGTGTGTGTATAGAGCAGAGAGATCAAAGCACTCGGGTCACTGGCATCCCGCCCGGGCACCGCGATGCTGCAGCTCTGCGGACTGGCCGACGGTCACCACTGCCGCCGCCGCCGCCACTACTGGTATATAACAAGCTTCGGTCCGGTCACTTGCGTTTTCAATACACGCGCACACACGACCGTCATATTATTGTTATATTGTTATGCGACCGTGTGGGTGCACTTGTTGCGCCGCTGCCAGGGGATACATTCGTAATAATAATATAATATATATTTTATAATAATTAATAGGTATCATTAGGGACGAATATTTAATATAATATTATTTTTGTGCGTCCATACACGTTCGCCGCTTCCTGTTTGTTCGATCGTTCAACGCAGTACCTATATTATAATATATAATATTATGCCTATTTTTTTACGTTGCGATGTTATGTGACGTAGGTACTCGGAGCGAAATGTCGTGTAGAACAACGCCGTTGCCGTAGCCACTCGAATTCCCGTCGTATTTTATGTTTTCCGTAACGTAATCGGTCGGTTTTATACTTTTATAGTTTTATGTACTTGAGCTTAACAGATTACCGAGTCCCGTTTATTTTCTATTTATTTTTCTGCACCTCGCAGTTTTTGTTATTGAAAATCGAAACGACGTTTTTTTTTTCATTAACACAACTACGGTAGGTAGGTAGAGCGAATTTGGTTTTTACTTTTTACACCTAATTGAAATGTTATCGGTTGCTCGATAAAATATTAATGATTTAGAATTTCAACACTACTTACAAAAAAATAATGCGAAATAGTATTGCACTATTGTGGTATTGCAGACGAATTGAATTCGCATTACATACAATTTTATAAAATAGTATATATTACCTATAATATAGTTAGTTTATATATCTTGCATTTACATAATATTGTATTCTAGACTAGAACATTTTTCGAGTGAACAGGAAGTATATAGAAATAGATTGATTACCAGAAAATATATGATTCAAAGACTAGAAGGCCGGTACACTATAGAATTATTACCGAAGAATCATGTCTGACTCACCACAGGCGTTCTTCTGGGAAACTGGTCCACAAATATTATTCAAATCTATTCGAGCACAGTACAATTTCCGTCAAAGGTTTTTGATTATTGCGTAATAAATATTATATGTATTTTTTAAATAACTGCATACTGCATAGGTACTAAAAACCGATTATGTCATCGTTTATTCTCATGCAATTCATTTATTGATTCAGTTCATGTATGGCTTTAGATTTATATAAACTTAAACTGCACAGAAAACATATCGTACACAATATATAAATATAGATACCAATGTATATAATATACACACAGTATATATAACAATCTTATTTTGTATATAATCAAATTATATACTTTTAGTCATCTTAAAATAAACAACTCGACGTTTATGAATTAAATTAATAATAAGTTTTTAGGTTTATTTAGAGTTTAGAAGATCGGTAATGTATCTAAAATTGCAGATAAAAATAGCTGTTAATCAGACTAATCAGAGCAATTTAGTAATATATTATAATCATTTATAATCAATGTTATAATCATAATACATCAATAATTTATTTATCTACGTTTATAGTAAAACACTTGAAACATGATATTTATAGTATTTGATACTGAAATACAATATTGAATATAATATAATTTACTGGTAACGTATTAGGTACTAATTATTATAGAACTTAACGTAGGTAACATGTGATTTTGGCGAATTATCATTTAAAAAATGTGTTAGCTGCACCAAAACCTTACGTTTAAAAACAAGTCGTAATGATCATTATTTTTATTTCATTAGAACACATGTTTGATTGAAATATTGAATTAAAAAAGTAAAATAATACAATAAAAAATACATTTATTAAACACATTTTAATATACACGTGACACAAGAATAATAATAACTCTTGTATAATAATTAATATATAATTTACTGTACAATTAAAGATGTCTAACACACAATATGTACAGCGAAGTATATTAAAAATAATTATAAATAAGATGTGTAAACGTTAATTTAAAAGTTAATTGAATTTAATCACACCCGTGTATCTTTGACTTTCTCTCTGTCCCTCACTAGTGATATAGGTACGTTATAGTATACTACAAGACATATTTCAACTGCAAAAACACGTTCGCGCTGATAGATCATAATAATAAACGTTATAAACGACTTCCTCGTGGGCGAGGGGAGGACGGAGTCTGGGTAAGTAGTTTTAGAACTTAAACGTTTTCGACAAAAACGAAATACTTCCCGTAGCATCTCTCCAGCTTGACGATAATTTATTACAATAATTGTTGTTGATTTGTGTGTTACACAAAAAAAAATCGATAGTAATAAATAATAATATTATGAATTATAATATAACGAATAATAAAAATAAGTATATAGATCCTTCGTAAGATCACGGTTATTATGACGATGCGAGTGAACACTATTTCGTCGGTACATCTGTATAAATACCGTATAACTGCAGTATAAATTATACGTGTGTCCGAAACAACAACGCTCCACAACGCAAATCCTATAAATAATTATAGTATATAATATTCGATATTTCTATAAAGGGGAACGTTAAGTGTTTCCTCGGGCTAATATGTGTGTGCCAACGTGTGTAAACCCTGTGTGTGTGTGTGTATTTTTTGTTTTTCTATAATTTTATTGTATTACAATATGTGTAAGTATACACGTCACGCGCGAGCCAAACATCGCACGAGATAACACCGTCGTTGTCGTAGTCGTCGTCCCGTTTGGTTTATTGTCGAGTCGATAATTCGAAACCATCACAATAACGCACGAGTATATTATAACGCGCCCAATAAACATTCTTATTAGCTTATATTATCACATGTGTACCGATTAGGATCGCGGGATTAACTCGATGGAAGAATAACAAAAAAAAATTTTAAAAACCAGTCATTCTCGTTGAATACAATCAGTTGGAGCTGATCTGTATGTGCAATGCTTATTATTATTATTGTTACAAGTGCCGTAGAGCATATTATTATTATTATTATTATTATTGTATAGATAGGAACACGAGTATAATAATAATAATAATAATCACTAATTAGCAACGGAAATTTTGTAAAACTCGTATAGAACTTACCTATTTCCCCGGCGCGCACCACGCAGTTCGTTAAACGTATACCAACGACCGACCAATACTGCATTTGCAGGAATACGATCTATTATAATTTATAATAATAGTGGTACGAACGTGTACATACTTACATAGCATATAGGAACGACGAGTGCACATGCAACGATATAACTTGTACTTATCTAGTACACGCGGTGCCAATGTTAAAATATTCGCCGTATAGATACTTACTATAAGTATACTATTATACGTGTAGGTTGGTTTTCAGGTATTTCTATATTCGCCAGATTGAAGATAGGCGGCAAATAACGCAGTAGGGTATGCGCGCACACGATATTAAATGATATATTATTTATCTTCGGGTCTGCGCATTATAATGATAATATATAGACTGTTACACGGCAAACACCCGTAAGTCCGCCAGGCGCAACTAAAACACAATAATGAACCCCATAAACATGCAGCAGTATTTGGATTTTAAAGACACTCTATATAGCTGCTGCTGTATAAGATACCTGCACGAGAGCATAATATTATATTAATTCAGTATATACCTACCTACTTCGAACCCTAATCCGAGACGTATAATATTATATAATATTATTTATTGTATGCGTGTGTATTTTTTTTGTTCGCCTTTACTAATGAAATGCCTTATACTTAATGCCTGCTGCTGCTGCAGTGTATATACAACCGTTATTTAATCGATTTATGTACACACAATGTATGAATAATAATATACATAATATTATACTATATGATGACGCGTAGTTATTATGTGGTATATAATAATATATAGTATAGTGTACATAATATGATTACTTATTATTATATTATTATTTAGGTACAGCGCACACCGAGGCGGTATATACCTATATATACTGCTGCAGCGTGGCTTAAACTGTCTGTTTAAATAAAGTTCCTTTTAAGTTATACGCACCATCCGCGTGGTGTTCCGTAATATCTACATAGATTAAGAAAATCGTCGTCTTTATACAATTTACCAAGAGAAGAAAAAAAAATGAAATACCTTTCTGGGATAATTCGTGAAATATTCATAGATTATATATTATGTAAATTATGCATAGGCACTATATGTACAGTTAACCTGCAGATTAAACTAATAAGTATAATAGACACATTTTTTGACATCGTATATCATATTGTTTAATATTATACCATCCTATATATTATAACGTATACATGCGGATTTAAACTTTAATCGTTATCTTCATCCGTTCGTCTTGATAAAAAAGAATTTATTATCAAACGTTTGAGGAACACTGAATATTTTATATATACATACATACATGATAAATAGACATTTTTTCTACATATATTAGGTACCTACTATTAGTGAATGTTAGAATTTTTTTTACGATTTGTTTCTCAAATTTCAAACTTATAATTTATATTCACATCATTTTTTATATTTTTTAAAAATGATTTTTAGCTTTTCAGAAAATTATCAGACATATCAATCTCTGTACGTCTTGTTCATGTATAATATATAACAGATTTTTATTTATAATAACTATATAATATACTAAACCGAATAAAACAATATTAAACTATAATAAAAAAAAACGAAAAACATTCAAAAATTCCAAGGAAATAGTTAAGATATAAAAAAAATAAAATGTGTAAAGACTTCCGTTTAAAATGTCTATAAAAAATATACTATACTAGGCAAAAAAAAAAATCGTTTTTGAAATATCAGCGTTTAAAGTAACTCACGCTATTTAAGTATAGGTATAGGTACTAGATAATATATGCACAGTAATTTATACAAACATTTTAGCTAAATTTATACTAGAATAATTCTATGAATATTTAAAATTCTTTATAATTAAAAATGATGTGTAAATTTGTATGAATAAATATTTCCAAACAAATAACTCACTATAGTATCTATAATATCATACTAAAATTAAATCAGTTGTAAATTTCTATCAAGGTTAATTTCTTCTACCTCATTAAATTAAGCTAATGGTTAATAATATAGTCACTAAAACGTATTCTTCTGAAATAATTAAACACATTATTCATACTAATTTATATACGGATTAGATAATAATAATTTTAATAGCTTATAGCACAATCACAAACCTTTATGATTAAAAAATAAAAGTTTCACAGATATTTGTGATGATAAAAGTATAGAAACCGTTTTGAATAATTTTTAACTTATTTAAAGTTTTGAACTTTGAAATTATCGATCAAATAAAACCACTTTAAAAACTTTATTATACAAACCTAATAACAAACAAGTAATAAGAGAATATACGTTTATGACTAATAAATGTTTAATTTTATAGATACCAATACAACAGAGCAATATGATAACAAAAAGTTATACGACCTTAAATATAAATTGTTTAGAAAAGTTTTAATTTAAAATTGTTTTTCATTTTAAAAACGATATTATATAACAATCGATATTCGGTAATACCTATACTTTTTTCAGGAAATGTAACAAACCTAACATAGTATTATATTTAAGTACCCTTAGTTGTACCTATATTAAAAAAAAATGTAGCGATTATAATTATACTATAATGTAACATTATTAACAATATATTATATAGAATACCCTTTGGGCCAATTTTAAGTCGACTACTTATTAACACCACATACGGATATAGTAAACTGATGCGTGGCCCTCTATTATAGCATGATTTTTATTTTCCACTTAACATCATAACTCATAAGTAATGAGTATAATATGAAACAATATACATAATTACCGGTAACGTTCCAATATGACTAAATATGTTCAATTTGATATAAAACTAATGTTCTTTATAGAGCAAGGCATGACCTCCGGGACTTAAAATGAAGAGAAACTTAAAAGAATGTTTGAGTCATTCAAGACTTTGCTATAGATGTCAAAAAGTAAAATTATATCTAATTACAGCAGCACAGTCACTACACATATGAGCGCACGCACGTGAACACTCGGGGACATACGACTTTAACTGACTTTAATATATTTAAATAAGGTTAGGTCATAATTTTTTTAATTTAGATAAAAAAAAACAATTCACTGATCAATCCTCTATCTCCGGTATATTTGAAACGATATAATAAGTTAACATCTCATTATAAGTGAGAGATATATTATAATTTGATAATTTAAATATTATTCGTGTACTATCTGCCGTTTGTATTATTTTTTATCTACCTAAAGAGAGTTGAAAGTATATTGAGCATTTGTAATACATCCGTATACGTATATAAGTCAACCTCGATGATTGGTTATAGTAATCGCTTGTGTAATACGCGTTATATTGAAAAAACAGTAATTGGATTAATTAAACATTCATCGAAATATAAAATGTGGTATGATAATAGACATAATATAATTGCAGAAAGAGTCAAAACAAACTAATAGGCATATTCAATCAAAATCCATATGCTAAATATTTGATCGGCATTATAAATAATATGTTTATCATATGGCATATGGACAAACTCAATATATGCACATACTATGGAAATATGATGTACACTCATATAATAAGCCCATATAATGTACGTTAACGTAATTACTGTATATTTATAATTTATAATACACAAACAAAATTATTTCTAAATAGAAATCAGTATATATTATATACTATGTTACTCTGTTCGCATTAAAGTCAGATAGAACACTAGTGTAAAATTTTTTTTTTTTCAAAAATATTACTACAATATCTATGAGCACACAGAGGCCGTTTGCATGTCTGTTGGGCACCCCTACCGAGCTTGTTGTTCGTAACACGGAGATTCCATCCAGATTAACCGCCGTCCCAGACGACAATGGTGTCTCCAGAGGTCAAGGAACGTGTACATACATATACGTGTACATATTATTATTATATATACGCGTACACTTGCATCTCTAATCAACGTATATTATATATATATATATATAAGAGGATATTATATATTATACGAAATAGAAAGAAGAAGAAGAAAGAAAACGAGAGAGAGAGAGAAGATGAAAAAACACAGATCGAACACTATGTCGTCCCGCCCCATTGTGAAGAAGCGTGCCTTCTTCTTCCATCAGAATAATATTCGGGTCGTCCCGTGAGACAAACAATGCTGCGGGTTCTTTGAACCATCCACCCCCGGGCCGCACATAATATGTGGTGCACAATAATTATCGACGAGTCTCGTAGCTAGAAATCAGTTCAGTCACCGTTTCGCGCGATTAAAAGAACGGAAAAATTAATTTTAAAAAATACCTCCCCCCAACAAACAGCCCTCAGGCGGCGCCAAACAGTTTTCTCGGCGCCCGGACAGGAGCTATGGGTAAATAATAATAATATACAACATTGGTTTTACGCGAAGTCTATTGTCAAGGCGTAGTTTTGTACTGGCGCAGAATTGTGCTAGTCGTCCTCCCCCGAGAAAAAACTGCATCGGTCAAGAGATGTCTGGACGGTTTTTCCGAACACGACAGTTTATAATATTATACACCTCATTTATTATACCTACGCTACGCGTATATGTTATCCTCGTTCTGTATATAATAATATATCGACATCGAAATGGTTATCTGCTTATATAGACTCGGGCTCATACTATTGTAAGTCCGATGAGTGTCGGGACTTGTACATATTATGTATCTAAGTATAAATACTTATATTAATATAAGCTCGACAATGCGATCGCCCCCGCCCGTTGTTACGCTGCGCAATTGCCGCCTTTACACCTTATATACGTACCTTTATTATATATATGTATAGTATACCCTGTCAGACGTTAAAATTATTAACAACAGTAAAAATCGGATCGACCGTATGTAATATAAAGGCAACCGTATCCCACGCGCGGGATGACGTGAGGTGATTATTTCAACCGGGCAAACACGAATCGCGTCTAGCACACGCCGACAACAATATTATAAAAAAAACAAACGGTTACACAACGCGACCGTAAAATAAATATAACGATCGTCGACGGCTTTGGTGCGCGCCCACCACCGACTCCGCGATAATAACAATTTTATTATAATATCGATGACCCGCTCTTATTGTCGCCTACAATATAATAATAATAATAATAACAATAATAATAACAATAATAATAATAGTAATAATAATCATATAATTTATATCCGTACACAAAGCTCGAGCCGACCGATCCACGGAGAATTCGTAATAATAATATTAACAATAATAATACGGATACGTATGTACCCCTCCCCCCACCTCCACCGAGAATATATTTTTTTGTTTTACCTAAAACATATTTTTGGCGGTTTAAGGGTAACAGTACATCGTGTCATGTTTACTATGAATAATTGGCAACGTCCCGCGGGATGTTCGGCGTTTCGCGTTATTATTTAGGTTGCGAGATTATGACGTGGGTACCTACCGATCCATCACAACGGCCGCGTGTACCATTGTAATAATATTATTATTATAATATATAATATAATAATCGCGATATGTGATGAGAGTGATGCGAATTCGGATAAACATCCACCGAGGTCGCTGTAACCGAACCGCTGCAGATAAACGCACGCCAGCGATGACCGCAATGACTTCGCGGGCGTACACAAGGGAGTGTACGTGGGAGGACGTGGGAGTCTGTAGCGTATCCTTACTCTGCCTTTAACTATTATAAAGGCCTTGGAACTTGGAAGAATGTTTGATAACTCAGTTTTCTATACAAATGTCAAATGTATTTAAAAATAGGTACTATATTGTATAGTTGGTTTCATATTGACCTACACGTAATATACTGTAAAAGCTCCAACAAATATCGAATATCAAAAATTAGCGTCTCTGAACGCTTATATTATAGTTTCTTGGATATTTGCACCTGAAATGAACTGTAATTGCATAGATTTTTATCCGGCATTGATCCGCCAACATTAAAAAAATCATGTCTATATCAGATAAGATAATATAATTTCCATGTTACAAATAATATAATATATACACAAATATCTTTTTAATGCACGTAATTCGGGTCTTGAAAATATTTTTGTCGTATCGATTTTTGTCTGCTCGTAATACGGTTAAATAGTAATTACTACCGTCGTTATTACTTTAATACGTTTTTTTTTCGTTTAAAATTATCGTCTTCGATGCGGTTTTTAAACGATCATACTTGTATGGTTCCCGAGTTTAAGCCTTGGTTTCCTACAATCACGCGTGCGTGATTGCGCGGTGCGCGATGCGTGATGCGTGATCGCGCAAAAGTTGAAACCACGAAAAACTATGTAAGTGTTTATTAATAATTCACGCGCGTGAATATTCGCGCGCGCGATTGTCGATCACGCACTCCAGTCACGCAGCTGTCGCCACGAAGTCAACTTCTGCGTGAAACGCATTGCGGGATTTCATTTATTTTAATATATTATTTAATTATTATTTAATATAATATTATTGTATTATATGTTTTATTTGATTTTATCAATATCAAGTCAAATCAAACGGCAGGTAGAAGTAAGTAAGAATAATTTTCAAATATAAGCTGCTATATAAATAACAAATAATTTTTTTTTTGTAAATTATTACAATTTTCAATGTTTTTTTTTAAATTAGTTTTGGTGAACTATGGAGTCGAGGGCATTTAATGTTATGGATGACGAAAAACTCATAGAAGTTGTTCGTAATTATCCTGTAATTTATAAATTGAGTGACAAAAATTATAAGGATAATTGCATTAAAGATAATGTTTGGAAAGAAATTTCACAGTCTATTGGAAAAAACGGTATGTAATGTCATTAGAAAATTAATATAAATTATAAGTTAAAAATATAGTAAGATAGTAATATGATATAAGAAAATATTATGATTTGTGATTCAAATTGTTTGTTCTTGAATAACGAATACGAGACAACAGTCAAGAAAATTTGATATTTATAGAATATCAATATGTGACTGAATAAAATCTTATCTAAAATTAAATAATTTACTTACATTTCTAATAATACAGAATGTTTTAGTTTAATTATATCTATATGTGATAATTTATAGTGACCGAAAATAAACTTATATACATATAATGTTTGGTTTTATAACTTAAAATAATATGTTAGTTGATAATAATAAACTTAATTTTACATTATAAATAATATTACACTGAATATAATATGAAAATAGTTAATAGTAAAATCATATTTGGACTACTAATAATTTTTGTAAACAGTCAATATAATATATAACAACACTATCTTAATTAGTACGAGTCACGTGTTTTTGCTGCCAACTCACTGATCCTGACCTACTGTTAAAATAATCTTTAAAAGTTTCCCTAACTCGAAAAGCTTCATGAGTTGCGTTTCCTCCAACTGCACCAAATTGTATCATGTTCGTGTTCGTTTGAACGTCTGTTATGGGATCTCTGTCTGTCGAATCCATAGGACACACCATTCGTTCTTCTCGTAACATGTTATGGATAATACATGCGGCCATTATTAAATTGTCGACTGTGTCAGGCAGAATATTAATTGGCGTGAAAAATACACGAAAGTATTGACACATTATGCCAAACGTATTTTCTGTGGTTCTTCGAGCTCGACTTAGGCGGTAATTAAAAATGGCTTTTTTTGGATCTAGTTTTGATTGGTTTCGGGGATAAGGCCTCATCATTGTCTCCGTCAATTTAAATGCTTCGTCACCGACAAATACATGTGGCAAGACTACATCAGTGTTTGGTAAACATTTTGGTTCTGGAAATTTGAATTCTCCGGTTGATATTGATTTGCCCAAATTAGATTTAGGGAAAATTCCTGCATCGCCTTCTTTACCATACGATCCTATGTCTACCACCAGAAATTTGTTATTCGCGTCGACTAAAGCCAATAACACAATTGAAAAAAATGACTTGTAATTAAAAAACAGCGATCCAGAGTTATCAGGGCAAACGATCCGTATGTGCTTCCCGTCTATGGCGCCGCAGCAATTTGGAAAATTCCACATTTCATAGAAATCGTTGGCTACTTTCGACAAACTACATTGCGTTGGTTCAGGTATTGCTATATTTTTTAAACGATGACAAATAGCAACTAATACTTCCCTTATAATAGTACTTATCCAACTGTGAGATATTCGGAATTGAAAAGCAAGGGATCTATAACTTTCACCGGTTGCTAAAAATCTGTAAAATATAAATAATACACTAAAATTATTTTCAGTAAATGATTGTAAGACAAGATGGCGCACAATAAGAGATTCATATAAAAAAAATTTAAAGAAACGAAGATTAGGTACCGGTTCAGCAGCTACAACAAAATCGAAGTACAATGACGATTCATTAAGTTTTTTAGATAACATCGAAAACGAAAGAAGGTAAACAATTATTATATGTCGTATATTATTATGTATTATATTGTATTGAATTTTTAAACCTTAGATAAGGATTATAAAAATGTTATGAATTTTTAACTACTAAGGTTACTTGTACATTTTTTTTTGAAAATAGAAAACAATTAAAAAACGCAGTTGTAAAATCAATACATTTTATATTTATGTGTATTTTTTATGTGTAATTATTTTCAGAACTACATCGAACATTTCAGTAGAAAAAAAAGCCTGCAATGACAACACAAACTACTCAGAAATGGCCGTAAATGATAGTTTTGACCAAACTGAAGAAATCGAGCCAGAGAAGGAACTGTTACTTAAAAGTTCTGAACCATTATTAGATATGCCCATTGATGACAAACTACCAAATACAGAAATAAACCATAGTTTGATAGATTCATTTACAAAACCGTGCGAAAAAAAAACAACACGAAGAGCTCAAGATAAAATATTAGATGAAATTAAAAAAGGACGAGAGGAGCGATTGGCAGCGTTAAGAGAAATGAAACAACAAGAATCTATTGATCCAATTCAAACTTTTTTTAAAAGTATGGCGTCAACGGTTTCAATGTTTCCTCCAGAATCAGTTGTGGAAGCCAAAATGAGGATATTTAACATTGTTTCCGAAATGGAATTACGCTTATTAAAAACAAAGGCTACCACGAGTACACCACCTGTAGAAACAATGACATCAACATCAACATTTTCATCGAATCTGCAAGTTCCTACAATACTTGCCGATGAATCTTCGTGTTCCACTACGATGTCAAGTGTTTCGGACATTTCAAATCCTACTCCATCTGCGAAGTCCAATTTTTCTTATTTAAAATATCTCGAAGAATATTAATTTTTTTATTTTTATTAAGCAAGTTTAACATTTTTCATGCACAGTTTTATTTTATTTTATTTTGAAAAAAAATTATTTTTTGATATTTTATAGTTTGAAAATTACCAGATTGGTACGAAGTTAGTATATATATTATTTTATTTTATTAAAATGAAATCTCCATATAACATTGGTGTAAATTTAAATATTTATTATTTTTTGTTGCTTTATTTTAATTACTATTAACGCTCAGTGGTTAGGACTTAGGTTAGATATATTCCAAGTTCTAAATAAATAATATGTATGTATTTTTTAAATGAATCATTCTATCAATATCAGAATAATATAATTGAAATGGAAAATTACCCAAATATTTATTGTCCCTTTCTTATTTTGATAAATATACCTATAGTACAATAATTTTACTTACCTTAGAGTGACGCTAAGTTTCTCTTCTGGTGATATTGGTTTCTTAATCCGATTACTTGGACGCCTTCTTATATCTTCTTTAATAGCATTTAGTATATAATTAAATAATTCAAATGACACTCTAAAATATGCCCTGAATCTAGTTTCATTGTCAATTAGGCGCCTTT